>NC_090935.1:1188775004-1189400004 GCF_040938575.1 Ambystoma mexicanum | reverse complement strand
TCTTTCCTTTGCCAAGCAATCCTTCTGATCGCTTTTAGTTTTCAAATAGAGGCAGATTTCAGATCCCAAGCCGGGATGGAGTGGCCGGGACGGAGATTTCCGGGTGGACCTCCGCATTAGGGCCTCTTTTGTGTGGTTACTCATTTTATTTCCAGGTTTTCTTATGAGAGAGGGGATGGCCTTGCTCACACTGTGCAATATGGGGCCACATTGACAAACATGTTTTTAGTTCCCAGTCCATGCTTGATCCCGAGTATTTACCCTATCTTTGGTGGTGTCGCGGCACCTAATGTGAGAGGTAGATGTGTGGCACACCATCTACTGGCTCCTCATTCCTCAGAGGCGGCTCCTGACCACAGGATGCTGCGCGCCAGGTGCCTAGAAGCTGCTATTAGCTCCAGAGGATCACATTGCTAGAGGTTTTGATAGCCACACTTGGCTATCGTTTCTTCCGTCTTGCCTGCATGCCATTCCTGTGTTGGCGGGAGGGTACTGCGATGTGTGAATGCACCTTACACAATACAGCACCATTGTGCTTCTCACTGCTTCTGTCACAGCAATGCAGGCTGCATGAAGGTGTGATTGATATGTTTCATTTAAACCTGCCCGCCTGATATTTTCAACTTCATTTACTGGAGGAGGCTGTTGCCATCGCAATGTTACCCGTCTTCATTTTTCTTCTGCTGCGGATTGGCTTTCATCCTTTGGTCTGGTTTTACAAAATATTGCCTTTCAAAGTGCCTATCGTTTGATGCAAAGTGCATGTGATCATTGCACTCCCTTACGCTACACCACAGAAACAGCCTTGCAGTCTCGGGAGGATAGCTCAGGGGCAAAGTGCTCGCCTTGGTAGCAAGAGGACATGGAGCAAAACAGGTTCGACCCCTGGGCCCGCAGTTAGAAACCTCTGGTTATTAAGCGTGTTATAAATAACCTATCATATCATATCATGTGTTGACTAGAACATTAGTTCTGTACATGCGAAAATCTCCACACGTACAGCGTTGCTGCTCTACAGCCTGTGGTGCAAAACGTGCATTAGACACACCTGAGTCTCTTTGGCCGAATGATGTAGACCCGCAGCACACCTGCCCAGCCACCTTTTAACCAGGCAACCAGGAACAATAAAAACACATTAGAGCTTCAGATTCTGACTAGAAGAAGCTCCTACGTCCAATGGTGCCGCCCAACCGTCCTCTGGTGTATGATAGGAATCAGAAACTGACGTGGCCTTTAACACAACTGAAAAGTTAACCTCGCATCCCTGTAGTTTGGCAGATTGCTCCATGGTGCTGGGTAAAACATGTACATGCACAGCTATCTGTCAATTACCAATCACAACCCGACCAATAAGAACTTGTAGTCATAGAGGGACAAAGCCTCTCCCAGTTCAGACAAGCAGCGCCAATTTTCAAATCTTATTTTCACATCGCAGCATATAGAAGCAACACCAGCATGCTCATTGGACTACAGCTAGCGAGGACTCCACCACGGCACACACCGACATGCTGCAGTAGCTCACACACAGGTAAGTACCTAACTTTCAGACACACATGCATCGCTCGAACAAGCGGTGGACCCAGAGCGGTGTGGCGCACCAACAGCCGTGCCACTAACCTAGCCCTCCAAATGCACCATATATTTCCTCCACCCAACAATCCACTTCAGTGGAAAATGCACGCTCCAGTAGTCGGGCATGGCTTGGAGTTATTGTCTTTGCCCCCTCTGGAGGCCAAACAGGTCTTTCATCAGGACCTTCTCATACAATTACCTGTTGCTTGCCACTGCAATAGCCTATCCCAGTGTTCCATAAGGCATGACATGGTCAGACCATATCGGTAATGCACATGTCATATTCCCGCTAAGACCGGACTAGTATTGCATAATGCAGCAGAGATCTGACGAGCTGCCAGCATCTGTCACTTCCAAATTTGGGAAGGAAGCCTGTCCTTGCTTCCACTTGCAATGAAGATGCTGGCATACCATATCATAATATTTTTGGTAGAGTAGTTGTGTACTTCAAACACACCTTCGAAAGCAGTATCCTACTGTGATAGCCACAGACATCCCAGTTCCCTCACACTGCCCTAGCATGTGCCGGACGCACGCCATTCCAGATTCTCACACCCATGCGTACACCCCGACAGTCGCACCAGGGTGAAGGAAAGGAAACAGTGAGACTGGGAGTTTGTGCGGAAACGTGGGACCCCAGTAGGCAAAGAAGGGGCAAACAGGCTTTAACATCCTTTCCGAGGTTAGTTGGGGCACCTCAGCTTTTACTCAATTGACATCACAATATGAGCTCAGAGGAGGGGGTCCATTCGGATGCAACTTTCTTTTAAAGTAGCAGTTGGTAGTTACCTTGTTGATCACTGTGAACGCAGAGGCAGCAAGTGCAGTAGACTTCTGCCAAGCTTGCTTGCGTCTTCTGACAACCCAGCGCCATTCCTTCAGTACAGGAAGTGCTGGGCTGTAACTGTTCCTTCATATGACATGTTAATTCCTTCAACAAGAGCGCCCGTAGCAATGTGCTGACAAAGGGTCATCCTGCCTAGGGTAAAGAGGCTATTCGCGCATGGTGCTAATGGGTAGCCAGTCATAATGTGGAATGCAAAAAGTCGAATCCAAAATTGTCGAGATAAAAAATGTCGAGGAAAAAAACTCAAATGTGTTTTTTTTATTTGTATGTTTTTTTTTGGCTTTAGCTAGTAAAAATAAACGGGGGCGGGGGGCTGGAGGGGAAACCCCCCATACATTTTTTTTTAAAAAAAATCTCGTTCTGACATTTTTGCATTCGACTTTTTTGAATTCGACTTATTCACTATAAACCGTGCTAATGACAACATGGGTTTCGGGAATGTGCTTTAGAAAACAGTTCACTTATAAGTGAATATAAGTAAGTAGGCAATGAGTGAAAAGCAGGTTTTATTTTGTAGTATGTAAAATAAAGGGCTGTGCTTATTTGGTAAGCATTTTAAGTGTAACTTGGTTGAACTGAAGCAGTTTGTTAAATGAGCATGTGATAGAGGCAAAGTAAAAGTGTGGTTTCTATATTCGAAACTGAAAGAATTGTTCTCTTGTTTTAGCGTCCAATTTAATGCTTCCGATTGAATGTTGCCTGGTATGTTGAAGATACAGAAAAATAATCGATCCTCCCAGAGAAGGTGCCTCTTGTTTTGCAGACAGGAGACTTGAAGCATTGGACATGGCATACTAAAGTGGCGTCTGTGGACTCTTTTTTTTCTTCATTTTGTATGGCATTGGTGACATGACTATCTTGTGTTTCCACAAAGGTGAAAAATGTCTGCGCAAGAAAGTGGTTAGCTGTTTTTCATACTTGTAGTCCCAACTCATTTTCAGTGCATTCTGTTACCTTTCTGCTGCTCGAGTTGGAATGTTTGGAATGCAGTCAATACCAGTAGTTATTGACTGCATACCATGCATTTGATTTGTCTGAGAGGAGGTCAATAATGATGTTGATGTGCTAACAATACATAAATGCTGCTCCTTTCTATTTTGTGCACAATATCACACAATCGTCCCACCTAAAATTCAGTTTCTTCAGTGCATCGCCTCCATGTTGTCGGGAGTTGTTTTGGCCCATTCAAAGTGCATTTATTCTCTTTTATGTACATCTGTCTGGTTCCCAACTCTCTTCTGTGTGGACAACTGCAAATTCTATGCCATCAACTTGTTTTGATAAATGCAATGGGTTACAACCTCCAAATTCTTTAAGATAATGTTAAATATTAATAGTCCAACTACTGAGCCCCAAGGTTCGCCATGTTTAACATGTAAGCTGCCCTGAACATTGTTAGATTTTGGATTTCAGTTGTCTAACATTTCGGATGGCTTTCACCATATGTCCCCGTCTGCGATCCAGTGCTATTCTACCGTCTATCAATACCACATTAGCGGCATGTTCGAAATCCAACAAACTAAGCGGATGTACATGTTGGTCAGAACGCGCTCCTAGCAAGGAAGCCATCATTGGATCCCCTGGAGGGGGCAATTTACCGCCGCCATCGACTTAGATTGCAGGCCAGTCGGGGAACTCCCTGCGCACCCCACAGAGGCACTCGCAAAGTTGGATTCAAACAAGGAGGAATTCTGTGTACTGTGGGAGACATGCTGCAGGCTCCCAAATCTATTTTCTTTAACTCATTGGGTGATCTCTAACCAGTACAACTGTGAAACGCAAGCGCAATTCTGTATTGTCTTTGAGAAAAGGAAGGTTTTGGGGATCAAGACAATTGGGAACAGAGTTCAGAGTCAAAAAAATTCACGTTTGTTAGTATTTTACATGCATTACTATGATCTGTGATAATGAAGAAATGTTATTCAACTACAGGACTGCAAGATTGCCCCCGCTGATAAAAGATTGCTTCGAGTGTAACACTTTATTAATAGACATCATTAATATCCGGGAAGATGCAGGGTTGAGTCGGCTTTCCAGGATTCCAGTTTCTGAAGTGCAGGTGGGCCCCATTTTGGAAGCAAGCGTTTTACGCATAAGGTAATCCGCCGGGCCACAGTGCTTGAAACGTGATGGTATGATTAAGCTCAAAGTCCCTGAACTGCTTCTACTGAAAGGGACGTGGCGGGCACTGTGCAGCAGGAGCACAATACATTCCATGACAGCAGTTCAGACACTTCTTAAGAGGTAGCAGGTGCTCTGGAGCGTGAACACCACACCTTTACTTTAGCAATATTCCCAATGGTGCACCTTTCTGTTAGGGAGAATTCTCATTTTATGGCTAATTTCCCTTACCTATAGAGTCCCCCAGCAGCTTTGCTGGATTTGAAGGATTTATTTCTTTTGACCTGATAAGAGTGAGACTCTTCTTCCCACTCTTAGGCATTTTTGCTATGTATGTTCTAGGCTATTTTTGTGTTTAATGCCTATGGGATCTTTTCTCTCACCCATATGAACCATCTTTATGCACATGTGTCCCACAGCACCCTCTGTGCCGTGACACAGGGGTGTCGTAGTGACCCCCAAACATAGACTCCATACCCTGGGACTGACTACTGTCTCCCAGTGCATGTAAAGTCCCCATTGACTTTACTAGTCGATTGTTATGAACTTAACCAGTACACCCCATCTTAATATGGAAGTACTGGAAGGGGTTAATAGTTTTTCCCCTATCTTCATTTTCGAGAGGGTACCTTAAAGTCCACCTCTACAAAGTTTCTGGCTGATGGCAGTGGTTACTACCTTTTATATTCGACCGCAAATATTTCTCTATGGGATTTTCCCATTGTTCGAGGCGACCACTTTTACTGACAGCCTCTAAGATACCGCTGGTTTATTTTATTATTAACTTTACTCTGGTAGGTTTTAATTGCAAGAACTACTCCATTTTTCTAACCTAGGTCGGGGATCCTTTGTTTGTTCTTTTGGCGCCACTGAGTCTGGGATGGGTCTGTTGTTTGGGAGGGGGAGTAGAACCCCCGGACAGAGTTGCCGCAGCAACTCAGGTCGCACTCTAACCTGATAGGCTGGATGGTCTCCCGCCAAGAAGACCACTCCACTGTGTGAGTGACAGCTAGGCTGTATGAATGGGTCTCTTTCTGCATAAAAGCAGGGTCTGAGGACTGGAAGAGCAAGACGTCACCACTGGAACTACGGAACCGAAGGGAAGAGAAGCCAGAGACATCTTCAGCATCTACACCACCGGTGAAGCCCTGCCGGATCGTCTCACCACTTTTCTTCCACACGACGAGAGGAGATCTTCAGCGGAGGAGCCTTGTTCCCTTGAGCTGGTGTGGTCAAACAGTTCACGTATCGCATCCCCGGACCTGCCTTAGTCAACTCAACAGTGCCCCGCACTTGAAGACCGGATAGCCAGGCAGCTATTGACCCGGACCGTCATTAAAAGGAGCGTACCGTTTAAACTTCGTTTGGCAGCACCGCAGCTGGTTTCATCCCTGGGTAGTGCAGCGACTCGAACCTTCCTCCACGACGAGAGCCTCTCTTCCTCTGCTGGATCCCTCGAACTGCAGGAACTACCAGGAACAACTGTCACCGCAGGAGCCACATCTCCACGTTTAAGGTACATTGTTCCGCCAGGCCGCCCTTTCTCCGTGGTAGCCCTAAAGGTGTTTTAAATCCTTTAACTACTTGTGGGGTCGGCTGCCCTCTCTCTTAACATTGTCTTTCGCCTTGCATCTACCTCTTCAAAAGTCTTCTACTAAAGACTTGACTGCACCTACAAGAACATTTTTGCTCCTAAACTCTTGGTCCTGTACCACTGACTCTGGCTCAGGCCTATTGTCTCTGGCTGATTTCTTAGATCTGCCCTCACTAGATTTGTTTCCCTCTTCCTTCCTACTGTTTAACTTGTGGAGTGCCATTTTCCTCAGTTTTCATTCACTTGTCTTTTGGTTAAAGTCTTACTGTGTATTACTTGTTCACAAAACTTCAGGGAAGTGTTGCTAGGGGGTGTCTGAAGATATTTCGGTTAACTTGTACTTTCCTTCCCTTTCGTTGAATTGGTAGAGTGCCATTTGTAGTAGGTTTTCACTGTGCTGCAAACTTGTCTACAATTGAATAGGGTGTTGTATATGCTTTTCTTTTGGCTAAACTAAACTTACTTTATTAAGTGTGATCTATATGTTGATTTAGGAGTGTATAAAATAAATATATATTCTCTTTTTAATACAAAACTTTGGTCAGTGTTTCCTTGCTCTATAGTACTGTACTACCTATTGTGTCAACCCTGAATACTGCTCATCTCCCTCTTGAGATAAGTCTGACCGCTCAGCCACAGCTACCAACTAAATCTTTGTGGTACAGACTGATACCAAAGGGGATTTATTGCTCTCACCTGTAGTCCTATTCTGGAGTAGTGCTCCCTAAGGGAACTGCCCTGGATTCTGCCTAACACTTTGAACAGCAACGGACATCTGATAGCACAAGGAGAGGGAAGGAGAGATATTCACCATTTCCATTAAATAAGTGGATTGTTTGTAAGGGTGTTTTGAAAGAGCATATTTAGGGGGCTAAGCTGCTACATGCAAACAGTGATGCAGGAAATATAAATGCTAACCGTGCACCCGCAACCTCACCGGCAACACTATCCGGCCACTGCTCGAAAAGCACCACCCCCATGGTCTCGAAGTTGACAACCTAGTCAACCACTATAACTCTCCTCTTAATGCAACCATTGACAAACTCGCTCCTCTCAAACATTGCACCCATAAACGAGCCACTTGCATCAACCCGTTTCAGCCCTGAGCTCCTCGCCCTGCAGGCCGAAAAACATTCTAGGAAACGCACCTGGCGCCGAGGCCCAAGAACAATGAATAAATCTTGCTTCACCGCTCTTGCCAGAACCTACAAAAAAGCCATCCAAAGGGCAAAAGCATCCTCTTACAATACCTGTATCGTCATCACCAAGTCTACCTCCCGCAAAGTATTTACTATCCTGTGGGAACTGCAATCCCCCATCTCACCCCACTCGATGGTCACCAAGAACGATACCTGGGCAATGATGTCCAGAAAGCTCTCCCAGACAACAGCTGGACTACAGAGCAAGGTCCAGCTCAAATTGACCACTGTCAACATCACATTCCAGACCACTACCAGCCCTCATCCGCACCTGCAATCTACTTCTCTATTCAGCTTCCACTCAGTCACCATACCAGAGGTCACTGACATCCTCAAGGGCTTTAAGAACCAGCTGGGCAATACCAGAGATTCAGGAAATCTGTCACTCGTTATGCTTTTGAATGTATATGCTACTCCATAACCTCCTTCTCTCCAAATGCCACCAAATGGGTCATATCCTTCCTGGCTGACCGGACTTCACAAGTCTTTGCTGACAACCACTCCACCCCAACAGCAATCAGCTGTGGAGTTCCCCAAGGTTCCTGCATCTCCCCCACTCTCTACAATATCTATACTGAACCCCTCTTTGACCTCCTTGACTCTCTCAATATCAAGTATACAAATTATGCTGACAATACTCAGATCCTCATCCCCCTCACTGGTGATCACCACCGGGACTCCCAAAAATTCAACACCATACACAAAACAATCCAAGGCTGGTTGGTTTCCCATTGCTTGTGTCTCAACAATGAGAAAACTGAACTTCTTCTCGTTGGCAACCACTCACACCTAGCCATGCTCAGTCCCGACTACCAGCTGTTTACCATTGACAATCACCCAATCCACATCTCGTTGGCTGTCAAAACGTTCATCTTCCACTCAATGCCACGCTCCCACTGTCCCATCACGTCAATGCCACTGCCTCTTTGGCTGCCTACATGACCAAACTCATCAACGCAAGCCAACCCTTTCTCTCAACTGACAATTGCTTGAAAATTGCCAGGGCCATTATTGGTGCAAAATTGCACTACTGCAATGCTCTCCTGGGAGGCACATCAGATCGAAACTTGAACAAACTGCAAACCATCCAGAAAAAACGCCTTTAGAGCCACATTGGGGCTAAACAAGCAAGATCACCTCAGTGCAGCCAGTAGAGCAGCACACTGGCTCCCAGTCCAAGAAAGGATCGCATTTAAGATCCTCACCATCACCCACCACTGCCTCAACAACACTGCCCTGCGCTACTTGTCTGAGAGACTTTCCAAACCAGGCACGGCCAGTCCCACGCAGACCTCTTATGCTAACTACCTATGTATGCTTAGGTTCAGCTTCCCCGTCTCCACAGCTATGCTTTGGAACTCCATTCCGCCTGCTTTGAGATCTGAGCCCTCCTATACTGTGTTCCGAAAAAGCCTGGAAACCTACCTATTTCATTAGCAGCCTGTCCTGCTAACTGTTTGTAACATACTAAGCTGTAACCAGCATCTAGACACCCATGGGTGAACTGCGCTATACAAATGTATAAATAAATAAAAAGCAGAATGCACAGGCAAGTCATGAGCAGGGTCAGCTTCCAGACCAATTATTGGGGAAGAATGTATGCCCCTATAAATCCAGTGGTAAATGACAGCTAAGGGTGACTGAATATATTGATGGTGAACAGTCCGGTGCTTGCTCTGCTTCTGGGACCAGCAACCGCGACAGTGTGTTAATTTTCAATTTTCTTCATGGAAGCTTCATGTGTCCTTTTCTAAATATAATAAAATGGAAGTTTGCACAGGCCTCTGTTCTAGGTAGACTGAGAGAGCATGGCCGCTGTGGGACATTGCAGCTTCTGGAAGTTTGCACAGGTCTCTCTTCTGGGTAAATGGAGTGAGCATGGCCCCTGTGAGGAAATTGCATATTTTGGAAGTTTGGGTAGATATGGCTTGAGTTTTATGGGCCTGTTGAACTCGCATTAAATATTCCAACCTGGTCTCACATTATTTTCCATGTGTTCTTTAAGTTAATGATAATGAATGTTTTATTGCAGTTTGGTGCAATGCGGACGGATACACCGTCTCCTGATTTTGTGGCACTGCACAAGAGCACAATGACTGAATTAATATTATAGCATTGCATAGCAAATAAGCTTTGCAATTCACACATTTCAATTGAAGTCCCATTAAGTATTCTCTACATGAGAACCATAGGAACGTCTAAGCTAGTAATATATTTTTAATAAACATCATGCATTTGAATACATTCTACTCAAAGGTGTGTGCACCTACTGCTTTGACCAATTGCCCAAAGTGTAGTACATAGCTACTGATCCTATTGTTTCACTTCATTTGCCTTAAAGTAACAGAAGTCAAGCCCCCACCCACACCGCTCCAACAGCTTCCATTGGGTTTATATATTGATGTCATTTGTTGAGTAATAACACTCACCAGGCCGCCAAGCACATGGTACTCTAACAGGGACATATCTATTGGGAGGACCCTGTGCAATATTTAAGAAGAGAAAGTAAACAATGGGGAAAGTCTAACAGCATTTCATGAATGTCAGCATTACTTTTTATAGCAGTGTAGTCCTTGTTGTAATGGAAGCTATGCCTTGGTCAACTTTATATTGCCACCTGGTGGAGAGGCATGAGCCAATCAGGAGACAAGGCAACATGGGTGAAATCTGACCTTAACTCCCTGAATTCTTCTCAGCCTCCTGTGCCTCTTTCAGGATTTTGTCTCGTCCACTGACACTGTCAGATTTCCCTACCCTCTGCCAACCCCTGCTCCTCTAAGCCTGCACTCACAACTCTCCTCCTTGCCCTCCCCATATATCTTTGCTGGGAGACACTCCTTTATCCAGCTCCCCATCCTGGCTAACTTGTGCCAGTCTTAAAAATAATAAAAGGACTACTATCCTTCCCAACCATAAAAATGATTAAAGGACTACTTATCTTCCCTTTCTTAACACTGCTCTCTTATTTTTTAATTATTTGTAAAGGAAATGTGGCTTACTTGTGACACAGTTTCCTTTTATAAACAGTTATTAGCACCAGGGTTGAAAACCTTGAATGCTAATAGCAATAACTCCAACCTTCAAGGGTGAAGAGGCCTGGTGACGGCCATGAGACCTCCCAGAGGCCCTTGCTTTTCTCAGTCCTATCTTAGACTGCACCATCAGGCTGTTCCTGGCCTTTTCCACCTACCAAGATGGGAATTATCACTATAATTGTATCCATTATATGTTAACAGCTGAACAGTTTTAAAATTCAAATAAGCATCTTAAACACAATGGGCCTCCTTACAAGTATGGTTTAGAAGGACAAAACGGATGGTAACGGAATTAGTGTGGGGTGTAAACAAAGGCCCCTGAACCAACAGAACTGAAGAGCCATGTGAAAAAGTCCTACCTGTCATTACCAAAGGATTAGCAGCATTTTAATTCACAAAGGCAGAGGAAATTCAAAGGTCCCTTGCTCATGAACAACATGATTTTTAAACACTGACACCAAAACGGTTTTGCATGTGTGTTTGCAGTTTACATCAAGACAAGAGAAAAATGTTCCCCTGCCAACATAAAAATGTGAGGGTAAAGACATGGTGCGTGTATTGCAAATTATTCATCACATGCAAAATACCGTCAACAAGGGAAAGGAAAATCTTTGTTCCATGGGTCACATGAAAATTTCATTTACGCCCAAAGCAGACCCTTTTGGCTTCTTTGTGAGCAAACTTCACAAAGAACTAATCCAATGCAAGCCTGGCTTATACATCCCCCCAGCTATTTACAACTGCAATAAAGTGTGACCTGCTAAGGGTGTCGAACACCAATTGTCTACCAGACTTGCTGACTCTTAAAGCCCAGCTAGGGGCAGGACAAATGGCACTAGCCGGTGCATCCCAGGAATGTACGAGCTGCAATCAACTTCAGAGAGACTAATAAAAAAACACTGGTCACCAGCTGGCCCAGAGTGGCAAATGGCTTGGAGGAAGCAGAGCTCCTATTAGAATTAGCCTAAAGATGTACTCTTAATTTAAAAGGTCTATTATAACTTAAACCTTTTTCTTGGCAACCACAGGTTGCACTGATGGGTTTCTGGCTGCTATTAACATGTCATGAATGTAAGAGTTGGTGAACTGGTGGGGGTAAAATTAGGTATGTAGGGAATACATGGCATGTTATTAACAATCATGCTTTTTGTAAAAATGGCAGAAAATTGCTTAACTGCCTTGCAACATGGTGCGGACTCAGATGTTGTTTTATTAACTTGCAACATGGTGCAGACTCAGATGTTGTTTTATTAAATTCCCCCTGATTAACTGAATCAGAAATTATATATTATTGCAGTTACTAGTAAATCACAAAGATTTTGACACGTAACTAGTTTTTGCCAACAATTTGATATGACAACAAATGGGGATTGCAAATGAAAGCTGCCATATGTCTTCTGCAGACTCCTAAGCCAATCCTTAGAGAGGGGGTGGATTTGGGAGTAGAGAGACGGGTAACTGTCTAATCCTATTTGTGAGAATTCTTGCAGGTTCTCCCCAAGATTGTAAACTTGATGGTGTCATCACTGCTATATAAAGTGGATGCACTATGAGGAAGGGCAAGAGCTGTTGAAACTTAACATTTGACAGCCGCAATGAATCACCAAAGGAGATTGCACATTGACAGCAGCAAGGAATCACCAAAGGAGATTACATCTGGGTGGAGCTGTCTATTGCCAGGCAGGCCTAAAAAAGTTTACTGGACTCTATGGTGAAGAGCTGGGGACCATCCTTGAGAGTGGAGTGACCTGACCCCTGCCCTGTCCTTCCAGAGGGTCCTGACATGCAGCTGGCTTTCCTGAAATTTAAACATAGGTTTTCTATGTAAGTAGAATTGAACCCTTTGCAACCAAAAGGTTGGGGGGGTCTGCTGGTCTCAAATCCTTTCCCTTTATAGCCGGTGGGGAGGAGGGCAAAACTGTGAAGACCCTATGGCTAGTTAACTAAAACATATTAATTTAATTAATTCTCCTTGGCAGAACACCACAGGTTGATTTTGTTAAATATCGAAATTAACAAAGCTAATTTCCGTGCGGTGTGTGCTGAAAACTATAGACTGTAATTTAATTTTATAATCTTATGGGTCGGCTTCCTCAACACAGTCCTTTAAGTAGAGGGGGGACTGAAATCCAAAATTCTCAAATTCTCAACTCATCCCAAATTTTGCTATCCAACTTCCCCAACACAGGCCTTAAGTGTAGTGAGTCTGAAATCCCAAATTCCCAAATCATTCACATTTTCTGTCCGACTTCCCCAACACAGACCAAAGTGGGGGGGTGTCTGAAAAACAAACTGCTTAATCACCCTATGTTTATTTTAAAGTGAAAGCGTGGGTGAAATAAATAATAATTGCCATATGCATTTGCACAAATTTGTAAAATTAAACTGCTATTCCTTTAAGCATGCAGGAAAATTGAAATTGCACAGCATTGCATACGTAATTGTTTGTGTTTATTGATTAGTTTAATTATTTCTTGAAGTGAGATTTGTAGGAAGTAAAGAATTGTGATTTGTGTTCTTTTCAATCCACTTGTGTGACTTATTTATGTTGAGAGAAGTTTTCTGTGTTGTGCCACGGAAAAAAGTGGTATTGATATTTTAGTGCAATTTACTTAACATCTAATTCCAATAAACAAAAATATATTTCTTGTACACCAGCCTGGTTCTTGGCTCATTGGTATCTCGGGAGGGATACAAGGGGTATTAGATGAATTGGAGATAGGGCTGAATCAAAGAACTGGCATTAACCATGTATTTGGTGACTCTTAGCTTGGGGAGGGAAGGAACTCCCTTGTTGAGGGTGGCCTCTCAATAAACCATTACATTAGTGCCAATAATCTCACACCCTCATACTACTAGTTTGGCACTGGAGTGGAGGATTTACATCCAGCATCATGCTAGAGGTAAATTCTCGAACTCTCTGCTGAAAAATCAGGAAAATCAGTGGAATTACCTCTGCAGAATTACTACTGTGGTAATTAGACCAAAAAAGCCCCATGGAGGCCCATGTACTCATAGAAAATGGGGAATTGCACGTCCCATTTAATATGGCAGTAATTCCACCCAGACCAAGTGGCGGTAACGGTAACTCGTTGGGCAGTATTCCAGCGGATTCACCACCAGAATACCACCCAACTCGTACTGAGGCCCCATATCATTGTGTCTGCCATGTTAACTTCATATCCATAACGCATGGGCAGCCTTCCACCCCTATCTTTATTCTAGTGTTGTGCGATATACCGGTTTTGTAAAACGACACACAAGGTCACTGCAATACGTAAGGAATTGTAAACTGGAAACTGCCTGTAGCATTATTTTATTTGAATTTTTGTTCAGCGCTGGGCCTGCCATTAGGATATCGGAGTGCCTTAAAAGGTTTAAAAGGTCAAATTGTGGGAGTCAGCCCTACAGATAAGGGCTGTATCTGCCATTTTTACACCTGAAAAATAAATAAATAATAAAAAATAGGAAACAGACACATAGGAGCGTGTGCCCCTGCTTTCACCCAAGCAGATCCATGGATGTGTTTGGGTCAGTAGTTCATGTAGTACCACAGGAAGTATCAAAGGAAGAAATGACCATAATTATGGAAGAGGCCAAATGTATCTTTAAAAATGCATGAATAGCTGTGCAAAAAAGTAGTTTTCACAAAAACATGTCTGTTCTACATTTGAACATATTTTTACTTGTTTATAAAATACTGCCATTGGGAACAGGACTCGTGTTTTTACTCCCTAAAAAAATCATTTTACTCCCAACTTTCAAAAGTCGTAAAATACTCCCACTTCAAAATCCTATCTGGAGCACTGGTGGGAGTCGAAACAGAAGTTACACAATTCTATCAATACAAGGTAGGAAGATTAGGATAGACAGGTAAAGGCAGGGGAGGTGCAGAGGCTGAATAAGGTGTGGGGAAATAACTACGTTTGAGCCTTTTTTGGAAGGTGGCGATGGAGGGTGTGGTGTGTGGGTGACGTGGTAGGGTATTCCATGCTCTGGGTGGCCACTGGGTGAATGCTTGTTTTTGTGTGCATGCATGTTTGCAGAGTGGAAGTTGATGAAAGTGTGGTACAAATGGAGGCAGTTAGCTTGGGAAAGCGCATGCCTCCTCCTTCACCAGCCATCTATAGGGTCCCTCCAGACTTTTCTCATTGAAGTCGATATTTGTTGGCGTTTTTGCTGTCTTTCTGCCTTATGAAATTTCCCATTCAGGGGTTGTGCTCACGGCGCACGTGTGAACTTCGGTCTGCATCCACAACAGCTGTGCATGGTGAGTCCTCGTTAAGCGTGTGTGGGCAGCGGGCCTGCACGTTGGGCTCGACCGGCAGGCGGGCAAACAGGGAACAGCCATTGTTCATTTCCTAAGATCCTCACAGGGCAGGCATGGGTCGCAGTTCAATGTGAAAACACGTATGTTCTGGAAAGTCCTCATTAGGCAAGGCGGTAATGTCTCCGAAATAATTAGTTCATCTGACAGGCAGCCACCGCTACTTGACCTTTACTCCGACATGAACGCGGGCCTCCCATATGGGATATCCTAGTGGAGATCACTTTGCATTGTGGCACAGTGCGCTGATGGGGCCTTATTTGTATTTAATTTACCCTTCTGTTCACAGCTGTAGACTACGCCTACTGATCTTCTTTCTGGGGAACTAGTACTGGCAGAAATAAGTGTGAGGCACACAATGCGCATTTAGCCAGTAGGATGCTGTTGTAAGTTCTTTGTCGTGTTAATGGAAGCATTGCAGGCCCTGTTAATATATCTGCATATCCCTTGTATATATTGTTGTGGTATAGACGAGTCAATTTTTATTTCTGCAGTCAATCATGGAGAGGGGCCTTAATAGAAATTACTGCACTGCATCAGGCCCACAGGTAAACCGGGCAGCCACAATAGTTGAATATTTTCAAGATGTTAGGGAAGACTGCTATTAAACTCGCTCAATGCGCTTTACAGAACAAAAAGCTCATCAGAAAAGGAACTCTTGTCGGTTATCCTTCACTCGCTGCCATGATAAATTGCCTCTAGCCTCACCGCTAGCTGACAAGTTCAGACGGCCCATTTCCCACAGTCGGCGAAAGCCACGTCTGCGCCATTGTCTGCGCCTGTTTCCCCCCATCAGAATCCCACGTAGCGACGCCATTGTTAGTTATTTACACGACTGTTGTGCTTTGCGTGATTTGCCACAAATGCCGTTAAAACACCTGTGGTGTCCCTCATTAAGCGCTTAATGGGCAGGGTTATGGGTTCAGGGGGCAGCCTGTTGGGCTGTGGCGGGGGCTGCGGAGGGCGCCCCCTCTCCTCTCTGGAGCCGCGCGGAGGCTCATCTCTATTCATCAGATGATTAGTTCAATCAATATTTATTCCTGTGTGTTTCCTTTGTCTTTAGCTACAAAGCAGAAAGCCTTCGGTTTCACAGCGCAGCCTGGTCTGTGATGAACACGTTGGCCAACGTGACTGTGGCCCATTGATTTATTAGGCTGCCTGGGACTCTTTCTTTTAATTCCATCCAGTTTCAAAATCAAGAACGAAATATCTTTATATGGACGGTAGTTTCTTTTCCATCCTCCCGGCCCTGCTTAAAGGGGAAGCAACATGGTTGAGGAACTAGGCTTTTGTCCATATGCTTTCTTTTTCTGGATGGTCTTCAAAATGAGGGGGTGGCTGAGTGCTTATGTGTGGTGCACTGAGGCTTCTGAGAGTGAAAAGGGGGGGTCTCAGTGAAGGAAATATGATGGATGTGTGAAGTAATGAATGAGAGAGAGAGATGCCTCCATTGAAGAAACATTCCAGTAGACAAAATGATATCCAAACAGCTAAATATAATTTAACTTGTGATTCTTAAACAGGTAAACACAATGATTTGTGAATAACTAAACAGCAATGATTCAGTGGTCCCAAAGCACACAAATAGCAGTGAGTGGAAGAGCAGTGCCACTGTTGAGTCTTCATGTGAAATAGAATTAAAGAAAAAGGAGCATGCACCCAGGTCCACACACTGGCACTGGTCATATAAAAGGAATGCCTCCAAGGAAAATGGAGACCTGGCAACATGATTCGCGACAGTATTTTGCCCTCTGATGTGACCACTTTCACAATGAATATTTCCCATCGCCTCCTAAGAGGGCGACAATGCTATATCCTCCCTTCACCAAACACACACCTGCCCCACCAGTCCCCGCTAATACTGTATGACAGGGCCCCAACAAATGCAGCAGAAACAGAGTGTGAGATCAGCAAGAGGGTCTTCTTGCACACATTCTCCTCTATGTGGGAAACTTTGCAGCCGGTCTACTCTCCCAAGAACCCCCATTCACTGCCAATGCTTCTGACCGAAAACAAGCAGATACACAAAATGGCGTCCATGTTTTTTTTTCAAATCAATGTCTTCGCTGAGGATGAGGCAGACATTATCATGGTCACGGCAAACTGATAACAATATCTTATATTTGACAGTCTTCAAGTCAGTGTTGGTTGCTTTACCATTATTTGTCTTTACACGGGTGGGCGTTAAAAAAAAAAAACATGGTTTTCTCTGCAGCACTTGGCATTGGATAAATAAAGCAGGGCACACATACAAGACTTGTTTTTATGCAACACAGTTAAATAATAATGTGGGATTGGAATACCAACATAGACCGTAATCCGCATACGTTGTTAGGGCGCTACATTACAAAGCAATTGGTCTTCTAGTTAAGCTGCGCCTTTGTTTTGGGGCCCAGAGTCATAGAAGTTTTTGCACGGTTCAAAGTGACTTTGCACAGCTGAAAAGCGACTTTGCACTGCTGACAGAAACCCTGTTTCATAGAACTGTGCAAAGTGCATTTTTGCAGTGCAAAGTTAGTGCAAAGTCATTTTGCACTGCAAAATTATTATCATTATTATTATTATTATTATTATCAAACATGACTTTGTACTGACTTTGCACTCTTCCATGAATCAGGGTTACTGTGTCGGCAGTGCAGAGTCACTTTTCAGCAGTGCAAAGTCACTTTGAACCTTGCAAAAAAAATTCCATGAATTGGGCCCTTAATGGCTTACCCCATGTGACAGTTCCTGTTAGTTGCCATGGGTCCAGTGAACAGACATGCCACGCACATGCCCAGTGAACGCCAGCCATCCGCAGGGCACAAGTGATTTCTCCTATAGTGGCAGGCCTAACTTTCCCAGAGGCAGGTACCATAACCGAGGGGGCCTATCGAAACGAAAGCCGATGCTTCACAAACATACGTGGTGGCTTCAGCATCAAGGCCTGCAACAGTGCTTTCTTATTTACAGAACAATACGAATATATGCACCCACTAGCACGAGACGATGCGGATCACTTGAAAAGTAAAGGGGCCAGAGCATAAGCACATTTGACACAGAATATGGGCGTGTGGTTAGTGTTTCCAAATAATAATGAGCATATGGATAGATGCATACATCACATATTAATCACACCCCATACAGCACCAATATAAATCTGATTCTATATGGTACCCATGATGTACTACATATATTAATACACATCCTAAACATAGATAATCCATTTAATAACAATAGAAATGTCTGTATATTAGAAACACACACATTTATAAATACATAGCTATAATAGAATTTCACATTTTTAGAGACATAGAGTGCAAGCTTAATTTTTCATCTTCATATATTCGGAACAATATACGTGTCAACCTTAGGAACGGATTAAGAGTGACAATCTTTTCTGATGCCCCACGCTGCTACTTTCAACGCCAATATGGTGTCAGAAATGTGTTCTTGCAGTGGTGCATAAGGGCTGGTCTGACTGCTGCTCGGACGTTCAGAAATTACTTGAAAAACTTCAAAGAAAATTCTGAAAAGTGAGTATTGACTCAAAAGGCTAGCTTGCATCCATAACATGATATATACATGTACAGAACCAATCCCAATGAGTTGACATGCTCTTTGTGGTGATTGCTCTTATCACGGATTTGGTGAGGCCAAAGAACCTCTTTGTTCTTGATACTAGTTATTACCACTGTATGTACCACTGAAGCAGCATCTCTTTCATCACAGGTTGTAAACACATACTTATATTCAGTGAATTTCTTAAATCTCAATGGCAGTCAGTGCCGCTTTTAACAATAACCTCTCAGAGAGACTTTGAAGATGCATCCGTCTCCCTGGAACTTGGCAATCACATCAAAAAAGTGAGTGCCAAAATTATAATAGGACGGCATATTGGCGTCATATAAAAATAGACCCCTGAAGTGGAAAATCTAGTCTTGGCATGATGGGAGTTGTTAGCCAAGACTTTGCTGATCACTTTTATTGCTGGCATCTTTAAGGAATCGGTCAGCTTCCACTCAATTTTAGTTTTGCTTTTTGTTTCTCTTTCTCTTATTCTTTTATTGAGAATTCAGCAAAGATTCGCAGTCCTGTGCCCAGTTCAAAGATCATCTTGATTTTAAGTAAGTGGAAAATCTAGTTTTGGCATAATGGGAGTTGTTAGCCAAGACTTTGCTGATCACTTTTATTGCTGACATCTTTAAGTAATCGGTCAGCTTCCACTCAATTTTAGTTTTGCTTTTTGTTTCTCTTTCTCTTATTCTTTTATTGAGAATTCAGCAAAGATTCGCAGTCCTGTGCCCAGTTCAAAGATCATCTTGATTTTAAGTAAGTGGAAAATCTAGTCTTGGCATAATGGGAGTTGTTAGCCAAGACTTTGCTGATCACTTTTATTGCTGACATCTTTAAGTAATCGGTCAGCTTCTACTCAATTTTAGTTTTGCTTTTTGTTTCTCTTTCTCTTATTCTTTTATTTGGAATTCAGCAAAGATTCACGGTCCTGTGCCCAGTTCAAAGATCATCTTGATTTTAAGTAAAATGCACTTTCACCTTTAACCGTGTAATAAACATAAAGGCCTCTGCATTAATCAGGCCTTGGGCTACAATGATAACACAAAGTTTTTGTTGCAAAATGGAGGGCCGTAGGGATGTGCTGTGTAAGGCAGCCGGGTGAAGTCTAGCTGTCTCGTTTAAAGGTTCAATTAGATGCTCATCCTCACAATAGATTCATACTTATTGTTGCCAATGGTGACAGCTTCCAAAAGGCACTAGAATTGTCTTTATAATGGAAATTGATCCTCATTCCATAAAACATGATCAGAACATTTTGGAAGAGAGGGATGATTATGGGATGCCAGAGAAGGCAAGAGAGGCCTTGGTGAGCCTGGTTCTTTCCGTCACACACCATTAAGAGCCAGGCTTCACCAAAAAGAGATTTTGGATGGTGTCAGGAATAATGTATGAAACATATGTGTTGACCAGACTTGCTTTTAGAGGGTGGGCATGAGGGAATGTGGAGCAGCTAGCTTATGCCACAGTCTTGTAGCATGGAAATCCGGCCATGGAATGGAATATTAGAATTGAGCTAGCAGAAAAGTCAATCAAAACAGATGCCATTATCACATCAACTGTGGTGGAAAGGAGTAGACAAACATAAGCACGGGGTTAGTTAAGTACACTTGGAGTCAGGAATTGTACCAATAAAGTTTGCGGTTTTCTCTATCAATTGCCAGTTTTATGCCACATCTTTGAAAATGCTGGTAGTCCAATTCACTTTCACAGCAAGATTTTTTACTTTAGCTACACATGTTTTTGAGGACTGGAGAATGTGTGGCAGGACAGAAATGTTCAACTCCAAGCTATAGAGTGACTGTCTGCAAACCCGAATTTAAAGTGTGACAGAGCCTGTTGGATGGAATTCTCCGGAAATTGGTGGTCTGGGAACCCGAGATTGGTAGCTGTCCTGTCCAAACTCCCAAGTAGAGAGGGAGTCAAATACATTTCCACCTTTAGACATGCACCACCTCTACCCAGGTGCTGGAGATGTTCTGTCAATGTGCTGAGCCCATGGCATTGTGGAGGGTCCAAGATGGCAGAAAAGCAAATGCTTTTGTGAGGGGATTTTACATTTTGAAATTACATCCTGAAAAAAGAAACAAAGTCAGAGAAGACCTTTTTTTTTCTTCTACACAACAACATACTACATGCTTGACCCAAGCCCTTGAAACCTACCTGGGGTATTGCCTGGAGCTTGCTCCCACTGAAGTAACCAGAGCTCTGCAAAGGAGAAACAAGGTAGCATGCGGAAGGGGATAAACCCCTTATCACATGCCTAATAGGCCCTGTCCCAGCCTGGCCTGGACTGTGGCCCCTGGCCAATGGAAACATCAGAAGGGATACTTAAATAGTCTTCTGAAACCCAATTGTCATGACCACTATTCACTTTAAATGGGCCTCAATGTACAGATTTACCACAAGGCCCAACTCTGTGAAAAGCTGGGAAGAGATGATGTGGGAGCTTGGGTACTTTGTTTTAAGCCTTTGTTTTTTCTTCCACTTGAATCTATCCAGTGACTTACTCACAAACTGTCTCACTTACTTCTGAAAACTGAGAACATTGGCCAGTATCTGGGCACGCCAGGAAGGCTCACTTTACAGGTCCACCTTTCGAAAGTCTTAGGCTTGACTGGTGTCGAGGCTCTGCTATAGTTTGGCATTTAAAAGAATTTCTGGCCAGCTGTGCCTGAACCACTTATGGGAGGTGCCTCGTGCAAATGGCTGCAGCTTAACCCCCTCAAGTGTTTCCACCCATGTGGCTCATTCCAGGAGAAGGTGGTCCATTTTCTTTTCCTGTGTGATCAATGTAGATTTCTTAGGCCAACATTTTCAAACCCTTTTTGATTGAAGCAGGTATTACCCAGCTCCAATATGCATTTGTTTGGTCCCAATCCCTTGCCATCTCCACGGTGGTGTACACCATCTCGCCCTTTACTTGAAAGGCACGAAGAGTGTGCCATCACCTTCTGGGTGGTCAGGGCAAGCATCAGGATGTAGAGTACTAAACAGGTGTTATCACATTTGCCGTGATTCCTTCTTTCTGCAACAAGCTGATTCATTAAATACCACTTGCCAATTTTGTGTATATATATTTTTTAAACAATGTTTACAAAAGAACATTCTTTATTTCTTTTTTTACATGTTAGTAATAGCATGGAAATGGAGCTGAACAAATAAAACCGAATTGACCCACTGACTGAAAGCTAAGGCCACATGCTTTTTATTTTATATTTCCAATCAAGTGCCCTGCTCAATCCATTGTTGGATTGGGATATTTTGTGTTCAGTCCACTGGGTGAAAGATCTAGTGTTATGTCACATGCAGGCAAAAAGGTTACCAAACGGAAAAGGTCTACATGATGGTCGAATACAGCTTCTTCTATAATTTCTAAGTAAAATATTCCGTATATTTTGCTGCGGCTGAAGTAATTTGTGATTAGATTATGAAATGACTGCACAAATAAGATGAACATATTTCCATGGTACTCCTCTAACGTACTTGCATGCTGAAAGCACAGTGCATATTTGCACATAGTACATATAAAAAAACAAGGCAGATGGAACAATTGGTCAGAAAACTTCTCTAGACACCACAGATATTCTCTATAATTCTCCTGACTGGAGACTTTGTACAAAGCAAAGTTGTCACACAGTGTTAATATACTTCGACCCGTGGGCATGAAATTCAATTAATAAAGCAATATTAGCACTGTTTTGGATTTAATGATCGTGGGAGAATACATACTTTTAATGAAAAGTAGACATGGCTTCCCTACATTGGCCTTCCCTATTCTCAATAACTTTAAGAGCATATGACTTCAAGCGTATCTGCTATACATTCGCCATGCCGTCAAGAGTTAGAAGAAGTCCTTCTTATGGTTTCATTCACTAGTACTACCACACAATCTTGCTGTGTATGTGGCTTCCATGACCCCACGATCATGACCTACAACAGAAAATCAAGTACTTCTTCGTCAGGGCTCCTTAGTAAGTTACCGAAGTTTTGATAATTTGATAAAACACACACATTTGCTAATCACTTGTTCAATTAAATGGACACTACCCTACGGTATGTGAGACATGAATTATTAGGTCTATTGTGTGCCTGATGCACTGTGGTACATAGTGCAACACATGTTGTAAACAGTTTCTGATTAATTGCTGAGTGGTGTGACAAACCTTGTTTAGTGATGGTGGTGGCTGTTGGTTGCTAACCAAGAGTTGTAGTCTTCATTCTTAGGGTTGTCAGCATTTAAGAATTGCTGAAGAAATTACTCTTAATTTGTTATCAACAATACTGATTTTAATGTGGTCACAAACATGGATCACATGTCTAGCAAAATATGCTGGATGATGGGGAAACAAAAGCTGATGCGCGTTTCGACCATAGTCTTTATCAAGGCAGACAATTGATAGTAGTCCTTAATGGAAGTGGAGCACCTGGAGAGACACCCAAGTGGGTGCTGGTGGTGTGCTGGATAGCCAATCAGAGAGTAGCAACAAGACGTTCAGTGGTGTGGTGTTCCAACCTAATCAGCTTCTGATTAATACCACATTATTCAATTCACAGTCTCTTAGAAAAATTATTATTTATGAAGGTAAAAGGGGATGCTCAGGGGCAACGCATTTTTCTTGGAAGCAAGACAACGCAGCACAGCAAAGGTGTGAATCCCGATCCCACGCTTACAAACCAATCTCTGGTATTAAGCGCGTTGTAAAGAACAATCATAATTATTATTAGGCTTTTTATTGAGCATGAACCTAGCGTCGGGAAGAAAATTGACCACACCACTTTGAGTACCAAGCGGACAAAGGTGTATAATTTCTATGGCTGCCAAGGAATCACCTTATTTCGGGAGTTAAAAAATGGTATTAGAAATAATCAAGTGGGTCTTACTGGATGTGAATTGGTACAAACTTGCATGGTGTGCTTTACTGAGGCTAATCAGTGGTAAAGGAAAGCAGATACAGCGTGCCGCTTGTGAGGAATCACCAATCAAATGGCTTCTACCATAGAGCCCCTTGTCTCCCATTGTTTTGTGGCAAGTAGATAGCACAACGGCGTAGTCCAGTGTTTAATGCAGCAGGCCCTCGGAAAGGGATTTCCAGTTCAAGTCCAATTTCCTGTCGTTGTGTGATGTTGGGCAGACGCAGTTTTATGGCACTATCAACAGAACTCCCTTCTTTTTAAGGGATTCAAATCAGGGATTTAAAAAGCTGGTAAATAGTGCATTTTTAAATCTAAAAGTAATACAGATGTCCACACTTATTTGGGTGCTATTCTCAACTTCAAGAGCCTTGCTTGTGTCAATGTAAATTGATGACTAATTGTCTATGAATTCACTGTAACAATCTTGAGCCACTAAATAAGTTGGGATAGTGTGTCTCAGTGTACCTTTACTGCTGGGTATGAGTCTTCATTTTCTCCCAATAAACCGACCATGATGCCACACTCACACCACATGTTGATAAAACCAGTGTCATTACTTGATCATCAACTAGTGACAGTAGGTTCCCGGCCACTCTCTAAGACAGTGCGTCAAATCGTAGTGTCGCACATGGCTAGTACCAACGGATGTGACAGGAATTCTGCAGCTTTCAGACTTGCTTACATATTTTTAATATCCACCATGTTGTCACTAAATTAATATGTTCAAAGCACAATGCAGTTGCAATCTTTGGCCTTAGATGCACTGAACATTGTAAATGTGTGATGCATGATCTATTGATAACAAAAAAACAAAAGAGGTGATGGCTGGAAGGTTTCGAATTAATCTGAACCTCTGGCATTGCTCTGGGCAACCCTCCAGACCATCGTTCTTCACCTGCCAAGTCATTACAAAAGGGGAAAGACCATATGCAAATCAGGTTTGTTCCCAACCCAAAAGTGGCTGTCCAGCCCAAACTGCTTGGTCACATCCCTTGTGCACGAGATCACAAGCATCCCCAAATACGCTTCAGCCTGGTTGCACCTCATCAGTGAGGAGTAGCTTGGATCTTTTTGATAAAACTGTATTGAGAAAAACTGTAGGTAAAACGTTACTTTATATGGCATTAGGGCTAGTGCTCAGTAGATAGATCCACTTGCTGTAAAAGGGCATGTCTCTCATTTGAAATTGAAGGCTACACGATCATAACGACAACAAATGTTTACTTTGTTTGCAGGTGATGTCATATAACATCTTGCAATGAAACAGATAGCCGTTCAATTTTGCAAATGATTACTGTTCCACAATATGACAGGCCTTTGTTGGTCAAGGCAGTATTGGTGCAGGCGGCGTGAGAACGGGAAATGGTGCCGCTAAGGCGTGTGCGGTCTAGCAGACGATGACTCAACCCAAAGGCTGCTTCATCCACTGTAAACTATATTACCATTCAATATATTGTAGATATGTGGAAAAACCCCATTGTGAAATTGCAAAGAGAAAGAAATATCAAAATTCTGAAAATAATGGGAAGTAGGCCCCCATCAAACTTCTCAAATAATAACAGAAGAGGATCTTTTAAGCTAATCTACTTAGAGATTGAGTGGACGGCACCAATATTTGAAGGAGGGGCGACCATGAGTAATTAGGTAACCAGCATGAATATGCGCAAATGTAAAGAGATGGCGGTCGCCAGTGAGAATGCGGGAGGGGGAGCCAAATGAAAAAAACAACGGAAGAGGAACGGGAAGGGAAAGCATTATGGGGGCTCCGCAGAAGATAATGGACCCTATTTTCTCTTTTGTACAAATTGTACAGAGCTCCACAAGAAAAAGCTACATGGGGTTTTATGTCCGGACGAATTAAGGCAAGACAAAGAAGCGGTTTAATTTGTGTTAGATGACAGGGAACCCCCATTATCCTGTTGTCTGGGATACACTGCCACGCAAGCTTTGGATGCCAGGGATACAATATTTCATGATTTACAATACAGTTGTAATGTACTACTTGAGCGAGTTCCGTATTGGGTTATTTATATTATTTAGTTAAATATATGTATTTTACACTTTTCTACCGTGTGAACCAAAATCCTAAAGGAGCAGTGTAGTGCAGGACAACAGCTAAGAATAATATACATACATGTTCCATTTCTTTGCCTGCGTACATACTTTTCTTATGTTTCTTATTTTTTAAGATATTGCTTTTACAATGTGAGAATAATGATGCGCAAATGTAATCGGAATATGAGAACGAAATTAACGAAATGCTGGAAGCACAGCGCTGCGGCCCTATTTTTTTCACCTACTTTACAATATAAAATGCATGCATATTACAGCACACATCTAATCATACACTGACACCATGTCCCTTTATGAACAACACCACACTCTTACACAATAGAAGAATGCTGTCACTCCCGGAATTTGGACACCCATCCTACAACCTTTAAAAACGTCACTCAACATTCATGCTGCGTCACGTTGGCTCAACAATAGCCGCCATAGGCTGCTATAGCCCCGCTGCATCAGCGCCATCGACAAATAGTCTCACAACATCTGGAGACAAGAGTGAGTCGAATGACAGTCTGCGTCTATTTCCTGATCATTACTGTCACTATCCTAAGAGTAATTGCATCATGGCGACTCTATGAAATTACAAGAATGGCAGACAGACTCCTACAACAGAGCGCTCTAGGCTGGCATATCATTAAGAGGTCACTATGAAATGACTAGAAGGACAGATTCCCACGACAGAGAGTGCAAGGCTGCCATAATATTGGGAGGTGACTATGACACGGCTAGAATGACAGATTATTACGACAGAGAGTACAAGGCTGGCATAATATTTGGGTGGTGACTCTATGAAAGAACAAGAATGGCGGATAGACTCCTGCGACTGAGAGCTCCAGGCTGGCGTAATATTAGGGGAGTGGCTCGGCTGCAACACCATTTTTGCTATTACTGTAACGAAGCGTAAAGAGATCACTTGTGACACCTTTGTCTCTGGGGGGAAGGGGAGGCTATAAATCATGAAGCAAGGAGCCTTTTCATTGGATTACTTTCCTTTTCCACAAACATTACCCTCACTTGAGTGCCCCCATCGCAAAGATATTGTATAGGAAGATGGGCAAAATATTGTGGCGATGGCTCACCATGCATTATAGCAAAACTCCAAGGTGATCCTAAAGTAAGCCCTTCAGTCACCCAACATTGATGAGTGGAGAGAATGTCCACTCCAGAGTAAACGTTCGGCAAGGCTGCCCGTGAGCTTCCTTGGTAATTTCACTAATTAAATCCTATTGAAACAAATCGGGATTAGCACGTCTTTGGAACGATTACCTGCTATAAGGCATAACAAATAACAGGACTGAGTCTCAGACCCGGGGTGTCACCTTTTGCACTGACTGTGCCACCCAGGGACTGGCTTCTACCACTGGAGAAGAGGGGAGTCACTAAAGGAGAGACGAGGCATGTCAGCTCTAGTCGGGTTGAGGCTGATCTGGTCTCCATTATTTGAAAACAGAATCTAAATTGCAGAGCATAGAATCAGAGGCACGGATTTCTGATGTGGAAACCTCTGATAGCCTGTTGGCTCAACAACAGAAAACTACACAGGCTCAATCACTCAGAGCTCCCTAAATCATTCACGCATTCAGGTGCTCACCTAGACACCCACTCAGATACTCCCTTATTTATAAACACAAGACTTCAGTCGCTCACTCTGCCAGTCGCTCATGCACATGGCCAGCAAGGTACCCACCCGTACAGGTGCTCACCTTATGCAATTGCCTGCATCATCTTCAACTTACTGTTAATTTCAAGCCACTTCTATCTCACTCCCCAACACATCCTGCTTGCCAGTGACCAGCATACTGCGGAGATGAATGAATGTTCTTACAGCTGGCGAGCGGAACTGATCTAGAGCAACGCCATAGGAGTACTTTAAGGCGTATGTTCGACCCTTATGGTCAGTGACCTTTCTGAACACTTTGGAAACTTCTATGGTGCTCTCTCACGTGTTTCTAAACAAAAATGGGTTTCTACTAATTGAAAGAGAATTTGTTCAAAGCAACGGTCCACTGTTGACTTCTTGTTTCTGGGGCGGTGGTGGGGTTCAAGGGTGCAGAGGGGAGCTAAAACGCAGCTAATCTTTACATTACCATCTTTATACGTAAACAACTACTGAATTGGACAGAAGAAAAGATAGGTTCACCGATGCACTCTTTTTTTAATCGAATCTAACTACGCGACGCCCCGTGGCTTGTGTCTTCCCTGAACCTAATGTACTCTTGAGTCAGAAAAAAATGTAAGTGTCCTTGCTAAAGCAGGGAGGGTATAAAAAGGGTAGACCTGCATGCAACAAAGTAGTAAGTTGACAGACCATTTTGGGAAAATGTTAGCAAAATCGTTTGGGAGTTGCATGGCCCAATACATTGCAGAAAAGAGGGTCCAGTGCCACATGAAAGGATGGCACAGAAGACCTGCCACAGATAAACACTACCATGGACTCTGCATGACTGACTTCCACAGGGGCCTGGGGTGGGCTGTGGGTATTCACTTTCCCCCCTCCATATTTCCATCTAGGGTATCGCGCTGAAGGCCTGGGACGGGCGGCCCGCTAATGAACACGAGTCTCTGTGTTGCACAGTGCAATCCATTAAGGAAACAATATATTCACTCTCCTGTTACATTACACTGTGTGCTGCCTCTGCCCCCCCCTCCACGCTCAATGCCCCCCCACACCCCTCGCTATCGCTCATGAGATTTTGGAGAGGATCACTTCAGCTTTGATAGCCGAGTAGCACTCATGAGTGATGCTGTGCAACACAGAATAAAGGGAACAATAAAATCGGGGTATCATATGTTGTTTTCTTCACTACAATATTTATAACTCAATGTGTTAAAGGGAAAAAAAATCCCAGCTGCTGGCCCCGGATCAAGCTGCAGCTTGAATCTCAGCTCAAAGCCTTTGATACAATCCACATGATTGAACACAGCGGAGGGGGGGGACACGAGAGAGCGCGAGAGAGGCGCGAGCAGGGAGAGAGAGACGCGGCGAGAAAGGGAAGGAGAACTCGGGGACACAGAGAGAGAGAGAGAGAGAGAGAGCGAGAGAGAGAGAGAGAGAGAGAGGAGAAGCAGGGCACCAACTTCCAGAGGAGAAGGCAAGAAGACTGCTAAAGTCGCACACACTCCAGGGCGGAGTTGTAATGACGAGGCAGAGCGGGGACTCGGGGAGGAAGCAGACGATGGTGGAAGTGAAACTGACTAACTAAAGACTCAGGTGGGACATGAGCCGCTGCAGAGTGCGAAGATGCAGGAGGGAAGGGGAAGCGACCTTTCCCCGGCCTTCAAATTCATAACCGCCGGGGATGCTTCTCCCTTGCCACTCCTGCATGCAAAACTTGCAGTGAGGCGGGGGAAAGGTGTGAAAGGGGGCCGCTGACAGCTCCAGCTTTCGGGATACCGCAGGAAAAAGGCCAGCGCCAGACCCACTGGAACCTCAGAACCCCTCGCCCACCACTCCAAACGATACCCGCCCAGGAGAGAGAGAGGCAAGCGAGGAGCGGGGGTGTTCATCGGGCGAGGATAGCCTGCGCTGCATGAAACGCTTGCATGATAGCTCACGAGCAGGGGAGGTGTGTGCGCCAGTGTGAAAGAGGATATGGCACAGTGGAAGGGATGGGCCGCAAGAGGAGTAAGCACGCACGGCGAGTGGTAGCCAACCGAGCCACAATGCAGAACTCTGAGCCCGGGGGAAACGAACCTTTAGAGTGCACGCTGCATCTCATCATACAGCATTGTAGAGACCGCTTTTGCGGCACACGCCAATCTTGGTGTAGTTAATTCTGAACGTGGTGTGGTACAAATTACGAACCATACAAATACAGAGCCGTGCATGTGATCGCTGTGCTTGTATGATCACCACGGTCAGCGTTTCCTTAAGACACGGACTTGTTGTCTGTCATTCCAAAGGCTGCGCCTGATAATTAATGATGGGTGACCCGTCTACACCAACGATTCGACTTCGTTTAAAGTTTCCAGGCTGTAAAGAACGAGTGCTGTTTGGAGATGGAGCAGGTATGGGGCTGGTTCAGCGTACGAGGTTGGCTATCGCGACAGGTGTTGCGTGCCCCCTATGGGTCCACCCCACTCCATACCCAACACTTCCAGTGCTCTGCTGCCACGCTTCTGCCAGGGGGTGGGGGCAGACACGCTCCTGTCTAGGGGCATTTGCTGTCAGGTCCAGGGGCACCTCTTTAACTTTACCCATGCTACCCAAAGACTCCAAGTAGCTCCTCTGGCGCCAGGTCGGTTGTCTCGTTTATTGCCCCCCACACCTCCCACAACCCACCAGCCTTGCCCATCACCAAGCAGCCGACCAGAACCCCACACGACCCCCTCTCCCTCTCGGCCAGGGCGAGGACCAGCCATGCCAGCCAAAAAAGAACTTGTCCATAATTGAAAGGGAGCAAGCAGTGCGATTTACGGGGCACCCACCGTCCCTGTCGCAGCCGAGTACCCATCCTGCGAGGGAGCCCATGTCACGAGCGGGCAAGCCATGGCCTCGATAGAACATTGTGGGGTGCACATACAAAACGTCGCCACCACCCAGAAGCACTTTGGTGGGCGCATTTAATGTATGAATGAAGATTCGACTCTGTGCTCAATGTGAACCCCATTATATAGGTTTGATGTTGCTGCTAAGTGCCTAGTGGGGGAACATGTATCGCGGAACTGTTGCGGGCGCACGGTAAAGCAATGCCCCGCTGCACACACACATATAAACGCACGCGTGCGCACTCATATTCGCACTTAAATAGCCCATAAAGTGCAGACATGGGGACTTGACCGCCTTATAACTTTCCCCCCACTTACAATAAAACACCGGCAAGTGATAAAGCAAAGATACCTAACCCATCCCTTTTAATGTAACCCAATCGAGAAGGCATACAGTACGCCTGTTAAAAGTGAACAGACTGAAGTGGTAGTTGTGTGGAGGGCGCAGCACCCGTGTCGGTGCCAGTGCGCCCGTGCACAGGTGCAGTCCGGCGCCTTACCTCGCATGGTGCTGCTGAAGCTGCCGCCGGTGCCGCTGCTGGGGGTAGCTCCTCGCTCGGCGCAGTCATGAAGATGCCAGCCTGGGCAGAGAGCAGAGAAATCCTCCTCGATCAGAAGACCGGTGTTGTATGATATCCAGCGCCCCCATGCCAGTCTGCTGGACTAGTGTTCGGCAATCTTCGGAGCCACGCCTACGCAGTAGCCCGCCCTCGGAGCTACCAGGTGGGCGTGGGTCCGAAGATTAGCGAACCCCAGGTCCCGTTCTCCGTCATGGAAGCCGGATAACGCCTTCCTCCTGTTAGAGTGCGGGACCTGGTGTTCGGCAATCTTCGGAAACACCCAATGGAAATACGCGGGTGCGGTTTAGTCTGCCCCTGCCATCGCTCCCTGCATCTCTGGCACGTGGAGCAGAATATAACACAAGACTGAAGATCCGCAGCAAGCAATTCAGAGGGCCAGTGTTCTTCAAGAAATTTAAAACATATATATTGTCTCATCTTAGAGTGCAAGGCTCCATCACTCCCTGGACCTCTGACAAGGGGAGCAGGATATCTTACCACCGAATATCCACAACAAGCATTTCAGAGGGGCAATCAGTGTGTCATCAAGTTATTTATAAAAAAAGGATATCATACGACTGACTATTCAGAACGAGCATTTCTATGGGGAACTCAGTGTGTTATCAAATTATTTGTAAAAAAAAACAAAAAAAAACGAAATGTTATCCCATTATTGAGTGCACTGCTGGGATTCTAACCCACGCCCCACGTTGTGAATACATACACTTAGCCACAGGAATATCATAATTATAATTATTCTTTTATGACACACTTAATACCGGAAACCAGTTTGTAAGTGTGAGACTTGGATTTGAACCTGTATTGCTATGCATTGTCTTGCTTCCAAAACAAACGCATTGCCCCTTTGCTATCCTCCATACTATATTTATTTTATTTATTTATTTTTAATTTTTATAATATTGCACTAAATTGTCTCATATTGGCAATCTGCTCTAGAGGATTTGTTTTGTTAAACATCCTTGACATAAAAGGTGTGCACCTTTTATACTTAGCAATGTTCTGGTAAACAAGGTTCTGTTGGCAAATGCGTATTTGTCCTGTCACTTTCCTCAGCTGGAAAAGACAAATTGAATGAAATGTGCACATTTCGCCATAGCATTTGTTCACTTCCTGTGATGTCACTTCCCATTGCATACGCAACACCCCCCCCACCCACTATATTTTAGGACTTGAGCCCTGCATGCAGTTCATACAGTATATTTGGAGCACACATAGTGCCACATAAAAATGCCTGCATTATTCTTCTGTCTTGTCAGTGTGCTTCTTTCTGCACCAACATGTGATTTTCATGCAAGCATATAAGTGTATTCCTATGGAATCCGCCCCAATTTTGATCAAGGCCAGGTGGATTAAGTAGGAATACATTAGCAAACCCCACCTGCGAAGTGTATTTGCAGGCAGTGTTTTCCTTTTTCCTAAAATGGAGAGGAAAATACAAGAGTAAAAGTCACTCATTCCTTCCCCCCTCCCCCTTGTGAATGTTGAGAATTGCAAGCAGGGGACATAACATAACATAACATAAGTTCTAACATTAGTGGTACCATGCATGCAATTTACATTTAATGTAAAATAATCCTGGCCGCCTATCCCCCCACACTTTGCACCTTGGGGCACAATCTTCACTGTGTTATGTTATTAAGTATTTCGACTATCACCACTGTAGTGATCTCTCTGTGCCAGATATTGTCAGCAAAATGACGTATTCCGCCCCCCCCCACGGGTAAAACCAGATACATGTATATGCAAGCCCTAGCGCCTCACTTGACAACCCCATACATTTTGATTGTGGAGATGCAAGATATCATGGCTTCAACACACACCCATTGTTTTTAACACCACACCTCTCTGTCTCTGGTTTATTCACAATAAAACAAGAGGTCACCCTGTTTTATATTTACTCTGGACCCCGAAACAAATATAAATGTACAATCTAGTCCCTCCCTGCACACCCAAATAACTTTTGTTGTGGGGATGCAAGATATCATGGCCTGAACACACCCATGGCAATTCACCCCCGCTCCACCTCTCTGGTTAATTTACAGAAAAGCAAGTGGTCATTCTGATTTGTATTTGCTTAGGTCCCAACCAATGTATAAGCACCATATATCCCCACTCTGGATACTCTAATACCCTTTGGTTGTGGCGATGCAATGTATTATGGTTCGCACACACTCATGGTAATTCGGGTCCCCTCTGTCTCTGGGATTAATTTGCAGTAAGCAAATGGTCATCCTGTTTTATATTTACTCCAGTCCCAACCAATGTATATGCACTATCTATCAGCTTCCTACTGCACTCCCCAATTAATTTTTGATTGTGTGGATGCAACAGATCATGCCCTGAGCACACTCATGGTAATTTTCACCCCTTCTCTATCTGGGGTTAATTCGCAGCACGGCAAGTGGTTATCCTTTTTTATATTTGTTCAGATCCCAACCTGTGTATAGGCACCATCTAGACCCTCCTTGGACACCCCTATATGTTTTGATTGTGTGGGTGCACAATATCATGGTCTGAACACATCCATGGTAATTCATATCCCATACCTCCATGGGGTTAATTCACACTAACACAAGTGGTCACTCTGTCTTATATTTACTCTGGTCCACCCAACCGATGTAAATGCACCACATAGCCCATCACTGCAAATCCCTATACCTTTTGGTTGTTAGGATGCAAGATATCACCCCCTGTTTCTGTGTGGGTAATTCACACTAACATAAGTGGTCACCCTGTTTTATATTTACTCAGGTCCCAACCGATGTATAGGCACAATCTAGCCTGTCCCTGGACATCCCCATCCCTTTTGATTGTGGGGGGCAAGATATCATGGCCTGAGCACACTCATGGTAATTTGCATCCCTTCTCTATCTGGCGTTAATTCACAGCAAGCAAAGTTGTCATCCTGTTTTATAATTACTCTGGTCCCAACCGATATATGTGCACCTTAGTGTCCCTCCCTGTGTTCCCCTATGCCTTTTGATTGCGAGGGTGCAAGATATCATGGCCCCAGCACACACATGGTAGTTCACATGCCCTGCCTCTCTGGGTGTAATTCGCAATAACACAAGTGGTAATCCTGTTTTATATTTACTCTAGTTCCCCCTGAGTAAATAAGCACCATCTAGCAACTCCCTTGACACCCCCATAGCTTTATTGCGGGAAGGCAAGCTATCATGGCCTGAACACACCCATGGTCATTTGCATTCCCTTCCACTCTGGGGTAATTCGCACTAATACAAGCGTTCATCCTGTTTTATATTTACTTTGGTCCCAACCGGTGTATAGGCATCATCTAGCCCCTCACTGGACACCCCCATACCATTTGATTGTGGGGTTGCAAGCTATCATGACCTAAACATGCCCATGGTAATTCACACCCCTTGACTCTCTGTGGGTAATTCGCACTAACATGGTGACCAGACTTCCAAAATAAAAATAAAAACGCAATGGGCCATAGACATAGAAGTATGACTTCAGTTTTAGCAGACATAAACACAAAAGATGGACCAACATAAATAGGATTCCACTGAAACTGTAGTCCTACTTCTATATCGTTTGCCCATTCTGACACAAAATATGGCTTTGTGTCAGGCACAGCACTCTTATTTGCGGAGAGAGGCCAGGGAGTAAGGGGAGGAAATGGGGTGTAAAAAGTAAGCAGAGAGAGCATCGCCGGGCACGATTTAGGGATTTGTATATCAGTTCCTGGCAAAAAATGGGATGGTAGCCACCCATCTCTCAAATCCCAGGACATGATTTTAAAACTAAAAAATATGTTGGGATGCTGGGAACAAAGTGAAAATAATGGCGTAGTCTCAGCAAAACCGAGGCGTCTGGTCATCCTACACTAACATAAGTGCTCATCTTGTTTTATATTTACTTTGGTCCCAACTGATGTATAGGCAGCATGTAGCCTCTCACTGGACATACATACCTTTTGATTGTGGGCAGGCAACATATCATGGCCTGAAAGCACCTATGGCTATTTGCATCACCTGCCTCCCTGGGGTTAATTCACACGAGCTGTTCTCAACCTATGTACATGCACCACCTAACCCCTGCCTGGACATCCCATGACCCCTAGACCTTTTAATTACAGGGATTGTCAGATATCAATGTCTGAACACACCCATGGTAATTTGCATCCCTGACTCCCTGGGGGTAATTGGCTGGAACTCAGAGTGGTCCTCCTGTTTTATATTTACCCTGGTCCTCACAACTGATGTGTATGAACCATGTACCCCCTTTTGCACTCGCTGATGCCTTTTGGTTGTGAGGATATAAAATATCAAGGCCAGAACACAACCATGGTAATTTGCACCCCTTTTCTCTGGGTGTATTTCACACTAACAAAAGTGGTCATCCTGTTTTATATTTACTCTGGTCCCAACTGATGTGCAGGTCTCATCTAGCCCTACCCTGAACACTCCCTCATCTTTTGATTGTGGAGATAAAAGATATCATGGTCTGAATGCACCCATGGTAAATGCAACCGCCTGTAGAGTTTTAAAATGTTCAAGATTTATGAGGTGTGGAAGGCACTTGTGGTAGGTCAGACATAGGAGACGGATACAAAGACAAGGTGCAACACCTTTTTATTCTTAAACATAAAGCAGGAAAGCCTAACCTAGTGCATACATCTAAGATGGTTTCCGTAAGCCAAAAAAAATAATAAACCAGTATGGAAGTCCCAAATCAACATCAGTCCTCAGTATTACAACCTAGTCTAACCTAACTCCAACATTCTTCTCTAGAAAGAATGAGTTCCAAGCTATTGCTTAGATGAGGTTTACTTCACCCAGGGAGATGGCAGGTTCACTGACCTTTCCCCTAAAGTTCCATGCAGTGTCTGGTTTCTCAGAACACATACAAAATGACACACAGTTCCAAAGAAAATTGTCTTTCAAACCTTCTTTTGCAATGGAAACAGGAATCTTGCCTGTTCCTTCTCCTGTGTTCAGCCTCCAGGAAGAGAAAATGTAGAGGGAACCCTCAACGCTCACACCAGAAAAATTACAACCCGCTAGGGAAAAAGGCCCAGCACATCTCTTGAATGGAGAACTAAGTTTTATTTCCACAAAATAGAAGTGCTCCAGAAAAGTACTCTGATGCCACAGAACGTTCTGGCAAAATTAGCATGAGCAACATTTTATGAAGGCACACAGCGTCATCAGTGATGTAAATTACATAACGTACAAATCCAAATGGCTGGTTGGTGCGATCCTAAACATAGGCTACCTGCTCCATAGGGAATGCCAGGCGATTGTTCCCAGACCCTTCTGTCGTCTTTTTGCATGTGGCCTCCTCCTTGTGCATCATCAGACAAGAAACTAAATTTAATTGGTTATTAGGCAAAGAAAAACGATGCAGGCTCTATCTCTAACCTGATGTGCACCTGGTACTGCAAACAAGGGCTAAGAGGATACTTCTAGGCTAACACTAACTCGATTCCAGGCAAGTTGGCACCCATCCAAAGCTCCCCACCCTCATTTTTAGATATGTTATTTTACCCATACTAGCACCTCAGAGCACAAATCACGTGACCTCTGGTGAAGGCAACTGGTCCCTGCTTTCTGATTTTTCATGATCGATTGGGGGTCTAACAGTTTTAAGGTTAGTGGTCTGGGACTGACTGGTACCTTGGAGTGCTGGGTGTCTTGGGACTGGGGATTTCTGGTGCTATTACTTAGAGCTGGGACAGGGAAGGTCAGAGGCTCACACCCTCTTTCTCGTGGGATCGCTTTTCGCAGAGAAATCACAACCCAATCGTGGCCTTGTAGGGTGCATTCCTCCTGGGATACGAAATGTTGGCAACATGAAACAATGAAGGGTCTATGAATCTCTGCAGCTCTGGCCTTTCTCACCGGTGCCCAAGCTACATCCTATTCATGCATGCATGCACTTATTTCTATGTATGTGGCTTGGGCCTGTGGCCCTGGCTGCAGCGTGAGGTTAGGCCTCGATTCCAATATTGCTGGTACTATGCAAGATGGCAATTGGTTCTCCTTGTTCGCTAGATCAAATAAACATCCCCATCCTCCTGGCACTATGGCCGTTGCCACCACCCCTCTACCCCATGTCCCCTCCCTGAGTCCCTACTACACACTTCCAGCCCTCCGCCTCATCCAAAAGTGCTGAGGGGGCCTGGGACAATCGTCCTTTCTTCCCAACATTCCCCCTTTTCGTTAATGCTACATTAACAAGCTCCCATGTGAGCCCCTCACCCTTCTCACCCCTTCTTTCCCTTTCCAATCTTTCAGCTTCCAAATATGGAGGTGACCCTTCCTTTTGTACCCATGCCTTACATACAGACCGTAAACCTTTCCCTGCCGTTGCATATTGCTCAGGCATACATGTCATATATATACATTCTCCATCCACTGCTAAATCTACCCAGTGTTCTGTGTAGTTCTCAGGGTCAGTTGGCGAAACTGTGGTGGTACCCGGGTGGGGTAAAGATGTTGGCCTATTGCAACCATGCGTGACTTGTTTGGGTCATCAGTCTGAACTGCGCTGTCTTTTGTCCCATGAGGTGCCTCCTGTACCCCAATTGAAAGCATCAACATGGCGCTGCTAGACACTGTTTTGGCACAGCAACGAAAGTCACAGTGGGCAGGTGCAGAATAGTACCAATATGAACACGATCACAGGAACCAACATGTTCACGATAGCCCTAATCTAGGATGGTGCCCTAGAAAAAAGGTTGTCAAATCAATCAGTCTCTTGAATGCCAGCTTCTGTTTGCATATGAGTGCAGATAATTTACAGGGACCCTATTATGTTGGTAAGGGACCCACTTTCTGCATCATTAGGAGGTGGGTAGGTGTCACATGAATCACCAATCTTCTTTCAGACCCCTCACTCCATGGCCATGAGGAGGTCCAACATGTAACGATTCTGCAACATCATCAGCCAGATTGCATACATTTCCATCTTGATCACATTGAGTTCCTGTTCAGTGTCATTGGCCAGCGGGATCACAACCCACAGCACAATTTGTAGCCATTTGGCATCTGCACTCCTGGTAACAGTAATGAGGGAAGCATTTTCCTTCTTTGATGTAGAGTCAATATTGATCTATTATTTCTTTTAGTAATTGTGAGGAATCTTGCGATAGATAATTCGATCTTCTCCTCCGCAATCTTTCCTTTTTTTTCTCCTTATCTGGCATGTTGCGAAATATAGACTTCTGCATTAGCACTGTGGTGAGGATGCTGGACCCTGGTGTAGTTGTTGGAACCGACAAGCCCCCTGGTCCCACCATCAAATATTCTTCAGGGACCACCAGGAGCACTGTGTGCAACAAGGCCAGTGAGCAGGTGTCCCTCCACGATGGCGGTATGTCACAGTTTATTAGGCGGTCACACTCAACTCAAGGAGTTCCTTTCCCCCCCAAGCATGGTGGCGCACAATAAAACACCTTTAATTGCACATTGACTATGGTGATGCCTCCAACCCGTCTCGCACCCAACCCCAACAAATACCCTGTTTCACCAATGGACTAGGAACCAGGCCAGTGTATATTAAGAGCATACATGTATTAATTTATTTATTTAAAGTTTGACAAAGAAAACTAGCAGCCAATATCAGCCACCAATGCTGTGGCAACACCCAATAAATCAACAATAACTCAATTATTAAAATACCACTAGTACAATTTTGAAACATGCAGTCACAAATTACAACAGATTTAATTTCAATTTAATCAATAGAAAACATTCACGATACAATCGAAAAATCTTTTTGCAACACAAATTCAAAGGACAGGCAGTGCTTTGGAGTTCTTGTTTGGGGGAAAGGGCATTAATGGGAAATTTAGTTTTTAGGATTTTATTTGAAAGGGACAGTTGGAAAAAGAAACTCAAAGGGAAATTACTTTTCAACACAAATGAAAATGAAAGGCAGGACCTTGCAATTTGGGTCAGTGGATTACTTCTTTTGGGATTCAGAACCCCCCCTTCTGTATAGTAGTCAAGGATTTCAGAAAACAGTCAACCAGTCAACCAGTAAACCAAGTCTATGCGGGCTATATTGGCTCTAACACACTGGGCATGAGCTCTGCTAGTTTCGAATTCTAACAACACTCATCCCATGATTTTCTATATGGGAATTAATTGATTTACTTTAATCAAGTGTGCTAAGGATATATACAGTGTCTCCCACTTCCCCACCCAACAATTTAATGGAAAGGATTAAGGCAGGCAGTTCCCAACACAATTTAATTTCAACAGAGAGGGTGGTTTTCTATGGGGAAACAATTTAAATGAGATTCAATAAATTGTGTGAAGGGCCTACCCAGTTTCACCAGCCCCTTTCCCCACTAATGGAAAGGGATAAATGCAGGTGGCTCACCACACAATTGATGGCTTTGTAATATCTGCTTACATGGGAGCTTTCTGGTCTTTACTCAGGAAGCCGTACACATTGTTAGGACCCTCTTTTGGTAGGCAGCTTACACCAGGCCTCACCCACTGCCAGGTTCCGCCATCTGGCCTCCCAGGTTGCCAGGCAAGATTTACCATAATGGTCTTCGTAGCTCTCCCCACCTCTCTGCTAGTTGTTCCTCACTAGAATTCAGCAGCAGGCTATCTCCTGGAATAAAGTCAAAAAGCCCTGTTCTGATACAAACCTTATAGCGCTGATGACACTCCAACATGGTCATAATTCCCCGGTCAGGATTGGTTAGCTCACTCCCTTCCACTCTCCCTACCACACCCCCTGCCTGCTGATAGGACCAGGAATTGAGAGGAGTGTATTATGTAGGCCGAGGGAGGAGAAAAGATACATCATTCAAAATGACAGGGAGGTTTACATTTTGTGTTCTGAAAAATCTCATAATGTGACAACTCCCTTAATCTTTTTAATAACCACATGAATATAGATATTTTTGAGTTCTATATTTTATGGCGAGTCGGACAATACTAATTTTATTTCGGCACTCCCTTCTTGGGTGGAGCTATCATTTTTTTCAGTTTGCTGCTGTGCCGAAATAGCTAAAAACGGGACAATTTCCAATTCAAACTTTCCTTTCATGATCTATCACTTTGCCAACTTTCCAATTTGTCATGTGTATGAAAATGGAAGAATCATAATCTTGATCAGAATCTAAATTATATACATCACAAAACATTTATATTTACATGGTCCCAACTGGCTTTTCATCCCCTTTATATTGAATTTGGTGTGGGCTCGATAGGACACACAACGCTATTTTTATTTAGGAAAAATGTGTTCAATGTTTAATCAGTGGCAGCCCCTAATTTCACATTCAGATCAGACCCAAGACGTTTCCATTTCTCTTAAAACAGGTGACCAGCCATCTGGTTTATACATGTTGATCTTAACCTTTTCCTCCTTGGCTTCAAAGAGTCTTTGCTTGGAGCTTAATCTACGGCTTATTGGAGGGCCTGACCTTAAGGTAACTTCTGCAGGGCATGTTATCAGCAACTCCAATAATTTTAATCTACTTCTTTGTATATCTTAGCATTTAAATTGACAGCCAGACCTGATTCCTTGGTGGGCCCAGCCAAAGGTCTTGAGTTCAGATTTTCAAAGGGTCTTTGTTCAGAGCAAATGCACTTTTATGTGAAACCTGAACTTAAAGGTCATTTCTGTTGGTCATGTGATCAGCAATTCACCACAATTCCAATCTCTTTCTCTGTATATTTAAGCATTTACTTGAAACCAGTCCTGTATTCCTGGCATGCATCAAACCAAAGGGCTGCAACATCAGGATCCAGATACACTATTCAGCTTCCAGTTCGGTGGAGGATTTCAGCTCATAGAGAACAACAAGTTGCAGTTTACCATTCTGAAAGGCTAGCTTATAACATTTACCCATCGTGTACTTATAACTTCCAATGCTGCACCAGTGCCTGTTCACAACATAATCTTTTCTTTATACAATATTAGAACAGAGGTCAATGAAACAATCTGCTGCATTCAAAATAGGCCATAGTTAGCACAAGGAATCAATGTTCCTTTATGAAAACGAAATAGGCCTTTCTCTTACAACTGTCATTTTGATGTGCTGAAATCAAGTCTCTTATTACTGGATAAAAGCAGTCTGCCATTCGACTTTATTTCTGAATTGAAAAGGCATTTTTCCTCATTTTTAGCTTCCAAATGTGCAACTATTTCTTTTCATCCCATTTGCACTGTGGCAGTTTTTAAATCTGTCCATGTGTGATGTATTTCTTTAATATAACAGTTGAAACGACATGTGTAACCCTTTGGTATTGTACACACATGGGCCATAATTTACCATGGGAAACCGGTGTCCCCTTTAAAACTCAGAGTCGGCCTTTCCATTTAAATGTCAGTTAATTTATGAAAAGTATGTGTCTTTCTCCACTTGCGCTCTTGTCCATTTTAGTAGAATTTAACTAGGCTCATTTCTTTCCATGTCACTAGGTCTTAATTCAGAGAGATAAGTGTTTTGGACTGGCCTGTATTTTCCAATGGATAGCACCAGCCAGCTTCACTCTTAAAAACTGGCCTGCCCTCTATATTTCAGACATTCAGGGGCTATGTTTTACCCCACAAAGTCCCTCACCCCCGCTCTTTGATACAGTGTTACGCTCACCTGGTATCCACGGGGTGCCACACGATACTGGATGGAGGTCTAAGCGCTATCCCGGACCACTCTCTGCTTGGTTATGTGCCAGACGTTGGGTAGCACCTATAACAGGAGAATGGAGGATTAAGATACTGGTTCTGTGATGGGTGGACTCCCACTCCCCTCTGGTCCAAATCCCCTCCCTTGGGTTATTGCTCACCTTAGGTTTTTGTGCCTTGAACTCTCCGTCCTGCGTCTCTGTGCAGGGGCGCGTGGTTGGTGCAGGCATTCCGTGGACCTAGTTGCTTCACTGGTTCATGTGCCCTTATGTCGGTTCCTGACCGGCTGTGACTCCGACTCTGCTTGCTGTCTTCCAGGTGAGTTATAATGTCTTTTCCATCTTTATTCGGTCTCTTTCTTTCCCTCTGTTTTCATTGTCTTCTCTGCGTCTTGCTCCACTACGCTGTTCCCTAACAATGTCTCTTTTTGTTTTCACAGGGATGGTTGTGAACTCGGAGTTGCTGCGCTGATGGTGAAGACCACTGTGTGTAATTGATGCGTGGAGCGCTGCGCTGTTTATTGGCGTTAATTGCTAATCTCTTCTTTGTACAGGTTGCGGTGATGTTCTGGAGTGATGAGCGATCAAAGCGCTGCTTGCCCATGTAAGTGCTTTGGTAATGCTGACCTTGTTCCTTCTCCCTTGTAGGTTGCAGTGAAACCCCAGAGATGGCCAAGTTCAGAGAAGCAAAGGGTGCTTCCAGGACTCGCTGCTTGCCCAGGTAAGAATTGTTATTAATGCTGTCCTTGTTTCTTTACCTTTGCAGGTTGCGGCGAACTCCAGAGATGGGCGAGGTAAGCAAAGCGCAGGATGGATTCAAGCCCGGTTACCTCACAGGTAAGTGTTCTAGCTCGCTAATGCTGTTCTTGTTCTTTCAGGTTATTAATGGAATCCGGATCTAGGGCTTCAGGATCGGGCCACCTGAGAAGCAGATGAGCAGGAGCTGGACACGGTGAGCGTTACGCTGCAGGAGTGCAGAATAATGCGAAGCGTGTTCTGCTGTTTTGGTGTGGTTTAAATAGCCTAGGTAAAGTAGTTCCGGGGCAAGTAGTTCAAGGCCCAGCCACACCCAAAACACTAGACTGCATGGCTTGGTTCTAAAGAACTGAGCTGTGTAATAGGCATCCATGTTGGATTAAGGTCTAAAACTGGTATTGCTTTATTCCTGATAATGAGCCTGGTGCCAAAGGTGCCAGGATTGACTCCATGTATGTTTCTGACAGAGTTTTAAGGCCCTTGGGGCCGGTGTGAAGGGCTTTAGCCCCACTGCTGCCAGGGGGCTGTTATACCTGAGGGGGTCAGGGGCATGGATCGTGACATACCGGTGACTCAGAGAAAAGAGTAAGGAGAGAGTGGGGGTTTTGCTTCCTTTTGGCTTTGGTTCATTCCAGGAATTTCCTTGTTGGAGAATGTCTGCTCTTTTTCCTTTCCCGACGGAGTGGCGCTCTGGTCTGCACTCAACTCTTTTAGGATTTTTGGGTTTTGGTCCTGGACCTCTACCTTTTTGGTAACTCCAACATCAGAGATGTAGAGTCAAGGAGGTATTTAATCTGCCTTGAGTAAAAGAGAGGTTAAGTATTTTATACAGGACTTATTTCCCCGGTATTGTCGACATACACATTGCCAACCAAACAACAAGTTATACATTGCTTTTCACTTTACATATACAATTCACAACTTCTCTAATTTTGATACATTCCAAGCATAAATTATTTTGCTCCTTGTAAATGTGTGATTTTCTCCATCGGGTTTCCATTTTTTCTTTTCATTCTTCAGATGGTTCCTGCGATCTACTCTAACTGGGTTCTTCAAACAGTCGTAGTGCCTGTCTGGGTTGACAGCTCTACAACTGATAGATATGGACTCATTTCTCTTCCGTCTGTTCTCCTTTAGGGATGCAGATCTTATAGGCGACAGGTGAGATTTTACCGACAATTTCAAAGGCAGCGCGCCAAGAGGGGAGGAAGGCCTGCTCTTTGGTCTGGTTCCTTTGGAAGTTGGACAGGTAGACCCTGTCTCCTATTTCATACTCTTTCTTGGTAGTCTTTAAGTCGTAGTGGGTTTTCATCCCCTCTGCTGACTTTTCTAAATTGCGTTGAGCATAAGCAGAAGCATGCTGAAGGTGTTTCCTTAAATATTCAATGTACTTATGGGTCCTGGACGCGTTGATCAGGGTCTGCTCTTGAGTTCTGTAGAGCTGATGTCATGCCTGTGCCACTGGCGCACACATTGGCAACCATCATGGACTATTTGGAACTCATTTATCTTCATAATACCCTTTGAACAACCCCTATTCACACTTTGGTCCTTAATTTCCATTTGCATGACTTTGGTACTTTCTTATTTAAATCAGCTAACTACATGTACCATAATGCACCTTGCTACAGTTATCAATTCCTGGATATTCCCATTAATCAGTATTGGAACCACAATCCCCAGAAGCCCGAGCGATCAGTGCTGCTTCCAGCTTCTCAGGACCAGAGAGGGAGGAGGCAGATTGCCTTCAGGTGTGCTGCTCCAGGTGCTGCCAATTAGCCTGCCTCAGTACAGAGCAGGGCTGTATTTAAGCAGCTGCCTGTAGGAGCTCAGTCTCTTGCATTAAGAGTTCTTCCAGCACCTTTTTGCCTTGAGCCTCGATTTGAATGCTGTTCCTGTTGCCGGATCATCCTGCTTCTGATTCCAGCGCTCCTTGCTGCCCTTCTCTGCTGGGCTCCCTGCCTTGCAGCCTGTTAAACTCCTCTGCCTGCAGCCCTGGTCCTCTGGGCTCCCTGCCTCACTGCCCTGCTCCTCTGGGCTCCCTGTCTGCCTGTCTGCAGCCTACTACAGCTCTCGGTCCTGCTCCTCTGGACTCGCTCCTTGCTGTCCTGCTCCTCTGGGCTCTGTGTCCGCAGTCTACTTCAGCTCTCTGTCCTGCTCGTCTGGGCTCCCTCCCTCGCTGCCCTGCTCCTCTGGGCTCGCTCCTTTGCAGCCCTGCTCCTCTGGGCTCTGTGTCCGCAGTCTACTTCAGCTCTCTGTCCTGCTCGTCTGGGCTCCCTGCCTCATTGCCCTGCTCCTCTGGGCTCGCTCCTTTGCAGCCCTGCTCCTCTGGGCGGTCTGTCCGCAGTCTACTCCAGCTCTCTGTCCTGATCCTCTGGACTCCCTGCCTTGCAGCCTACTACAGTTCTCTGCAGTCCTCCACAGTTTGCCTGCACCTTGTGCCATCCGTTACTCCAGCCCTGCTTCCTTGTTTGCAGCCCTTCTGTTTCCTGGCTACTGCTCCCTTACTCTCTTCCTTGTTTGCAAACCCCTGTTCTTGATCTCTGTCCTTCTCTTCATTGAGTCTTTGGTTCTCCCTTAAATTATCCATTTCAGTTATACTGTTTCTGTACAGACACCCACAGCTGTTGTTCCCAGCCATGAGCATACAGAGTGGGCCCCTGTAATAGCAATCTGTGCAGAAGGCTGGAGTTTTCAAGGGTCCGTGGAACACTCTTTCCCATTTTCTGCATACACCCTAAGAGGGAATCCAGTTTGTTTATACTTTTGTATTCTCTGCCCCTTTTTGTTTACAGCTACTGTTACCTATTCTTCTTTCTTGTTGAGCTTCCTGCTGTGTGTGTGCTTATCTGTCACCTTACATCAGCACAGCCACCCAAAACCTACCTGGGTGCCCGGTGCCACTCTTGACAGAGTGCCATCCTTGACAGAATGCAAGAGCAATACATTCTTGTTCCGTAGGCAGGAAAGGCACACACAGACCAAAGATGCTTTCCTTTCGGTTCAAGAAACCTCTGCAGAAATCTAAAGTTTTCCTAAGGACAGCAAACAAAAGCCCTAGTTTAAAAGACAGGCTAGCCCAAGTAAACAAAGGTTTGGAAGCACAGTACTACACTCACTAGCTCTCTGACCCTTCTATGTTAAACAACTATGACATTTGTAACTATGATCCGCAGTCCCTATTTGTAGAAGAACTACAGCAAGAAAATGAATTCTTGCAGATTTTTTTAGCCCAAACAGTGGAAAACACTCATGCTCTTTCTGACATTTCTTCTGACACTGCGTTCGACATTCAGCCTGTAAACAGACCTTGTATTCCTTTATACCAGGCTGTCCTGTCTCAGGACCAATGTCTTAACACTGCTACAGCCAACGATATTGCACTCATTGTGGCAGACTCTCAACCAGAGTTCGCTGTTGCCAAAGTGATATGCTCAAGATCAGCCTGGCAATCTACACAACCTCCCCAGACAGCTGCTAACACTCATTTAACAGGACAAGGCATTCAGTATCCGGAGGTTAGTGCAGCTGGTACTGGGTACAAAAGACCAATACTGACCATCGGTTGTCTTAATGCTTCCCCAGTAACTACTAACCACGATAACCCCAAGGTCAGTCTTCACATTGCAACACCTGGATTTTCTGCTACACCAGATTCTGAAGTTGTAGAACTGGCAAATGGAACATACCAGATACAAGAACAGCTCTTGCGTCTTAAAAGACCAACCGAAAACCTCTATGATTAATTTGTCTATTTGCATTATAAGAAACTAGCAAAGGGACACAATTTACCAGACCATCTGACACTATGCCAAACACCAGACATTCTGTCTTTAGAGATTGACATTATAAGGCCTGGAAAGGTAACACAGAAGAAGATCCAGACTTATACAGAGCATTTGGAAGATCTGAACTTGGCATATTCATACCATCTAAAGCTTGACACAGCTCATTCACTTACTAGCCACAGTAACTCAGGCTGTTGTTCGGATAGTGAAGAATTAACTCCTCCAGTGGGCCGAATCGCTCACACTGCCATTACACCACAAATCAAGTGTAATCATCTGACTGGATATCCTGCTGAGTCAAAGAAATGTCCCGCTCTTACCCTTGATGGCAGTCCTTTACTCACACTTACAGCCTCTACTGAAGTGACCAAGTCAGAGATGTACTCTGCTTCTATGGACTTTGGTGCACCAGACCATGAATCAGATCCTGAACTATACTCAGTACCTGTCTGGAATTCAGCTTTGCCAACAGTCAATACCCTAAATCCATCTATCAACTTGAGCACACAAGACTTTGAAGACCAGTCATCAGAAAGCCTACCCTTTCCTGATCCTACATCAGCCATGCTACCTGTTACAGAATCTGCAAGCCCAATCTCAGCTGCTCCTTCTGTGAGTACTCCTGAATCTGCTACTGATGCAGCATCTCAAATCACTCTTACTGCAGTAGGAGCACCCCCTTCCTCTCTGCCTGCAAGGACAGTACGTGTTACAAAGCCAGTTAAAAGTTCTCCTATTAAGGCTACAGCTCCGGTTGTTACTGCTGGTGCCTCTGCAGCACCTAAACTACCAGACTCTACTCCATCAGCCTCAGTTACGTCCCTACCCACTGGTGCTCCTGTGGTGCCTATACTCCCAGCTGCTACAGCACCTGAACTTCCTATTTCTATTCCTTATCTCCCAGCTGCTGTGGCTTCTGAACTCACTGCAACTCATGGTGTCCCTGCAACATTTTTGACTCCTGAAGTCCCTGCTGCTAATCTTGATGTTGCCAATGCTGCTTCTGAAGGACCTGCCGCTGTGTTTCCTGAAGTTAAAACTACTTATGATGCTTTCGATACCCCAAATTCTGCTTCCTCTGCAGTTATGCTTGCTGCGGCTAGATCCTCTGCTTCTGCTACACGACCTGATCCCACAGCACCTTCTCTTCCTGATCTACTTCCCTCAAACTATCCTGTAGGGGTGATAGTTTCTATCATATCTAATGAGACAGCTGAGTGCTTAGAGGATACCATTCCTTTCAAGAACCAGTCCAGGTATCTGAATACCGTTGAAGATCCATTTGTGAATACCCCTGTTTACACTTTGCAGTGAAAATTCATGTCTTGCCTGATTTGTCTTCAAATATAAAGATCACGCTGACTACCAATACATCTGAAGATTTGGAAGACCTTCCCAGAGCAACCAATTCAGCTGTATCTCTGGTTCCACCTTTCAGCACTGTACCATTGCCAGCCCCAAGGAAGACTGCTACTGTCAAAGCAATATATGCCATGGAGCCTGCAGCAGATCCTCACAGTTCCTCAGTTCATGAACGCACTGTTGTGGTTTGTGCCCCTAAGACTTTGTCTTTTCTGGATTCAATCCCAAAGGTTCTGAACAACTCCCACCTTACAGTCTTAAACAGTTTTTGGATCTTCATGATGTGCCTTTTTAGTATAAGAATCTCTCACGGTGTGACAGGCCTTAGACTTGATCTTCTCGTTGGTCGGTTTTCAGGGGGCCTGGAGAGGGGCATGGAGAGGGGCATACTGTCATGCCTGTGCCACTGGCGCACACATTGGCAAACATCATGGACTATTTGGAACTCATTTATCTTCATAATACTCTTTGAACAACCCCTATTCACACTTTGGTCCTTAATTTCCATTTTCATGACTTTGGTACTTTCTTATTTAATTCAGCTTACTACATGTACCATAATGCACCTTGCTACAGTTATCAATTCCTGGCTATTCCCATTCATCAGTATTGGAACCACAATCCCCAGAAGCCCGAGCGATCAGTGCTGCTTCCACCTTCTAAGGACCAGAGAGGGAGGAGGCAGATTGCCTTCAGGTGTGCTGCTCCAGGTGCTGCCAATTAGCCTGCCTCAGTACAGGGCGGGGCTGTATTTAAGGAGCTGCCTGCAGGAGCTCAGTCTCTTGCATTAAGAGTTCTTCCAGCACCTTTTTGTCTTGAGCCTCGATTTGAATGCTGTTCCTGTTGCAGATCATCCTGCTTCTGATTCGAGCGCTCCTTGTTGCCCTTCTCCGCTGGGCTCCCTGCCCTGCAGCCTGTTACACTCCTCTGCCTGCAGCCCTGGTCCTCTGGGTTCCCTGCCTCGCTGCCCTGCTCCTCTGGGCTCCGTGTCTTCAGCCTACTACAGCTCTCGGTCCTGCTCCTCTGGACTCCCTGCCTCGCTGCCCTGCTCCTCTGGGCTCGCTCCTTGCTGCCCTGTTCCTCTGGGCTCTCTGTCTGCAGCCTACTACAGCTCTCTGTCCTGCTCCTCTGGGCTCCCTGCCTCGCTGCCCTGCTCCTCTGGGCTCGCTCCTTCGCAGCCCTGTTCCTCTGGGCTCTCTGTCCGCAGTCTACTCCAGCTCTCTGTCCTGCTCCTCTGGGCTCCCTGCCTTGCTGCCCTGCTCCTCTGGGCTCGCTCTTTGCAGCCCTGCTCCTCTGGGCTCTCTGTCCGCAGTCTACTTCTGCTCTCTGTCCTGCTCCTCTGGACTCCCTGCCTTGCAGCCTACTACAGTTCTCTGCAGTCCTCCACAGTTTGCCTGCACCTTGTGCCATCCGTTACTCCAGCCCTGCTTCCTTGTTTGCAGCCCCCCTGTTTCCTGGCTACAGTTCCCATACTCTCTTCCTTGTTTGCAACCCCCTGTTCTTGATCTCTGTCCTTCTCTTCCTTCAGTCTTTGGTTCTCCCTTAAGTTATCCATTTCAGTTATACTGTTTCCGTACAGACACCCACAGCTGTTGTTCTCAGCCATGAGCCTACAGAGTGGGCTCCTGTAATAGCAATCTGTGCAGAAGGCTGGAGTTTCCAAAGGTTCGTGGAACACTCTTCCCCATTTTCTGCATACACCCCAAGAAGGAATCCAGTTTTTTTGTACCTTTGTATTCTCTGCCCCTTTCTATTCACAGCTACTGTTACCTATTCTTCTTTCTTGTTGAGCTTCCTGCTTTGTGTGCTTATCTGTCACCTTACATCAGCACAGCCTTCCAAAACCTACCTCGGTGCCCGGTGCCACTCTTGACAGAGTGCCATCCTTGACAGCTGATGCTGAGATAGCACCATTTTTCATCCAATCATGAGCTCAAATGGAGACCTTTCTGTTGCAGAAGATTGCGTAGACCTAATGGCCATCAGGACAAGCGGTAATCGGATGTCCCAACTAGGTCCAGAGTCCGTCACAAACTTGTTGAAGATGCCCACAATTGTTTTATTGTACCTCTCAACTCCCCCGCTCGAGGCTAGGACTTAGGCCATGTGGAGTTTTCTCTTGAGCCCTACTACCTCCCACAACCTGGTCATCGCCTCACTGGTAAAATGACTTCCTCGGTCTGACTCAATCCTTTGGCAAAGGCCAAAACTAGAGAAAAATGTGATTGATCATTAGTGCGGCAGCTGTCTACGCTTTACAATTCAGGACCGGAAAACATTCTACCCACTTGGTAAACAAGCATCTCACGGTCAACATATACTTGTTTCCTCTAAGAGGAGCGCATCACTAGCCCGATGAAATTGACTTGCAAATCTGACCAAGGCAGTGTCATTCCCCTTTTCTGTAGGGGAGCTCTGTATGTGAGAGAACTCGAATGAAACTAAGCAAACACAAGACACCCCTTTTAGTAGATGTCGAGGTCCTGGTCTGTGTGTGGCCAATATGTGACCTTACGCAAGATTTCTTATGTTGTATGAAACCCCCTATGACAGGAAGTGGCCGCGTCATGGGCGTGACTTAACATCAGGCTTCGGAATGAGGTAGGTACCACCCAATTGTCACATGCAGATATGGATCTCTGTGAGTTGGTGTTGCATGGCAGTGAGGATTGCTTGATGTACCGCCATCAACTCTATCATCCGACTACTTTGGGACCTATTTTGTTCCCAGCAGATAGTTCTGGGGAATCATTTACCCAGGCATTCCCAATGCCAGCCACCAGTACTTTTCCCCCATGATTGTGGACATGGTAGGAAAACTGTGGGTGTCCCGTGGCACATGTCTTCCTCATAGACTTTGTGCGGGGAAGTAAGGTACACCTCCAGATTGTCATTGGTCCTTCGACTTTTGCCCTTGAGACAGTTTTCTCGAGCACAATCCTTGTGCTAGAGGGCTCTTCTTGTTTTGGCCATATCTGACCTCCACAGGAAAGCCTTGCAAGGACAGAATCCAGAAAGTTATTCTGGAATTACTCACGTTCCCTGTTCCGATTCTTTTGAGATTCAGAGATATTGCAAGGGTTGGTGAGGAGTCTACACAATGATTTGCTCCCCCTGGATGAATGGGTGGTAGTTCTTCAATGCCCACACTCTTGCCAGGGGTGCCTTTTCACAATCATTGGATTCTTTCTCCACAGAGGAAAAAGTCTTGCTCGCGTATGACATTACTTTGCCATGCTTTTGATACAATATCACCATTAAGGAAGTGTCTGAGAACCCCGTCTCCAAGAAGAACTCCTTGTTCGTACTGGGGTAAGTTAAACAAGGGGCTTGGGAAATGCTTCTCTTTAGTTGTTTTACTGCCTCAGATTGTTCTGTACCCCACTCCCAATTGACCCCAGCCTTTAATAAATGACCAAGGATCGTGTGACCTCTGCGTAGTCTTCAATTAACTTTCTACTATAATTAGTGAGTCCAAGAAGGTTTCTTAGTTCTTGCAGAGTAGTAGGGTCTTTCAGTTTCAATAAGGCATCCACCTTTTTCGCCTGGGCACTGAGACCCTCAGGGGTGATTTCATGCCCTAAGAAGTTCATGCTGGTCTTACACCACAGTATCTGAAAGGACAGTTTTCCTCTGGCTTTCTGCAACTGGGTCAGAACATAGTGTATGTCAGCTATGTGTTCTTCCACAGTTGAGCTTGTGATTAAGACATCATCTACATAGGCCAGGTTTCCCCTTTTGCCCTTTTGCCCAAGTCATGCATGGCCTTATGTAGAAAGATATTACATTTATTGCAGGAGTTTATGTATCCAAAGGGGATTCAGGTACACCTGTATTGCTATCCCCCAAAGGTAAAGGCTAACTTGTACTGGTCTTCCCCACTCACGGGTACTGTCCAGTAACCGTTGGTCAGGTCAATGGTGGTATACTTCCGTGACTCCTGGATTTGGGTCAGTCCCTGATCTTTGTAGGAAAGGGGCCATCTTGACATGTGGACACGTTTGTTTAACTCTCCAAAGTCTGTGCAAAGGCTCCATTGGCCATTTGGTTTGAGTATCGCCAGTACCGGGTTGTTAAAGGTACTGTCGATTGGACGACTTTTCCCACAGGATTCTACGTTTTAAATAATCTCTGCGAGGGACTCCATAGACGCGACAGGCAACAGGTATTGCTTCACAAATACTGGAGCCATCTCGGGGTCCATAGGTATCATAGTTGAATGTATCTCTGTGCGTCCACAGTTATAAGAATCCATTACAAATATATCCTGAAAATCCCAAAACACCTGTTTCAGCTTCTGCTTTTGCTCCTCGGTCTCAAAGGCATCAGAGAGTTTGATTTGTTCTTCGACCATCTGCTTAAAGCCTGGAAAGACCTTGGGCTTGGTAATTTCGGTGGTATCCTGCAGTTGGGTGCAGCGATCTCTTGGCCTGGATGTGAGGTTTCAAGGATGGGAGGTAGTCACTCTTGACTCGGAATACCACCTCATCCTTCCTGATGTCACAGGTCACCTCTTCCACACCATAAGGGCAGGAAGAGTACGCCAAGAAAGTCCCCTCTTGATTGGTGATAATCTTTTTCGGAGGGATATTGTCGTTAAAATTGTATCAGTCATTTGGAATTGGGCCAATGATCTCATTACCTAAATCAATAGAATAATGTTGTGCATCAACTGCCATTCCAATAAAGGTGGCTGCACCCAAAGTGATACTTTGAGGGTCGCTGTTATCCACCAATATTCAAATGGTGTCATGTTCTAGGTCAACTAGGGGTATTGAATGTAAATACAAGCCTTGCTGCTGGAGATGATAGCTCAAGTTTATTTAGGCATCCTGGTTTTTGAGATTCTGTCCTCGCTTAATTTTGAGGGGATATGTAAATTGTTGAATCTGTCCTGGGATGGTAACCTCTACTCTCACTTGAACTTCAACCACATATAGCAGCAATTGAGCTGACCGAAATGCTTTATCAGTGTTGTCAAAGCCCATGGGGTTACCCCCCAGTTGGGACCAGGCTTTGTTATTAATTAGGTCCAAATTAATGGTAATCGATTGAGAATGTCATTGCCTAAGTAAAAGGCAGAGGGGACATCTCTCACAACCCAAAAATTTTGTTCTATACTTTTGTCACCAATGGAAATTTTATGCATGCACTTGCTAGGCGGGAGATGTTTGGAATTTGGAGTTTCCAGGCCCATTTCCCTCATATCAATCAATTTAAATGTGGGGACGGTCTGATATTTTAGGAGTTTCCTGAATAATGCTTCAGTGATTAAGCTTCTTCCATTATGCAGGCATACTCTGGCCAGAACAAGCTCCTCCCCCTCATTTACCTTAATGGGGAAAAACAGCTGTCTACCCTTTATCTAGATGTTGGTCAAGCTTTGAGCTGGTTTTTCATAATCTTTTGTCATGGGATTTGGGTTTTCTTCTGACTGTGGATTGGTATACAATTTCAGAGTATTTCCTTCCAGTGTGGAATGCCACTTAAAACTGGGAGGGAGGTTGATATTCAAAAATGGAGAAGGGTTCCCATCCACAGTTTGTTCTCCTACTGAGATGACAGTGATGTCTGGGACTTCATTGTTCCTAAAATGGAATTCTATTTTGTCGGACCGTTGTTCAATTATGTGGCATAAGCCATTCAAACTCACATAGTTTGTGCTTTGTTTTAATTTAATTGGCTGGTTAGTCTGAGTCCGGAGGACCTTGTTCACACAGTCAATCAGGGGTGATAACCTCCAAAGGAGGTAATTCCCCACTAGACAAGGTGTGCCCGCTGCAGTGACAACTATCACCGGGTGTTTCACCCTATGTCGCACAATTGTTATCGCCAAATCGGCAGTCCCTTCGACAGAAATATCATTCCCATTGAAGTTTTGGAGATAATGCACACTGACCCTGTACCTTGATAGAAGCATAACATCTCCCTTCTCTCTCATCAAGGGGGCAAAGAAAATCTGCATTCTGTGCGAGCTTGACAGTTAATTTTTTCAAATTGAACTCTGACACTATGTGATCTTGGATATTCTTTTTGTGTAGGAGTCCTGGAATCTGTAAAGAAGATTTTGTGCCCAGAAACAAGTGGGATTGGGAAGTCCCCTTTTCCCCCTGATTCTTTGCTGTGCCCCTTTTCATGGAGACAGTTACCCAAACCTGTTTGGGGGGAGGATTCCTCAGTGCTTTCAGGGTCATCCGGGTGACATTGTTGGGGTTTAAGAGTGTGTTGCTCTGCGTCAGTCTCTATACTTACACCATCTAAATCAGTGTCTTTTGGGACCTATTTCGCCTTGACATGGATCTGAAAAAGAAGATTGTCTTCCCTGAATCCGCCAGGGATTCTTCTCCTTGGAATAGGATAATACGGACTTCCTCCAAAAAGTGTGTTATCTTTTGCATTTGATTAATTCTACTTACCCTCTGATCCCTAGGTTTCAGCTTTTCAGGGGTCGAAGATTTATGTTCAGGTACAGAGGTTTCAAGGGACTTTGTTCCGGTGGAAAAGGAAGCTTCCTCTAGGGCTTCGCATCTCACTTCCACATGAGCTAAATCCTGTGGAACCTTTTGGTTGTCAGAGGCTTCTTCCCGTCATTTCTCTGTGACACCAGACCCAGATGTCGAGTTATTCTGGGCAGCAGTTTCCAGTGGAGGGTTCCGCTAGGCCCTCAACATGCGACCCGGGTCTTGGGTTGAATGTTGGACCTGTTGATCCAGTTGTGAAATTTGTTCTGGTTGGTAGGGAGGTCTTGATTCAGACCTTTGCTGCTACTGGAAAGGGTAGCTGCCCCTTCTCCCAGAGTAGCTCGGGTATTGGTAGTTCCCCTGATAACCTTCCACCCTAGGTCTCCCTTCTCCCTGATTTGGGAATCTATTGTCCTGAAAGCGGACAGAGAGAGGAGGATTGTTCTGCAAATTGGGGTTTGAACGGTACCTGGTAAAGAAACTTAGGTTGTGGGTTGCAGCATGTTTTCCCGCCTGAGAGAAGTTCTGAGGGAAGTTTTGAGGGATGTTTCCTGCGGCAGCACTTACCTGATTGGGTCCCTCCTTGTGCCGGGGGGTCAATACATACCTCAGGATGGGTCTGTTACCCTTGTGCCTTGGATTGGTATAGGCGGCAGGGTCAGATGGGGCGTTGGTCTGATACCCTGCTTGGCTACCACCCAATTGGGTTGGATCTGAGGGTCTCCTCTGTCTCTCATTCTGCTTGTTGGTGTTAATGGGGAGAGTATTGTTAGCCCCCCATTTCAAAGTCCAATATGAAAGTATTTTTCACCTCTGCTACCTTTGCAGCGGCTGGTGTGTTTGATGGTTTGGGGTTTTTAGGGTTGTTTTTGTTTTCAGATGGCTTCATAAATCAGGGTGGCCTGTTCTATCACCCAATCCAGGGTCATATGCTCATGGAAATCCCTTACTAGTTGGGCCATAATGTATTTCAGGAGCGCATGGAATTATGTGTTGATGATCACGCAGCTATTGGTGTTCACCGGCCTAGAGGTCTGTGCAAATGCTCTTGAACAAACTCTCTAGGCATTTGGTCTTCCCCACACTGCAGGTTATAGGCCGCCTTGCAGGCCTCCTGAGGGTTCCTGTGAATGGAACTGTGTTATTAGATGGCCACCTTGTAGGTGGACCATTTCCGGTGATCTTGGTCCTCCAACCCGGCAAAGAAGCTGGAGTATTCAGGGGAAAATGTCCATTTGACAAACTCCATGGAGTTTGTATCATTCGTGATACCAAATGAAGTCATCATTTGACCATAAAGCTCTAGATGCTCCCATACTGAGTATTTGGCGTTCTTATGGTAGGGAGTCATAAAGCTCTTTATGGCCTTTATCTTCCAAATTGGGTCTTTCACAAGACCTCTCTTCTGTTTGACAGACTTCCTTTTCCGCTGCACCTAAGTCCACTCACCCTCGGACTCAGAGCTGTTGCTATTGGTGGTCCACTCCCTGTCCTCTAGGCACCCTCTACCTCTATGAGACTGGGGATCCCTCCCAGAATGACATGGTCTGGTCTCTTCTCTCCTGTGGTGCTGTGGGTTCTCAGGGTCATTTCCATTGTACTCCCCTTTTCGCACAGGGAAATGCTCAGCCTCCTCATCCCTCCTTCCGGTCATGGTGGGGAAGTCTCCCCATCTCACGGAATGGGTAGAGGTTTTTAAGATGCTCATTTGAGGTCTAGACTTCTCTGTCTGCAAAGCAGACCAGGTGGTCCCTTTCAACTTCATTTTCTGCCATTCCAGCTCCCTGATTTTTTCTTAATAGGAGCCCTCCTGGTTAGAGGTACATGCCAGGGTATTTTTAAATTCCCAGAGCCCACTTGTCTGGCCATGTTCCCTTCTACTGCGTAGAGATGAATATTCATCAATATCTGATAAGGACTGGCCTTCTGGTTCAGTTGGACTTTGCCTGGTTGAGTCCAGCTGCCTCGTGTTTCCCTGTTCTTGAAAACTGGCAGGTGTGAAGTTAGCTGAACCCTGTACATATGAGATGGTGCGTTGGCCTGAGGTCCCTGGTAGAGAGGTAATCACTCCGTGATCAGAGGGTGCTTCTCCATGGGTGTCTCAAAGCCTGTTTGTATTTGGCTATTTCATTTTCCAACATCTCACATTTGTTTTTCCCAGGCCCTATCCCTTGGTGGGTGACATACAGAGGCCTGAGTTTTCAATACTGACACCAGTTCTTGGGTGGTTTCTATACTTTATTTTGTGCCATAAATCGGTCTCTGGGTCCTTTGTTCTCATCACAATGGGACTCATTTTCCTTCTGTGAAGCTTGTATTGTCTGGAAATATTCAGACCACTTCTTTTTCAGGAGATTAATCTCCTCCCCTTGTGTAATTTTGGCCTGTGTTGCCTGCTCTATGTCAATCTCTGCTTGCCTCAGATGTTCCATTAATGTTTCATTTTCTAGCCTCATGTTAGTCAGTTCCTCAGAATATAAGTCACTTTTCTCCACATCCGTCCTTAACAGACGTGCTTCCTGAAACAGGGCACTATTTTCTTGACAAAACTTGTTATTTTCTTCCCTCAACTGCCCTCTCTGCTTTTTCAAATTTTTCAGATCTTGGTGCATCTGATCGAGTTCACCCTGAGAATTAATATCCCTAATGACCAGAGACGTAGACAGGATAGGGCCTGAGAGGCAAGGCCCATCCCGAATCTGTAAATGCTCAGCAGTGCTCTATGGGCATTTACAGATATTAATGTCCCTGTTGTGGGCCCAACTACATTAGCTTGAGGCCCCACATGTTAGACGCTCCTGACTACGCCTCTGCTAATGACTAACTGGCTGTTTCATCTTTCAGTTGTTTAATCTGTGCCTAAAATGTGAAAATGTCTTCTAAGCAGGCTCTACTGTGTACAACCTGCTAATTTAATTTGCGTGGACTTGCGCTCAGATTTTCCACACATTCTTGATACTCCCCTTGCAGTACAGAAAATTGAGCCTCTCACTCTGCATTTGCTTGCTGTTGTGTCGCTAACTCGTCTTTTAGCTGCTGAATAATATTTCCTAATTTTGTCTCGGAATTTTGGCTCTGTTGCGCTTCTTCTAATTCTTTCAGCTCTCTCTGGGCTTGATTCGAAAGCTCAGACTGGTCTTGCAAAGAGGCTATGATATTCTGGTATGTTTCTTCCATGATCATGATATGGAAGTACATATATACTGTGAGCTGGGCCATTTTAATTTGCTCATCTTTGCTGGTCTGTGAAATGTAAAACTTGGCCAGGGCCTAATATCACAGCTTATTATCCTGCCACATATCAACATTTGCAGAGGTAACCTTCTGCATCATTCTAGCTTTTCACATTTCATGTTCTTGTTCTATCCATTCACCTTTAATGAACAATTTGGAAAGGCCATATTGATTTCTACAGTGATCATTCTGTAATGTGTTCTGCACCTGATATACTCTCTATGCAAGGGCTAATATCTCAACCCTGTTCTTGCTTAGTTTCCACTCACAATGACAACTCAAAATCAATACTGTTCTATCTATACACCACCCTGGAACTCGGGGTACATGTCTGAATGGCACCTTCACAATGCAACATAACTTTCCATTCATGGCAATGCAATTACACCCAAATGAATAGTCTGTTGCTACTGCACTGTCACAAATGAAAATTCTCTACTAATCCCTGGCCATGAGCTACCAGCTTTGTCGCAGGGTATTAGGCGGTCACACTCAACTCAGGGAGTTCATTTCCCCCCCAAGCAAGGTGACGCACAATAAAGCACTTTTTAATTCAGATTCACTTTCGTGAGGCATCCAACTCGTCTTGCACCCAACCCCAACAAATAGCCTGTGCCACCAATGGACTAGGAACCAGACCCGTCCATAGTAAGAGTATATTTTCATTCATTTAAGGTTTGACAAATAAACTAGCAGCCAATATCAGCCACTAATGCTGTGGCAACACCCAATATCACAACAATAACCCGGTTACTAAAATAACACAGGTACAATTTTGAGACATGCAGTCACAACTTACAACAGATTTAGAGGGTAATTCATAGAATCTCGCAGAAAAGCGTCGCAAGCGGCTGGCGCAGAGTGTCCGCGTGCGATTGACTGCGCCAGGCACGTGCGCTAAAACCGATTTCCGCGCACAGCGTATTCATAGATTTTAGGCTTCCAAACCAGCCGTGGCGCAGAGAATCGCAGCGACCCTGCAGCAGCGCCAGTAACGACCCCAAGAATGCCCTCGCGCAAGGAAAAGCCATCAAAATCGCTAAATCATCGCAAAGGGCTGTGCTAACCCTGGACCAATTCACCGGGCTGGCAAACAGCAAACGCCAAGCGGGGAACGTGTATTGCAGGGGTGCACGGGAAGTTCCACACGCGACTGGCCCCGTGCGAGCAGGGTACGTGTATTACATGGGTGCGCGGGAAGTTCCACACGCGATTCCATCAGGGTACGTGTATTTCAGGGGTGCGCGGGAAGTTACACACGCGAATGGGCCAGTGCGAGCAGGGTACGTGTATTCCATGGGTGCGCGGGAAGTTCCACACGCGATTTCATCAGGGTACGTGTATTTCAGGGGTGCGCGGGAAGTTCCACAAGCGATTGGCCCGGTGCGAGCAGGGTACGTGTATTTCAGGGTGCGCGGGAAGTTCCACACGAGATAGTCCCAGTGCGAGCAGGGTACGTGTATTTCAGGGGTGCGCGGGAAGTTCCACACGCGATTGTCCCAGTGCGAGCAGGGTACGTGTATTTCAGGGGTGCGCAGGAAGTTGCACACGCGATTTCAGCAGGGAATGTGTATTTCAGGGGTTCTGGGGAGTACTACACGTGAATTGGCCGTGTGGGTCCTCCCAGGTGTACGCTCCACAACCTCCACGGCCCCTGCAGGCAGCCCACACCACGGGGGACTACCCTGCACCCCTGCTCATGTCCCGCAGGCAGCCCATCCACCATGGGCATGCCCCCCAGCCAACGCACATGTCACCTTGCACTACTGATCAACAATGCATGTCTCCCACCACCCCCACCCCCCTGCCACCATGGCCACCCTCCACCAGGCCCCCACTCATGTCCCCCTGCACCCCCACCCCCCAGCATCCAGGGGCAGCCTCCACCAGGCCCCCACTCATGTCTCCCACCACCCCCACCCCCAGCAGTGCAGGGGCAGCCTCCACCAGGCCCCCACTCATGTCTCCCACCACCCCCACCCCCCAGCATCCAGGGTCACCCTCCACCAGGCCCCCACTCATGTCTCCCACCACCCCTCCCCCCTGCCACCATGGCCACCCTCCACCAGGCCCCCACTCATGTCTCCCACCACCCCCACCCCCCAGCCACCATGGCCACTCTCCACCAGGCCCCCAACCATGTCTCCCACCACCCCCACCCCCCAGCCACCAGGGGCAGCCTCCACCAGGCTCCCACTCATGTCTCCCACCACCCCCAGCCCCCTGCCACCATGGCCACCCTCCACCAGGCCCCCACTCATGTCCCCCTGCACCCCCACCCCCCAGCAGCCAGGGTCACCCTCCACCAGGCCCCCACTCATGTCTCCCACCACCCCCACCCCCCTGCCACCATGGCCACCCTCCACCAGGCCCCCACTCATGTCTCCCACCACCCCCACCCCCCCAGCCACCAGGGGCAGCCTCCACCAGGACCCCACTCATGTCTCCCACCACCCCCACCCCCCAGCCACCACGGGCAGCCTCCACCAGGCCCCCACTCATGTCTACCACCACCCCCACCACCCTGCCACCATGGCCACCCTCCACCAGGCCCCCACTCATGTCTCCCACCACCCCCAGCCCCCAGCCACCATGGCCACCCTCCACCAGGCCCCCACTCATGTCCCCCTGCACCCCCACCCCCCAGCCACCAGGGGCAGCCTCCAGCAGGCCCCCACTCATGTCCCCCTGCACCCCCACCCCCCAGCATCCAGGGGCAGCCTCCACCAGGCCCCCACTCATGTCTTCCACCACCCCCACCCCCCAGCAGTGCAGGGGCAGCCCCCACCAGGCCCCCACTCATGTCTCCCACCACCCCCACCCCCTGACACCATGGCCACCCTCCACCAGGCCCCCACTCATGTCCCCCTGCACCCCCACCCCCCAGCATCCAGGGTCACCCTCCACCAGGCCCCCACCCATGTCTCCCACCACCCCCACCCCCCAGCAGTGCAGGGGCAGCCTCCACCAGGCCCCCACTCATGTCTCCCACCACCCCCACCCCCCAGCAGTGCAGGGGCAGCCTCCACCAGGCCCCCACTCATGTCTCCCACCACCCCCACCCCCAGCCACCAGGGGCAGCCTCCAGCAGGCCCCCACCATGTCCCCCTGCACCCCCACCCCCCAGCATCCAGGGGCAGCCTCCACCAGGCCCCCACTCATGTCTCCCACCACCCCCACCCCCCAGCAGTGCAGGGGCAGCCTCCACCAGGCCCCCACTCATGTCTCCCACCACCCCCACCCCCCAGCCACCAGGGGCAGCCTCCAGCAGGCCCCCACTCATGTCCCCCTGCACCCCCAGCCACCATGGCCACCCTCCACCAGGCCCCCACTCATGTCTATCACCACCCCCACCCCCCAGCCACCAGGGGCAGCCTCCACCAGGCCCCCACTCATGTCTCCCACCACCCCCACCCCCCAGCCACCAGGGGCAGCCTCCAGCAGGCCCCCACCCATGTCAACCTGCACCCCCACCCCCCAGCCACCATGGCCACCCTCCACCAGGCCCCCACTCATGTCTCCCACCACCCCCACCCCCCAGCCACCAGGGGCAGCCTCCACCAGGCCCCCACTCATGTCTCCCACCACCCCCACCCCCCTGCCACCATGGTCACCCTCCACCAGGCCCCCACTCATGTCCCCCTGCACCCCCACCCCCCAGCATCCAGGGTCACCCTCCACCAGGCCCCCAACCATGTCTCCCACCACCCCCACCCCCCAGCCACCAGGGGCAGCCTCCACCAGGCCCCCACTCATGTCTACCACCACCCCCACCACCCTGCCACCATGGCCACCCTCCACCAGGCCCCCACTCATGTCCCCCTGCACCCCCACCCCCCTGCCACCATGGCCACCCTCCACCAGGCCCCCACTCATGTCCCCCTGCACCCCCACCCCCCAGCATCCAGGGTCACTCTCCACCAGTCCCCCACTCATGTCTCCCACCACCCCCACCCCCCTGCCACCATGGCCACCCTCCACCAGGCCCCCACTCATGTCTACCACCACCCCCACCCCCCAGCCACCATGGCCACCCTCCACCAGGCCCCCACACATGTCCCCCTGAACCCCCACCCCCCTGCCACCATGGCCACCCTCCACCAGGCCCCCACTCATGTCCCCCTGCACCCCCACCCCCCAGCATCCAGGGTCACCCTCCACCAGGCCCCCACTCATGTCTCCCACCACCCCCACCCCCCTGCCACCATGGACACCCTCCCCCAGGCCCCCACTCATGTCTCCCACCACCCCCACCCCCCAGCCACCATGGTCACCCTCCACCAGGCCCCCACTCATGTCTACCACCACCCCCACCCCCCAGCCACCAGGGGCAGCCTCCACCAGGCCCCCACTCATGTCTACCACCACCCCCACCACCCTGCCACCATGGCCACCCTCCACCAGGCCCCCACTCATGTCCCGCTGCACCCCCACCCCCCAGCATCCAGGGGCAGCCTCCACCAGGCCCCCACTCATGTCTCCCACCACACCCACCCCCCTGCCACCATGGCCACCCTCCACCAGGCCCCCACTCATGTCCCCCTGCACCCCCACCCCCCAGCATCCAGGGTCACCCTCCACCAGGCCCCCACTCATGTCTCCCACCACCCCCACCCCCCAGCAGTGCAGGGGCAGCCTCCACCAGGCCCCCACTCATGTCTCCCACCACCCCCACCCCCCAGCAGTGCAGGGGCAGCCTCCACCAGGCCCCCACTCATGTCTCCCACCACCCCACCCCCCAGCCACCAGGGGCAGCCTCCAGCAGGCCCCCACTCATGTCCCCCTGCACCCCAACCCCCCAGCATCCAGGGGCAGCCTCCACCAGGCCCCCACTCATGTCCCCCACCACCCCCACCCCCCAGCAGTGCAGGGGCAGCCTCCACCAGGCCCCCACTCATGTCTCCCACCACCCCCACCCCCCTGCCACCATGGGCAGCCCCCACCAGGCCCCCACTCATGTCTCCCACCACCCCCACCCCCCAGCAGTGCAGGGGCAGCCTCCACCATGCCCCCACTCATGTCTCCCACCACCCCCACCCCCCAGCAGTGCAGGGGCAGCCTCCACCAGGCCCCCACTCATGTCTCCCACCACCCCCACCCCCCAGCAGTGCAGGGGCAGCCTCCACCAGGCCCCCACTCATGTCTCCCACCACCCCCACCCCCTGCCACCATGGCCACCCTCCACCAGGCCCCCACTCATGTCCCCCTGCACCCCCACCCCCCAGCATCCAGGGTCACCCTCCACCAGGCCCCCACTCATGTCTCCCACCACCCCCACCCCCCAGCAGTGCAGGGGCAGCCTCCACCAGGCCCACACTCATGTCTCCCACCACCCCCCCCCTGCCACCATGGCCACCCTCCACCAGGCCCCCACTCATGTCCCCCTGCACCCCCACCCCTCAGCATCCAGGGTCACCCTCCACCAGGCCCCCACCCATGTCTCCCACCACCCCCACCCCCCAGCAGTGCAGGGGCAGCCTCCACCAGGCCCCCACTCATGTCTCCCACCACCCCCACCCCCCAGCAGTGCAGGGGCAGCCTCCACCAGGCCCCCACTCATGTCTACCACCACCCCCACCCCCTGCCACCATGGCCACCCTCCACCAGGCCCCCACTCATGTCCCCCTGCACCCCCACCCCCCAGCATCCAGGGTCACCCTCCACCAGGCCCCCACTCATGTCTCCCACCACCCCCACCCCCCTGCCACCATGGCCACCCTCCACCAGGCCCCCACTCATGTCCCCCTGCACCACCACCCCCCAGCATCCAGGGTCACCCTCCACCAGGCCCCCACTCATGTCTCCCACCACCGCCACCCCCCTGCCACCATGGGCAGCCCCCACCAGGTCCTCACAATCCCCAATCATGTGCGTAATGGTCAGCCTCCACAGCCAAAAAGCCCTACCAATTAACCCATTCACCCACATGGAAATGGAAATCACATGTTACACCCCCAATGTTCATGAAGCTAATGAACCCATGTCCGTCACACACAATGGTTGCAATTGAATGGGAAAACACCCAACATGACATGCATGAAACCAATGAGATGATACCACACAGTGAAGTATGGAAACAAAATTGTATTGAAAAAAATAAAGAATGCTAAAGAAAGAAAACAAACTACAATGTGAATGAGAAAAAAAAAGCTGCATGTCCGTATAAAAACACAAAACTGCAAATCAGAATCCAAAAAACTTTTGTCCAAAGTCAAATGTAAAAAAATCTCCATGCAACAAAGAACTATGTAAGAAACTACCAAGGGTCCATGAGCCCAACTGAACAAAGGAAACCTACTAAAAAAACCTACCTAAAAATCAACTATATACAAAAAGTGGAGCAGTGTCCGTCGACTCCAAATCATAATAAGAAAGAAAGGAAACCTAAAACTAAAGAACTATATACAAAGGCGGCGGGCAAGTCCAGCGGCTCACTCCGTGGTGTCCCGGGCCAGGGCATCATCGAACTCCTGTTCGATGTCCCGGAGGCAGTCCAGTTCCATGGCCCCGAGGGTCCGCAGGGACGACGCCGTGTCCTCCTCCAACCCCCTGCGGATTGCCTCGAGGCCCTCGGCCCGCCTCAGGGCCCTCCGCATGGAGTTCTCCGCCCTGACCATTGTGAGCCGCGCCTCTTCCGCCCGCCGCCGCCCGCACCTATGGCGTGGCCCAACCGCTGCCACACGGAAGACACTCTCTGTCCTGGGTCCCCCTGCCCTCCGGCCGATGCCTGCCCCTCCGATGTCGAAAGCCCCGAGCCTTCATGTCTCCCACCATGTTGCTGCTGCTGCTGCTCTGCCTCTGCCCGTGCACTGCCTCCTGCTGCCTGCACATCCTCCGCCGGCTGGGGTGCAGTTGTTGATGTGGCCACCCCTGCTGGACCCCCGACTCCCGACTGTGGCAGGGATGCCTCCTCCACCAGCCTGGCCGCACCGTCAGAGGCAGCTCCACAGGGCACCCAGGTGACTGATGGGTGGGAAGATGGCACAGAGGACGACTGGCGCGTAGGGGGTCCAGTTGAGGAGGCGGTCGGAGCAAGCCCCATCAGACAGCGGAATCCGGCCTGGGTGAACTGTCCCAGCAGGCTGACGTGGTCAACGAGCCATTCGAGATGACGTGCAGTCTCTCCATGAAAAGACTGCAGGTCACCTCGCATGGCCCGTTGACGCAACGCCACACCAGCCAGGACAGGCTCAACCCGTACCTGGATGGCCACGTCCGCAGGCAGAGGAAGGCCAGTTGACGTCAGCTCATCCCCTGCCTGAAAACGGGTCTGGACGTAGGCATCCCTGCTGGTGCAAGATGATGCAGGGACAGGATCGGGGACAGGATTGCACACAGGCACCTCTGCGGCGGCCTGTGCTGCCTCCTGTCCCTGGTCCTGCACTGCACCACTAGCACCAGTGGGATCCCCACCTCCAGACCCCGTCTCTGGTGCTTGCACGGCCTCCTCCTCCACCAAACCCCCCACCAACCTGGATGACTCCGTGCCATCTTCCCCTGTTGGGCCCTGTGGGGTCCCAGCTGCCCCTTCTGCTGCCGAGGAGTCCAACTGCAACCTCCGCCTCTTGGACCTCCCCCCGGCAGCTGCAGCCTGGGACGCAGCACCGGACTCCTCACTCCCCGAAGAGATGAGAACACGGGAGGGGAGCCGGGCCTTGCGTCTCCGGCTGGCGGTCGGATCCCTGCCGCTGTGCTCCACAGCACCTTCTCCGCCCTCTTCATCAGTTGACGCTGCAGACAGGGAGAAACAAAACACAGGCATCAGGGCACTGTACAATGGACACATACACACATGACAGTTGCACATGAGTGGCATTGGCAAACCTCAGACATGGCATCACAATGCCCAACACACATGTCATTGCAACTCGCACACATGAGCCATACCACAGCCATATCGCAACTGCCACCACCATCCCTACACGTACAACAGCATCAGCAGCCAAAGGGGAGTCAGACATCACATGCAACACAGGAAGTGCACCACACATGTACACACACCACCACACTTGCATGCATGTCTACACCTCTGCCAAGTGTCGCACTGTTCAGACGGGCATCCATGTCACATCTGCCAATCAGGCTTCCACATACCGCTGTCACATGCATCCATGTTGCATCACTGTTGCACCCTTGTCAAATACACACACATGCACATGTACACAGTGCTCATACATGCAGCCGAAAAAAACATACATGCCTGACATCACGGACATGTCTACTTACATACACATTCATCCAAACATGTGTGCACGCACAACTTCATTTGCCATGCAAGCCCACACACACAAGCACCATCCATGTCTTACACATTACAGCCCTCGCATGTGTCAGCCCCACGGCCCTGTACACCCCCACCCATACTCGACCCCATACAAACAGATGTGCAACCTGCACACTACCGAATAATCACCACACGCACTGCTCACAATCAGGATGCATGTACACTCACCGCTCGACTCCAGACGGGTCTGCTTCTCTAGGACCTGGACGTGGAGCGCTGGGGATATGCGTTCCAGGACCCCCATCTGTTCTTCCGACAAGTGGCCCCGGCGCCCCTTGGCATCCGCTGCCTTCAAGAGGCACCGGGCCTTGTTCAGGGTCCTGGACCTGAAGTCCTCCCAGCGCTTCCTGACATGTTGTAAGTCCCGGACTGCCACCCCCTCCGCGTTGATGGCAGTCACGATGTCAGTCCAGATCCGAGTCCGTCCTTCCTTGTCGGCGCGGGAACTTCCGAAGAGGGCATCATACTGCCCCAGGACTTGCTCCACCAGGACACCAACTTCGGTGGCACTGAAGCTGGTGCCCCTCTGCCTCTCTGGCCGGGGGTTGTCAGTGGTCACAGATGATGTTTGCCCCGACATGACAACCCCAGAGGCAGGAGTGGGTGGGCAACTGGGTCCTGGGGCTGGGCTGTGGAGCGATGGAATTCCAGTCGGGAGTCTTCGGTTCCAGCAGGGGTGGTCACAGCAACAGCACCCCTGGCTGATGTGCAGGCAGCAAATGGCAGTGCACGTGGGCAGCAGGCAGTCGGGCAGCAGCAGATGGCAGGTGGGAGCGTGCTCGGGGCTCTGGGGGGCAGTAGTTCGGCCTTCTGGGCAGGAGCGTGGTCTTCCGTGTGCTTACGCGTGGCCAGCTTGGTACGGAGTGATTTGGCACGTGAAAATCCTGCACGTCAGCGTGAAAATCGAGGAAAGGCCCTTAGCGCGTAAGCGCGTCAGCACGCATACGCGAATCTATTGGACCAAAGGCCCTCAGCACGTAAGCGCGTCTGTGACGTGACCCGCACGGGTGTTTCCCACACAGCACGTGATGACAGAGCACACGTGGAAAGACTGCACGTCAGAGTGACATCGCGTGTGATTGGTGGAAATGGCCCTACACGCAGAAGTGACAAAGCGGGTAATTGGTGGAAATGGCCCTACACGCATAAGTGACAAAGCGTGTAATTGGTGGAAATGGCCCTAGCGCGTACACGCCGCGTAAGTGACGCTGGACGTGTGGGCCTGTATAAAAGGTACGCGTAGAACACTATTTCCTTGTACGTGCTTTTCGTGGAGAGCGAGTGGGTGAATTCTGTACTTCTTGTCGTTTCACACGCGATTTACTTCAGGGCGTTTCAAGTTCGTATACCCTGTTACCTCTGACAGCTTTTTCTCTTTTTTCTCTTTTACTGGTTTACCTGGGCCTGTTCCCTCAAACAGTGTTCCCTTCTACTGTTGTCCTATCTCCTCAGACAGCGTACAAATCTTCTTTTGGCGGGGGTGTTACCAGCTCCTTTTTCACGCTCTTTGACCTGGCAGACGGTGAGTCACACACGTATCGAACATCTGTGCTTGCCCCGTGTATAGCCTACCCCTTCAGAGGTCATTCTAGGCTGCGTGTGACACGCATACGTTCATTCTTGTGTTACTGGGTGCCACAGCGTAGTGCAGGTTTTTCTTTCTGCACACGTGGTCTAGGAGGGGTTGCGTGCACGTCATCTCCCTTTTTTGGGGCTCCTGTGCATAGCGTGACCCGTCATCTTTCCCCAGGGGTTACAATCAGCCTTGCAAGAGCACTAGGGTACAATTACCATCTGGTACCCAACACCTTTGACCCCCAATTGCCCAGGACAATATTTTACAGCCACTCCCATACGCACATTAACATCAGTGCCATGGCTGGGAGGCGAGGATTCCGTAAGGGTGGCAAAGGTGGAAGAGCCACAAGTGGTGGCCGTGGTGGATCCGGTAGGGGATGTGGTCGTTACTTGCAGGGTGAGCCTGTCCCCCCATGTGTGGAGGACCAGTCAAGGGCACCCATAATCCCCCCCTCCCGTTGAGGCTGATGTGGCTGACACCATCCATGCTCAGCCCTTGTTGGACCAGCCCATTGTGGCACCAGACCTGGCTGACTCCATGGCTGACTTCCAGGTCAGCAGGCCTATGACACGCGCGCTGGTGCACGTTGATGTCACCATGCCACGTGCATCTGGGGCAGCAAGGTCATCTGCTGCACCAAGTAGGCAGGGCGGAGAGGCTGCAGGGGCAGCTGCGGCTCCATCCACCCCAGCCCTCACACACCCAGCCCGGACAGTGTCGGTCCTAGTCCATGCTGCTGACATTCCCCCTGACACCATCACACTAGAGCCAATGCCTGCACCAACTCCCATGCTGAGTGTGCAATCCCACACTCCTGATACAGAGTCCACCAGGGCTCCTGCCCCTAGTGTCCAGAGCGGCGCAGGACACTCAGGATCACCACCACCTTCCAAGCGGAAGAGGAAGAGTGCTCGTCCGGCACAGGCTGATGCCCCAGACAGAGCTACACAGTCCGGCCCGTCCAGGAAGCCCAGCTTCACGGATGACGAACTGAATGCACTTGTCGAGTATGTGTCCGCACATGACAACGAGATGGTCATTGTTGCAGGATCCAAGACCACACCTGCACAACGCCAGGCACACTGGCAGACCGTTGCGGACATCGTAAGTGCCCTTGGAATCGTGAGGCGCACAGCCAATGATTGCTATAAGCGCTGGAATGACCTAAAGCGCAGGGCAAAGAGTAAGCTGGCCTCAAGTCATGCCGCAACTCTAGTGACTGGAGGTGGGTCTCCAGTAGTAGACATGGAACTCACTCCACATGAGTCAGTCGTTGGGACCTACGTCACGGAGGAACAGATCCAAGGCGGGGGAGATTTGGCTGATTACGAGGCATTGTCCTGTGAGTACACATGCATGTGTGTGTCATCCATGTGCATGGTGTGTGTGAGGGCTTCTGTTTGTGTGCCAGGTGAGAGTGTGTGCGCCTGAGTCGTATGGGTCAGCCATGTGCTTCATGCAATACATCCTGCGCAACTGCATTTGGCCATAGCAGTATCCCTTCTGCCAACAGTAGACATCTAGCCCAACTGCACGCCAGTTGCCCTTGAAGTGTCACCTTGCCACAACATTGTTGCTTAATTTTTCACTGTTCATTTAGTCAGATTGATTGCATTCCACCACTTTTACTAGGCATGTCGCAGTCCTCTAGTCACATGTCTGACATGGCTATGGTAAAGTGGAGTGACTTTGTTACCTAGATATCATTTGTTCAAACATGTCCCTGTGCAATTGGACCATTTCGGACTGGCAGCTCCAGGTGAAGATTCTGACCTGTTTGAATTAGAAAAGCTATTACATGCGGGAACTGGACTGAATGAATAGGTGCTGCCCTCCTCTCCATCTTCACTCAATAGCAATGGTACATGCCATCTGTGTGATGGCATGTGTGTTTCACCTGGCAATCACAGGCCAATGTGTGATGCCACTGCCAGGCAGCATGCAGAAAATGTGTTCATCTTCCATCTTGGTGTCATCAGTGTGTGCCATTTGCCTGCCCTTCATACGCAGTGAGGGTGCATGCATGGGAGGGTTTTAGTCATGTGGGACATGTGTCAAACAAGTACTGGTTCTCTTGCTTCTCAGCCCTCATTGTGTGCCAAGGTGCTAATGCCTGTTTCCATTTCTTTGTTTTTATGTCTTTGCAGGGGAAGACGCACCTGATACTGCTGGGGTTGTGGAGATGGTGCAGACCCAGGAGGGGTCCGAGGGCCGACCAACCACCAGTGAGGGACGTGGTGTGGTGGTGGGTGAGAACCCACAAGTGCTGCAGGTCGTGCTCTCAAGGGGTGTCTCTGGCTGCACCTCCCCCGAGCTGTACTCAGGTGTTGATTCGGATGAGACCTACGTGCCGTCGCAGGTGAGTGTTCCAGGGAGGGATTCTGTTCTGTCCCACCCACCTGCACCAGGGTCAGAACCCTCAATGGGGATGTCAGTGTTGGCAGCTACGCCTTTGGTGGTTACGGATGCAGGGTCACACTCCGCGACATCTGATCCTGTTCCTGGGCCAGCAGATCAGAGGGGGAATGCAGTCCTGCAGCCTCAGGCAGTGCCGGCACAGCAAGGCGCAGTTCGCCTTGCCCCAGACAGGTGTGGTGCCCGCCGACGTGGTGGTCGTACGCCACCTGGCAATACCGCATGGGAGCAATCCATTTACGGTATGGCAACCCAACAGGCAGCATCATCCGAGTTGATGGCTCAGGCCATGGATAGGGTGGCCACTTCCATTGTCCCCCCTGAAAGGCTGATGGAGCGACTAGAGCAGGCAACCGACTCCATCTGCCAGTCACACAGGGAGGACATGTTGGGGTCCAACAGGGACAGGCGGGCGGCACTGGCGACTCTGCAGGAGGCCATCTCCATTGAGTCCCAGGGCCACAGGGAAGCCCTGAGGCAGGAGCTCCTTCACCTCAGGACGACTCTTGTTGAGCTTGAGGCTTCAACACACCAAAGGACAGAACGGCAGCTGGAGCGTCTCACCCGTACGCTCTCAGCTGAGATGCAGGCAACAAGGGCAGAGGTCCGGGCATCCCGTGAATTGTTGCATGGGGACCTCCGCACACTCATCCTCCAGAACCAGACCTACCACACCCGCATGCTTGCAGCCATGGAGGAGCAGACTAGGGCCTTGCGTGGGCTGCCTCCCATAGTGCAACCACCTCCGGATGCAGCTGCACAGGGTGATAATAGCGACAGCAGTGATACTCCCACAATAGGGTAGCCGTGTGGGCCATGAGCCCATGGAGGTGTTTTTTTTTCCCAGGATCCACGCAGGTGGGTTCTGGTGTGCATCCTGTCCTCGGACCTCCTGGGAGGCCTCCCCAACCCACCCGGGCCCATCAATGGCCATTTTTGATTTTTTTTTATTTTTATTTTCATTTTCATTTATTTTATTCCCAATTTTTTTGGGACGATTTGTTGGCTTCCGTGGTTCCTGTGTTTGCATACGCTGCATTGTGGCTGGGCACATGCAGGCTTGTAATGTATTTGGTTCAGATGCTTGGGTTTGAGTCACACACACCCCTCCTGCTTCCCGTTTCCATGGGCTTGCAAAGGGTGTGCCCAAGTGACAGTGAATTACACAATGACGTTGGACTCCCATGAGCTGTGTGGGCAGTCTGTAGTCAATACTGTGTATACATTCCTAGTGCATATTGCTGTTGTGTTGTACACTGCATGTTGCATTAATGTGTAACTCATCTTCTGTGTCTACCTCCCAATTTGCCGGTCCCTTCCTCATGTCTACACAAGGACCTCTAGTCTGGAGATGGGGTACATGTTGGCAGCAGTGCACCTACAACTCTACATGGCGCCAACACTGCACAGTTGGTAGTGGTGGGAGTGCAGGCATTTCCAGGTGGTGAGACTACTAATATTTAACATTTGTGATGTCATGTTAATGGTAGTACGTGCTCAAGTTTGTTGTTGGTCCGGCATTACTGTGAGCATTTCAGGTGTTGCAAGTTTCTAATAGGGACACTGTACATTGTGACACTAGTGTCATGTTGTGGGGATTACTTTGTTTACCTGCAAATAGCATGACATGGCACGGTGTGTCGTGTAGCGGTGCTGGGGTTGGGTTGGCTGACATGGCACTGTCCTCTTGTTGCATTTTGCAAGTGGGTATTCATTTTAGCTGCTTGAATGTGTAACTTCACAAAACTGCATTGGTGGTGTCTGTGTGGGTAGGGATGCACACATTGTGACACTTCCAGGTGAACAATCTCAGGCTGATATGGTTTTGACGGTTCATTCTCCAGACATTCAGGATCAGTGTCAGGTTGAGTCATCATTGATTGTCAGATGGAATGTGCCAGGGCAGTGTGCACTCCACAGGGGTGTGATTTCTATGTGAAGTAATTAGCCACTAGCTGCGTATGGGCTGTCTCCCCCCGTGCCCTTTCCCCTCCCATGCGCAGCGGCTGTGCATGTGGTTGGGGATGTGGTGCCACCACCATGTCCACGGCCAGGCCCCGGCGTGTTGCAACGTTGTGCAGGACACATGCTGCCACTATGATCCTGCACACTACTGGGGGAGCGTACAACAGCTGCCCGCCAGAACAGTCAAGGGAGCGAAAGTGTGACTTCAGCACTCCGAATGTGCACTCCACTATGCCCCGGGTTGTAATGTGGGCTGCGTTATATCTTACCTGGGGTGGCGTGGTGGGGTTCCGAATTGGCGTCATCATGTGGGGGCTGAGAGGGTAGGCACTGTCCCCTGTGGAGGTGGTGATTGGTATCATTGGTGGGGTTGTGACCTTGCTCAGTATCTGACATGCATGCATGTGCAGTGGCATTCATACTCACCAAGCAGCCATGTATCGCCATGCCGCCCAGCTTCTAGGTCTCGGCTTAGGGTGGACATTTGGTAAATGAAGCTGTCATGGGTTGACCCGGGATAGTTGGCATATACTGAGGTGATGATTCCCTTGGCATTACATACTACCTGCACGTTGATGGAATGCCAGTGCTTGCGGTTCCTATAGATGTGCTCAGATGCCCTGGGGGGACGTAGAGCCACATGGGTGCAGTCGATGGCACGTAGCACTTTGGGGAATCGTGCCACAGCGTAAAAATCCAGGGCGGCAGCATGCCTTTCTGCAGGGGTTCTGGGCAGGTATATGTGCCTGCGGACTGATGGGCGTGCAGTGATGATGTTCAAGACCTGGTGTAGGCAGCGTGACTGGGTGGCCTGTGATACACCACCCACAATGGCACTTGTCCGCTGAAATGATCCAGTGGCTAAGAAGTGCAGTACATTGAGGACCTTCTCCAGGGGGCTGAGTGCTTGGGAGCACAGGGTGGGTGATGTGAGGTCATCCTCCCACTCACTCACCAGGTCCAGTATTATGTGTGGTGGAAACCTGTACCTCCCATGCACCTGGTCATCAGGCATCCCGAGAAGGCTGGTTCTGGGTGTGAATATTCTGGCCCTGACTATCCTCCTCCTCCTCCTTTGGTAGGCCACGCCCACTGCTGCTAGGAACGGTATGTTCATCCTGGGTCTGAGCTAGTTATTTTGTTAGCGCGCAAATTAATGCGTTGCGCGTGTTGTAGGCGAGCGTGTGACCCGCGCACCCCTGAAATCCAGTACCCAGTCCAATAGCGTGTGGAAATTTCCGCGCACCCCGGGATACTGGTGCGCTGACATACTTGCGTGTGTAAGTGTCCACGCACCCCTGATACACGCGTACATAGGCCAATCGCGTGTACGCGCACTTTTGTCCTATTACACGCGATGACACCCTGACGTGCTGTCCAATGACACGCGATGAGACTCTGACGTGCTGTCCAATTACACGCGATTAGACTCTGACGTGCTGTCCAATTACACGCAATGACACTCTGACGTGCAGTCTTTCCACGTGTGCTCTGTCATCACGTGCTGTGTGGGAAACACCCGTGTGGGTCACGTCACAGACGTGCTTACGTGCTGAGGGCCTTTGGTCCAATAGATTCGCGTATGCGTGCTGACGCGCTTATGCCCTAAGGGCCTTTCCTCGATTTTCACGCTGACGTGCAGGATTTTCACGTGCCAAATCACTCCGTACCAAGCTGGCCACGCGTAAGCACACGGAAGACCACGCTCCTGCCCAGAAGGCCGAACTACTGCCCCCCAGAGCCCCGAGCACGCTCCCACCTGCCATCTGCTGCTGCCTGACTGCCTGCTGCCCACGTGCACTGCCATTTGCTGCCTGCACATCAGCCAGGGGTGCTGTTGCTGTGACCACCCCTGCTGGAACCGAAGACTCCCGACTGGAATTCCATCGCTCCACAGCCCAGCCCCAGGACCCAGTTGCCCACCCACTCCTGCCTCTGGGGTTGTCATGTCGGGGCAAACACCATCTGTGACCACTGACAACCCCCGGCCAGAGAGGCAGAGGGGCACCAGCTTCAGTGCCACCGAAGTTGGTGTCCTGGTGGAGCAAGTCCTGGGGCAGTATGATGCCCTCTTCGGAAGTTCCCGCGCCGACAAGGAAGGACGGACTCGGATCTGGACTGACATCGTGACTGCCATATACGCGGAGGGGGTGGCAGTCCGGGACTTACAACATGTCAGGAAGCGCTGGGAGGACTTCAGGTCCAGGACCCTGAACAAGGCTCGGCGCCTCTTGAAGGCAGCGGATGACAAGGGCCGCCGGGGCCACTTGTCGGAAGAACAGATGGGGGTCCTGGAACGCATATCCCCAGCGCTCCACGTCCAGGTCCTAGAGAAGCAGACCCGTCTGGAGTCGAGCGGTGAGTGTACATGCATCCTGATTGTGAGCAGTCCGTGTGGTGATTATTCGGTAGTGTGCAGGTTGCACATCTGTTTGTATGGGGTCGAGTATGGGTGGGGGTGTACAGGGCCGTGGGGCTGACACATGCAAGGGCTGTAATGTGTGAGACATGGATGGTGCTTGTGTGTGTGGGCTTGCATGGCAAATGCAGTTGTGCGTGCACACATGTTTGGATGAATGTGTATGTAAGTAGACATGTCCGTGATGTCAGGCATGCATGTTTTTTTCGGCTGCATGTATGAGCACTGTGTACATGTGCATGTGTGTTTATTTGACAAGGGTGCAACAGTGATGCAACATGGATGCATGTGACAGCGGTATGTGGAAGCCTGATTGGCAGATGTGACATGGATGCCCGTCTGAACAGTGCGACACTTGGCAGAGGTGTAGACATGCATGCAAGTGTGGTGGTGTGTGTACATGTGTGGTGCACTTCCTGTGTTGCATGTGATGTTTGACTCCCCTTTGGCTGCTGATGCTGTTGTATCTGTAGGGATGGTGGTGGCAGTTGCGATATGGCTGTGGTATGGCTCATGTGTGCGAGTTGCAATGACATGTGTGTTGGGGATTGTGATGCCATGTCTGAGGTTTGCCAATGCCACTCATGTGCAACTGTCATGTGTGTATGTGTCCATTGTACAGTGCCCTGATGCCTGTGTTTTGTTTCTCCCTGTCTGCAGCGTCAACTGATGAAGAGGGCGGAGAAGGTGCTGTGGAGCACAGCGGCGGGGATCCGACCGCCAGCCGGAGACGCAAGGCCCGGCTCCCCTCCCGTGTTGTCATCTCGTCGGGGAGTGAGGAGTCCGGTGCCGCGTCCCAGGCCGCAGCTGCCGGGGGGAGGTCCAAGAGGCGGAGGTTGCAGTTGGACTCCTCGGCAGCAGAAGGGGCAGCTGGGACCCCACAGGGCCCAACAGGGGAAGATGGCACGGAGTCATCCAGGTTGGTGGGGGGTTTGGTGGACGAGGAGGCCGTGCAAGCACCAGAGACGGGGTCTGGAGGTGGGGATCCCACTGGTGCTAGTGGTGCAGTGCAGGACCAGGGACAGGAGGCAGCACAGGCCGCCGCGGAGGTGCCTGTGTGCAATCCTGTCCCCGATCCTGTCCCTGCATCATCTTGCACCAGCAGGGATGCCTACGTCCAGACCCGTTTTCAGGCAGGGGATGAGCTGACGTCAACTGGCCTTCCTCTGCCTGCGGACGTGGCCATCCAGGTCCGGGTTGAGCCTGTCCTGGCTGGTGTGGCGTTGCGTCAACGGGCCATGCGAGGTGACCTGCAGTCTTTTCATGGAGAGACTGCACGTCATCTCGAATGGCTCGTTGACCACGTCAGCCTGCTGGGACAGGTCACCCAGGCCGGATTCCTCCGTCTGATGGGGCTTGCTCCGACCGCCTCCTCAACTGGACCCCCTACGCGCCAGTCGTCCTCTGTGCCATCTTCCCACCCATCAGTCACCTGGGTGCCCTGTGGAGCTGCCTCTGACGGTGCGGCCAGGCTGGTGGAGGAGGCATCCCTGCCACAGTCGGGAGTCGGAGGTCCAGCAGGGGTGGCCACATCAACAACTGCACCCCAGCCGGCGGAGGATGTGCAGGCAGCAGGAGGCAGTGCACGGGCAGAGGCAGAGCAGCAGCAGCAGCAACATGGTGGGAGATATGAAGGCTCGGGGCTTTCGACATCGGAGGGGCAGGCATCGGCCGGAGGGCAGGGGGACCTAGGACAGAGAGTGTCTTCCGTGTGGCAGCGGTTGGGCCACGCCATAGGTGCGGAGCGGCGGCGGGCGGAAGAGGCGCGGCTCACAATGGTCAGGGCGGAGAACTCCATGCGGAGGGCCCTGAGGCGGGCCGAGTGCCTCGAGGCAATCCGCAGGGGGTTGGAGGAGGGCACGGCGTCGTCCCTGCGGACCCTCGGGGCCATGGAACTGGACCGCCTCCGGGACATCGAACAGGAGTTCGATGATGCCCTGGCCCGGGACACCACGGAGTGAGCCGCTGGCCTTGCCCGCCGCCTTTGTATATAGTTCTTTTGTTTTAGGTTTCCTTTCTTTCTTATTATGATTTGGAGTTGACGGACACTGCTCCACTTTTTGTATATAGTTGATTTTTAGGTAGGTTTTTTAGTAGGTTTCCTTTGTTCAGTTGGGCTCATGGACCCTTGGTAGTTTCTTACATAGTTCTTTGTTGCATGGAGATTTTTTTACATTTGACTTTGGACGACATTTTTTTGGATTCTGATTTGCATTTTTTATTATTTTTATACGGACATGCAGCTATTTTTTTTCTCATCCCCATTGTAGTTTGTTTCCTTTCTTTAGCATTCTTTATTTGTTTAAATACAATTTTGCTTTCCATACTTCACTGTGTGGTATCATCTCATTGGTTTCATGCATGTCATGTTGGGTGTTTTCCCATTCAATTGCAACCATTGTGTGTGACGGACATGGGTTCATTAGCTTCATTAACATTGGGGGTGTAACATGTGATTTCCTTTTCCATGTGGGTGAATGGGTTACTTGGTAGGGCTTTTTGGCTGTGGAGGCTGACCATTACGCACATGATTGGGGATTGTGAGGACCTGGTGGGGGCTGCCCATGGTGGCAGGGGGGTGGGGGTGGTGGTAGACATGGGTGGGGGCCTTGTGGGGGCTGCCCATGGTGGCAGGGGGGTGGGGGTGCAGGGGGACATGAGTGGGGGCCTGGTGGAGGGTGGCCATGGTGGCAGGGGGGTGGGGGTGGTGGTAGACATGAGTGGGGGCCTGGTGGAGGCTGCCCCTGCACTGCTGGGGGGTGGGGGTGGTGGGAGACATGAGTGGGGGCCTGGTGGAGGCTGCCCCCGCACTGCTGGGGGGTGGGGGTGGTGGGAGACATGAGTGGGGGCCTGGTGGAGGCTGCCCCTACACTGCTGGGGGGTGGGGGTGGTGGGAGACATGAGTGGGGGCCTGGTGGAGGCTGCCCATGGTGGCTGGGGGGTGGGGGTGGTGGGAGACATGAGTGGGGGCCTGGTGGGGGCTGCCCATGGTGGCAGTGGGGTGGGGGTGGTGGTAGACATGAGTGGGGGCCTGGTGGGGGCTTCCCATGGTGGCTGGGGGGTGGGGGTGGTGGGAGACATGGGTGGGGGCCTGGTGGAGGCTGCCCCTGGTGGCTGGGGGGTGGGGGTGGTGGTAGACATGAGTGGGGGCCTGGTGGAGGCTGCCCATTCTGGCAGGGGGTGGGGGTGGTGGGAGACATGAGTGGGGGCCTGGCGGAGGCTGCCCCTGCACTACTGGGGGGTGGGGGTGGTGGGAGACATGAGTGGGGGCCTGGTGGAGCCTGCCTTTGCACTGCTGGGGGATGGGGGTGGTGGGAGACATGGGTGGGGGCCTGGTGGGGGCTGCCCATGGTGGCAGGGGGGTGGGGATGGTGGGAGACATGAGTGGGGGCCTGGTGGAGGGTGACCCTGGTGGCTGGGGGGTGGGGGTGGTGGTAGACATGAGTGGGGGCCTGGTGGGGGCTGCCCATGGTGGCAGGGGGGTGGGGGTGGTGGGAGACATGAGTGGGGGCCTGGTGGAGGCTGCCCATGGTGGCAGGGGGGTGGGGGTGGTGGGAGACATGGGTGGGGGCCTGGTGGGGGCTGCCCATGGTGGCAGGGGGGTGCGGGTGGTGGGAGACATGAGTGGGGGCCTGGTGGAGGCTGCCCCTGGTGGCTGGGGGGTGGGGGTGGTGGTAGACATGAGTGGGGGCCTGGTGGAGGCTGACCATGGTGGCAGGGGGGTGGGGGTGGTGGGAGACATGAGTGGGGGCCTGGTGGAGGCTGCCCCTGCACTGCTGGGGGGTGGGGGTGGTGGGAGACATGAGTGGGGGCGTGGCGGGGGCTGCCCATGGTGGCAGGGGGGTGGGGTGGTGGGTTGACATGAGTGGGGGCCTGGTGGAGGCTGCCCATGGTGGCAGGGGGTGGGGGTGGTGGGAGACATGGGTGGGGGCCTGGTGGGGGCTGCCCCTGGTGGCAGGGGGGTGGGGGTGGTGGGAGACATGGGTGGGGGCCTGGTGGAGGCTGCCCCTGCACTGCTGGGGGGTGGAGGTGGTGGGAGACATGAGTGGGGGCCTGGTGGAGGCTGCCCCTGCACTGCTGGGGGGTGGGGGTGGTGGGAGACATGAGTGGGGGCCTGGTGGAGGGTGACCCTGGTGGCTGGGGGGTGGGGGTGGTGGTAGACATGAGTGGGGGCCTGGTGGAGGCTGCCCATGGTGGCAGGGGGGTGGGGGTGGTGGGAGACATGAGTGGGGGCCTGGTGGAGGCTGCCCCTGCACTGCTGGGGGGTGGGGGTGGTGGGAGACATGAGTGGGGGCCTGGTGGAGGCTGCCCCTGCACTGGTGGGGGGTGGGGGTGGTGGGAGACATGAGTGGGGGCCTGGTGGGGGCTGCCCATGGTGGCAGGGGGGTGGGGATGGTGGGAGACATGAGTGGGGGCCTGGTGGAGGCTGCCCATGGTGGCAGGGGGTGGGGGTGGTGGGAGACATGGGTGGGGGCCTGGTGGGGGCTGCCCATGGTGGCAGGGGGGTGGGGGTGGTGGTAGACATGAGTAGGGGCCTGGTGGAGGCTGTCCCTGGTGGCTGGGGGGTGGGGGTGGTGGTAGACATGAGTGGGGGCCTGGTGGAGGCTGCCCATGGTGGCAGGGGGGTGGGGGTGGTGGGAGACATGAGTGGGGGCCTGGTGGAGGCTGCCCCTGGGGGGTGGGGGTGGTGGTAGACATGAGTGGGGGCCTGGTGGAGGCTGCCCATGGTGGCAGGGGGGTGGTGGGAGACATGAGTGGGGGCCTGGTGGAGGCTGCCCCTGCACTGCTGGGGGATGGGGGTGGTGGGAGACATGAGTGGGGGCCTGGTGGAGGCTGCCCCTGCACTGCTGGGGGGTGGGGGTGGGGGTGGTGGGAGACATGAGTGGGGGCCTGGTGGAGGCTGCCCCTGGTGGCTGGGGGGTGGGGGTGGTGGGAGACATGAGTGGGGGCCTGGTGGAGGCTGCCCATGGTGGCAGGGGGTGGGGGTGGTGGGAGACATGAGTGGGGGCCTGGTGGAGGCTGCCCCTGCACTGCTGGGGGGTGGGGGTGGTTGGAGACATGAGTGGGGGCCTGGTGGAGGCTGCCCCTGCACTGCTGGGGGGTGGGGGTGGTGGGAGACATGAGTGGGGGCCTGGTGGAGGCTGCCCCTGCACTGCTGGGGGGTGGGGGTGGTGGGAGACATGAGTGGGGGCCTGGTGGAGGCTGCCCATGGAAGCAGGGGGGTGGGGGTGGTGGGAGACATGGGTGGGGGCCTGGCGGGGGCTGCCCATGGTGGCAGGGGGGTGGGGGTGGTGGGAGACATGAGTGGGGGCCTGGTGGAGGCTGCCCCTGGTGGCTGGGGGGTGGGGGTGGTGGTAGACATGAGTGGGGGCCTGGTGGAGGCTGCCCATGGTGGCAGGGGGGTGGGGGTGGTGGGAGACATGAGTGGGGGCCTGGTGGAGGCTGCCCCTGCACTGCTGGGGGGTGGGGGTGGTGGGAGACATGAGTGGGGGCCTGGTGGAGGCTGCCCCTGCACTGCTGGGGGGTGGGGGTGGTGGGAGACATGAGTGGGGGCCTGGTGGAGGCTGCCCCTGGTGGCTGGGGGGTGGGGGTGCAGGGGGACATGAGTGGGGGCCTGGTGGGGGCTGCCCATGTTGGCAGAGGGTGGGGGTGCAGGGGGACATGAGTGGGGGCCTGGTGGAGGGTGGCCATGGTGGCAGGGGGGTGGGGGTGGTGTTAGACATGAGTGGGGGCCTGGTGGAGGCTGCCCCTGCACTGCTGGGGGGTGGGGGTGGTGGGAGACATGAGTGGGGGCCTGGTGGGGGCTGCCCATGGTGGCAGGGGGGTGGGGGTGGTGGGAGACATGAGTGGGGGCCTGGTGGAGGCTGCCCCTGGTGGCTGGGGGGTGGGGGTGGTGGTAGACATGAGTGGGGGCCTGGTGGAGGCTGCCCATGGTGGCAGGGGGGTGGGGGTGGTGGGAGACATGAGTGGGGGCCTGGTGGAGGCTGCCCCTGCACTGCTGGGGGGTGGGGGTGGTGGGAGACATGAGTGGGGGCCTGGTGGAGGCTGCCCCTGGTGGCTGGGGGGTGGGGGTGCAGGGGGACATGAGTGGGGGCCTGGTGGGGGCTGCCCATGGTGGCTGGGGGGTGGGGGTGGTGGGAGACATGCATTGTTGATCAGTAGTGCAAGGTGACATGTGGGTTGGCTGGGGGGCATGCCCATGGTGGATGGGCTGCCTGCGGGACATGAGCATGGGTGCAGGGTAGTCCCCCGTGGTGTGGGCTGCCTGCAGGGTCCGTGGAGGTTGTGGAGCGTACACCTGGGAGGGCCCACACGGCCAATTCACGTGTGGTACTCCCCAGAACCCCTGAAATACACATATCCTGCTGTAATCGTGTGTGGAACTTCCCGCGCACCCCTGAAATACACATACCTTGCTGAAATCGCGTGTGGAAATTCCCGCGCACCCCTGAAATACACGTACCCTGCTCGCACTGGGCCAATCGCGTGTGGAACTTCCCGCGCACCCCTGAAATACACGTACCCTGATGAAATCGCGTGTGGAACTTCCCGCGCACCCCTGAAATACACATACCTTGCTGAAATCGCGTGTGGAACTTCCCGCGCACCCCTGAAATACACGTACCCTGATCGCACTGGGCCAATCGCGTGTGGAACTTCCCGCGCACCCCTGCAATACACGTACCCTGATGAAATCGCGTGTGGAACTTCCCGCGCACCCCTGAAATACACATACCTTGCTGAAATCGCATGTGGAAATTCCCGCGCACCCCTGAAATACACGTACCCTGCTCGCACTGGGCCAATCGCGTGTGGAACTTCCCGCGCACCCCTGAAATACACATACCTTGCTGAAATCGCGTGTGGAAATTCCCGTGCACACCTGAAATACACGTACCCTGCTCGCACTGGGCCAATCGCGTGTGGAACTTCCCGCGCACCCCTGAAATACACGTACCCTGCTGAAATCGCGTGTGGAACTTCCCGCGCACCCCTGAAATACACGTACCCGGCCAAATCGCGTGTGAGACTTCCCGCGCACCCCGGTATACACGCACACATATTTTTTGTCAGCGGATTTCCGTGTTTGTGGGTACCCCTTTGCACGTCATTTGTCCTGGAGGGCCACAGTATAGGACATTCATCATGTCAGTATATAGGTGCTATTTGTTGGCGCACCTTTTGGCACACATTTCTTACAGCCGCAGAGACGCTACCGCCTGCTTTCTTGTGGCGGCCGTGTTTGTGCCTGTGCGCTGGTTTGACCGTGCGCTTTTTTGCCCTGTTCTATTCCATGAATACGTGTTGTAGGCGAGCGTGTGGGCGTTCTGCGCACTTGTACCCTGTACTTCCACAGTGACGCCCATGTTTTGGCAAGTTGTTCCCCATTCCGAGTGTTACGCCCGTGTTCCGCCTACTTTTGTTGCGTGTGCCGCGCTATGTGCGATTTTCTCTGTGGCCTGTGCGATTTTCGCTGTGACCTGGCGCACGCTGTTAGATGGCCTGTGCGCCAACGTGCGCCGCGCACTTTTTTATCGCACATCCGCTGGTTTTCTCGCGCACGGCCTTCCATGAATCGATGTGCGCTGCTTTTCGTGCGATTTTCGCACTTGCACTGCGATTTTCGCTATTCCACTGCGATTCGCACGTTTTTGCCCACTTGCGCCGCGCTAATTATTCCATGAATCGGCCTGATAATTTCAATTTAACCAATAGAAAACATTCACAATACAATGGAAACATGGTTTTGCAGCACACATTCAAAGGACAGGCAGTGCTTTGGAATTCTGGTTTGGGAGGCAATGGCATCAATGGGAAATTTCATTTGTAGGATTTCATTTGAAAGGCACAGTTGGGAAAAGGAACTCAAAGGGAAATCATTTTTCAACACACTTGAAAATGAAAGGCAGGACCTTGTAATTTGGGTCAGAGAAAAATGGGAACAAAGGGAACATTTTGTTTCTCAACACACATACAGATGAGATGCAAGGCTTTGTAATTCTATTTTACAATGAATGGGGATGAAGGGGAAATTTCGTTTTACACCCTCCACACTGACTTAAAAGGCAGTGTTTTGTGGATTACTTCTTTTGGGATTCAGGTACCCCCCTTCTGTATAGAAGTCAAGGATCTCAGAAAACATTCAAGAGTCAACAGTATACCAGCTCTAACACAATGGGCATGAGCTTTGTTAGTTTTGAATTCTAACAATACCAATCTCGTGATTGTTTAACACAATTCAATTTCAACAGAGACAGTGGTTTCCCATGGGGAAATAATGTGAATTAGATTTAATATATTGTGTGAAGGGCCTACCCAGTTTCACCCCCCTTCTTTACCCACTAAGGGAAAGGGATAAAGGCAGGTGGTGTCATGATCACATCCAGGGTTCTTAGTCTAGTTTCAGGAGTTTAGGAGTTCAGGCCAGGCGGGATTCTTTTTATAGATCAGTAGGTTTAAGGTGGGTGTTAGCCTGGCACACATGGCATTCTCACAATTCACATCATTAAATACCATAGAGTTCCATAGAGATTCAATAGCTTTTCAATACCCACAAGACAGCCACCCAGTGAGTCATGAACAATTATCAGCAGATATCTAGACATTTGACACTGAGGGCTACTTAAGCCCCGCCTCCACAGTAACGCGCTTCGCGTTTGGTCCGCTGACAGCAGTGTAACGCTACCGGCACTTCTGCTCAAAGAACCTGTAAATTCAAAGAAAAAGTAATATTAATACTTGGACTGGCTCACAGAATATCTATAGACCACAGACAAGAATTACCTGATCAAAGTTTTCTGTCGCCACAGTCTTCCAGAAGAATCTTTTTTCTTTTGTCACAGATCCTCTTCAGTCATCAGTTTATTTTTGCAGCCACAACACATTCTGAGGTATTTCTTCCGTATCCGAAGACCTGCAAAACAAAAGGTACCTTAGTTATAAAATGAACATTACAGTGTTAAGAGTGAAGATAATTCCTACGTGCATACGTACCTGAGGCTCCACAGAGTTTTTCCTCACAGTTGTTAACCGCGCTCTGCAGTAGAAGGTTGTAGTGTTTTCTGACAAGACAAACTTATGTTGTGCAGTGTTTTTCTTCCTGAAAACGCATGCACACCTTTCTCAGTCAAAACTCCTTGCCAGGATACCGAAAACCTCTTCATGTTTTCAGTGATTCACTTGTAGGAAGCGCGCCAACTTACCACAAGAAAAGGATTTCATATTCTTTTCCTTGAAACTTTGAACTCTTCTGCTAAAGACTTTATCCTCTGAGAATCTGCAAAAGAAAGAAGAATAAATTAGATAGCAAGAGAGAGATCTCCAACTTAGAAAGCATGCAATGTTCAGAGACAGCAGTTTCTTCTTCTTGGTTCTGTCAAGACACTCATGTACTTTTAAAGACATTTGCCTCCAGAGTCTTCATGAGTTAAACAGCATCCTAGTCTTCAGAGACTCAACATCAATGCCGCCCTGTGTGAAAGTAGGATGGAGAGCTCCCAAAACACAAACACAGGTGAGCAGAGTGTGGGTCTTAGAATCCAGAGGAGAGATTACATCTGGGGTGAAGACAGACATACAATTCTAGTAGTTTTCACCATTCTTCTCAATTACAGCACCTTCCTTCTTGTTATCTTCTTTCTTGACAGGAAACACTGTTAAGGCTTCAGTTTTAGCAGATCAACACACTTGGGAATCATTATGCTCCTGTGGAGTCCAGGTAAGCATTACTGGTTGCTCCCCACTCAGTTGATGGCCTCTGGGATATCTACTACCTGGGAGCTCTCTGCTCTTTGCTCAGGAAGCCAGACACATTTATAGGACCCTCTTGTGGTAGGCAGCTCACACCAGGCCTCTCCAACTGCCAGGTCCTTCCAGATAGGCCTCTCTCAGAGAGGGCTCCCAGGTTTCCAGGTAAGGTTTATTCTGATGGTCTAGGTAGCTCTCCTTGCCTCTCTACTAGTTGTTCCTCGCTAGAGTCCAGCAGCAGGCCATCTCCCGGGATAAAGTCAAAAAGCCCTGTTCTGATGCAAACCTGCCCTCTTATAGTGCTGATGACACTCCAACATCGTCATAATTCCCACAGTCAGGATTGGCTAGCTCACTCCCTTCCACTACCCCCACCGCATGCCCTGCCTGCTGATAGGACCAGGAATTGAGAGGAGTGTATTATGTAGGCTGAGGGAGGAGAAAATATGTATAATTTCAAAATGACAGGGAGTTTTACATATTTTGTTCTGAAAAACCTCATAATGTGACAACTCCCTTAATCTATCAGATAACCACATGCATATAGATATTTTTTAGTGCTATATTTTATGGCGAGTTGGACAATACTCATTTTATGTCGGCACGCCCTTCCTGGGTGGAGCTATCATTTTTCACGGTTTGCTGCTCCGCCAAAATATCTAAAAATGGGACCATTTCCAACTCTAACCTTAATTTCATGATCTATCATTTTGCCAACTTTCCCATTTCTCAGGTATATGAAAATGGCAGAATCATAAACTTGATCGGAATTTGAATTTTATACATACCAAAAAATAAGTTTTAGATGGTCCAGACTGGCTTTTTATCCCCTATAAATTGAACCCCGCGGACACACAATGCTCTTTTTATTTAGGAAAAATGTGTTTTCAATGTTTAATCAGTGGCAGTTGGTCCCCAGTTTCACATTCAGATCAGACCCAATCAGTTTCTATTTCTCTTAAAACATGTGACCAGCCACCTGGTTTATCCATGTTGATCTTAACCATTTCATTCTTGGCTTCAAAGGGTCCTTGCTTGGAGCTTAATGCACTGTTTATGGGAAGGCCTGACCTTAAGGTCACTTCTGCAGGACATGTTATCAGCAACTCCCATCATTTCTTTCTACTTCTTTGTATATCTTAGCATTTAAATTGACAGCCAGGCATGTTTCCTTGGCAGGCCCAGCCAACGTTCCTGAATTCAGATTGTACAGCCTTTGTTCAGAGCTAACACACTTTTGTGTCTGAAACCTGACCTTAAAGGTAATTTCGGTTGGTCATGTTATCAGCAATTCACCACAATTTGGATCTCTCTCTCTGTATATTTAAGCATTTACTTTAAAACATCCCCGCATTCCTGGTATGCATCGAACCAAAGGGCTGCAAGATCAGTATCCTGATACACTATTCAGCTCCCACTCCAGTGGGGGATTTAAGATCAGAAAGAGCAACAAGTTGCAGTTTACCATTCTGAAAGGCTAGCATATCACATTTACTCACTGTGTACATGTAACTTCCAAAGCTGCACCAGAGCCTGTTGTTCACAATATAATCTTTTCTTTATACAATATTAGAATAGAGGTCAATGAAACAATCTCCTGCATACAAAATAGAGCATAGTTAGCAAGGGGAATGAGTGTTCCTTTATGAAAACGAAATAGGTCTTTCTCTTACAGCTGTCATGTTGATGTGCTGAAATCAAGTCTCTTATTACTGGATAAAAGCAGTCTGCCATTCAACTTTATTTCTAAATTGAAAAGGCATTATTCCTCCTTTTTAGCTTCCAAATGCACAACTATTTATTTTCATCCCATGTGCACTGCTGCAGTTTTTGAATCTGGCCATGTGTAATGTATTTCTTTAATATAACAGTTGACACGACATGAGTATCCCTACAGTATTGTCCACGCTGCGGCCATTATTTACCATGGAAAACCAATGTCCCCTTTAATACTCTGAGTCGGCCTTTCCATTTAAATGTCAGTTCATTTGTGAAAAGTTAGTGTCTTTCTCCACTTGCTCACTTGTCCATTTTAGTAGAATTTAACTAGGCCCATTTCTTTCCATGCCACTAGGTCTTAAGTATGAAAAAGAAGTGTTTTGGACTGGCCTGCATTTTCTTATGGATAGCACCAGCCAGCCTCACTCTTTAATACTGGCCTCTTTATTTCTGACATTCAGGAGCTATAGTTTTACCCACAGGTAGGTGGAGAAACACCTGCTGGCCGGACACCCAGTAGTTATCCATCACGGCAGCTGCCCCTCTGTTTGAGATCTGGAATGTATAACGTTTTGTTGCACCTACTACCATGGCACCCATAAAGACTCTCCCTTCATTGTAAAAGCACAGTTCATATTCTTCCTGCTTTTGCACTTTCATTGGCTTCTCTATTGCCTCGATCCATGTGAGTTTTGCCACTTGCTCAATCCAGTACCCGCTGCTTACTCTGTTCACTTTATCTATCACCTCTTTGAATACTACTAGACCACCAGCCATACAACTCACTGTAGTTTCTTGCCATCTGTTTGCCACAAACCTGACACCTTCCAACTTTAGATACAGTCTTTGCAAGCACTGCACACTGTTGGGGTTTTGGGCACATTGCAGTTGCTCAGGGTCTGACACTGCTCGTTGTACGCTTCGTGCCTTGTAAGTGCTTCACAGCCTGCACAATGTCAGATGCAGTAAACATTGAGCTTCCACAATCAGAATTCCCTGTGACATTTATACCTTGGGGGCTCCTGGCGTGTGTGGAATGAAGCAGTACACATAACAGCTTCCATTAACTTTCATTTTCCCCACCAAGCTCATGTCTGTGTACCAACTATTACTTAACTCTGGATGGTGCACATCCTCTATTGTGTCTAACCCAAGTCTTTGCAAACAAAGGGGGGTCTGGGAATCTCTCTACCAGCACGAACACAGCCCAATGACTTGTTCTTGGGTGAATAACCCCTGGGAGAGACTCAACCAAGTCTTTAGCTCACTGTCCTTTTCACAGAGAAGAAATTTCCCCGCATATCAGCCTTTGTCCTGCCCAGGGGCAGTCCAGCGCCGAAATGCTAGGCAATTCTCCTCTGAACAAGAGTACCATCAGTAACCCCATACACGTGTTTCAGCCTTGTTGGGCATCATCAGTGAGGTGAAACTGTTGCCTCTCTAAGAACAGTGAGCAAGGGGTCCACGTCTGGATTGCCCTGTCAACTTAGGGTGAAACCCAAAGTTAATGTATGCAAACAAAGGGGGGTCTGGGAATCTCTCTACCAGCACGAACACAGCCCAATGACTTGTTCTTGGGTGAATAACCCCTGGGAGAGACTCAACCAAGTCTTTAGCTCACTGTCCTTTTCACAGAGAAGAAATTTCCCTGCATATCAGCCTTTGTCCTGCCCAGGGGCAGTCCAGCGCCGAAATGCTAGGCAATTCTCCCCTGAACAAGAGTACCATCAGTAACCCCATACACGTGTTTCAGCCTTGTTGGGCATCATTAGTGAGGTGAAACTGTTGCCTCTCTAAGAACAGTGAGCAAGGGGTCCACGTCTGGATTGCCCTGTCAACTTAGGGTGAAACCCAAAGTTAATGTATGCAAACAAAGGGGGGTCTGGGAATCTCTCTACCAGCACGAACACAGCCCAATGACTTGTTCTTGGGTGAATAACCCCGGGGAGAGACTCAACCAAGTCTTTAGCTCACTGTCCTTTTCACAGAGAAGAAATTTCCCTGCATATCAGCCTTTGTCCTGCCCAGGGGCAGTCCAGCGCCGAAATGCTAGGCAATTCTCCTCTGAACAAGAGTACCATCAGTAACCCCATACACGTGTTTCAGCCTTGTTGGGCATCATCAGTGAGGTGAAACTGTTGCCTCTCTAAGAACAGTGAGCAAGGGGTCCACGTCTGGATTGCCCTGTCAACTTAGGGTGAAACCCAAAGTTAATGTATGCAAACAAAGGGGGGGTCTGGGAATCTCTCTACCAGCACGAACACAGCCCAATGACTTGTTCTTGGGTGAATAACCCCGGGGAGAGACTCAACCAAGTCTTTAGCTCACTGTCCTTTTCACAGAGAAGAAATTTCCCCGCATATCAGCCTTTGTCCTGCCCAGGGGCAGTCCAGCGCCAAAATGCTAGGCAATTCTCCTCTGAACAAGAGTACCATCAGTAACCCCATACACGTGTTTCAGCCTTGTTGGGCATCATCAGTGAGGTGAAACTGTTGCCTCTCTAAGAACAGTGAGCAAGGGGTCCACGTCTGGATTGCCCTGTCAATTTAGGGTGAAACCCAAAGTTAATGTATGCAAACAAAGGGGGGTCTGGGAATCTCTCTACCAGCACGAACACAGCCCAATGACTTGTTATTGGGTGAATAACCCCTGGGAGAGACTCAACCAAGTCTTTAGCTCACTGTCCTTTTCACAGAGAAGAAATTTCCCCGCATATCAGCCTTTGTCCTGCCCAGGGGCAGTCCAGCGCCGAAATGCTAGGCAATTCTCCTCTGAACAAGAGTACCATCAGTAACCCCATACACGTGTTTCAGCCTTGTTGGGCATCATCAGTGAGGTGAAACTGTTGCCTCTCTAAGAACAGTGAGCAAGGGGTCCACGTCTGGATTGCCCTGTCAATTTAGGGTGAAACCCAAAGTTAATGTATGCAAACAAAGGGGGGTCTGGGAATTTCTGTACCAGCACGAACACAGCCCAATGACTTGTTCTTGGGTGAATAACCCCTGGGAGAGACTCAACCAAGTCTTTAGCTCACTGTCCTTTTCACAGAGAAGAAATTTCCCCGCATATCAGCCTTTGTCCTGCCCAGGGGCAGTCCAGCGCCGAAATGCTAGGCAATTCTCCTCTGAACAAGAGTACCATCAGTAACCCCATACACATGTTTCAGCCTTGTTGGGCATCATCAGTGAGGTGAAACTGTTGCCTCTCTAAGAACAGTGAGCAAGAGGTCCACGTCTGGATTGCCCTGTCAACTTAGGGTGAAACCCAAAGTTAATGTATGCAAACAAAGGGGGGTCTGGGAATCTCTCTACCAGCACGAACACAGCCCAATGACTTGTTCTTGGGTGAATAACCCCTGGGAGAGACTCAACCAAGTCTTTAGCTCACTGTCCTTTTCACAGAGAAGAAATTTCCCCGCATATCAGCCTTTGTCCTGCCCAGGGGCAGTCCAGCGCCGAAATGCTAGGCAATTCTCCTCTGAACAAGAGTACCATCAGTAACCCCATACACGTGTTTCAGCCTTGTTGGGCATCATCAGTGAGGTGAAACTGTTGCCTCTCTAAGAACAGTGAGCAAGGGGTCCACGTCTGGATTGCCCTGTCAACTTAGGGTGAAACCCAAAGTTAATGTATGCAAACAAAGGGGGGTCTGGGAATCTCTCTACCAGCACGAACACAGCCCAATGACTTGTTCTTGGGTGAATAACCCCTGGGAGAGGCTCAACCAAGTCTTTAGCTCACTGTCCTTTTCACAGAGAAGAAATTTCCCCGCATATCAGCCTTTGTCCTGCCCAGGGACAGTCCAGCGCCGAAATGCTAGGCAATTCTCCTCTGAACAAGAGTACCATCAGTAACCCCATACACGTGTTTCAGCCTTGTTGGGCATCATCAGTGAGGTGAAACTGTTGCCTCTCTAAGAACAGTGAGCAAGGGGTCCACGTCTGGATTGCCCTGTCAACTTAGGGTGAAACCCAAAGTTAATGTATGCAAACAAAGGGGGGTCTGGGAATCTCTCTACCAGCACGAACACAACCCAATGACTTGTTCCTGGGTGAATAACCCCTGGGAGAGACTCAACCAAGTCTTTAGCTCACTGTCCTTTTCACAGAGAAGAAATTTCCCCGCATATCAGCCTTTGTCCTGCCCAAGGGCAGTCCAGCGCCAAAATGCTAGGCAATTCTCCTCTGAACAAGAGTACCATCAGTAACCCCATACACGTGTTTCAGCCTTGTTGGGCATCATCAGTGAGGTGAAACTGTTGCCTCTCTAAGAACAGTGAGCAAGGGGTCCACGTCTGGATTGCCCTGTCAACTTAGGGTGAAACCCAAAGTTAATGTATGCAAACAAAGGGGGGTCTGGGAATCTCTCTACCAGCACGAACACAGCCCAATGACTTGTTCTTGGGTGAATAACCCCTGGGAGAGACTCAACCAAGTCTTTAGCTCACTGTCCTTTTCACAGAGAAGAAATTTCCCCGCATATCAGCCTTTGTCCTGCCCAGGGACAGTCCAGCGCCGAAATGCTAGGCAATTCTCCTCTGAACAAGAGTACCATCAGTAACCCCATACACGTGTTTCAGCCTTGTTGGGCATCATCAGTGAGGTGAAACTGTTGCCTCTCTAAGAACAGTGAGCAAGGGGTCCACGTCTGGATTGCCCTGTCAACTTAGGGTGAAACCCAAAGTTAATGTATGCAAACAAAGGGGGGTCTGGGAATCTCTCTACCAGCACGAACACAACCCAATGACTTGTTCCTGGGTGAATAACCCCTGGGAGAGACTCAACCAAGTCTTTAGCTCACTGTCCTTTTCACAGAGAAGAAATTTCCCCACATATCAGCCTTTGTCCTGCCCAAGGGCAGTCCCGCGCCAAAATGCTAGGCAATTCTCCTCTGAACAAGAGTACCATCAGTAACCCCATACACGTGTTTCAGCCTTGTTGGGCATCATCAGTGAGGTGAAACTGTTGCCTCTCTAAGAACAGTGAGCAAGGGGTCCACGTCTGGATTGCCCTGTCAACTTAGGGTGAAACCCAAAGTTAATGTATGCAAACAAAGGGGGGTCTGGGAATCTCTCTACCAGCACGAACACAGCCCAATGACTTGTTCTTGGGTGAATAACCCCTGGGAGAGACTCAACCAAGTCTTTAGCTCACTGTCCTTTTCACAGAGAAGAAATTTCCTCGCATATCAGCCTTTGTCCTGCCCAGGGGCAGTCCAGCGCCGAAATGCTAGGCAATTCTCCTCTGAACAAGAGTACCATCAGTAACCCCATACACGTGTTTCAGCCTTGTTGGGCATCATCAGTGAGGTGAAACTGTTGCCTCTCTAAGAACAGTGAGCAAGGGGTCCACGTCTGGATTGCCCTGTCAACTTAGGGTGAAACCCAAAGTTAATGTATGCAAACAAAGGGGGGTCTGGGAATCTCTCTACCAGCACGAACACAGCCCAATGACTTGTTCTTGGGTGAATAACCCCTGGGAGAGACTCAACCAAGTCCTAACCCTAACCCAAGTCTTTGGTATTGATCGTATTTAACACTTCTAATTTGCCTTTTAAAATGTTTAATCATATTTAACCCTTCTAATTTGTCTTTTAAAACATTTCGACCCACAAAAATGTGAAACACTAGGAAAGAAAGTGTCATTTACAATTATGTTAGAGAACACTTTAGGAAAAATTTGATAACATGAGCAAATTTGCAAAACTCCCCATACGTTGCTGGGTGACAAGTTTATCATTGAGAAATGCATCAGGCTGTGTATCATGGACCACGGCCGCAGTATTGTTTGATTCAGTTATATTTGCATTCACATTTGCAACATTGCCAGAGCCATTAGTAAACGATAGGTTAATACTAGTTGTGTTTTCTATCCCCCCTTTTCATTTCACCACTTCATATAAAACTACACCCTAAATGAGTTCCTAGTCCAAACATAGAATTATCCAATATACCAGCTACCCAACCATCACACATATGTATGTGGGGAAAACACAGTTAAAAGTGAATCTTTCTGAAAGTTGCTTTTTATAGATGGAGTTTTTGGACCCATGTACATTGATTACAAGGCAGAGAGAGAGCGAGAGAGAGAGAAAGAAAGAGAGAGAGAGAGAAAGAGAGAGAGAGAGAGATAGAGAGAGAGAGAGAGAAAGAGAGAGAGAGAGAGCTCTCAGTTCAAGCAATGCTTAGCAGCGTTTTTATTTATAACAGAGGTAGGCTTGTTGTAGACCTTTGAAAAAATAGGGTGAAAAAACACATTGGGAAGACAACAGCAATCACTCTGCAGCTACACGTAGTTCTCTATAGTTTTTACCAGGAGAAGAGGCTTTTCTGGCAGGCATTTAACATGTACTGTTTAGTACTTTACTGAGCTTGGGTGGGGAGTGTGGCCTGGGGTGCCTTGCGAGCATCAGATAAATGCATCCAGTACTGCAATCACAAACATTTACTGCAAGAAGAGTAGCATAGACAACCTCAAGGGGGCCGTTAAATCTAGGCTCACTCCACTGGTGGACAAATTTCTTTACAAAGACGTGGTGTCCAGGGAAAAGATGATGAGGAGGTGTTGTCGGTGTAGTATCAGATGCAGCGCTGGTCATCTCTTCGGTCCTTGGCGGCGCAATCTGTTGAGAGATACCTTTTATGGCTTTGGTTAGGGCACACACGTAGCTACAAAATGGATCCCCTAAAACAGACGCAGCCCTGTGAGCATCAGATGCTCTCCTTATTGGGGATAGGTAGGGGCATGTGCTTGTGCCACCCCGTTACCACCTCGTGTGGTGATAAGTGATGATCCTTACATGGCTGAGTTTGCATGCTAAATAGAGTGAGAAGTAAGCAGTGATATGATAAGTCATTTATAACGCGCCTGTACATAAGTGTTTCTAGGCGCGACAAGGCAAGGGTGGAAGACAGAGGGAGGACAAGACAAACGATCTTACTAGGCCTTGTGTCATTCAGATCATGCAAGTGCGAAAATGAGAATTGCAAGGGGAATAACGGGGGACGGGGGGGTGGCGAGAAGTGCAAGAACGAGAAGTACAAGTGGAAGCGGGGGACAAGCGCCAGGAAGAGGGACGGGGAAAACAGGGTGGCAATGCTCAGATTAAGTGCAGCACAGGGGAAGCGTGGCTCTTGGTAACTGCAAGGAGGCAAGATACTGTGGAGGTTACAGTTACAGCCCCTAAATGCGTGGCTGCTCGCAGGCAGTGCATGGGTGACTGATTAGGAGAGAGCCCGGCACCCAGTGAGGCTCTGAGGGTGGCCAAGCAAACAGTCGGTGCGGCAGGCAGGTTGGTCAGATATGTCAGCAGCTGAGGGAGGGAGAAAAAGCAGAGGAGAAGAGGAACATTTTGCGCTGCTTCTGGCACTTCAGGTGGTCCGGCTCAAGTTCAAAAGGGACAGGGAGGTAATTCCAGAGGGAGGCACCTGCAGAAGAGGGAAATCTACCCCCCACTCTCTGCCTGGAGAAGCTCTTGACCCTTATAGAGTTGGAGGTAGCTGAGCGAAGGTCTTGAGAAGGATAGTATTTTGGAAGAGAGCGTTGGATGTAGTGCGGGTCCCAGCCCCCGAAAGCCTTGTTGACATTGCAAAGGGTCTTAATTGATCCTTGCAGCCATTGGGAGCCAGTGGAGGGATTTCAGTGCTGGAGATATATGGTCCCTTGGCTTGAGTCCAAGGATAAGTCTTGCAGTCCTGTTCTGGATTAGTTGCAGAGGGTGGAGACTAGCGCAAAGCAGATTGAGAAACAGACTGTTGCAGTAGTCCAGCCTAGAGAGAACCAGGGCTCTGGAGACAGTGAGCTTCTGGGGGAAGGTGAGAAAGGGAAGATTACCTTTGAGGAGGTGCAGCTGGTAGTGGGACCTCTTGGCAACATTCATGATGTGAGGAGAGAAAGAGTGAGTGGAGTTGAAGATGACACCAAGGTTTTTTACCTAACAGGAAGGTAGAGGAAGAGGGCCCAAGAAGGGCGGCCAGAGTGAGAGAGGGAAAGTGGGGGCAGGAGTGCCGATGAGAAGGATCTCTGTCTTACTGGCATCAAGACATAGATTGTTGGAGGTGCCCCAAACCTGAATCGCAGATAGACAGTCAGGAATGATCGAGAGAGGAGAGGAGGCTGAGGGGAGCCCGAAGGAGAGCTGGGTGTCATCCGCATAACACTGAAAGTTAGACGAGAAGGTAGAGATCAGGTAGGCCAAAGGAGCCAGGTAGAGGTTGAACAACTAGGGTGAGAGGATGGAGCCCTGGGGAAAGCCACAAGTGGAGATAGAGGTGGCAGAGAGAAATGAAAAAAGGTGGACCTGTGAAATGCGGTCCAAGAGGAAGGAAGTCAACCACTCCAAGGCCTGGTCCATAATGCCCAGGTTCTCACAGAGTCAATTGATCAGGATGGCGTGGTTGACCGTGTCAAAGGCAGCAGAAAGATCAAGGAGGATGAGGACAGAAGAAATGCAGGAATCAAGGTTAGAGAGCAAATCTTCATGTTCAGGAGAGCAGTTTTTGTGCCTCTGGCAGCTCTGAACCAGACTGATGGCCATGGAGATAACAAGGCTGGAGCGAGCTTGTCAATATGGTCCGTGATGGTTCTGGAGGAGTAAGGGAGCACCTGTTTGGACAACACTTTCATAGATCTGACTTGTCTAGAAACTTGTCAGGTGTTGTCAGAGAGAAAGAGGAGAAATGAGGAGGAGAGGGTGAGTTGGCCAAAGGAGAGACAAGAGCGGTAGCGAGAGAGGAAGAGGAAGAGGAGCCTGAGTACAGGATGTCCTGAGTTTTAGTGGTAAAGTGAGAGGGCAGAGCCATACAGAGGTCCTGGGAGGGAGCATGAGAGGTCAGACTGCAGCAGGATTGGCCAGTTCCTTGCACATTTTAAAGAGTTTGGGCGTGTTGTTAATGGCCACAGAGACACAGGCTTGAATGTGGGCTCTCTTCGTGAATAGGTCAGAGAGTCTTTATTGCCTTTGGACCAGGCAGCAGGCCAGTTTGTGAGAGGATGCGCCCAAAGCCCCCCACTTCCTCTCAGCCACACTGCACTTGTGTTTCAGGGCGGCGAGGTTGGAGTCATACCAAGAGTTGCACTTGGAGGTAGTCTTTGACTGGATTCTCATGACAGAGGCAAGGATATCCAGTGTTTTGGAGATCGAAAGATGCAGATTAGAGAGGGCTATGTCAGAGTTTGAGTCAGCCACAGGTGTAGGAGGAGCAGAAAAAGTAGAGGCAAAGGCATCCACTGACACACGCTTCATGGGCCGAATGACCGCAAAGATAGGTGACATTGCTTGGTTGGGCTTTGCCTGAGAGATAGAGAATTTCTGGTGAGTGGAAAGTAGAAAGTGGTCAGTCCAAGAGAGAGGAGTGGTGAGAGAGTTAGAGAAGGTCAGCTTATGGCCCTTAACTAGGTAGCAGATCGTGCAGTAGATGCAATGCAGAGTAACTTGTACACCAAATAAACCCACTCAGGAAGAAGGCAAAGGGCCTCATTACGAGTTTGGAAGTAGCCATGCCCTTAATAAGGGCATTACTACCCCCAAACCCGGGTCCAGGTTCCCTGAATGGGGAAATACCGGCCATTCTGACCTTGGAGGGCCTGGTATTTCTCCATTCAGGGAATCCGGACCCGGTCCATCCTCATTCCCATTTGAGACCCCATAGGGCTCAATGGGAATGGGGAGCATGCTAACAATGGGCCCGTCAATGACGGGACCATTGTTAGCATGCTGGGCTGCTTGTGGGACCCGCTAAGGACGTCTGGTAAAACCAGGCGTCCTGAGCGGGTCCCGCGAGTGGACCTCGTAATGGGGCAGTAAGGGGCTAATGGATACGGCACTTTTACCAGCACCGTTAACCCCTTACCACCCTCCTCGTAATGAGGCCCAAAGCCTTTTTCTTCTGTTATATTATCAGTTGTCTAAAACAGGGAGTTACAACGACATCAATGGACGCCGCATGGCATAATTTCATTCCCCTGAACTCGGCTTATTTCATAAACAATTATACTTATATAGCAAAACCTTGTCATACATGACATCATACTACGTGGCAAACAAGAAAAAACATATGCAGTATTGTGGTTAGTTCAAGGGGAACATCTAAGTATACTTTCTGTAGCGGAACGGGTTGTGGTTGGGTCTCTACAATCAAGTGGACAGCTTATGTCCACCCCTAGGGCAAATCATATTCACATTTATTAAGTACACAGTATATCATTAGCTCTCAAACTATAGGGCCCTTCGCTATACAGCCCTCTACATTTGGTGCTCTTCTGGAACATTCAGCTCAGTAGCAGCACGTAAGCTTGCCCCTAGGTGCCAGGAGGTGGACTTGACCATGTCCCCAACCAATTAGCCCATCATCTCTCATCACCCATGCCGTCTGACATAAAGATTGCCTTTGAACTTGGCCTTGCAAAATATCCTTGCATCTGAAAATATAAGGGAGTGTGAGTTTGCTTCTTTGGCTCACGTGACAGGAGACCATGGGCCTCATTACAACCCTGGCGGATGGACCATGGTGCTAATAGCACCATGGTCCATGCCGGTAACTCTCCGACTCCGCCATGGCGGAATGGGGAATTACCACCCCATTCCGAGGTTGGCGGAGTGGTAATTCCCCCTTCCACCATGGCCCTTCCCCATTCCCATTTTTGCCCCATAGGGCATAATGGGAATGGGGAAGGCGCTAAGTACGGTGCCGCAAATTGCGGCACCGTACTTAGCACCAAGGTCCCTTTGCGGCATGATTTTTAACGCCTGCAAAAAGCAGGCGTTAAAATCACCATCCCGCAAAGGGACCTTGTAATCAGGCGTTAAGGGTTGGCGCCGTTTACGGCGCCGTAAAACCCTTAACGCCTGACTCGTAATGAGGCCCCATGATTCTGACCCATTTACAGCATTTAATATTCCGAAATAAATGAACTTGGCAGGCATGGTGTTATTTCCTTGTGCCTTGACAAGATATGATCCGGTTTCCAGCTGCTTTCTTTCTGCGACACAGTTTTCAGCCATCTTCTCTATGGGCTTTGAGCATACTAAAATTGTGACACTGATCTCCAGTTTCCATATAATGGCAGCATCGCCTGCAGTCTATTCACTACGTATAGCCAGCTTCTATGATCACTTAGTCTACTTGCGTTGCTGTATCTGCACAGTTGTTAAATGGCTTGCATTTTCTGCAGTGCTCTTCACACATGCAATCTTTACTTTGCACATGAAAGTTTACTTGATTCTTTACTTCATTATCAGATTCTATAAGGACTATACATCCTCTTCTTCAGCCACTCTCATCTGTTGTGAAGTCACCAACTTCTCTTTCTTTCATTCTTCATATTCCTTCAGGGATATCTTCCAAGAGATTATCTTTGGGGATACATCAGGTAAGGTTTCATCAATGGATACCTTTTCTCAAAGACTCTCCTCGGAATGGTCACAGTCACGGGTGTCAAGCATGGCACGATCTCTGTCTTCCAGCATACAGGTGTGAAGGGGTCAGGACTTCCTGCAGGGGCACTCGGCTGCTCCTCTACACCCCCCTTTGGTTGATTCATCGACCACACTTTCACCAATCTTCACATTTGGATTTCTTCTCTTGAAGAAGTGCTTCTTCGGGGTCCATATCTTCACTAGTCCCTTCAGGGATCCTGCTGACTTTATGTGTTCATCTATACTCCAGGTCATATGTCTGCACTGTCCACTCGGATTACAGTAGATACATCATCCATCGTCCCACATATTTCTTGTGATCTCTCGGATGCAGGAACTTTGTTCCTCCAGGTGCTAAGATGCTGGCCTCTATATATTTTCTGATCTCTTCATCGATCATGATCTTTATTCCTACTACCTTCTTTGCTGTCTTTCTGCACTGTGTAATTATTATCTTGATTACACAGAATCCAAACATCACCATCACCAACACTGCTCCAAGAAACTCAAAGATGTTTGCCATCCATTGTGAAACCCATGAAAAGATAGACTCAAACCAACTAATCTGTAATATCCTCTATCTCGTCTTCCATCTGGTCGTGCAGTTTTGCAACAACGTTATGGCATCTATCAAGGTCCCATTCTCGCCATCATGAGAAGGTATGAACATGCAACGTGATGACCCGATTTTGGCAAAAAACGACTCCATCCATGGCTGCGATCATGTCGAGGACAAACCTATTCTGTAGGGTCATTAGTCGTATGGCACTCAATTCTTCCTTGATAGCATTGAATCCCTTTATGGTAGTGTTGATAATCTGCAGAAGATCCCAGCGAGTGATTTGCAACCACTTCGCATTGGACATTGTCTGGATCCCTGGCATAAAGATATTTGTTAATATTGCCAAAGTCTGGCTAAACAACCTCTGCTCATATGGAATAGCATCAAAGGCTTCTGTTGATTTCGCTGAGAAATAGTTCTCCCTCTTTGTTCATTTGAGAAATTTGAGCGCTCTTCTTCTTCTCATATGGGCATCTGCTTTCGTAAATTCACCAATGTTCAGGTAACTTTGTGGAATCACTAATGCTGGAATATGGATAAGCAGCAGGGAACACGTCCCTCCCCAGTCCTTGGGCAGCTTCATGTGGGCACTGGACCCACACGCCCAATAATGTTCCATCAGGAGTGCTGTTCCTTCCTTCATGCCCAGCACATCTAAAATCCGGCCACACTGGTGATTCCCTCCAACTTTCCTCATCCCATTATTTCTGAAACATAAGGACGCACTCTTCAGGGGTAGTATCTGCAATGGTCCTCCCTTGTCGACTCATGTCAACAATCTTACAATCTTTGGCCATTGATCTTTGCATTCCTTTTCTGCATTTTCTGCAACTTCTTCCCACTGTCTGATTAATGCTGCTGCTTTGCACACAACTAGTCCATCAACCCATCCTCCATGAGAAAGCACCGTTCCTTTGATTTGCAGTTGACCCCTCTCCCAGTATTCATGTATCTCCTTTCCTTTCTTATCCTTGCATTGTAGGATCTTGTTTTCTTCCTTCTTGATTCCTGCTTCCTTTATTCCATGCTTTACATATCTTATTATTTGATGCTTTGTTATTGGCTTCTCTCTTGTCTTTAGGTCTTGCACATAATTATATTCCCTTTGATTTGTCGCTTTATTCATCCACACTATGGATGCTGTTCTGGCTTGGAACAGTCCTCTTGTCATGCAAAGTGCGAGATGTTTCAGGTAATGCACTCTTTCCACCGATACGTCTGTGGATATGAATATTTTAAAGGTACCCATGGTATAAGGTTCTAGAGAACACACATAACAACTCTAATTAGATGCTCTCTCTCCCACATTTTTCATTTGCTGATACCACATGTTATTATCAATGTGCACTGTACTGTCTAGATATGTGTTCATCCCTTCATTATCTTCCTCTGCATTTCTCTTTTGTCTCCCTAACAGAATCGTTGCAGCCCATGGAAACAACTCTAAAGCAGCTTTACTATGGGAAGACAGCACAAGGGGGTTTGGCTCATCAGTAATGGCCAAATCTAAAATAGTTCCTGGAGTAGGGAGGATCAAAGGGACATCTGCCTTATCCAGACTAATGGAATAGACACTGTGAAACAAGAGAAACAGGAAGACAAAGATGTAGACCGAACATGCATATACTATACACCAGAATATTAACCCACACCACTTGTGGCATCTTGGAATTTGTTGGGCTTGCTCATTCCTCAAAATCATGCCAGCTTCAACATTCCTCATTTTACTACAATTGTTTAAGGAAAAAACACTTTTACTCCGGCATTTACTAACGATCAGGTAGCTGCAATATCTATTCCACTATTGCTACAAGCAGCCTCCTGATCACAGAGCTATTCTCAGGATCCTGTTAAAAAGTGTGAATATTAGTGTCTCTTCGGACAAGAGCAGGATAAACTTGAAGGATAAATACAAACACAGCAAGTAGAAGTCTATGGGCATCTTCTTTGTTTAAAACCATGGAGCTAACCAAATAGAAACTCAGTGAGAAACGAGTCTGGGAACTTTTCTCATTTCCAATTCTTAATTAAAAACTGTTCTTTAGGCATATTCGTAATGCATCAATATTGTTTCTGAAGTCCAATTTCAAAAGATTCCTGTGACTCTCGGCACAGGTTGCACACCTGCTATAATATCTATAAGGAGTGTCCCAACGAGTCACAGTCCATATGCAAAATCTGCACTCATCCGTTCGTTGCCATTTCGTCCTTCTTTCTCATCATCGATTGAGTCTGCACATGCTAAAGTTCTTCTTCTTGTCTTGCTTCTGAATAGATAACTTGGGGTGCTGTGGTCTCAACAGTATACAACTTCACATTGTTTAAATATATCCAGGCTCGTCTGTCTTGGACTTTTACTGCCGAGGGAGTGACATTTTCAATGCAAAAGGGGCCATTAAATCTCAGCTCAAGCCACTTCCTAGTGAAGTTTCTAATTAGCTTGGCGTCACCAACAAATAGTTTAGGTGCTGATAATATTTCAAGTGGTCCGGTTGCTGAATGGTTTTAATCTTTGTTCTGAGACTGAGCCCCCTGACGTTTGAGTTGATCTGAAATTAGAGAGATGCTAGAGGTCATACATGCCAGGAAATCATGCATTTGATCACCTAGCAGTTTAGCAGTACTCTAAGAATCACTTCTATTCCTCAATGGATGTGTAAGAGGCATTGTCGTTTCCCTCCCTGTTACTAGTTTGTGGGGTGTGAGGTGGTGGTCCGACCCAGGCTGATTCCTTAGGGTATATAAAGCTAATGGTAGGAAATACAGCCATCCCTTCTTCAACGTTAACTTGAGATTGGCGATCCTTTCTTTAAGGAGGCCATTGAGTCTCTCACATATCCTGTTCACTTGTGGGTGATAAGCAGAAGAAAACTTGTGCTTAATGCTCAACAATAGTCCTATCAGTTCAAACACTTCATTAATAAAATGTGGCCCATTATCGGATCTCAGCACTTCACACACACCCCATCTTGGGAAGACTTTTGGAACTAAAAACCTAGCTGCACAAGTGGCATCAGAGTGTATACACATGCCTGCATCAGTCCACCTAGAGAAGGGACACACCACCACTATCAGATACCTGTATCCATTACACACATGCAGCATGTCAACATAGTCAATATGTAAATGCTGAAAAGGACAATTAGGTCAAGGATTTACTCCTCTAATCCTTCTCAGTGTCTGCCCAGCAGTAACCGTCTGACACAAAATGCCATTCCCTACATAGAATGCAACATGTTCTAACGAATTTGGAACAAACCAGTCTTCCACAATTTGTTGCAGCAAGACTCTCCCTAGTCACATGCACGGCGAAAGCAGATGTTCTAGTGTGATCTTCAATAACTTTACAGGCATCACTGGCTTTCCAGTGCTATCCTGCCTCCATAACGCTTCTGTGCAGGACAAAGAACACACCCTTTGTTTACATAATCCCTGCTCTTCCTGTGGTGTACTTCATTGAATTTCCATTCATTGAGTTTTTGGCAAATGATTATACCTTTCTTGCACTATCATAAATTCAACTACCTTCTCCTTTACACTCTGAGTAGAAATACTTGAAATATATAGAGAATACGCAACTGTTTTAGTTTCTGCATCTGCGGCTTCATTCCTGCCTATCCATTAGAGATGTCTGTTGCACTGCAGTGCCGTCCGCATGGAGGTAGCCCCTCCTTTTCCAACGTGCTAGTCCTGTGTGTACGGTTAATGTCACACAGGCGGAGTCATTTTACATTGTCACTTCCTGTCCTGCATAATTTGTGAGTGCGACAACAAGTGTCACTATTTCTGCTCCTTTTGGTGAGAAATGAGATGGTAGCCTTGCACTTGCTACAACCTCAAAGTCCCCATTCACTCTATGTCTTACTACAGCTGCACCAGAATGTCTCTCCCCACTATTCTGATCAATTTTTAAAGAACCATCAATAAAAAGGATTTGCCCTCCTGACAAGCCATTCTATTTCACCCGTGGTATATTATCGTAAAATTCAACATAATTCGCACAGCCATGACATGCTCGCCTTCTGCCACTGGCTCAGCTACAAATGTGGCAGGGTTCACTATTATACATCTGACAATTTTAATCGCTGTTTTGAAATAATTACTTCATAAGCAGAGGTGCTCTGGGATGTCAATCTACCTTGGGCTTTCTTCAAAAAGGCAAACAAAGCATGTTCCACAAAAAGTGTCATAGCACAGCCCATTACAATACTTGTAGACTTCTCAATTGCAAACACGGCAGCTGCCAATGATTGTTCTCAAGGAAAGTGTCCTTTCATAAATGGATCTAAAATCCCACTATAATACGCTGGATGTTTGTAGTCCTCTGTGTAAGCACTGATGTCATAACTGTCCCATTTGTGTGCGAGAACAAGAAAAACTCCTCAGCATAATATGGGATTCCCAGAACAGGAGCTCTGCAAATAGCTTTTTGAAACTCTTCAAATCCCTCCTCCATTTCCTCAGTCCATTCTATTTTCTCCTAGTTTACCTGTGCTTTTTTTTAAAGCCTTTTAAACGGGTCTTGTGTATGAACTGTAGTCAAACACCCAGGCTCTAACATAATGACATAGTCCCAAAAACTGTTCAATTTGTTTCACCGTATGTGGTTTTGATGTTTTCATAATCGCCCCAGTCCTTTCAGGTGACACCTTCTTTCCCTCATGTGAGATCAACTGTCCTATATATAACACCTCTTCTTGACAATACTGTAGCTTCCCTTTATCTACCTTGTATCCCTTGTCAGCTAGAATAGTCATCAAATGAATGGAGTCCTGCTGGCACTCGTCTTCTCTAGTACTACAAATCAAAATGTATTGTATCACAGCGCTTTTCAAATCAGTATTGCTTAAGTCCATCTGAAGAACTCTATTAAAGATTGTTGGGGACTCACAGTACCCTTAAGGCAGCCTAGTATGTTTGAGATGAGTCTGGTGGTAAATGAAGTCAAGTCTTGTGAGTCCTTGTGCAACAGGATTGAGAAAAATGCATTTTTCAAATCAATCACTGTGAAATATCGCGCTTCCACTGGAATACTGCATAGAATCGACCTTGGGTTAGGAACTAAAGGAAACTCTGCATCTACAATCTGGTTAATCAGTCTCATGTCCTGTATGAATCCCCATGACCCTTCCTTTGATTTTTTCACAGGATACACTGCGCTATTACACAATGGTTCTGAAGTTACCAGAATACCTTGTTTTATTAATTAGTGCCGAAATAGTCTTGAATATACCCTCATCAGCCTCTCAAGACAAGGGATATTGTCTTGCTCGAGGTAAAATCGCCCCTGGCTTCAGCTTTATTTTGACTTCCCTTATCTCTTTCAAAAGGCCTGCGTCATAAGGGCCGGTAGTCCATAGTACGCTGAGCACCTTCTCCAAGTCTTTGTAAAAAAATGCTGGACGCTGTTGCATTATTGCCTTTCGCTGTGGGATTTCCTTCTTCTCTATTCTTAGTCAATGTGTATTGCTCACAAAGAACACTACTTCCTCATCTGTTGGATCTTCCTTAGACATGTAATCGTCAGTAATGTCAGTCAACCTGCACCCTTCTTCGAGAGCTCTCACTGTTCTTCACGGTCTACCCTCATCATCTTTTCCTTCAAGCATCGCCATTTCCCTTTGCACTATGGCTGCTTCTAATTCTAGAGGGAATGTCTGTCCCCCCTCTTCATCCAGAGGTATCCGTGGTCTGAACAAGAATGTCAGGTATCCTCATAGTTCTTCCCACTAAGCCAGGTAGCCATGTCAATAAAATGCTTACCCCACAAAGAAAAACCTCTGGCTCTATTGGTATGCCTCGCAGAGCCACTTGCCCTGAAAATTCAAGTATAAATTTGCCCACATTCAAGTAGTGTATTCCAGTGAATGAAATCGTCATGTTAAGTTTTGTCATCAAATCTCTTCCCAAAATGTTAACTGGCGTCTGTCATGAATACAACAATGGAACAGATATGTCACACTCTCCTATGGAGACTGGTAATTCATCAGTAAAAGGAGCTCGACTCATAGCCCCAGAGAATCCTTGAGCATTCATGGCAATTGCAGACACTGGATATTTTCCCTCTCTTATACATGAACAAGTAGCCTCAGTGTCTACTAGAAAAGAAAAAGATTTGCCTCCTCTCATCACATCAACCCTCGGTTACTCTTGTGGGTTTGATATTACTGATAGTACTGTTGACATCAAGTCGCCCTGTGAGCTGTCCTATTGTGTATACATGCATACCCTTGTATCTGTGAAAGGATTTCCTCCCTCCCACTGCAGTGACACCGCCTATTCTAGGTGTCAATAATTGTCCTTTGTTTGCATACTGCTGTGTCTGCATGGGGGCCTGCTGCGATTGCCCTTGCAGTGGATTCATTGGCACTTGTTGTGGTTGCTGTGCCTGTTTCCTTTGCGGCGCTTGTGTCTGATATACTGTCTGATCTTTGGCAAACCCTTCCCTAGTTTGTGTGCTATATGGTGGAGGATAAGCTGTCCCACTCTTGAGAATTGGCCATTCTGTACATTGCCTTGACTCCGACATACACGTGCAATGTGTCTTGCCATTCCGCAAGTCAGACATACTGGGGGTGCCTCTCTGATAAGTCCCCGTTGGTTGAATCCTCCCTACACAGTCTGATTCTCAGTCTGTGCATTATGAACCCCACCTTGATCATTTTGGAATCCACCCCTTCGTCTATAGCTCATGTCTCTGCCTCGTGGCATGAACTCATTCCCAATTCTATGCACAAAAATAAATTCAAATTTTAATAGTCGATCAATGCAAATTTCACATAATTAATACGTATATGATATAAAATCATAAAACCAAATAATTAATTTCCTCAATTCTTCATTCGTAGCTCAAACAGTAATTCTCGACCACATACTTTCACATTCACAATAAAACCAATTTGGCTTGTCAAGGCAGTATAGACTACAGCTACTAATACAATCTTCCTTGATTTCTGACCCGATCCATGGTATCAGGTGTCAAATATCTGGTGTTTCTTTGTTAGTCCAGATATACACTGTAAATCGTCGACACGTGTTTCGGCCACAAAGACCTTCCTCAGGACATAGGGCACCAGAAAAAAACTCTGCCCTTCTTGGAAGCGTATAGGCCAATATTCATTCCAAAAAACATATACATAAACAATCATCAGAAAAGTGTCATCCCCATTTCTTTTAAACGGTGACTTACATTGTCACAAAGGTGTATCTATCTAATAAAATCACAAGGGTCTACTCACCCCCACAAGCCTGTGTCAAGGGTAATCAAGTTGACCAGTGGGATTAATCCTACACGGGACTCTAAACCATTCTAGACGTCCTGTGGACACACAGAAAATACCACTTGGTCTATTTGTCATCACCACTTTTAAGTGCTTCTACTACACTTAACTATTCTAAAATTAAAAAATGTATCAAAATACACTTACAATCAATGCTGGTTACTTGATTGAAAATCTACACGCCTACGGAACTATCCACAATGATAATCCAGTAAATGTGTCAGGTCTGCACCACTCTAGAAATAGAGGAGATGTGATAATCAGTACCATCTAGGTACTTAATTGGATTCTGTTTGCCAGCCCTTAGTTATAACACATACGAACCATCCTCTTGGAGGAATGGATGCCTGCGTACCATGTGATCCATTCTCACCCAATTCTGTCATCAAACGTCCGGACCGGCTATGAGGTTTACTCTCGTAAAATCATGTAGCCTCTACACCGTTAATACATACAAGCTCAAATAAACCAATCGATCCAATTTAGATGATGTAACTGTAGAAAGGATGTAACTATGGAAACGAGACACATTTTTTTTCTTTATCGGCCACTCAGGTCCCCATGCTAAAACTAGCATCACCATCTGCTGTGAACCATATTCTGACTTATAGTATCCTTGTCACACACACGCGCACTGCATCTCCCCACATACTCCGATGTCACTGTCATGACTACGTCATGCTTCCGGCAATCGCTACCCGCATTCGGAAGGAATAATTGCAAGTCTTAGACATTTTACGGGCAACCATCAGAGCACGTTATATTCTAAGAGCACATTATATTCTAACTAATGCCTCCGGCACCATCTACGGGCTTACCGGCAACGGCTCGTAACTTTAACAGCACAATCCGGCGGCACGTCTCTCCTCTAGTAAATAACAAACATGGAGAGCGGACACTCTCTCGTGGTAAATGAACGTCACTGCGTGGGCTAGAAACACAGAAAAGGGACAATATGGTTCCCAAAAAGGCCGTGATACAAAACATCTCGCCTGAGGACAAGGATACAAACAAAGGACTCCAGTGGGTGTCGGACGAGCCATGCAATGAATAGAGAACTATACGCATCCAAGTGACACCTAACCAAAAAAATTAATTAAAAAAATAAAATAAAGTGAATTAAAGAAAAATAAATATAAAATAAAATACAAACAGTGATCAACTCCATGAATGGAGAGAAATAGGGACCACCTCATAGTGTGAACCGGGTCACCAGTATAACCACATAATTGCTAGTATACAAAATGTTGTTATGATCTTCCTCTTGCAACACTTCATGTACACGTGGGGATAAATCAGAGCAACCATTACTCGGCTTTAAGTCATCACCAACTGCCCCACGTTTTTAGTAACAATAGGGTGTTGCAACATTCCTATAACATACATGTTTTTAGTCTTCCTTGTTACAGATGTATTATATACAAACAAAGCAGAGATAAGCACTGAACAATTACATACTTGAATTGAATAAAGTACAGTGCTATTTTCTGATCTCCCTCTCATTTATTCACAACCAGCTTATTCCATTCTACTGAAACATTTAGTCCATTATGGACTGTGTCCAAAATATATATCCATTTCTGTTCGGTGCAATGTAGTGTTACCCCCATATCGCCTCCCCTCATGTTATTCTTAAGGTGTTGGAGTACAAACCACCGCAACTCTGTATCTTTATGCTGGAATTTAACAAAATGCTCCACTAGGGGTTTGTCGATCACTTTATTCCTTATGCAACTTCGATGTTCCGAGATACGTTGTCTAACTTCCCGTGTCATTTTCCCAACATACAGCAATTGGCATGGGCACTTGATAACATAGATAACATTTTTGGTCAGGCAATTGGTATGACAGTTCATTTTCCAAACGTTCTCCCTATACTTGAACTCTCGTATGGTTTTGTTAAGTGGACAGGCTACACATTTGCCACATCTATAATGACCCAGGATGGGCGGCAATCCCCATTGACTATTGATGGTTTGGTCTTTTTTGGGTTCCCTATAGGTGTGTACCAATCTCTGTCTAAGATTTTGGTTACGCTTAAAGGCGAACATAGGTTTTTGTATGAGTGACCCTGGTTGATTTACCAGATTCCAATGTCTGTTTATAATCTTTTTTATATCACCACTTACAGGGTTAAATTTGATCACGCATACAAGACGTTCACTTTTACGCTTTTCTCGAGTAATAAGACATATATCCCGATTGGTATGTTCGGCCCTTTAATCAATTTCCTCGGGTACCCTCTCTTCACGAGTCTCTCTTTTAGATGTTCTGCGTATACCTTAAATTCGTCTTTTGTTCGCACAATTTCTCCTAATATGCAAAAACTGCCCGTAGGGAAGGTTCTGGCATAAACTGGACAGGTGAAAAGTATTAAAGTGAAGGAGGGAATTCTTGTCAGTGGGCTTTTTAAACAAGGTAGTAATAAGTTGATTCCCAAACTTTTTAATTACCAAATCCAAAAAACTGACTTGGCGATGACTATATTCCATGGTAAATTTGATGTTTGTATCGCATTGGTTTAACCAAACATGGAATTCCATCAGTGACTGCACAGACCCCCTCCAGATTAAAAAAACATTGTCGATGTATCGTCTCCAAAGTCTTAAGTGGAATTGTAACGTAGGATGGACGCTCAAAGCATTGTTGGGACCCAGAATGAACTTGTCTTCATGGTCGGCCATATATAGGTTGCCGACATCTGAAGCAAATGTCGCCCCCATACTGACCCCCTTCTCCTGCTTGTAAAGTTGTTTTTTGAAGAGGAAGACATTTTCCGTCATTGCTAGTCTTATACATTCTTGGATGAATTCTGTCGGGGGTTTGTGTGGTCTACTTCTCCTGTTCAAGTATTGCCCCAGGACTTGAAGACATTCTAACTGAGGGATTGCCGTATATAAGGATTCGACATCCATTGTGACCAAAATATCCGCCTCCTCCACTGGGATGTCACTAATAATCTTAATCATATGTGTCGAGTCCCTGACATATGACGGCATCTCTAGGACAAAAGGCTTCAGAAAATACTCGGAGTAGACAGATAAAGGTTCTAACAGGGAGTCGATCGCAGACACTATTAGTCTGCCTGGAGGATTTGTCTGATTTTTGTGGATTTTCGGGAGTATATAAAACGCCGCTTTTTAGATCCAATTTTATTCAGGAAGCGGCCTTCATCAGAGCTAATCCACTCTTTGACTACTGCGTAATTCGTCAAGCCCTTCATTTCATCTTCCAACCGTGGAGTGGGATCAACCGCCAATTTCTTGTATGACCTCCTATCATCCAGAAGTCGCATACATTCTGCTTCATACATAGCTGTGTCCAACACCACTATGCCACCCCTTATCTGCAGGGGTTTATAGTGATAATTTCGACAACAAAAATGTCGAAAGTCAAAATTTCGAAAAAAAAATGTCGACTTTTTTTTTCAATGCATTTTTTTTTAAATGGATGGGGTTCCCCCCAACCCCCCTTTTTTACTTTTTTTTTTAATTGTTCCCTTTTTTTGAACTCCCGAACCCCTAAAATAAATATATAATTAAAAAAACCACACTAAAAAAAAACACACGTAAAAAAGACACTCTCTCGTGGTAAATGAACGTCACTGCGTGGGCTAGAAACACAGAAAAGGGACAATATGGTTCCCAAAAAGGCCGTGATACAAAACATCTCGCCTGAGGACAAGGATACAAACAAAGGACTCCAGTGGGTGTCGGACGAGCCATGCAATGAATAGAGAACTATACGCATCCAAGTGACACCTAACCAAAAAAATTAATTAAAAAAATAAAATAAAGTGAATTAAAGAAAAATAAATATAAAATAAAATACAAACAGTGATCAACTCCATGAATGGAGAGAAATAGGGACCACCTCATAGTGTGAACCGGGTCACCAGTATAACCACATAATTGCTAGTATACAAAATGTTGCTATGATCTTCCTCTTGCAACACTTCATGTACACGTGGGGATAAATCAGAGCAACCATTACTCGGCTTTAAGTCATCACCAACTGCCCCACGTTTTTAGTAACAATAGGGTGTTGCAACATTCCTATTACATACATGTTTTTAGTCTTCCTTGTTACAGATGTATTATATACAAACAAAGCAGAGATAAGCACTGAACAATTACATACTTGAATTGAATAAAGTACAGTGCTATTTTCTGATCTCCCTCTCATTTATTCACAACCAGCTTATTCCATTCTACTGAAACATTTAGTCCATTACGGACTGTGTCCAAAATATATATCCATTTCTGTTCGGTGCAATGTAGTGTTACCCCCATATCGCCTCCCCTCATGTTATTCTTAAGGTGTTGGAGTACAAACCACCGCAACTCTGTATCTTTATGCTGGAATTTAACAAAATGCTCCACTAGGGGTTTGTCGATCACTTTATTCCTTATGCAACTTCGATGTTCCGAGATACGTTGTCTAACTTCCCGTGTCGTTTTCCCAACATACAGCAATTGGCATGGGCACTTGATAACATAGATAACATTTTTGGTCAGGCACTTGGTATGACAGTTCATTTTCCAACGTTCTCCCTATACTTGAACTCTCGTATGGTTTTGGTAAGTGGACAGGCCACACATTTGCCACATCTATAATGACCCAGGATGGGCGGCAATCCCCATTGACTATTGATGGTTTGGTCTTTTTTGGGTTCCCTATAGGTGTGTACTAATCTCTGTCTAAGATTTTGGTTACGCTTAAAGGCGAACATAGGTTTTTGTATGAGTGACCCTGGTTGTTTTACCAGATTCCAATGTCTGTTTATAATCTTTTTTATATCACCACTTACAGGGTTAAATTTGGTCACGCATACAAGACGTTCACTTTTACGCTTTTCTCGAGTAATAAGACATATATCCCGATTGGTATGTTCGGCCCTTTAATCAATTTCCTCGGGTACCCTCTCTTCATGAGGCTCTCTTTTAGATGTTCTGCGTATACCTTAAATTCGTCTTTTGTTCGCACAATTTCTCCTAATATGCAAAAACTGCTCGTAGGGAAGGTTCTGGCATAAACTGGACAGGAGAAAAGTATTAAAGTGAAGGAGGGAATTCTTGTCAGTGGGCTTTTTAAACAAGGTAGTAATAAGTTGATTCCCAAACTTTTTAATTACCAAATCCAAAAAACTGACTTGGCGTTGACTATATTCCATGGTAAATTTGATGTTTGTATCGCATTGGTTTAACCAAACATGGAATTCCATCAGTGACTGCACAGACCCCCTCCAGATTAAAAAAACATTGTCGATGTATCGTCTCCAAAGTCTTAAGTGGAATTGTAACGAAGGATGGACGCTCAAAGCATTGTTGGGACCCAGAATGAACTTGTCTTCATGGTCGGCCATATATAGGTTGCCGACATCTGGAGCAAATGTCGCCCCCATACTGACCCCCTTCTCCTGCTTGTAAAGTTGTTTTTTGAAGAGGAAGACATTTTCCGTCATTGCTAGTCTTATACATTCTTGGATGAATTCTGTCGGGGGTTTGTGCGGTCTACTTCTCCTGTTCAAGTATTGCCCCAGGACTTGAAGACATTCTAACTGAGGGATTGCCGTATATAAGGATTCGACATCCATTCTGACCAAAATATCCGCCTCCTCCACTGGGATGTCACTAATAATCTTAATCATATGTGTCGAGTCCCTGACATATGACGGCATCTCTAGGACAAAAGGCTTCAGAAAATACTCGGAGTAGACAGATAAAGGTTTTAACAGGGAGTCGATCGCAGACACTATTAGTCTGCCTGGAGGATTTGTCTGATTTTTGTGGATTTTCGGGAGTATATAAAACGCCGCTTTTTAGATCCAATTTTATTCAGGAAGCGGCCTTCATCAGAGCTAATCCACTCTTTGACTACTGCGTAATTCGTCAAGCCCTTCATTTCATCTTCCAACCGTGGAGTGGGATCAACCGCCAATTTCTTGTATGACCTCCTATCATCCAGAAGTCGCATACATTCTGCTTCATACATAGCTGTGTCCAACACCACTATGCCACCCCCCTTATCTGCAGGGTTTTATTGTGATAATTTCGACAACAAAAATGTCGAAAGTCAACATTTCGAAAAAAAAATGTCGAAAAAAAAATGTCGACTTTTTTTTTCAATGCATTTTTTTTTTAAATGGGGGGGTTCCCCCCAACCCCCCTTTTTAATTTTTTTTTTAATTGTTCCATTTTTTTGAACTCCCGAACCCCTAAAATAAATATATAATTAAAAAAAACAAAAGTCGACATTTTTTTTTCGACATTTTTTTGTCGACATTTTTGTCTGTCGACATTTTTTTTCGAAATTATGACTGGCCACCATCTGCAGGTTTGATGGTTATACATTCCTCCTCACATAGTTTCATGAGACTCTTTCTCTCTTCTCCTGTTAGATTGTCTGGCTTGTAATTCTTTTTCTTAATGGCTTCAAGTATTTCCCAGGTTACAATATTCTCGTATGCCAAAATTTCTGGTGTACATGTATGGGGCAGAGGCGTAAAAGTGGATCTCTCTTTTAGGCCGCTGATGTTAGGTACTGCCTCGGGGGCTGATCCCCTCTCGCTAGGGTGTGCTGGGAGATAGTCCTCAAAAAAATGTTTGAGCCGTATGTTTCTGAAAAACTTTTGCAATTCAAGCTCTGTATTGAACCTATTCGCTTTAGCAGTAGGGACATATGACAGCCCCTTTGATAATAAATCCAAGTCTGATTTATCGAGATGGCAGTGCGCGTGTGTGTGACAAGGATACTATAAGTCAGAAGTCAGAATATGGTTCACAGCGATGGTGATGCTAGTTTTAGCATGGGGACATGAGTGGCCGATAAAGAAAAAAAATGTGTCCCGTTTCCATAGTTGCATCATTTCTACAGTTACATCATCTACATTGGATCGATTGGTTTATTGAGCTTGTATGTATTAACGGTGTAGAGGCTACATGATTTTACGAGAGTAAACCTCATAGCCGGTCTGGACGTTTGATGACAGAATTGGGTGGGAATGGATCACATGGTACGCAGGCATCCATTCCTCCAAGAGGATGGTTCATATGTGTTATAACTAAGGGATGGCAGACAGAATCCAATTAAGTACCTAGATGGTACTGATTATAACATCTCCTCTATTTCTAGAGTGGTGCAGACCTGACACATTTACTGGATTATCATTGCGGATAGTTCCGTAGGCACACAGATTTTGAATCAAGTAACCAGAATTGATTGTAAGTGCATTTTGATACATTTTTTAATTTTAGAATAGTTAAGTGTAGTAGAAGCACTTAACAGTGGTGATGACAAATAGACCAAGTGGTATTTTCTGTGTGTCCACAGGACGTCTAGAATGGTTTAGAGTCCCGTGGAGGATTAATCCCGCTGGTCAACTTGCTTACCCTTGACACAGGCTTGTGGGGGTGAGTAGACCCTTGTGACCTTATTAGATAGATACACCTTTGTGACAATATAAGTCACCGTTTAAAAGAAATGGGGATGACACTTTTCTGATGATTGTTTATGTATATGTTTTTTAGAATGACTATTGGCCTATACGCTTCCAAGAAGGGCAGAGTTTATTTCTGGTGCCCTACGTCCTGAGGAAGGTCTTTGTGACCGAAACACATGTCGACGATTTACAGTGTATATCTGGACTAACAAAGAAACACCAGATATTTGACACCTGATACAATGGATCGGGTCAGAATCAAGGAAGATTGTATTAGTAGCAGTAGTCTATACTGCCTTGACAAGCCAAATTGGTTTTATAGTGAATGTGAAAGTATGTGGTCAAGAATGACTGTTTGAGCTACGAATGAAAAATTGAGGAAATTAATTATTTGGTTTTATGATTTTATATCATATACGTATTAATTATGTGAAATTTGCATTGATTGACTATTAAAATTTGAATTTATTTTTGTGCATAGAATTTCTGTGTCATCCCATTCCACTGGTCCACTCTGTCTTTATATAATGTGTTTGACCTGAAGGACCAGGGATTATATTTGCAGGTCTACCCCTCTTTTATTACATGAACTCATTCCCTCCTTGGTCCATCGGACTCTACTTATTCGCTGGCGGGGTACCCACTACTTGATGCATTCCCAGTCCTTCTCCGCTTGTCAATACCGCCCGTTCTATGGCATACTTTGACAATTTCTTCTGAACTAATTTAGCTTCCACAATTTTCCTCGCCTCATTCTTCTTATTTTTCTCCTGCAACAGCCGACAATGATGCACTATTGTCAACTGTGTTTCAGCCCATGGCTTCACTTCCATTCCACTTGCTTCTTCATTTGACTCTGTAGTTGGTCGTGCAACCCCTGACATAAAATGTGGTAATATAATGTGATTGTTTTTTCCCACGGCTCCCTCATTTCAAGAGTCCAGCGCTCTTGAATGTCCTGAATGAAAGCAATAGGGTCCTCATCTTCATTCATTTTACGTGTCATAATTGCTCTGCAATTGTTAAAGGGCACTCCATCCTGCTCTCCATATGACTGTTTCCTTGTCTGTAATTATCTTAAACTGCTTACATATTGTGGTGATTCTCCCCTCACACTATACAATCGCCCTCTGGGACACTCTGGGTATGCTATGGAATCTGGCGTCCTATCCTTAGGTTGCTCTAAATCTGTCCATCTTACTTCCTTGTCCATATGCAGGCTTCTCTCTGGGGCACATGCACCTCCTCCTTCTTCCCTATGGAATGATTTTTGCTCCTCGTGTGACACATCTAGTCCCCAACTAGTGTGACTCTCATTGTAACGCTCACCTGACTCCCACGGAGGCGCCGGCCTGGTTTGCGCTGCGGTGGCCTCTTCCAGGGTGGTGCGCAGGACTCGGAAGATGGACTGGACCAGGCCCCCCAATTCTTGCTTGCCTGGCTCGCTGAAGTACCCTTCTGTAGGCGAAAATAGGGGATTAAGGGTGTGCGGGGTAAGTAATCGGTCTCCCTCTTTCCCCTCTCACTCTCCTTGACACCCCTCTGTGATTCAGCGCAACAGCTCACCTTAGGGTCTGGAAGGGCGAGCTCTCCATCCTGCCTCTGATGCAGGGGCGCGTAGATATCCAGTTGCTTCACTGGATTTTCGGATTGGTGAGAAGCAAACTTGCTTGGCTTCCAGGTAAGTTTTTTGATTAATGGTTCCCCTTGTGTCCATGCGTTAATGTTCTAACGCTAATGTCTTTTTCCCCATAGGGGCCGGGGTACGGAATGCCGGGGAACAGGCACCGACCCGAGATGAAAGGTGAAATCCTTGTGGAAATCAGGTAAGTCTTTAATGAGCGTTTTGATAATGTCTTTTCATTTGCCCATTAACGCTGATGTCTTTTTCCCCTTAGGGGCCGGGGTCTGGAACTGCCTGGATGCGGCGCGGACCCGAAATGAAAATGGAATGACCCAACTGGTAAATCTTAACATGGAGTCTTAGCTTCCCTTCTCCCTTCTTTCTCTCACCTTTGTTCTTGTCTTTTTCTCCCTAGGTGCTGGGGAGCGACTGTGGATCCGGATGGTCGCTGCTGATGGAGGCGCCCTGTAAAGGTGAGTAAATGCAGCGCTGCAGCAGTCAATGCGATGAGTTTTTAAAATAAATGTCTTCCTTTTCAGGATCGCTGGCGAAATGTCTCCAGGTTGCAGATTTAACAGGTAAGGTCTTTTCCTTCTTCTGTTCTCTTGTTCTATTCCTCTGCAGGTGATCAGGATGCTGGCAGGCGTGGAAGAAGTCAAGATGCAGGAGCAGACACGGTGAGCGTCCAGCTGCTAGATGCAGAACAACGCGAAGCACGAGTGGCTGATCGGGTGTGGTTTAAATAGCCTTGGAAGAAGTTCCTGGAATGTGTCCTTCCTCCAATCAGGTATGTATCCTTCCCCGACCACACCCGGTGGTAAAAGAGTCCCACAGGAAAAGTAGTTCTGGCCTCAAGATGGCCCGGCTGTTGCAGCATGGTCTGCATCAGGTAAGTTTACACCAAGCACCTTTAAACACAAAGTCATCTTTTATGAGCCTGGCGCCTTCGGCGCCAGGACTGTTGTCCAATATGAGCCTGGCGCCAAAGGCGCCAGGACTGAGTCCACAGGGCCCCTACTTGGGGCTGCTGAGACTCCTCCCGAGGGTATGATGCCTGCTTCCGGGGGTGCTGGGCCGGTCCTGGTGCTCCGGGGGCAGGTATCATGACAGCACTCCCCCCCAAGGCCCCTCCCAAGGTTGTTCTTTCTGGAGGCTTAGGTTTATTTGGGAAATTCCGATGAAACCTTTTCACCAGCCGAGGTGCATGAATGTGGTTGCTGGGTTCCCAAGACCTTTCCTGAGGCCCATACCCTTTCCAGTCTATTAGATAGAAAAGTTTTGACTTAGAGATTTTGGAGTCCAAAATGTTCTTTATCTCGAATTCAGGCTCCCCATCTACCTGAATTGGTTCTGGTGGCTTTATTAATCTGGTTCCTGGTTGCACTGGTTTCAAAAGTGACACATGAAAAACAGGATGAATCCGCATGTTAGCTGGTAACTCGAGCTTGACTGCCACTGGATTAATGATAGCTTTGATCGAATAAGGGCCTAGGTATCTTGGATTAAAAGTTCAAGGTCCCTTTAGCGATAAATGTTTTGTGGCCAACCATACCTGATCTCCAATTTGGTATGAAGGCGCCTCTTTTCGATGCAGATCTGCATTTTTCTTGTATTTCTCTTTTGCGTGTTGCAAATGAGCAGTTGCATTCTTGAAGGCTTGAGTTATAGTAGAATGCAAGTAGTCTACTGCAGGCATTTCAAGACTCGAAGGAGAGTCCAGGTCTGGAGTACGAGGGTGGTGTCCATATAGTGTGTAAAAGGGGCTTTGCCCAGTTCCAGAGTGCACCGAGTTATTGTACGCATATTCAGCCACCCATAACAAATCCTTCCAGTTACCCTCTGATTGGTGCAACATACACCGTAGGTATTGTTCAAGGGTCTGGTTCGTTCTCTCCGTTTGACCATCGGTCTGTGGGTGGTGGCTGGTTGAGAGTCTCACGTCGATTTGTGCTAGTTGACAACACTTTTTCCAAAAATGGGAAATAAACTGGCTTCCCCGGTCGGAGACTAATATGGACGGGAATCCATGCAAACGGATAACATTTTCGAGGAATTCTTTGGCAAGGACCGCAGCTGAAGGTAACCCTCTCAATGGGATAAAATGAGCCATTTTTGAAAATAGGTCCACCACAACCAGAATGGTATTGTATCCGTTACAAGGGGGCAGGTCCGTGATAAAATCTAGTGATAAAGTGTGCCAAGGCGCTGGTGGAATGTCTAAAGGCTGAAGAAGGCCGGCGGGTTTAGTCTTTTGGCCTTTGTTTTGGGCACAAACTCCACAGGACATCACAAAAGACTTAATATCCTTGCGCCAGGAAGGCCACCAAAATTGTCGTTTAATTTTTTCCTCCGTCTTGGCAATGCCAGGGTGTCCTTCCATCAGGACATCATGGTGACGGGAAATAACGAGGTCTTGCAATTCTTTTTCTGGTAGAAATAAACGTCCTTGGAAGTAAGGTAGGCCATTGTTGACCGAAAAGTAAGATCCCTTTTGGATCCAATCCTGTACTGCGGTAGCGTCCATGAGTTCTTTTACACGTGCTTGAATGTCCTTGAAGGTTTGTAGTGAGGTTAATCCCAAAATTCTTTGCTCGGGAATGATTGGTACAGGTTCTGAAGTAGTGTCCAATTCTCCCATTCCAATTCGAGATAGAGCATCCGCTTTGCCATTCTTACTGCCGGGACGGTAAGTGATTACGAAATCAAACTCAGCAAAGAACAACGCCCATCGGAGCTGACGTGACGATTGTGCTTTGGCAGTCTTCAAGTATTGTAAGTTCCGGTGATCAGTGATCACAGTGATGGTGTGCCTGGCGCCAAGAAGATAATGCCGCCAAGCCTTAAAGGCGGACTTAATGGCCAATAATTCCTTATCGGTAATTGCATAATTTACCTCAGGCGGTGAGAACTTTCTGGACCAGAATGCTACAGGATGTAGTTGGTTGGTTTCAGGGTCTCTCTGAGACAGTACAGCTCCCATGGCTAAACTGGATGCATCAGTTTCCACTATGTATGGGAGATCGGGACGCGGGTGCTTCAAAATAGGTGCAGAGGTGAATTTTGCTTTTAATTCCTGGAAGGCCTGTTCCGCTTCCTTGGTCCATTCGAAACGTTTATTTTTCCGTAAGAGTGTTGTGATGGGTTGTACCACACGCGAAAATTCTGGGATAAATCTGCGATAAAAATTGGCAAAACCAAGCATGCTTTGGACCCCTTTCACCGAACTAGGAGATGGCCACTTAAGGATGGCCTCCACCTTTCTTGAGTCCATTTGGACCCCTTTTGGCGTCAGGATGAATCCGAGAAACTCAACCTCGGTGGTATGGAAAACACACTTTTCCAGCTTAGCAAACAGTTTATGCTGGCGTAATTTCTCAAGGACGGCCCGGACATGCTTTTTGTGATCAGATTCCGAAGAGGAGTACACCAGAATGTCATCGATATATACGACAACACAAACATCGATGAGTTCCCGGAGGACATCGTTCATGAAGAACTGGAAAGCTGCAGGCGCGTTGCACAACCCGAAAGGCATCACCTGGTATTCGAATAGTCCGTATTTTGTGCGGAAGGCGGTTTTCCATTCGTCGCCTTCCTTTACTCGTACCAGATGGTAAGCCCCCCGGAGATCTAACTTGGAGTATATGCAGGCGTCCTTCACTTGGTCAAGGAGTTCAGGGATCAGAGGCAAAGGGTAACGGTTTTTGACCGTTATCTGGTTTAATGCGCGGTAGTCGATGCAAGTTCTAAGGTCGCCTTCTTTTTTCGGCACGAAGAACAAAGACGAGGATGCCGGGGACTTTGACGGGCGAATAAAACCATTGGCTAGGTATTGATCCAAATATTGTCTCAAATGCAGGTTCTCAGGTTCGGTAAGGGCATAAATCCTGCTACAAGGGGGCTGTGCACCTGGCACCAGATCGATTTGGCAATCGTACGATCGGTGAGGAGGTAAAGTATTTGCCTGTTCCTTTTGGAAGACGTCCTGAAAGTCCTGGTATTCCGGAGGTAATTGCATGGAGGCAGAGGTTATAGATGCTAAATGAATCTTCGGGTTTTCTGGGTAACAGGTTTGTGCACACTCCGGGAAAGTTATTCTCTTAGCTCGCCAATCAATTCGAGGATTATGTGTCTCTAACCAAGGGATTCCAAGAATAACCTGAAACTGTGGAGCCTTGATTACATCAAACACAACTGCCTCCCGATGGCCGTCAGGACCAATAAGAGTCACCTCAGTAGTGGAGTGAGTTACCGGTCCAGAGGCAATTTCAGTTCCATCGACTGTGGTGATGACATCTTTGCTGGTTTTAGGACGGAGTGGGAGGTTTATCCTAGAGACCAATTCTCGATCCACATAGTTTCCAATAGCCCCACTATCGATGTATGCCTTAATTGCATGCATGCGCTTAGGCTGTTCCGGATCTACGAGAACCATTGGCACAATGAAATGCGAGGTCTGAGAGTTAGTTTTCAAGCTCGGCAAGCGGACCCCTACGCTTGTCGGGCAGAGGCGTTTCCCGAAACAGAGTCTTCGAGGTTTTTATCAGCGGCTCCCACCGCCTTTCTGGGCGGTTTTGCCGGGCAGTCTCGTAGGAAGTGTTCTGAGTTCCCACAATAAAGACATAATTTTTACTGTCGCCTCCTTTCACGTTCCTTTTGAGTTAAAGGTCCTTTAACCCCTCCAATTTGCATAGGCTCAGAGACATCAACACCCTTGGGGTTAGCGTGGGTCTTGACCAACACCCGGTTTTCTAACCTGGACCGATCTGCTTTCCTGTTTTGAAGTCTGTGATCCAATTGGACCACTAAGTCTATATACTCTGTGCACTCTTGAGGCGGATTTACAACTTGGGCCAAGACATCTTTAAGTTCTCCACGTAGACCTCGATAAAATAACGTGACTCTTTTATCCTCAGGCCACCCCGATTCCACAATCAGTCTATTAAAGGTTGCAATATAGGATAGGAGGTCCTGATTGCCCTGTCGCAGGGAGAGAAGTTCGTCATCCAGGGCCTGCCCCTGTAAGTGTCGAGCAATTAACCTTTCCATGCTTGCTTGAAATCCCTGAAAATCACGGAGAATTGGGTCATCTCGAGTAACCAGTGGAACTGACCAGTCGGCAGCGCAGCCGCTGAGATATGACAAAACAAAGGCTACCTTGGTCTGATCATTAGGGAAGGCCCCAGGTTTGCACAGGAAGTGCAAACGACACTGATTCATGAATACGGCGAATCGTTTAGGGTCCCCAGCAAAGCGTTCGGGTGGGGCCAGCGGCATGTTTCCAGGTAGATTTATCTGCACAGGATTACTGGAAACCACAGGAGCAGGGTTCCCTCCGGAACCGGGTAGAGGAGTCTGTCCAGCTTGACTCTGCAAAAGCTGTCTGGCCAGGTCATCAGTTCTTTCTTTTGATACTATTAGTTCCCTTCTGAGGGCATTAGTCTCCTGCCGAGAGGCATGTACTTCGGCCCGTAATTCCCCCAGTAATTGGGCCAACTGATCAGTCTCAGACATGTCCATAGCGCCTGGGTGGGATTTTGTAGGAAGGCTTCGCGTTCTGTAACGCTCACCTGACTCCCACGGAGGCGCCGGCCTGGTTTGCGCTGCGGTGGCCTCTTCCAGGGTGGTGCGCAGGACTCGGAAGATGGACTGGACCAGGCCCCCCAATTCTTGCTTGCCTGGCTCGCTGAAGTACCCTTCTGTAGGCGAAAATAGGGGATTAAGGGTGTGCGGGGTAAGTAATCGGTCTCCCTCTTTCCCCTCTCACTCTCCTTGACACCCCTCTGTGATTCAGCGCAACAGCTCACCTTAGGGTCTGGAAGGGCGAGCTCTCCATCCTGCCTCTGATGCAGGGGCGCGTAGATATCCAGTTGCTTCACTGGATTTTCGGATTGGTGAGAAGCAAACTTGCTTGGCTTCCAGGTAAGTTTTTTGATTAATGGTTCCCCTTGTGTCCATGCGTTAATGTTCTAACGCTAATGTCTTTTTCCCCATAGGGGCCGGGGTACGGAATGCCGGGGAACAGGCACCGACCCGAGATGAAAGGTGAAATCCTTGTGGAAATCAGGTAAGTCTTTAATGAGCGTTTTGATAATGTCTTTTCATTTGCCCATTAACGCTGATGTCTTTTTCCCCTTAGGGGCCGGGGTCTGGAACTGCCTGGATGCGGCGCGGACCCGAAATGAAAAGGGAATGACCCAACAGGTAAGTCTTAACATGGAGTCTTAGCTTCCCTTCTCCCTTCTTTCTCTCACCTTTGTTCTTGTCTTTTTCTCCCTAGGTGCTGGGGAGCGACTGTGGATCCGGATGGTCGCTGCTGATGGAGGCGCCCTGTAAAGGTGAGTAAATGCAGCGCTGCAGCAGTCAATGCGATGAGTTTTTAAAATAAATGTCTTCCTTTTCAGGATCGTTGGCGAAATGTCTCCAGGTTGCAGATTTAACAGGTAAGGTCTTTTCCTTCTTCTGTTCTCTTGTTCTATTCCTCTGCAGGTGATCAGGATGCTGGCAGGCGTGGAAGAAGTCAAGATGCAGGAGCAGACACGGTGAGCGTCCAGCTGCTAGATGCAGAACAACGCGAAGCACGAGTGGCTGATCGGGTGTGGTTTAAATAGCCTTGGAAGAAGTTCCTGGAATGTGTCCTTCCTCCAATCAGGTATGTATCCTTCCCCGACCACACCCGGTGGTAAAACAGTCCCACAGGAAAAGTAGTTCTGGCCTCAAATTGCCCGGCTGTTGCAGCATGGTCTGCATCAGGTAAGTTTACACCAAGCACCTTTAAACACAAAGTCATCTTTTATGAGCCTGGCGCCTTCGGCGCCAGGACTGTTGTCCAATATGAGCCTGGCGCCAAAGGCGCCAGGACTGAGTCCACAGGGCCCCTACTTGGGGCTGCTGAGACTCCTCCCGAGGGCATGATGCCTGCTTCCGGGGGTGCTGGGCCGGTCCTGGTGCTCCGGGGGCAGGTATCATGACACTCATCCCCTTCCCCCTTATCTAAGCTCAGTCTGCTTAAGGATAAGTTTCTGAGCTTGAAGCTGAACAGACTTTCTCCTTCGCCTTGCAATCAGAACACTAGGGATTGATCGTCCTCCCTTCGACTTCCCGATTTGCCACTTTCCTTTAATTCTTGATAGGCCTTGTCCATTCTGTCTCTGATACTTCCTATATCTGAGTTCTCTTCATCTAGTGCTATTCTGGATGCCCCTGGCATTGCTCCCTTTAATGGAACAAACTCTTCTATGTTTTCCCATTGTATTGCTGGGCTTGGCCCCATTAGCTACTTCTGAATGCGGTTAATAGCAAGTTCCCATCTCCTCTTGTGTTCTATTTCTCTTTGCTTTCTCGTCTCCCATCTAATTCTTTCCTCCTACTGTCTTCTTTCCTTTCTCCTTACTTCTCTCCTTTCTTCCTCTTCTCTTTGTCTCTGTATTCTTTTGTCTGTCAATTTCTGTGCTTCCTCTTCTTCTCTCTTCCTTTCTCATTTGTCTCTATCCTCTATTGCTCTCTGCCTGTTGTCATACTTTCTTTGCTCCTCTGCCCGTTCTTGTTTTTTCTATTGCTCCTCTTGATACATCTGTTCTCGCCACTCCCTGCTCTTTCTCTTATTCTCATCTTCGTTCAATATTTTTTCTCATTCCCTGTCCTTTCTATCTTGTTCGTCCTGATCTTCTCTTCGTCTCACTTCCTCGATGCTTTTCCCATGTAGCTTGAGTAATATCTTTCCTCCAGTCCTTTCGTTCTACACAAGCGTTACCTCATCAGCTTCATCCTTTTTTCTTTTCCACCTCTTGATCTCTCATTCTATTTCTGTCGATACATTTGATCGCTCACTTTTCTCCTTGTTCTGTTTGATATTAAAGATCTCCTCTTTTCTCTTACTGTCCTCTGGCCTATTGTCACTGCTATAAGTTTGTATGTTGGATTGCTATACCCTGTCACTGCTTTCAGGTCCTATAAAGGATACAGCCCTAAATTTTCTGTACTATGCCTTTTTACGTCAGTCGAGACAAGGGGTGCTGAAGGCTCGGCACCTTCCTCCTTACACTGGTTAAGCATCCACTCCTCGGGTGGCGGATCTTCCCTCTTTTGCTGATACATTTTCCAAATCTCTGAAATAGCTAGCCTTTTCTCCAATATCTTTCCCCTGTATGCAGAGTGCAAGTATGTGGCCATGTGTTGCAGTACTGCTTTTGATGACGATCCCCCTTGCGGCCAAGGCATGAACATCTTATCTGCCGTGCCTTTCACCCACTCCGCACTATGCTGTTTGAGCTTGGGCATATGCTTTGGCAGTGCCATAAATGCATCAAAGGAGTATCTCCCATTGTGACAAGTCTTGATTAACTGTCAGTACTTACCAGACTTTTGTAAAGTATCTTCACCAAAAAGAGCAAATATGTGCGCTCAAACTATCGCCGCTCAGACCTTTATTTCTCAATCATCTCTGTCTACCTCTGGATTAGTACCAGCCACATCCCTAGATAGATAGCATAACTTTTCTACCTTCTCTCAATTCTTTTACAACATATATCTTGTCGCTCTTCGACACCTTTATTCAACACATACCATACAGACAGACTAGTCGACCTTGCACATAAAAATCTCAGTGATCACCCCTTTTCCTTCTGCCCTAATCAATACTCTGATCACAGAGTTTAGCTCGTCTCCTTATGCGGACCCATCCTGCATTTATTTATTTATTTATTTATTAAATTTATATAGCGCGCAGGCAGCCCAGGGCATTGTGGCACTGTTACTTGCAAGGAAGACTTAGTTACAATGTGTGCAGGTTGTGCCTTGGGTTACAGTGAGGCAATGACCTGTGCATGTAGCTTCGGTTACTCTGACTGGAGTGTGAGATGACCTCTTCTAAAACCCCTTGGGTCAGGAATCTTGGCGCTTATCTTTATCTCTATCTCCATACAATATTTCCTGTTACTCCTGTTACTCTTGTTACTTTTAAAAAAAAATCACCACAATCCCATCCCTTTAGTTTGCCATTCCCATCAGTCTACTCACCATTCACTTGGTTGGCTCGAGGACTTCGGCATTGTCTCCTCCTTTTAACCGACCACTTTCACCTTCTGTCTGTAAGGCACCTGTGGAAACCAGGTAGGGATTTCATCAAAGAGGGACCCTGCCCACCATCTCGGTTCGTCTTGCTAGATTTATATTTGGCCGCTCTCCACAGGAAATCCTGCAATCTTCTGGCTCAATGGCGGAGGATGTCTGATCGTCCGAAATACTGGAGTTACTTAGTCGATGGGTCTTTAACCAGCCTCTGCTACCACGTGAGCTTATGGCCCTTAAATAGGTAGCACATTGTGCAGAAGATGGGATGCATACTAACTTGTACACCAAATAAACTAACTCAGGAAGAAGGCAAAGTCTTTTTCTTCTATTTAATTAACAATTATCTAAAACAGGGAGTTACAACAGACATCAACGGATGCCGCACGGCATAATTTCATTCCGCTCAACTCGGTTTATTTTATAAAAAATTACAATTAATTAACTCATTATAAGTGATGTCATACTACGTGGCAAACAAGAAAAACCTATGCAGGATTGTGGTAGGTTCAAGAGGGACATCTAAGTATACTTTCTCTAGGGGAATGAGTTGTGATTGGGTCTCTACAATCAGGTAGACAACTTATGCCCACCCCTAGTGCAAGTCATTTTCACATTTATTAAGTACACATTATATCATTGGTTCTCAAACTATAGGGCCCTTCGTTATATGGCCCTCTACAATTGGTTGGCACGCTCGTGTCCTTCTTGTACATTTGGCTCACTAGCAAATGTACAAGAAGCTAGCCCCCAGGTGCCTGGAGGTGGACTTGACCGTGGGCCTCATTACGAGTCTGGCGGCAACCAGCCGGTTTTTCCAGCTCGGTTACCGCCAGACTCGTATTACGATTCCGCCTCCGTGACTCCCGGAATTACCAGGGCATTACGACCCTAGTGTCCCGGGAATTCCAGAGGCGGAATTCGGTAAATCCTCATTCCCATTGAGTCCCATAGGACTCAATGGGAATGGGGAAGTGGAAACAGCGGCACCATCTCGTGATGGTGTAGGTGTTTCCACGTCCGCCTGCAGGCAGGCAGTGTTAAACCCGCCAGGTCAGACCTGGCGGGAACGCCACCTCCCGCTGCAGGACTCCAGATTGGGTGGTCCAGAATTAACAGTGGCGGCGGGTTTACCGCCACTGTTATTTCTGGAAAGCCCGACCCGTAATGAGGCCCCATGTTCTCATCATCCATGCCGTCTGCCATGAAGATTGCCTTTGAACTTGGCACTGCAAAATATCATTGCCTCTGAGAATATAAGGAGTGTCAGATTACTTTCTTGGCACGCGTGACAGGAGACCATGATTCAGCCCCATTTACAGCATTTAACAGTCTGAAATAAATTAACTTGGCAGGCATGGTGTTCTTTCCTTGCACCTTCACAAGATATGAACCGCTTTCTCACTTTTACTGTCTACAAAAACAGATAAACAGTTCTTGGCTGCTTCAGCCCTGACACCAGGCCAGACATCCTTCTTGGTCTTTCCACGATTTCCAGCTGCTTTCTTACTGTGACAGAGTTTTCAGCCATCTTCTCCACAGGCTTTGAGCTTACTAAAATTGTGACACTGATGTCCAGTTTCTATAAAATGGCGGCATCGCCTGCAGTCAATTTACTACGTATTGCCAGCTTCTATGATCACTTAGTCTACTTGCGTTGCTTCATCTGGACAGTTATTAACTCCTTACGTGCCATAATGTACTCGCAGAATGGCCCGGTAAGGCGGGGCAGTGTACCTCGTCTTGTTCTTATGGTAAGACTAGTGCTGCAAGTCTGACACCTAATACAGTTAACAATCATATTAGTTACTGCCCCTTGGTAAGGTGCCACCATTCCATTTGGCACTGCATTGGGTGTGGGAATTTGGCCTCCATACAGGTGTTCTGCTGGGCCACTTGTGATTGCACATTAGGCAGTGCTTGGTCCTGCATGTGTGGGTGGGTTTGGTGGCAGCTGGGTGTATACCTGGTGTATTTCATTAGGTATGGAGGTGAACCTGGGTGGTTCTAGTAGTGCTGGGACTGGTTGATTGTATGCTTTATACCCCGCCCCCTGCCTGCTTCTACACTCTCTTGCAAAATGTCCCTGCTTCCCGCAGCACCAAAACACTGAGACGGTCCCATACCACCTCTGGGTCCCATTCTAAAGAACCCCCCTCGGCCCCCTCTGCTTCCTTGACACCCTCCTCTCCCCGCTGCTGACCACCTTGGTGCCACTCAGATTACTGCTGCAGGGGTCCACCACCCCAATGCCCCTATCCTCCGCTTGGCCAAAATGCTGCTATCCTTACATCTGTATGAGCTGCAGCCTGCTCCACTGAAGTTGTCTTTGTGTTTGCTATAGCCGCCACTTCCAATGATATTTTAGCTAACTTTTTCACCACTAGTTTCGCTTCCTTCGCATGCAACCTTTGAGCTGTTTCCCTTTCACATTTTTTAATCCTTTTGCAATGGTGTATTATTATAGTCTGAATTTTAATAACATAATAGAAAAGAGGAACTGATCGGTCCCATTAGTCACCCATCTCTGCACGCCACATCTGCTGTACCTTTAAAATGTATTAAGCGGCATCTTGATTGTCCTCCATAATGTACTGCATTATAGACTGCAAGTCCGGTGTGTCGGGGTGTGCACGTCACAGTGCGTACCACACTTGTGCCCTAATATTGTTGAAAGGGGCCGCATCATGTGCATCGTCATCTAGCTTCACCCACATCACCTGCTGATCTCCCACAATTGCAACAAGTAAACATTTAATGTCTCCCACCGCCAGGGGGATTCCTTCTGTCTGCTTTTCAAAGCATATATCCACTTCCTGGCCCGAGCAGTAAGGGGCAGGAGTATTTTAATCACATTATTCTTATCCATTTGCACCCATGGCATGTAATGCGCCCACCCATGTCCCTTGAACAATAACGGCAGTTGTGTGCCAACGCCTCGCTTCAGGTCCATCAATTCACTTTTTCCTTGCTATTGTCAACCGTCCATATCTGTTCCTCAACTGCGGCCCCCACAAGCTCTCTTTTCTGGGTGATATCTCTGGTGCAGCCTGGGTGTCCCCCTTGTCATCTTTTAATTCATCCACAGTATCCCATTCTCCCTCTCGCAGTTCTCTGTTTGCATCCCTGTCTAACCTCACCATCCCATAGCCTGCGCTTTCTAATCCACGGTGGTCACCCTTCCCTTTCCCCACATGCACATCTTTTATTTCAGTGCAGTCTAGTCTGAACAAAATATCTACGGCCCTCCACTCATCCAAACCACAACCCTGCATTCTCTCCCCCTTCTTCACTTCCCTCAGATGGGCCAGCTCCGCTTTCATTGCATCTAAGGCCTCCTCTAACTCCTTCAGTGATTTACTCTCCCATGGTGGAATGCTGTTCGGTGTCGATTGATATGGGGGTGTGGCAGTGGCAGTTATGGGCACATCTGTTGGGTTAGTGTATCCTGTAGCTGGGCGGGCGGTAAGTGGATAAAGCCCCTCTCGAGGAGCAGGCTGTGGAACTTCATCTGGCGCTGTCGTTTTCAATATAGTTGAGGTGGTGCTATCTTCACGCCGGAGTATACACCCACATGTATCCTCTATGTCCTCTACTATTTTCCAAAAGTCTAAAATCTCTTTTCGTTTCTGTAGTTGTTTACCTTTATACTTAGCATTTAGGAACGTGTTCATATATTCAAATATCTCTCTGTTATTGGTATCCTGCTCTGGCAAAGGGTGGGGCAACCCGCTTGGGTCTCTACCAACCACTGGTTGTGGTACTTCTCTATCTTGTCTCTGTTCAATGGCAATGCATTATACATATATTGCAGTGGAGTCATTACGCCCATATTAGCAATGGTATATTCAAAATAAGCTTCTAGTTGTACGTCACACACAGTGTTATTTTAAGCATCACTACCAGTCCTGTTTCTGCCTCCTGGTCACCTTCTGTTCACGCCCCCCGTTCGCACTCACTCCCACACTTCTCACACCTCACACGAGTTCCACAGGTTGTCCCTCGGCCTCCACCGAATTCACAATAAGAGCTCAATACACTAAAACAACAAACTTCGTTAGTACAAAGGACCCTTCTATATGAAAAAATAAGGGGTAATTCAGGAGTGTCTAATCATTGGTACAGCCTTCTGGGGGAGAAATTCTCAAACAGATCCATTAAAAATAGTTTTCTGACATTACTATGAACTTTCTGAATTTAGATAAGGACATATTTGCACAAGATCCCAAGCTGAAAATAAAATAAAAAAGAAAGCTAAAGATTGGGATACAGTAAACAACGTTGATACTTTGCACAAAAAGAAGAGATATCACGACTTAGCCCGAGAGGGTGGGCAAAATCATAAACTTGCTAGTTATCTGACAAAGGTTACTTGTATAGAGCTTAAGCCTTTCATGCTGCATTTAAGAACAAACATTTTGCAGACAAAGGAATTCACATGGGCCTGGTCGGAAGTCCCATATGAAGAAATACTGTCTAAAGGTTGTACCGCAGAGATAGGAACAAGTAGAAATATTTTGACTCCATGTACATCCTTGCAGCTTATGTACGTTAGGGGTTATGGAAAGTTTTTGGAAAGTCTGAGGACTGTTGGGGGACCAATTTTGGTCTGTTTTATATGGTGCTACCTCAGTGGTAATAACCTCAGCAGCTCATGATATATGGAAAAAAATCCTATTAGAGGATGATGTAAAAAGTATTTTACAGATTGGTTAGAAAAGAATGTATATTATTCCTAATGTAAGTTTGAAATGAGATATTTGTATAATTGTACATGTTTTATTTTTTGTATGAAATGTGCTTAAAGTTTTAATGAATTAAAACCAATTGCACAATAAAAAAATCAATAAATGACAAAGCCAAAACAACAACCACTATTTTTCCTCTGTCCCCCTCCCAGAATATATTGGGCATTGGAATATGTGTTTTCTAATTATACAGAGCTCCTACTTTTATATCCCTAAATCACAATGAAAACGGTGCAGTCATCGCCCCTTACTCGGAAAGGATCCCACCCTCATGTTTATCTCCTCGTTATCTCTTTAATAAAAATACTAATATAAAAAATACAAAAACCGCCACGTGGCTTATGATGCTCTACCATCACCTACACACACACTTTGCTTCCAAACTCACTCTTACCCCTTTTGTTGTCGCTCACAAGAGGCAAACTTACATTTGCGCGTTCACATGGGCTCCTCCATCACGGGATCCCAACAAAAGCCTGCTAACTCCAAGGGGCTGCGCCACGATTCAAAGATCAGACAGGAATTCTGCGAAAATGGCTCCTGTACACCAATGCGGGTTGCACACTTGGGACTGGTTACTGTAGGTTGGTGCAGACCCTCCAGAGATTTGGCCTGTAAGCCTCTGTCTTCGCGGTGATCGCTGGGATCACGTTGGGGTTACCAAAAATGTGGAGAAGCCCCTCAAAGCTCATACCAGAAAAATACAACCCACTAAGGAAAAAGGCCCAGCACACCTCTTGCACGGAGAAACAAGTTGTATTTCCACAAAAATAGAAGTGCGCCAGCAAAGTACTCTGCTGCCACAGAACATTCTCGCAAAATCAGTATGAGCAATACTTTATGAAGGCACATATAGCGTCATCACTGATGCAAATTACATAATGTACAAATCCAAATGGCTGGTTGGTGTGACCCTATACATAGGCTACCTGCTCCATAGGGGATGTCAAGCCATTGGTCCCAGCCCCCTCTGTCCGTCTTCTTCCACGTGGTATCCTCCTTGTGCATCATCGGGCATTAAACAACATTTACTGGCTATTAGGCAATGAAAAACAATGCAGGCTCTAACTCTAACCTGCTGTGAAACTGGTAGTGCAATCAACGGCTAAGTGGATACTTCGAGGCCATTGCATCGCACACACTAACTCTATTCCTGACACGTCAGCGCCCATCCAAAGCTCCCTACCATTGTTTTAGCTATGTTTATTTTACCCCTGCCGGCACCTGGCAGCACAAATCACATGGCCTATGGTGAAGGCAACTGGTCTCTGCTTTATGATCTTTCCTGATCGATTGGGGGTCTAACAGTTTTATGGTTGGTGGTCTGGGATTGACTGGTACTTTGAAATGCTTGGGGTCTTGGGACGGGGGCTTTTGGGTGCTATTACTTACAGCTGGGACAGGGAAGGTTGGAGTCTCGTGCCCTTCTTCTTGTGGGATCACTTTTCACAGAGAGCTCTCAACCCTCGTGTGGCCTTGCAGGGCACATTCCTTTTGGGATACAAAATATTGGCAACATGAAACAATGAAGGGTCTATGAATCTCTGCAGCTCTGGCCTTTCTCACCGGTGCCCAAGCTACACCATATTGCTACATGCATGCACTTATTTCTATATGTGTGGCTAGGGCCTGCAGCCCTTGCTGCAGCGTGAAGTTAGGCCTTGATTCCAATATGGCTTCTACTATTTAAGATACCGGTTGTTTCCCCATATTCGCTAGACCAAAAGAAATATCCCCCATCCTCCCTGCACTATGGTGCTTAACACCACACCCCTTCCCTCAGTCCCCTCTCTGAGTCACTACTGCACACTTCCAGGCCTCTGCCTCATCCGAAAGCACTGGGGGGCCTGGGATGATTGTCCCTCCTTCCCAACAATTGGGTGTATCCGGTGTGTTCGATATTTATGGTTATTGAAATTGCGAGTTATAGGATTTCCTGTAGAGTCGGTGGGGTTTTTCCCCCTTCAGCCTTATGTGGGTGTTGGGTGTATTCTGCCCTCTATAAAGTGTCCAAATAAGGGTTTTCCTCATTCACAGTCCCTTGCAGGCTGTGGGCTGTTTGGCCTGATGCAATATCCATTTGTGGATGTAACGCTCACCTGACTCCCACGGGGGCACTGGCCTGGTTCGCGCTGCTGTGACCTCGTCTAAGGTGATGCGCAGGGTTCGGAAGACGGACTGGACCGGGCCCCAGATCTGGCTTGTCTGACTCGCAGAAGTATCCTTCTGTAGGTGAGAATAGGGGGTTAACTGTCTGCGGGGTAATGCGATCGGCCTCCCACTTACCCCTCGCACCCTCCTCAAAACCCTTCTGTGCTTCCCCGTAGCGTCTCACCTGAGGGTCTGGAAGGACGAGCTCTCCATCCTGCTTCTGATGCAGGGGCGCGTTGGTATCCAGTTACGTCACTGGATTTTCGGATGGATGAGAACCAAACTTGCTTGGCTTCCAGGTAAGTTTTTCTATAAGTGGTTCCCCTTGTGTCCATGCATTAATGTTCTAATGCTAGTGTCTTTTTCCCCATAGGGGCCGGGGTACGGAATGCCGGGGAACAGGCACCGACCCGAGGTGAGCGGTGAAATCCTTGTGGAAATCAGGTAAGTCTTTAATGAGTGTTTTGGTAATGTCTTTTCATTCACTCATTAACGCTGATGTCTTTTTCCCCTTAGGGGCCGGGGTCCGAAAATGCCTGGATGCGGCGCGGACCCGAAATGAAAAGGGAATGACCCAACAGGTAAGTCTTGACATGGAATTTTAGCTTCCCTTTTCCCTTCTTTCTCTCACCTTTGTTCTTGTCTTTTTCTCCCTAGGCGCGGGGGCGCGACTGCGAATCCGGATGGTCGCTGCTGAACATGGAAGCGCCCTATAAAGGTGAGTAGAATGCGGCGCTGCAGCGATCGATGCGATGTGCTTTTAAAAAGAAATGTCTTCCTTTTCAGGATTGTCGGCGAAATGTCTCTGGGATGCAGATTTAGCAGGTGAGGCCTTTTCCTTCTTCTGTTCTCTTGTTCCCTTCCTTCGCAGGTGATTCAAGATGCTGGCAGGTGTGGCAGAAGTCAAGATGCAGTAGCAGACACCGTGAGCGTCCAGCTGCTAGATGCAGAACAACACGAAGCACGTGTGGCTGATCGGGTGTGGTTTAAATAGCCTTGGAAGAAGTTCCTAGAATGTGTCCTTCCTCCAATCAGGTATGTATCCTTCCCCGACCACGCCCGGGTGGTAAATGAGTCCCACAGCTAAAGTAGTTCCTTTCAGGCCTCAAGGAGGCCGGGGTTCTGCAGCATGGTCTGCATCAGGTAAGTGCACCCAAACACTTTCATAATGAGCCTGGCGCCTATGGCGCCAGGACTGACGTTTTCTATGAGCCTGGCGCCATAGGCGCCAGGACCCTGTTTAAATGGCCCCTATAAGGGGTTGCTGGGACCTTCCCTGGGGACTTGATGTCCACTTTCGGGGATGCAGGGCCTGAGCCGGTGCCACGGAAGTGGGCATCGTGACAGTGGGGTTGTGTCCAGGGTAGCTCCTGATGGGCTGCGTCTCCTCAAACTAGTGCAGTATCCATTTGTGGGGGGGGATCTCTGGTAGCCCCTTGCAGCCTCTGTGATCCTCAAGCTGATGCGCTACCCCTCTGTGGGGTTGGATCTCTAGTGGCCCTTTATGGGCTGTGGGCTCCTTGAGCCAGTGTGGTACCCGTGTGCAGGGTGATGTCTCTGGTAGCCCCTTGTGCGTTAATGGCTCCTCAAGCCGGTGCACTACCCTTGTGCAGGTTGATGTCTCTGGTAGTACCTTGCAGCTTATGGGCTCCATGAACTGATGCGAGACACCTCCGCGGGGGGGGTTGTATCCTGTAGCTTATCCTAGGCTATGATCTCCATGAGCCGTTGTACTACTCTTGTGTAGGGTGATGTGCCGTTTCTTTCTTCGGGTGTAAAGGTCATGCTTCCTGCCCCAGAGGTCCATGTCTGGGGACTCTGGCTTTGTGGAAGCATCAGCGTCTACAACTCTGCGTCCTCCACTCACCAATCACAGTTTTCATTTCTGGCTTTGCTCCTCCTCCGCATGGATCCTCAAGTTTCTCGTGCTAGCTATCTCATGGTGTCTCTCTTCTCTCTATCCGCTCTCTTGCTATGTGCTCTTCTGCATCATTCTGAAGGTCATGCTCCAGGAAGACTGAAGAATTAATTAGTTGGCGGCCCGGGCTGGCGGCAGTGTCATACACAGGTCAGTATTCCATTCTTCCCCCTTAAAGGGATCTGAGTGTTTTCCCTAGGTTCCGTTCCCATATAACCCGTGAATATGGGTGAGGAGTGTGCGTCAGGTAGAGTGTTTAATTAGGAGCTTGCTCATTCCCAGAGGAGGGGTCGCCCCAGATGGGAACCTGGTTGCCCAGACCCCTATGGCGTGTATTACATAGCGGGCTCACCTCCCTAGTTCCAAAGGTGATGGCTCACCTTTGAGTAGAAGGGACACATTCCCTAGACTCATTACACACTCCAAGCCAATGTGGCCACTCTGTGGGTCACCAGCATGTCGCCAACCCCCACCGTGGCATAAAATAGCAGTAAAGATCGTTACCCGTGTTTGGTCCTGTAGCTCTCTTCACCTACCTTCCCCTATGTTTAAGACGATTAAGTAGGGCTGTTTGACTAATAAGATCCACTATTGCACACCCAATGGGCAATGCAACTTAATGTATAGATAACATAGGCAAGATTGTGTATTTAAAGAATAGGTTATTGAGCAAAAATTACATACAATGTTACATGTTACATATAATGTTACATATAGGTTAGAGAAAAGGAACTTAAAAAGAAGGGAATGAAACTGTAAAGTAGATGACACTATAAAAATGTGCAATACATTTCTTTTTATTTTTTAAAGTCTGCTGTCATTTTTGTTATGAGAAAGTTCCAGAATTCCAGGATGAATGGACAACTCAGGGAGGAAAATACTGTCAAGAAGCATACGCACAAGAGAAGTGAAGATATGCCTCAGAGAAGCCAAAATACATTCTTTAACTGAATAGGTTTCGAGAAACATTCATGTTGGTATCCTTGAACAGAAATGTGAACTGTAACTTACATGGTTATGAGTGAAACAAATGTGTTTTCTGTTGGTCTGGTTGGTATAAGCTACTCAGTGTAGCGAATGCTGTACTACTATAAAACAATTTCCTTGTACAAATAGGAGTGCATTCCCAGCAGGAGAATGCAGCTCTCCAGATAGATCTCTTTTATTGGATTGGGACTTACCTCTCGCCAGCTGCCTGGTAGGATGGATGAGATTGATCCACTGGTGTGCTTCACTGCATCGGATTGGGGTACTTGAGAGCTACAGGAATGCAGTTCCCCAACATAGCAGTGTATCTTAGCACACATGATTTTTTACAATCTGGCTACCCAACCTCAACTTTCCTAACCTCCAACACAGAGTCTCCCAGACCTCCATAGCAGCACCCCACAAATTCCTTCTTACAGACAGCCCGCTCTGGAAGAAAACTCAAATTCGCCCTGGATCAGAAAGCATACTGGGCCTGCCTTGATGCCCAAGATGGTACTTGCATTGCCCAAGTTAAGTGTGAGAAAGTTGAGTACGATAATCAAGTCATACATACTTACAAATGTAAAGCAAGGTTTATTCAGGGTATTTTGCAAGGATGGCAATGAGTTTGATAAAACTATTAGAAAACACAGCTCAACTTGAAGGATTGCTTCTCCTACAAGGAAATGTCTACCTGAGATATCCTCTACTCTACTGGGAGTCCTCCCTTATGATGGAATATGCAAAAAACAAAGTAATATGCAATAAAACACAAGCTGTTGTCTGGAGGGGAAAACGTAGGTCAGACAACTATGCGGTCACAAGCCTCAGTACTGTCTCTGATGATCTTAAATCTTGACAGAAACCATTGTGATTTATTTATTGATTGATTGATTGATTGATTGATTGGTTGATTGATAAAATGCTGAAAGCCCACAGGCATCAGGGCACCTAAACATAGACACAAAATACAAACAAAAATGGTATGGGACAAAGTGGTCCTAATCTAACCTATCCTCACAGTGTGAAAATGCCTGCACTTACTTGAAGAAATGTGTTTTTAAGCTTTTCCTAATGGCAATGTAGTTGGATTCCAGTCTAATACAAAGCGGAATGTTGTTCAATTTGTTAGCTGCTAGCACAGGGAATGCTCTTTCCAGGCCATTAGATCATTTGTGAGATGGAACTGAGATCATACCCAACCTTCCGATCTTAGAGAGTGCTTGGGTACGTGTTGGACAATTTTTTCCTTGAAGTACACCAGTGCGTTCCCATGCAGGCATCTTATGTACCAGTGTCAAGGATTTAAGCTGGATCCTGTCCTCCACTGTCAACCAATGAAGGGCTCTTCTATCTGCAGTGACATGTTCACTCGTTTTCTTTCTTTTCATTGTTCTGACCGTGTTACTTTCCATAACCTGGCATTTAGCTAAACAACTCTTGCTGGGTCCAAGCTGTAACACATTCTCATAATCAAGGTGCGACACAATTGTGGCCCTTGCGATGGTAGCACATTTCTCTTCGCTCAGGAATGGCTCTATTGCTTTGAGGAGGTGAAGGTGGTAAAGGCAGTTCTTGTGAAGATATTGGCCCTGTGCGTCTGCACCCATGGAGGCTTCTAGGAGTAGCCCAAGGGTTTTCACTTTGTCAGACGCCTGTATATGAGCGTCTTTGATGTTGAAAGCCTTGTATTCTGGTCCCAACTCGGCTCTAGCCTCTTGAGATCCACAAATCATAATTTCTGTTTTGCGGCTGTTACGGCACATCCAGTTTCTTTCCTTCCAATTCTCTATGATGTTATATAATGTTGTTACCTTGATGCTATCCTCGGTGTAGTTGCCACATAGTTCCACCACCAACTGGGTATTTTTAAAAATCCCCCCCGGCCCCCAGTAAATTTTGGCTTCTCTATCAGTGAGAAAAGATGCCAGTCATGCGGTAGTCTCTTTGGAGCAATGTGCCACTTTCTCCAATGTCCCTTGGAGTAGCTGATGGTTCACGAGGTTGAATGCTGCACTCAGATCCAAGAGCACTAGTAGTCCCACCTTGAGCTTGTCTACCAGGCTGAGCATGTGAGTTTGCAGATCTAGCATCACTGTCTCCGTGCTATGTGCTGCTCGGAAACAGGACTGTTGGTCGTGTAGTATGTTGTTTATCTCAACATACTTTTGCAGTTGTGCTGTGGCAACCTTATCCAACACTTTGAGTATAAAGTTGCAGTTTGTTATCGGTCTCATATTCCCTGGATCTTTTTGGTCTTACCCTGTTTTTTTTAGCAATGGCGTGATGGTGACAGATTTAATGCTCTTGGGGATGATTCTGTCTCTGAAAGAGGCATTTAATATCTTGGTTAGCATTGGTGCCAATATCTCCTTGTTGTCCAGGATGATTTTCGGGGGGGCAAAGTTTTCGGCACATGATGTGGGCTTCATGGCTGACAGAACTTTGACCATCTCCTCTGTCGTTATAGAGAGAAATTTGAAGCTGTCTGGCTGCAACTGATGTTGTCCCCTAGTAGATGGGGCTGGCTGTGCATTAGATGTGTTTTGTGATGCAATAATTGTCTCCCTGGCTTTCTGAATTGTATTAGTGAAGGCCTTTTGTAGTTTTTCACAGTCCTCCTGGGATGGAGAGAAAGGGGGGGACAGGGCCTTGGGTTTGTCGATGGATTTTAAAATTTTAAATAGCTTGCTGGTGGAATTAGTCGCCGATCTGATCTGATCCTTGTAGATGTTTTTCTTAGCATTACAGATCCCTCTCTTATAAAGTTTCTTCTCCACAACTCTTTGTTGGCCTGTGTGGGATGTTTTAACCATCTACTCTCCCTTCTTCCTTTTTCTTTCTTGGGCTGATCAGCTCAGGATGAAACTGTTTTGGATGGTTTCTATTCCCTCTAATTACTCTGGGCTATATGGGTGCCAGATGTTCCACTAGCTCATGCACATTGTATGAGTATTTCTGTAGAATGTCTTCACATGTGTCACTCTCCTTGTGGTCCCCCAGTACCTTATTGAGGCACTGTCCAAGGTGTGCCGGCCCCATTTTCTTGTAGTACCTATTGTACATGTTCTCTTGCTCATTATGACTTTTTTTGTCGACGGTATTTTATTTGCATGTCAATAACTACTTTGAAGTGGTCTGACCGAATACATGTGGAAGTCCTTTTCACTTGTACTTCAATGTTGTGCGTGATAACACAGTCCAGCAGGTTCCCCTTGGCTGTGGAAGGTTCCATGTTAATTACTCTGAAATCTATGTTATTCAGTGCTTTCTCAAAATTGAGAGCTTCTTTGTGATTAGGGTTGCCTCTCCATCTGTTGAAGTCACCCAGCAGCAACGTAGGTGTACTGGAGATTTTTAGATCATTGAGTTGTTGGATGATTTCTTCTGTGAAAACTGACGTAAGAGAGGGGGGTCTATATACCACTATAATGTTAATACAGTCATTTTTAGTGCGGGGGTGTTCAAGATGTAGCACCTCGCACCGAAAGCATGTGGTCGTTGATCGAAACATATGTATGGAATCACGTACTATGACCGCTACCTCTCCTCCGATTCCAGTCTATTTTTTTGCTGGATTGTGTACCCCTCTGGTACTGCAATGGCACTGGTAGGGCCAATCGGATCTTGGAGCTAGGTCTCTGTTAAGCATATAATATCAAGATCGTCATCGACGATAAGCTCATGCACACTGGTATTAAGTAGGCACGCTTTCAAAATCTTGGGTTCCTCCCCCTTGATTTCCAGTCTAACCCTCGGTGCTGTGCTGTGTTTTTCACCTTCCTATGTTTGTGTGTTTTTGGGGGAGTATTTCGTTGGTCAATGTGCCGTGAAATATGTCTATTAGGCCTTGATTGTTCCATGGCATTCTGTGCGATTTGGTGCACGGTAGCCATGTAGCATGGGCGATGTGGCCTTAGAGGCTTTATTTCCTCCCCTGTGGAGCTCATTTTACCTCAAAAGTGCGGCTAGGGCGGCAGGCTGGGAGGGGAAAGCGGACCAGCGAAGACCAGCTTGGCACCAGAAGCACCTGATGTTTATTAATGAGCCTATGATATGATAGGTTATTTATAACGCACTTAATACCCAGAGGTTTCTAAGCACGGACCGGGGATCGAACCTGTGGTGCTCTGTGCCGTTTTGTTGCCAAGGTGAGCACTTGCCCCTGAGCTATCCTCCCGAGCATAGCCAGGAGATGTAGTCCCTACGTCTGTGTAGGTTTCCCATTCTAAGTACCTAAGATGTGGATTGGCCTGAGAGTCGATACACTGACTGAGCCCTACGTGTGTAAATACCCAGTAGCAATTCAAGACTGCACAGAGACGTTTTCACAAAGGAATAAAGCAAATTCCATGCTTTTCAATTACACATGGTTCTTGGCTGCTTTAAAGATTCACAGCCAGCAGACCTAATGAAGCAAGGTCCTGTCAGAGAACCAGAAACAGAATTCAATAATAGTGCAGCTAATCACGTACTTCTAGCCTAGCTACAGAAGTAAATCTTTACAAACAAAACGTTTTTCAATTAAATACCAGGGCAAATGTAGCAGCGTTCTACCTTACAGTGCATCTATCCTTAGATGCAGTAGAAGGTCCTTGCAGCTTATATCATGGCCGGTGGGAGCGGCAAAGACCGGCTTAGCTCCTGAAGCACCGATCACTTCTCAATGACCTTAACAGCTCATTGCATGAAGACACGAACAATACCTAGTTATGACAAAGTCTGTGTTAACTCCATCCAAGCTTGGATGACCAGCACATACCTGAAGCTCATCAGTCCTATCTGGTGACCCACATAAGCAGGATACCATTCAATGGTGGCTAAAGAACATGCACATCGATAGCTTTAAACCTCATCTGGCCCTGATTGTACATGCACATCGATAGCTTCAAACCTCATCTGGCCCTGATTGTACGCAACACTCTCTTCTTCGGCCAACATATAAACAAAAAGCCCCAAACAACTTGGTACCAGCTATCCCTCCTCCAGAGGTTAGAGCTCTTCTTACCACCTGATTATTTTAGAACCACAGTCCAGGCACTGGTAAACTCCCATATAAATGGGTGAAATGGCTCCTCGCCGGCATTGCGATGACACACCTGGCCCCATTTAGGGTTGCCCAACATGCTGCGACACAACTACTAATTGGATAGACAAAAAGCACTAGATTTGCATTCTAATTGGAATACTCTATAGCACTGCCTGCAATACTTATCAGGCAGCCACTACTTGCATACCTGTCTAAATAACTAACAGTCGTACGAAGTGTGAGGGCAAAGTGCAGTTTGGCAGCAGTTATCCCTGGATGACATCGACAGTAGAAATACCTGACTCAAGCTCCATGATTGTTAATCACCATTTCCTGGAACGGTGAAGCTGTGGGAGGAACTTGGGCAGAGCCAGTCAAATCTTCAATGCTCGCGTTGTGCAAGGCAAAGTGCAGTTTGGTAGTAGTTCGGCTGTTGTTGGAAATTGTGAAGATCTATGCGCATTAGTAAGTTGAATTGCCTCACATATTTTCTTCTCCCGGTATTGCTGTTTAGAATGTTTGTACTGCACAGTTGCCAGACCGACTCCCCCTCCTCAGACTAGATGCGTGGGCTGACCCGGCCATCAGTTGCAAATTTTACAGAGGCAACTATAACATCTCAATTGTGCTCTGCCTCACCTTAGTCACATGACGTTCTCCCTAAAATAATGCTTTGCCAACAAAATTTTCAGACTTCTTTTGGAATGTCTTGGAAGTTTAAACAGGTGAAGAGGACTAGTGTGAAAAAATTATATCCTTCTTCTCATTTCTTCTGCGGAGTTATCAGCCCACTCCCGTTCCCCTATTAAAACTCAGCACCCCTTTCCAACTCCTGGTGCAGTTGTGAATATGAACTCCCTTCAGGCCACTTGGCAGTTCATTCTTTACATGAAGACATAGTAAAACATTCTTTGTTGGTAGACATTCCTTCCATATCTCTGGAGACACTTTTTAAAGGAACTTCGGAGACGCAGGCGTCTCATCAAAGTTCAGAAAGGATGTCCCAATTGTTATTGTTGGGGGTTTCAAGGCCCCAAATGATACGAAGGATACCAGCGGAAGGAAAACACAACCTCTTTATTTACGTTACATCTGGAAGTGCCCTTCTCAGCAAACTTCCTTTGCCCTCTACGTCATATCCGCCTGTGACGTTCACGTTACGAGTGAGATGCCTTAAAGGGCACTCACCCGTGACAACACCCCCGGACAAATGTCCTTTCAAGTGACGTTCAACGAAGGCCACTTAACATAACATAACTTTGCCTTGTGGCAATACAGTCAACACTCCTCCACTAACCTGGGAGGTCTCCTCACATTCCTCTGGGATCTGCCTCGCGGCTCTGGGTCGGAGCCACCGCCAGTGTCTTCATCAGGGTACACCTGGCGTTGGACTTCCGGTCTGAGGGGAACCCACACTTCATCTTGGATATCTCTTTCCTCTGGGTCGCATTCTTCTTGAGGTAGTCTCTCTTCTGTCCCTTGCACGACATGCTTGAACCTTGAGCTGTTGCGGGTTACTTCCTGTTCTCCATTCGTTGCAGTTATCATTGTTCCTTTGATCGCCACTACTTGGAGCGGTTCAGGTATGAACAGCGAATCAGTTATTTTTGTTACGGCCCTTTGTACCCACACTTCATCACCAATTTGGAATTCCTTGGAACGTGCTCCCCTTCTCCTATCGGTCTGTTCACAAGCTTTCTCCTTCACCGCTTCATCTCTTCTGATGATTTCATGGTCTACTCTGGGCTTCCTTGCTGGGTTGTTGATGACCGTGGTTCTCACTTGATATTTCATCATGAGTTCTGCTGGGGGTCTGTTGGTGGCTTCATGAGGCGTGTTGCGATAGTCACGCAACATTCTACATAGCGCTTGATGGGGGTCGGTTCCTTCCAGGCATGCTCTTTGCATGGTCTTCTTGATAGACGCCATGAACCTTTCCGCCATTCCATTTGCTTGTGGCCATCTTGGTGTTACTCTTTGGTGACTGAATCCCATGTGCTTTGCGAACACCCCAAATTCATGACCACTGAACGGGCCACCGTTGTCTGATTTAAGTGTCTCTGGTTTTCCCCATTCACTGAAGACTTCATCGAATCTTGCTGCGACATGGGCAAATGCTGTTGACTTGACGCGTTTTACAATGGGGAAGCGTGAATGTTTGTCGATGAATAACAGTAAGTAGTCTCCTTCCTCTCGTGGCCCATAAAAGTCGACTGCCACTCTTTCCCAAGGATGTTCAGGAATAGAGGTTTTTCTGAGTGGTACCAGCGGTTCAGGTTTTGCTGTGCACTGGCATGCTGTGCAGTTCTTTACCCATCGGTCGACCATATCGTCCATGAAGGGGAACCACACATTGCATCTTAGCTGGCGTTTTGTGTTCTCTGCTCCTCGATGCTCTTCATGCGCTGTCTTGATGACTTCTGCGCGCAGTGTGGTAGGAATGACTATCTTACATCCTCATAGTAAGATGGACTTGTCCTGAACTGCTAGCTCCATGTGTATTCTCGCCAAACGCTCCATCTCATCCCGACATGCTCCTGGGTGGCTCTGGACTGCTCTGCGAAAATCTTTCCATTTGTTATTTTCCGTCAAGCTGATCGCTAGCGCCATCGACGGATCTGCAGCAGACGCGGCAGCAACGGTTTCAATGGATATGGCGGGCGGTAGTGCGTTGGCAGTGACGTAATTTATGTATTCCGCATCGCCCTGTCTTGGAGTGTGGTTGCCTGCTGGGTGTCTGGAGACATAATCTGCAGGGTTGTGCTCACCCCCGGTCGATGTATGATGTCGAAGTCATATTCTTGTAGGCGGATGCTCCATCTTTCAATCCTGGAGGGCATTTTCGTGCGAGGATTTGCAAACAGCGATAGCAAGGCTTGATGGTCCGTAATTAGTGTGAACTTTTTGCCAATGATGAAATTATGGAAATGTTCGCACGCCCAGACGGCTGCCAGACTTTCTTTTTCTGCCTGAGAATATGCCGATTCCGGCGGAGCTAGAGCTCTGCTGGCGTATGCCACAATGTGCCTCGGGTGAGTGTCTTGGCCACTGGTTTGCGCCAGAATTGCACCTAGGCCTACCGGACTTGCGTCTACCACTATCTCGGTATGCCAATCCAGGTCGAAGTATGCCAGCTTTCTTGCCTCCGTCAGAGAGTGTTTGATGGTATCGTACGCCGCCTGACACTCCTCAGACCATATGAACGGAGTATCATTTTGGAGCAAACGCCTGAGGGGTTCAGTGATGGAAGCAAAATGCTGGATGTACCGAGCTCTGTATCCCGCCATCCCAAGAAATGACCTGACATCGGCGATCTGGGAAGGCTTGTCAAGGTGGAAAATGGTGGATACTTTGTCTGGGTCCGGAGTCATGCCATCTGCTGAGAATATATGGCCAAAGAAATTGAACTTTGTTTTGCTGAAACAACACTTGTCAATATTGAGGGTCAGTCCTGCATCCTATACTGCTCGGCATGCTGCACGGAGCACTTCGTCGTGTTCACTGTGAGACTTCCCAAAAACCAAAATGTCGTAGCTGTAATTAAGAGTTCCTTTGATGGGACGTATGACTTGTCGAATTGTTTCATGAATAATTTTGGCTGCCAAGGAGATGCCGAAATTTAGCCGCTTATAGCGGAATAATCCGTCATGCGATGCAAATGTGGTAATTGGCCGTGACTCGGGGTGAAGTACCAACTGATGGTACCCCTGATTTAAGTCCAATTTGGAGAAAAGGACAGATTTGTTTAGTTGGACTATCATGTCCTCAAACTTGGGTCCAGGGTGTCGCTCCCGTTGTATGGCTGTGTTGGTCACTCGCATGTCTACCCATAATCTCAGGAGGACCCCTTCTTTTGGGACAATTACAAGAGGGGATACCCACGGTGTCGGCCCTGTGGCAGGCTCAATAATGTCATCGCGGAGTAACTGGTTTAGTTCTTTAGACACTGCCTCCTGTAGGTGAAATCCTACCCTGCCTGGGTGTTGTGGAACCGGTTGAACTGCCGAGTCTATGTGTAGCTTTATTGGTGGGCCCTTCAGCTTTCCTAGACCTTGACACAGTTGCGGAAATTCTTGGACAATGTCATCCTTGGTGATGGCTGAGGTGTCACGAGACGTTATGGCGCAAACCTGATCTTGCTGTGTGACTTGACCATCCGACGATCTGATGACGTCTCCCTCCCGAACTAGGATGTTGATTAGTCCTAGACAAAATGCCGTTTTGTAACTCAACAGGCATCTACCCTTGGTGGGGCTTCTGATGACATGGATCACGGTATTGGTGGTTTTGTCAGCAAACGTTAGTCTTCGTTTGAAAGATCCGATACTATGCAGCGGAGTGTCTGCCCCCCATTGGTAGATTTTGAACATCAACGAGTTAAGTGTTGGTTTATGGCAGAGTGTTAGGAATTCCTTTTCCCCCATGACATTTACTGTCACTCCAGAGTCAATCAGAAAACAGAATTGTTTGTCAGAAATGTCTATGGCTATTCTGGGTGCTTCCAGGGCTTCCTGTTCATCCATTATGAGATTGACAAACTCATCATGTGCATGTGGGTCATATGCGTTGTCATAGTCATGGTCTCTCGGAAAATCAGCGAACAAGTCGCGGTGTGCCACTGGCGGTCCATCATATTCATCAATTATTTGCACAATTTGTCCCTGTGGCATGTATTCCTGACTGTCATCTTCCGGGTATACTTCCTCTACGTGGGGTGGGAAATGGCTTTCCTTCCCTGCATACAGATTGGAAGTGGCCTTCCCTACCGCAGTTGCCACACTTTTGAGAGAGAGCTGGGCAGGATCCTGCGTGCGGAAATGCCATCCCACACCTGTAGCATTGTCTCTGCATGCGTGGGGTCAACGTGTTACTTGGATTGACGTTTCTGCTTCCAGCGTGAATTGCAGCTATCGAGTCGTTTTTGTCGTGTTTCCCAGTGGCGTTGCTGGCTATGTGCGTAGCTTGCTTTTCCACCCTTTCGAGTATACGTGCCATTTCACTCACTTCTTCAATCGTGACTGGTTTCTTTAGAAGTTGTTTCTGTAGTGTCGCCGACACACAGCCCTCAATTACCCTGAGTCGAAGTGCTTCATCAAGCGAAAACGCATCAAACTGGCAATGTGCACCTTTGACGCGGAGACTCGTGAGGAATTCATCCACCGTTTCATCACTGCGCTGTGAGCACTGGTTGAAAACATATCTTTCATAGTCTCTGTTGGGGGTGATGACGAGGCGTTTGTTCAGGACGGCTATGAGGGCATCAAAGTCAGCCATTTCCGTTGGCGGAATGGTTTTGATTAATGTTTTCATCTCACCCCCTGCTGTGTTTATGAACATGCTGCGTAAGCGAGGGGAGTTTTCTTCCCTCGCGGCATCAATGAAGTTATTAAAGTCTTCCAACCACTCCACCCACCTTGCTCCTTTGTCTGCTTGTGGCGTCATGGAAAACGGGGGTGGCATGCGCCATGCTGTGGCGGTGGATCTAGTGATTGCTGGCGCTGGTGGCGGTTGGGAGATGGATGTTGCCTGGGCAGCCGTTGTACTCATGGTGGTGTGCAGGACGTGACCACAGCGGCGAGTGGGGTGGTGAGGGTCGTCTTCCGAGCAGGTTTGCTCCTATCCAAATTAGTACTGGGACGAGGAAGAAGGTCACAGCAGAATGAGGATTAGTAACCTGAGAGGGAAAAGACATGTTTTTTTTTTTTTTTTTTCACAATAGCTGCCAGGCACTTGATATTATGTGGGTGCCTCGTGGTGGCACTCCCACTGATGGATGGCAGTGAGCGCCGTATGCCGTAGATCCTTTAGTGAATGGCAGCAACGCACGTGTCTTTCCAGCCTCAGGACACGTGGGTATAGCGGGATCGCGAGTGCCCTGTGGAACCTGAAAGGGACTGCAGAGATGAAAAGCACAGCGTGATCGCGTGTGCGAAGGAGGAGGACAGGATGAGGATGGAGCTTCTCCAGTTGCGCTCCCTCTGCAGCAGCGGGGATCCGCTTGTCGGTGGGATCACCGGCGTCGTAGTGTGGACGCACACGGGGGGGATCCCCGGCATGGCGATAAGGAGGACCGCTGGCGTATGGAGAGTTATCGTCGCCAAATGTTGAGGGTTTCAAGGCCCCAAATGATACGCAGGACACCAGCGGAAGGAAAACACAACCTCTTTATTTACGTTACAACTGGAAGTGCCCTTCTCGGCAAACTTCCTTTCCCCTCTATGTCACATCCGCCTGTGACGTTTCACGTTACGAGTGAGATGCCTTAAAGGGCACTCACCCATGACAGTTATCCCCTCATATTCAATATTCCCCACATATAATTGCAACATTGGGTTCTCCCTCCATTAGTGCCCTGAATTTTGTACTGATCTTTTTGGTCAGATTGTATGACTATATGAGGAAAGAACTCTGCAACCAAAAAACTATTCTTATTTCTAAAGTAAAATTTTTGGGGAAAGATCTTTTGTTGGCACTACTGGAGTTCACTGTCCCCCATGTGACTTTGATATTCCCTCACCCTTGGGAGACAATAAAGTTATAAATCTAACTTTTATTATTATTTTCGTTATTATTATGGTATTTATTGAGCACAGATCTAGCTGCAAGAAGCAACAGAGCGCTTTACAGAGGTATACAATAATACAGATACACAGCGAAGCACTTAACTGAGGCGTACAATAGCACAGATTTCAAGTCTGCATGTGTCCTAGCTTCTGGTGGTGCACTGTCTGCCAGAAATGCTGAGTTTCTCTGCGAGGTTGCTGGGTGAATTGAGGGCGGCTGCCTTATAGAAGAAGCAGCAAGACTTGAAGGTGATTTGTGTATGCAGTGGGAGCCAGTGAAGATCATTAAGGGTCGCGTGATGTGGTCATATCTGAGTAGACCCTTGATGAGGCAGGCCACGTGTAGTACACTTCTCAACTTCTCAACCGCACAAGGGAGGACAACGGGAGTCCTTTGAGCCGGGCATTGCCCCATCCATGTGGGATAGGACCAGTGCTTGAACGGTGGATCTAAAACTGCCTTTAGGGAGGAAAGGCTTGACTTTCCACAGGAGGGCGAGCTGATACCGGGCTGCCTGAGTTTTCTTAGCTATGTGTGTCTTAAAGGAGACGTGTTGGTTGATGTGGAACCCAAGGGACCTGGTGCAGGTGGTAAGCTCATATGTGAAGCTCTTAGGGTTCATGGTTGATAGCCAGCCTGTATGCCTGGGTGTTCAATGTTGTCAGTGAGGAGTAGGAATTCAGTCTTGGAGGGGTTGAGCTTCAAGTATGAACTGGATATCCAAGACTGGATCAGTGAGAGGTAGGTTTTAAGCCTGTGGATGCCCTTGATGGAGACGATTTTGAGGTATAGCTGTGTGTTGTTAGCGTATTGGTTGATGTGGATGTTGTGAGTTGCTAGGAGGGTTCCCAGCAGCTCCATGTACAGATTGAATATCCCTGGGGAGAGGATGGAACCCTGCAGGAATCCCCAGGTGACAGGTAGCATTGGTGATCTAGGATAGTCCATGGTAGGACTTGAACCAGCGTAGGACAAGTGCGACAAGTTTGCTTATCCCCATGCGCCGATGTGGGTTGTCTGTGAGCGCCTGGTGGTCTACTGTGTCGAAAGCAGTGGAGAGGTCGAGTAGAAACAGGAGGCAGGGGTGGCCAGCAACAAGGATGTTGAGGGCGTCGTCGACCACCAGTATGGTTGCTGTCTCTGTGCCACATCTGGGCCTGAACCCGGATTGGAAGGTTTGGAGGAGATTGTTGGTGTTGATGTATTTCTGCAGCAATGCCCCCAAATACCTATCACAAAAATGTGCCAAGTCTCAATCTTCAAGACCCACCTGCACTACCTACTCTCAACAACTCTCCATATCCCACTTCATTTGCACCAGAGCAAGAGGAGCTAGCTTCCCAAACATAGCTGCAAACAACTGGAACAACCTACCACTTTCCCTAAGATATGAGCTTTCATACTGGGCCTTCCGGAAGCAACTTAGTTAGTTAGTTAGTTAACTTAACACTTTGCTATTTTTGAACCGTAATCTCCTGTCCTAAACTACACACTTATGTTACAATGTCTTTCATCCTGTAATACTGCAATTTGTTACCAGTGCCTTGATTCCTTAGGACTTAGTGTACTTCACCAATGTCAAAATAAATAAGTTGTGCAGCTACCGCTTTCTCAATGACCTTATGTAGGAAGGGAACATGGGTTATGGGGCGATAGTTATCTAGGTTGTCAGGATCCAGAGTGGGTTTCTTTAGTAAGGGGAGGATTTGTCCTGTCTTTAGGGTCGATGGGATGGGGCCTTGAGTTAGGGAGCTGTTGATGATCTCCATTCAGGGAAGGAGAGCTTCTGCACGGAGGGTCTTGAGGATGAATGCTTGGAGGATGTCGTCTGTTTACAATGTGGCTTTGAGGGCAGCTAGGGTTTCTACCAGATTCTCTGTAGAAAGTGTCTTGAATGTTGTCCAGGGTGTGGAGATTTCATGAGGATGGACGTGAGGTGGATCTGCGGATGCAGAGTTGGTGTCTATGTGTTGGCGAATCTTGCTGATTTTGTCAATGAAGAAGGTGTTGATGGTAGTTGATTTTTTGATAGAGTGTGGTATGGCAGGGTCAGGTAGCTGATTGATGCAGTGCTTGACCACTTCGAGGAGAGCTTTGCCTTTGTTGTCAGCTTCTGTTATGGTGTTCTGATAGTAGGAGGCCTTGGCTGTGTTGATTTGTTGTCAGCAGGTTGCTCAGAGTTCCTTGAGAAGCGCCAGGTCTTCTCTTGTTTCCTGATGACTCTTTTGCTGTGGTTGAGTTCTTGCATGTGGCAGGGTGCTGACTGTTTCACTATGCAGGTGCATTGTTTAACAGGTACATGTTGAGGGATGGAGGCTGAGAGAGTGGCGTTGTGTGCTTCCAGTAGAGAGTTGCAGTTTGGTTGGGGGTGTTCGGCCCATGTGAAGTGCAGGTTGATGAGGTCTTCCGTGAGGGCTTCCATCGTTTCTGAAGGACCTGAAGGTTTGCATGTTGGGTTTCTCAAGGGAGTGCTTGGCTGGGGTGGTGTGCAGGATGTTGAAAGGCATAGCCAGGTTTTCAGACAGTCCAGCTTGAGAGGAGAGCTTAAGTGGAGGGAAGGCGTTGTGGTGATGATACGGTCGAGGATGTTACCTTTCTCGTGCATTGGGTCATTAGTGTTCTGTGTAAGGCTGAGAATGTCGAGAAAGTCGATGAGAGATTCCTTCATCGGTTTGGTGGCCTTATTGCCTGGGAGGTTGAAGTCTCCTAGGAAGGTTGTTGTGCATGAGGGACATGGTGGCGATCAGGTCGGTGAAGTCTCTGATGAACACAGTGTTGGGTTTGGGTGGTCTGTAGATGAGATGGAAGGTGATTTTGTTCATCGGGGAGCAGGAAGTGGCAGGAGAGGTCTTCAAAGGAGCCAATGTTGTCGAAATCAAGTCTGGTACAGGGCCACAAGGCCTTTTGGTTGACTGTAAGGCCTCTGCCTGTCTTGTTCTGCTAGTCTCTGTTTTGGATGCTGTAGCTGTCAGGGAAAAGTATGATCAGGATTTATTGCATGGAGAATTGGTTTTAGTTTCTACTCATTAGGCGCGTGTGCTGATTTTTATGTATATAGGATTCTTCCTTTGGTTTTTGCTCAGGTGAGTGGAGAAATAGGGTCCACAAGGTTCATGTTTTTTTTTTATTTGATTCAATTGATTTCTTAAAATGAAAGAGTAACAAGAGGTGCCGACACGTGTTTCAATCTTACAGGTATTTTTCAAGGCTACCAATATTGTATAGGTACATGATATTATATTAGATACAGTTTTCACATCGTGCATGGTGCATGGTGAGTGTAAGATAAAGTGAGGGGTATTGGGACCATTTCAGGTTAAGTGACAGGGTGTCAGATTTTGGATTTACATTTTTAATTTCATTAGATTCATAGATTATTCCAATGTCAGCCAGCATAGGGGTGTTTTTGGACCATTTCAAGTGAGTAGAAACTAAAACCAATTCTCCATGATAAACACAATAGGCACCACGAACACAGGCCTTTTAAAGTTTCCACCGACTGGCTGCCAGTGCACCTAAAAACGTGAGACGGGAGGCGCAGCAACCCATGTTCCAGGTGCTCAAACATCATGTAACCTTGTCTACGTTTAGGATGTAGGTGTCATCCAGGTCTCGGTGATGAAGATGGCATCAAGGTCATGTGCAGTGATGAGGTTGCTGATGTCTGCTGCATGGGTGATAGCTAAGCGGACATTGGTGAGCATCAACCTCCATGTTGTGGATGGAGAGGTGGTTGTCATGCTTCCCCGATGGATGTTATGGCATTCCTGGAGACTCCATTGAAAGTGTCATCATGTTTTTTTTCCAATGTTCTGCAGTGAGCGGTCTAGTGTTTTTCCAAGATGGCCACCCGGTCCTTATACTGGAGTCTGCAACTGACAGTCTGACGCGTTGCACCTTCGGTTACTTTTCGCCGTCCTGCCAACGCTAGTGTATTTCACTCACAGAGCTAACGCTCCATTGTTTTCTCTTCTGCCTTTCTCTTCCGCGATCGTCCCTCCGATCGCTGCTCCTACTTTGGTCTGTCCTTGCGCTCCTCCAGCGCGCAGTTTCTTCTTATTAGTCCTTACTTACCTGTCTTCCCGTTTCTTTCCTTCCTTGTCCGTGTACCCTTCGCATCGGGTATCCACCTCTGCTCCGGCTCCTCCGCTCTCCTTTTCCTTGACTTTTCTTTGACTCCTCCAGCTGTATCCTTCTTCCTTACCTGTTTAGCTCCAGTCTGTGTAGAGGAGCATTTCTTCGTGTGACATCTGAAAGGATCCAGTACAGGGTTTGTTCAGCCAGGAGGCTTTTTCCCTGTTATAGGATGGTCTCCCGGGGGGCCTTGCGGTGAGGGGTTTACCTCCCGACAGCGTGGCTTCCAGCGGAGACCGACCTTACTTACACAATAAAAAGAAGATCAAAAAAGTCTAAGGAAACACGCTGAAGAAGAAAGATAGCACCACAAGAAGACACTCTGGACGATGAAGGTGAGGAGGAAGGGAGGAAGGATTGTGAAAATTCTGACAGCGTGTAACGCCTGAAAGTAAGAATGGCTTCACTCAAACAGTATCAAGAACCGGTAGGGACCGTACAAGGATTAACTGCTGAAGTACAAACCCTCTGGAATGAGAACCAAACATTACGCCAGAAAGTTAATACTCGAGATGAGAATAGGGAGATTCGGGGAGACCTACCTCCACTCCCCTTGCCTTTTGGCAAGTATGATGGGAATCCACGATCCCTAACGGAATTTCTAGACTCTTGTTTGATTTATTACACATTTCGCCCAAAAGCATTTGATTCCGACAGAGCAAAGGTGGGGTTCTAGTTTCTAACTTAGCCGCCAATGCTTTAGCCTGGGCAACCCCTCTTAGAACCCAGTCTGACCCTGCTACTAATGATTATGCAGCATTTACTCAATTGTTCAAAACACGATTCGAACGACCTGAGGTCCAATTCTCATCCTATGAACAAATAATAGATCTAAAACAAGGGAATCTGGATGTGCAAACTTATGTTTCTTCTTTCATGAGACTTGCTACTAATTCGGATTGGTCGGACTCTGCTCAACAAACTCTGTTTCGCAGGGGTCTTAATGAAGATATAAAGGATGAGTTAGCCAGAACTGCTAGGCCACATTCTTTTCAGGATCTAGTATCCCTTGCTCTCCAAATCGAATTCGGTTTAGGGGAAAGGAGGCAAGAACGGAGAAGGAATCCTACTACACAAATGCCCATCGTCCATACACCTGTCCAGGGTAATCGTACGGTCTCTCCTCAGGGAGAAGAACCAATGCAAATAGGAGCCACAAGAGGCCGACTAACCTCAGAAGAAAGAAGGTGAAGACGAGATCTCGGTCTCTGATTGCACTGTGGGTCCCAGAAACATCTCTTACGAAACTGTCCAGAGGTACCCCCTCGGCGACAGGGAACCGCTACCCCCGAACCTGAACAGGGGAAGGTCCGGGGAAAGAAGTCCGACTCCCTGTGTGAATCACTTGCCTGTACCCTCTAATGACGATACACGTTTGATGGTTTTTCCAGTCCGACTCACAAGTAGTAAATCAGAACCTTGGTATGTGATAGCCATGTTGGATTGTGGTGCCGCTGGAAATGTTATCGACATGCAGTGGGCAGAGAAGAACGGTGTACCCCTCCGCAAAAAGTTGCAGCCAGTCCCGGTGGAAGGAGTTGATGGCACTCCTTTGTCCTCCGGTCCCATCAGGTATGAAACCAAGCCTGTAAACATCAAACAGTTCCAACATCAGGAGATGGTGGTGCTTAATCTCATCAGAGCTGCTCATTTCTCCGTAATACTGGGTATGCCTTGGCTATGCCGCCATAATCCTACCATCGACTGGACAGCTAATCCCATTCTTTTCACATTATCGTTTTGCTTAGAAAGATGTTTATAACTTAAAGTCTCTCATCGCAGTCTAACTCTGCGGAGACTTTGTCAGCTGCTTCAATACATCTGATTCCTTCCCATTACTTGGAGTTTATGGAAGTATTCTTGAATCATCAACCTCATACCCTTCCTCCTCACAGAAACGAAGATTGTGCCACCGAGACTGTGCCAAGAGCTTCAATACCATTTGGATGGATGTACCCCCTATCTTTATCCGAACGTCAGGCTCTCAAGGAATACTTGGACAGCAACCTTCATCATGGACTCATTCAAGAATCCAAGTCCCCAGCCGGAGCCTCTTTGTTTTTCATCCCTAAGAAGGGATCCTCCGAACTTAGGCCGTGCATTAACTACCAAGGATTAAATCAATTACCTATCAAAGACCGGTATCCCATGCCTCTAATAAAGGAGGTCTTACAGGTAGTTCAAGGAGCTAACATCTTCACTCTCCGTGACCTAAGGGGTGCCTAACATTTGCTTAGGATTCGAGCTGGTTATGAGTGGAAAACCGCATTCCGGACACCCTTAGGTCACTTCGAGTACAAAGTAATGCTCTTTGGGTTGGTGAGTGCTCCTGCCATATTTCAACGTTTCATCGATAAACTGTTTTCGGATCTTCTGTTTACCACAGTAGTGGAATATCTGGATGACATATTGGTGTTTTCATACTCATCCAAAGAACATCATCAACATGTAAGGGAAGTGCTCCAAAGACTCTTGCAAAAACAACTTTTCATCAAACCAGTGAAGTGTATCTTTGACACTTCTTCAGTATCTTATCTGGGATATATTTTGTCAAAAGAAGGGATTCACATGGATCTAGGGAAGATAAAGGCCATCTTGCAATGGCCTATACCCAAGAACGTCAAGGATATTCAGCAGTTTTTGGGGTTAGCCAACTTCTACAGGCAATTCATTTCAGGATTTTCAAATTTGGTACTTCCCATAACAGCTCTCCTAAAGAAGGGGGTACAATTCGATTGGTCATCCAAAGCTGACCAAGCTTTTCACATACTAAAACAAGCATTTACCTCAGCTCCCATATGAATACAACCATACCAAGCACATCCTTTCATAATAGAGGTCGACGCTTCAAACGGAGCGATAGAAGCGACATTGTTGCAAAGACAAACAGATGGTAAGGAACACCCAGTGGCTTATCTATCACGCACCCTTACTTCCAGTGAACGGAACTACTCTGTGATAGAGCAGGAACTATTGGCCATTAAACTAGCCTGTGAAGAGAGGCGTCACCTGTTACAAGGAGCAATACAAAGATTTACTGTTTGTACAGACCACAGAAATTTGAAGATACTTCAACAAATGGAGTACAGAAACGCCAGACATGCCAGATGGGCATATTTTTTCTCCCAGTTTGATTTCGATATTTCGTACATCCCAGGAAAGGAAAATGTTCTTGCAGATACTTTATCCCGCAGCCAGGGTACGGACATTGAATCCCCTGGAAGTCCTGAAAAATTGCTGCCTAACAAGACTTTTCAGATCATTGCCAATATCTTCCTAAATGATACCAGAGGCAGTCTCACTCTCAACAGACCATCCCAGGCTTTAAAGGCCAATCTAAAGGAAAGATCAGGACTTTACTTCCGAGATCATGCCTTATATTCACCTAGCAAAGAGCAACAGAGTTATGTCTTGGTGTCATGACACTCCGTTGGCTGGTCACAAGGGCCAAAAGTCTTCATTAGATCTGGTATCATGATATTTTTGGTGGCCAAATTGCACTAGTGATGTCAAGACGTATGTAGCCACTTGTCCCACCTGTGCCATAAGTAAACACGAGACATCTCAACCTCTCGGTCTGCTTCAACAAGACCCCATACCATCTCAACCTTGGACTCATATTTCAATCGATTTTGTGGTAGATCTCCCGTTCTCACATGGTAAGACTGCCATCCTGGTCACGGTCGACTCTCTAAGCAAATTGGTTCATTTCATCCCTTTGCAAGGGGTACCTTCAACTCCCGAAATGGCCAAAGTCTTTCTCAAGGACATAGTGAAGCTACATGGCCTCCCCCAAACAGTAGTGTCTGACAGGGGCTCCCAGTTTACTTCAATATTCTGGACCTCTTTGTGTAAACAATTGGGTATTCAGCGTGCCCTTTCATCAGGTTACCATCCCCCAAAGCAACAGGCAGACTGAGAGATTAAACCAGACTATGGAACAATATTTACAATGCTTTTGTAGTCAGCACAGGAAGATTGGAGTCTGTACCGCCCGTCAGCAGAATTTGCATATAATAATACCTCCCACACGGCTATCCAGATGAGTCCGTTCTACTGTACCTATGGATATCACCTTCGCCATATGTCGGTAGAAATTCCTCAACCCTCAAAGTTACCTTCTATTGAACTTCTTGTTCAGTCCCTGAAAGAAACCCATCAGCTTGCCAGTGACACCTTAACGGCTAGCCACAAGGACTACAAAAGATGGGCAGATAAGAAGAGACTCCCTAATCCTCCTTGGAGGGAAGGATCCAAAGTATGGCTGGCCACCTGGTTCTTGCCCCGGTGGTTTCACACCGGGAAGTTTGTCCCAAGATATATCGGTCCCTTCAAAGTCAAGAGGAAGATCAACCCACTGGCTTTCCAACTAGACCTTCCCACGCAATTGAGTCGACTACATCCGGTGTTCCATTCTTCGTTACTCAAAGAATACCATCCAGACCCTTATCGAAGAAATACCTCACAACAAATCTAGTGAAACCGAGGAGTATGAAGTCTCATATTTGGTGGATTCCTGCTACTACCAAGGAGGACTCCAATACTTGGTACATTGGAAGGGCTATTCTACCGAGGAACGCACATGGGAACCCCACCATCATATCCATGCTCCATTACTCATTCAGAGATTCCATCGTCTACATCCAGGAAAACCGGGGGGTTCCTCCTTCGACGAAGAGGAGGCATACTGTCATGCTTCCCCGATGGAAGTTATGGCATTCCTGGAGTCTCCATTGAAAGTGCCATCACGTTTTCTTTCCAACATTCTGCGGTGAGCGGTCTATTGTTTTTCCAAGATGGCCGCCCGCTCCTTATACTGGAGTCTGTTACTGACAGTCCGACGCGTTGCACCTTCGGTTACTGTTCGCCGTCCTGCCAACGCTAGTGTATTTCACTCTCAGAGCTAACGCTCCATTGTTTTCTCCTTTGCCTTTCTCTTCTGCGATCGTCCCTTCGATCGCCGCTCCTACTTTGGTCTGTCCTCGCGCTCCTCCAGCATGTAGTTTCTTGTTATTAGTCCTTACTTACCTGTCTTCCTGTTTCTTTCCTTCCTTGTCCATGTACCCTTTGCATCGGGTATCCACCTCTGCTCTGGCTCCTCTGCTCTCCTTTTCCTTGACTTTTCTTTGACTCCTCCAGCTGTATCCTTCTTCCTTACCTGTTTAGCTCCAGTCTGCTGTAGAGGAGCTGTTCTGGATTCTCCCAGTCATCCTCCTCAATTGGACCACGTACCTCGTACGAAGACACTCAGCATTTCTTCGTGTGACATCTAGAAGGATCCAGTACAGGGTTTTTCCAACCAGGAGGCTTTTTCCATGTTAGAGGACGGTCTCCCGGGGGGCCTCGCGGTCAGGTGTTTACCTCCCGACAGCGTGGCTTCCAGCGGAGACTGACCTTACTTACATGATAAAAAGAAGATCAAAAAGTCGAAGGAAACACACTGAAGAAGAAAGACTGCACCACAAGAAGACACTCTGGTCGAAAAAGGTGAGGAGGAAGGGAGGAAGGATTGTGGAAATTCTGACAGCAGTGTTGATGAGCTTGAGGATGATGTGGGTGAGGTTGCTGCATTGCGGAGTCCATGCCTTACAGTAGGGGCAATGTCATTGATGTTGGTGTTGCCTGGTGATGGTGGGAATGGACTGTGGTGACAGAGGTCAAAAATACATGTCAGTGCATGCTTACCTGTTTGTCTGAGCAGGGGTTCAGGTCCAAACAAGAATTGCCCTTTTCTTCATCTGCCCTTCAGTTTGTAAGCCTGGGTGAGAGGGTCCCTTGATCTAAGGGTTAATAGCATAAAGCAAGAGGCAGAGCTAAGAAGGTGTGTGGGGCTTAGGCTATGCGACCTAGATCCATTTTGCACCCGCTTACAAACTGCAAAGAAAAGGAGGCTGGAGGGCTGCTTAAGTAGGGGAAAAAGAATGGCAAAACAGGAAGGCACCAACAGTTTAGCAGTGATTGACAGGTGGGCGGGCTTAGGCCTTGTGACCTAGATTCACTTGCACCTGATAACCCACCTTTCAGGATTAGGTGGGCCTGGTGCATAGGCCAGGCTACCAGACTAAAGCTGTTGTTAATACTCACTCCTTAGAGTCTACCATTCATACCTCTAATATGAAGGGGCCATGGTCTAAAACAAGAAAGGGTAATATTACTATCTCTGGCAACAGAAACAAGAGATCCAAAAATTACAAAAATCTTAAGTTCTCAGGAGAACAAAGGGTCACATACATTATTATGATCAGTGAACTTTAAAAATAATATAACTCCTGTCCACTCAGAAGACACTCCTAGTTACAATATGGCGGCAGAAACAGATCTTTCACCTGTGAGCAAAGAGAACGTGGATAAAAGAAAGTAGAAACTAGGGGGGAAAGCACCCACATATTTCAACGGTGCTATACCACCAGGTTCTCTCTCCCCAAATCAAAATGAGCACATTAGGCTTTACTTTTCAGGTAATGAGGCAGCACCGACAGATGAGGTAACTTTAGGTCATGAAGAACTTGCCGTTTCTGTAAGAGTGGAGGATGAAACTGATAGTGAGCCTATTCAAGTTTTTTCTGGGCAGATCGATGCCTCATTGGATCTGTGGGTCTCTTCCATCTGAATTAGGCATGTTACCTTTCCAACCTTGCCCCCTCCGTTTGTAAAGAACTGTGTGAACTCCGAATTCCCTGTCGATGTCCAACAGCATCTCTAGCCAATCTTTTAAAGATAATACCTCAGTTACGTGTTTAATTAATTCCAAAGACATTTTGATTCAGCTCATTGAGGATGATCGAACTGACTTAGTTTAGGGGCAGTTTTGCATGTGGTTGCCGAAATGATCCTGAAGAATGTTGATGTTATATGGGCCATGGGCTATGATTTGATGGGCCCATCAAGTAGATTTGGTGCCCTTTTTCATCTAGCAAACCAATTCCTTTAAATTCTCTTTTCCAAAGCAGACCCTTTAGTCTCGGGGGGATAGCTCAGGGCAACGTGCTCGCCTTGGAAGCAAGATGACATGGAGAAATACACGTTCTATCCCCGGGTCCGTGCTTAGAAACTTCTGGGTATTAAGCACATTATAAATAACCAATTACAATTATAATTTAAGATCATTTGAGACTTTAAACATTACTTGCCCTCAAACCCTTTTGGAAAGAAGATTAGTTTTATTAACCGACCCATTGCCAACTTAGGAGCAAAAATCCAAAGACTGGTCTTGGTTGCCTGGTGTCTATTAACTAGTGGCAAACAAAGATCCTAAGGTATCTCAGTAACTTTAGTCAAGACTCTTTTCAAATTGTTTCTTGGAATACAAGGGGGTTCAGGCATCTGCTGAGGGGGAATCCAGACCTGGTCTGTTTTAATGAGTATGATGTTTTTATACTTAAGGAGGTGTGGTTGCGAGAACCCATTCGCTTAGATGTATATTCAGCTTTTTGCAACCTGCAAAAGTTGGTGCGTGGGGCAGACCAATGGGTGGCCTTCTGAAAATGGTTAAAAATGATTTATGGGACAATTGCAGTGTTTCATCTGATATCTACTATGGTATTTTCTCTGTCATGTTACAACTTGGCCAGAAAAGGTTACCTGAAGGAATTAACATTCTATGTTCTGGCGTTTATTGGAACCCAAAGTCGCCTGACAGTGACCAACATACAGTAACCTGGCTATCATTTTAGCTGAGTGGTTCTTCAACAGTTAACCTGATGATATTTATTCTAGTAGGAGATCACAATTGTTAATTTGGCGATTCCATTAATGACTCCCTAATTCCCTACGCCAAGTTGAATCTATGTAATTCTAAGAGTAAGGGAAGAGGGATGGATTGGACAAATGGAATCTCTATGTGGGTATTGCTCAAGTATAATGGGCACTTTAAATGAGAAAGGCCAGGGAATCTGACATTGAGGAGGGGAAAGACATGCTTAGATCTTGATCAGGCTTTTTCTTCCCAATCACATTATGAGAAATGTTTGAATTTTAATATCTTACCATCAACGGCAAGTCATAGTAGTGTTCTAATCTTCTTATTTAAGATTATAAAACAGCAGAATACTTGTGCTACTGGTTCTACTGATTTAGTGGTAAGTGGCGCAGAGAATAGAATACTTTGGTACCTTTCTTTGGTTATAAAATTCAATGGAATAATGGCAATCCTACATCATGATGCTTTAGAACAATTGACCGCAGATGAATCGCCATTTGCCTTTTCACATATGTTAAAAATTGCCTTTTTGTGTCTACATTTTTGCTCAAAGAGGAAGAGCACAAGACCTGGAGGCACTCACAAACATTTGTTTGACATAGATATTCAGAGGCAGAAAAATGCACAAAGGCATACTATACATAGAATCAGGAAATCATCAGGGGTTACACATGGCTTAGAACTAAGAAGTATTAAACCGTGATAAAGAAATTAGGTTAAAGCCCTCAAACATTTGGTTTGGAAAAAAGATTGGGAGGCGATGTTGTCCATTTTAATAAAAAATCAGTCCCAATGTTTTTGGCACTTAAACAATGAGGAAAATTCCTTACAACCTTACTCTCAGATTAACCTCATTGCTGAATCGGTCTGGAAAGATTTCTATGTTTCTGTCTATGCAAAATAACCGATTGTAGATAGGCTGGAGTTGAGTTCGAAATTGCAGAAACTTCCCTGGTCTCTAGATTTCACAGATGAGGATATTATTTCTATAATTAAGAGCTTACAAAACTCCCCTGCTGCAGGGCCTGATGGGCTGTCTAATCTGATTTTAAAGAAAGATCCTGAATCATGGTCCAATGTTCTCTTGCATTTTTTTTCAAGAATGTTGACATTAAACTAATTTCCACTCTCCTGGAAGACTGCCTTCGTAGATCCAATTTTTAAAAAGGAGGTTGTTACTTACCATTCAACCATCGCCCTATAACTTTACTGGATGTTATCAGTAAAATGTTTTCTTTCCTGCTTTTAAAGCAGTTGATTTAATGGAAGGTTTGTTTAAACATACAAGACACGTTTCAATCTGGGTTCAGGAAGGGTAATGGAATCAGCAAAAATTGGTTAATTTTATACATCCTGACTCTGCAAGCGTGGAGAAAGAGGAGTACACTATACATTGCTTTTGTTAGTTTAATCAGTTTGTAGAGATGGTGCAAACCTCTTATGTGAGGTTACCCAACCTCACTTGCTGATATAATACAATCCCTGCATTCGGATACATCATTTCAGGTAAGAATTAAAATGTGTTCCACATAATCACAGACACTCAACATGTGCCCCCTTCTTTTTTCCAGGTCCCCTCAATCCACTCAATTGCTTTTCCCTCCCAAACCCTCTCCCATTACCCCATCACTCACTGCTCTCTGTGATGCATATTTATTTCTGAGTTCATCTTGCGGCCTTGCCACTGTAATCTTGTGAGATTCATGCAGTCCTACCCGAATAAACTGATAATGTTCTACCCGTAACTGGCTCTCCAACCTACCCACAAATCCACAACTTCACATGGTGTCTTATTTCCCAATCCCGACCTCTAGGACCTCTAGTCTGATTTGATTGCTATTGCTATCAGTACTGGTATTCGTGTTTATATTGCACCTACGGCCAGGCCATCTAAGCCCTGTCCTTCAAAACAATCAGTGTTTCCCTAGGAGTTGCTACAAAAAAAGAAGAGTTTTGAGTCTCTTTCTGATGTTGAGACCGTTAGTCTTAGCAGTGTAAAGTGGTGGCACGAGTTATGGTTGCTGACCTTACCATAACTGGCAATTTCTAGGGTTTTTCGATTTGACTTGTAACCAAAACCTACCTTTAACACAGTTTTTCCACTGAATTTGATAGGTTTCTATTAGGGCAACTTAACCATAACGTCCCTTTAACAACTATTTTTCTATGAATTTCAGGGGTTTTTACCAGGATACCCTTATTTTTCTACACGTTCCTTAAATCATACTGACCCCCCTCTGCCACCATTGTGATAGTTATGGAGTCCGCGGACCACGTTCATGTCTGCGGTCTTCGGACAGCATTCACACTGCCCAAGAGCACAGGGGTTACCTTTCGATGCTGTATCTGCAACTGACAACGACATATACCTGAAACAATAATAGATATATGTATTACATCAAAAAATAAATAGTTATAGGAAATCTTTGCTGCAAAAACCACAAGTATGTTTTCATGGGGTGCACAATATAATGGAATGCACCAAGCACAAAGCTTAACTGTACACCTAGTACTATCCGCTCAGTGCAACCTTGCTTACACACTGACAAGCACCTGCCAGTTGTCCCAGAAGGAGCTCTTAGAAAATAGTAAGTACACTGAATAATTTGCATTTGTTATACATACATAACTTATAAGAAATAGCACTATTGTTTTCTTTTAACAGAAATGGCAAGCACACTGGAATGTTTGGAGGAACATTTCCCCAATGACGAAATGAGTGAAGAAAACAGCTGTAATGGTATACAATACCTTTTGAGGAAACCAGGCTCGAATTATATATTGAGTGAACCTGCAGATGTGCACAGAAAGCCCCTAACTCCAAATGCACAGAATGAACTGATGAAGTTATCATCAAAAATGGAAAACCTAAATAATAATTTTATGCAGTTGATGACATTTGTGAAGAATCATGTGTAGGAAAATGTTCGATATCAGTGCCCAACTTGTAACTGCACCCATTCACCTTGTCCCAACCAATTATCCCCATCAAATTCCCTAAATGAAAGATGCTATGATGAAACCTCAATCCCTTCCTCCCCTCATGAGCATTGTATACCAAATCCCAACCCTCCCATTTATGTTTCCCATTCCGATTCCCCCTCTCTTTGCTGATTGTATGTTTTTTGTTTTCAATAAATATGTGTGTGTACAGTCTTGCTGCCAGTTTCTTTTTTTTTTTTAAAACACAATTTGGAGTCTGCGGACCGTGTGATTGTCCTGGATGTCTGCAAACCAAAATGGAGGTGCCCCTGGACACCCCGCCTGCCTGGGCATGTCTAGTTCGGGTACTCCGCCCCTGTCCTGCGGACACTGGCAAGCATGCGCACCTCATCTCACTGTGCCCCCGGACACTGCGCCTGTCCAGACATGTCCGCTCACACATGTCACACTTTTAATTAGTTAGATGACTCCGCCTGTGTCCTGCGGACACTGGCACGCATGCGCACCTCATCTCACTGTGCCCCTGGACACTGCGCCTGTCCAGACATGTCCGCTCGCACGTGTTGCACTTTTAATTAGTTTGGGCACTCTGCCCTTGTCCTGCAGACACTGGCACGTATGCGTACATCGTCTCCTGCCCAATAGGTGTCCGCAGGAGAGCTTCAGTCCCCGGACGTCATCACGTGACTGCCCCCGCGTGGCACAATGGGAGTGTTTGCAGACATTGTCCATAACCCCAGACAGTTTAAAACTGCATTTTTGCCCAATCTGGGGTGTTTTAAGCTGAAACCGTACACTTGCAGAGCTCCTAGACTGTGTCTTAGTTGATCTGGCAACTTTGTATAGCTATTGTAGCTCCCTTCAAGCAAATCGTGCATTTCTAAGCCCACTGGGCTTTTTATATTGGTCTGAATTGGTAATATTTAAACATCATTGTACAAAATAGTTGCGGTTTCTTGATCACTCTGCCATCCCCAGGCAGTTTTTACAAAACATATTTCCATAAGAGACCTGTTACATGAATCAATATTTGTTAAAACACAGGCTTTGGGTGCTCACCCCCAAAAAACATCTGTGAATTCCATGGTACATTTTGTATTTTCCTGAATGTTTCATAGTATCATTGTTCACAACTTGGAGCATGTATTGGCTGCTCTTCCTGGAAGTACTTCATGTTTTTCAATGGCCACCATTTATCTCTGTATGCTGCTATTATTCAAGAAAAAGTAAATATGGACATGCTTGTGACTAATTTACTGGTTATGAGGTTGTCGGCTGTGAAAAGGACCAGAAGATTCCAATTTGTTTACCAGCATACTGACATGTGCATGTGAACTACTTATCTTGCCAAAACTGGACACACCAGCCTAGAAAATGTAAGCATGGCGAAACTGAAAATAGTATGAAATGTTTCTGACAAATAATACATGCTATAGCAATGCGAACGTCACCTGTACATACAAAAAACACACATACATGTTTCAAATCATGAACAGTTTACCATGCATGCCACTTATTAGTGATGTACATGCTTGTCTTCAATGCAAAAGATCAGATAACAATGTTCACCAACAACGGCAATGTGAAAACCCGGTGTCTCAAAGGCAAGTGCAATGTGTTAACCCAAAACTCATCTGACATCTCAGTGAGTTTGATGACAGCTCTATTCATTAGAGTAGCAGTTGCAGGTAGGTCCACTTGGTAGAACTCTGGGCATTCTGCAGCCTCAAGTTGTGTAGAGGCTGTGGAGCAGTGTGGAGCGGACATGACGTAAAGGGTAAAGATGTTGCTGTCGTAGTTGGTTCTGCAGCAGCCCAGTCTTCTTGAGGCCTACCAAACTGGACTTGACACAACCTTACAGCAACTCAGACAGCTCATCACATGTTCACTGCACATCGATCTGTGCAATGCACAGCCAAGCGGCCCATGAATTATGAGTCCACTGGTTAGTATTTGATGCTGCTTGTTACAGGAGCAATTACATGGTTTTCATGGGAAAGAGCGGGTGGACTGGCTTAGTATGTGGCATTTAGGCCATCGCTAGCTAGCTCTGTGCTCACAGATCTGCACACTGCATTCCCACAGGACCTAGGCAGTCTGGTTGTATTGATGGATGGGTTTTGCTGCTGATTGCAGTAGCATGCTGTTCATGGGGCCAGTCTACACCTTCATAGCCCGTCCCACCCCATGTGCCTATCCGCCCACCCACAGAGGCATTCTTAAAAAATTATGCATCATGCCAGACTGTCAGGTCACACCAAATACCTTGTCTTTCTGTCATTCTCAGACTCATTTTGCCCTGATTTATTTCTCCATTACCTGCAAGACCTCTTCCTTATCATGCTTCAGACAGGGCCCAAAAGATAAATCACTAACTGACAGGGTGTATTGTAACATGCCAACATACACATGTATGTAGTAAGATTGTGCCCTCCTCCAAATGTAACACTTGTTCTCTCGTCCTACTATTAACATACCAATCAGCAGCACCGTGTGGACCTGCAGTGAAACATTTTCTTATATGAACGACCTGCTGACTAAAGAGCAATATTTTAGAGTGTTGCAAGCAACATGTTGCAAGTTGTTTTTAGAAATGCCATCTACAATAAGAGAGCTGTCACCAATAACTAACTCCTGCTTGACTTTTTCCTTATCCCAGCTACTTGGATGGTCATCTGCATTTTCGTTTCAAGAAGGGATGGGGCTGATCAGCAAACTTAACTATCTTTCCATATATATAAAGCAGAACATCTGTTAGTTTGTTCCTTATACAATTCTACACTGTTCCACGAAGGTGCACCAAATTTGTCATAGTTATCTTTTAGGACCCTCTGGACATTACTGGCTACATGACATTCAGACACCCCTCCCCTTCCTCTGTATTTCAGCCCCTCTCACACATGAGATGATTCCCTGAAATCGTTGAAACATCAATGTGGTCATAGAAAGACCGAATAAAGCTCATAAGTGTCTCGATGCGAGGAACAAAACTCAAAAAGGTGGTAACCATGTTTCAAGAACCTAGGATGCAACGTTTTGGAGAAATCTGCATTGCAACACAACGCAAAATACTGCACCGCACCAAATACATTTAAATTTTGTGTAATTTCTGTACTTTTCTCTTTCCAGTTGCCTCTTAAAAATCAAAATTCTATTGGACAAATGAATACAAAATTAAAGTAAGTACAATTATGAAGGGCAGCTGAGACGCCTCAATAGTGTGAAGTCCGACTTGAACAACTACAAATATGGCAGGCCGAGTCATGGGCTGCGGAGACAACTGAGCAGAATCAAGACCGGCTTGAACAACAAATAAAGATGGTTAAAACAAGGGCTGTGGAAAAAATGCAAACATTCAAGCAGCCTCATTTAAAATTGGAGGCAATTACTTATGATCGAACATATGAGTATCAAGTATGTGCGAAAGTTACAATTTGGACAGCTATATATTGCTGGCTCCAGAATATGCACGCCTACACATGGATATATTTATGTATCGGAGGGGGGAAAATATTCTGTATCCTAAAGCCCTCGATTAACAAGATTGCCAAGTTGTAAAAATACATCTATGCACTTACTGGACAAGAACTACATATGGACATCAAAAATAAATATCACTCAAGTTATTTCACTCTACTCTTTTTTTGAGTATGTATGGATGTTTCTCATAAAACCCTTAACCTTTTGATCGATGCGAGGTGGAGATGGATGAACGGGGTCATATATTACATGGCCTGCGGTAGCAGCCATGTAGTTATGGTTAAGTTGCTAAACCCATAGGAAGAGCACTTTTTGGGTGGCTTATAACGTTGCTCCCCCTGGAGAAATCCTCACCAAACTTTTCAAAAAGAGTATATGGCCCACTCAGAATAATTTTGAAAAGTTTGGTGTCGTTTGGTCAAGGGTGGCAAAGTTATAGGGGGATCCCAAAATTTCTTTTTTTCCCATAGACATAATGGGAAAACATTTCTGTCATGCCTACAGCCCAAACTGATGGACGGACTGTCACCATATTTGCGGCAGGAGTGGCGGCTTGGTCCCGAAAGCATGCTTTTGTTAATTTGGTGTAAATATGTCCAGTATTTTTTTCGAAATGACCATAACGTAAGGCAAAAAAATTAGTGATATCTATGTCCGCTCCGTGGACTCACTTCCCTGGTCGGTCCGCGGACTGGCCTCTGATTGGACAGAAAAATTTGCAGATTTTTGAGTGGTCCGCGGACATTGGGACGCGGCCGCTGATTGGGTCGTGAGAAAACGCAAAATGCGTCAGTTTTCCTGAATCGCTGCCATCTTGGATTCGCGGACAGCATGGTGAAAACAAAATTGCACCTGTGACACTCAACAAACAATCTCTGGGGATAGGGGGGGATGAGGATGGGATGGGATATGGTCATAAGAAGCCAAAAAAACGGGTTGTTTCACCACAGATGTCCTGGGGCAGTCATTCACGGACAATTAAGATTTCCTAGGTGGGGATGTTTTTGGATTTCGTTTTGAATTGCTGTTACTTTAGTAGTAATTTGCATGTTGTTGCACTGATGTATATGGAGTAATCTTTTGCTTGTTCCCATTCTGTTGTTACTCAGTTGTATTATGTTTTGTATAATTATTAAATAAAGTTGATAAAAAAAATTAAAAAAAAGATTTCCTAGGACATCTGTACCTATTTCTGCATTACAGGGTTGGGGAAAAGCAGTTTCTGGATGGCTTATAACTTTTGCGTCACTCAATGAGACTGCATGTCATTGTGCAATCTTATTCTAGAACTAAGCCTGAATGGTTCTGAAAAGTTTTGTGGGATTCTGACAAGAGGGGACAAAATTAGAGGGGGGTCCCAAAATATTGCAAAGGCATATAAATGTGGTGTCATTGGACAAATCTTCACATGATTTGGCAAAACGATATTGGATCTCGATATAAATGGTTTTCTAAAGTTTGGTGGGATTTTCTCAAGAGGGGGAGAAATTAGAGGGGGGGTCTCAACATTTTTAGATGGCTTATAACTTTGTTGCTATTTGAGGAATGTGGACAAAAGTTTTGAGAAAGATTATAGACTCAACCTTCAATGTTTGTGTAAAGACTGAATGGTTTTTGTCAAGTTGGGGCTAAGTGATATGACTATTGTATGTACATACATTTTGACAGTTTAAAAAAATAAAACATAGGCGGATTTCGAGCAAATTCATGAGGAGCATAGGCAAGGACATTAAAGCATGGTTTTGCAAATGTGCCCGTGTTTTATTTTTTTGACATAATGTAGGTACCAAAAATAGTCAAATACCTTTGGTGACTGAGGTATAGCCTGTGGGCGTGGGCAGTAGCCAGATTGTCTGGGTCATGGCTTAAGGTCATGACTCAGACAATCTGGCTACTGACCACGACCGCTAGGGACGAAAAATGGTGTAAAAGTGGCTATGTCTACCTGGGACCGGCTATGTGGTAAAGTTATTCGAAGGTAGGATAGGTTTGAAAGGGAATAAAAGTGCTTGTGGTACTATGTTCATAGGGTTTTGCAGGCTGCCATGGCAAGGGAAGAGGGGCTATGTACGGAGCCCCGCCTTCTCTTTCCATGCTGGCTGTCTTGGAAAAGGGTTTTCCTTGCTACAGCGGGATGCCGCAGGCGTCCCATTATAGAAAGAAAAATCTGTGCTTTAGCACCCTGGGATCCGGCTTTGGGTACCAGGGGTGCTAATGGCCTTTATCCCCCATTTCAGGGACTGCAATGGATGATAATGGTCCGTAGCCCTCCTTATTTATTTATTTATTTATTTATTTATAACGCGCCAAAGCCCGCAGACATCAGGCTGTGTGGTTACAGTATTTGTTGAGGAAGATGAGATGGAGGAAGACAGCTTACTACTTGCTGAGAAAGACACAACCTTCCTGGGAGCATTGCGGTTGTTGGATTTGGTGTGGCGGTGCATGGAGGTGGTCCCGTAGGAGTACTGTCCAGGTAGTCTGTGACTGAGTACACAATTGCACTCAGCGCATTTCGTTATGGTAGCTTTAGCCTTTGGTACACTCCCAACAGTATCAAAGAACTGGCACATGCATGATTCGATCTTGGTGCTAGAAGTAGGAACTTCGATACCTCATCTTCTTGGTCCTCTTCATTGTCTTTGAAAGTAATGCCCTTTTGTTTGTTGTGAAGGTCCTTCAGCTGGTGGTGGCTCTTGGGGAGGAGGTATGGCAATAACTGATGCCATTTTTAAGATAAATAGCAGTTTTGATAACATTCTTCCAAGTATGCACTGTGTACAATATAGGTAATGGATATGAGTATGAAAAGGTGTAGGAGGTGTGCAAGGGAAATGTTGAAATCGAAAGTTCCTAGATCAGTAGAAAATGCAGTTCTGAACTGTCTTCGAAGCACGGATCCAATCACGAAGTGCAGACGCGTTCGCGAACACGTCACCATGCCGCACGCAAGCTATGGTCACGTGGCACTGTTCAGAAGGTCTGCGATGAAGTCAGACATACCCGGACATCTACTGATGCAAAATTATTTCAAAAAGTTGCAAAAAGTGTATAGACATGTTAAAAATGATGCTACAAGGTGGGAAATGGCAGAGCTTTAAGGTGAAACTTTGTAAATTGGACAAAAATATTGCTTATTGGCTAATTATGATATTGGTAAGTTGCAGGAAAATAGCATGCACTGGTAAAAACCCATGAAATTCACTGAAAAATCTTTGTTAAAGGGACGTTATGGTTAAGTTGCACTACTAAAAACCTATGAAATTCAATGAAAAGCCTTTGTTAAAGGGACGTTATGGTTAAGTTGTACTAATAAAAACTTATGAAATTCAATGAAAAAACTTTGTTAAAGTGATGTTATTTTTAAGTTGCACTAATAAAAACCTATGAAATTCAATGAAAAAATATTGTTACAGGGACGTTATGGTTACAGGGAAAACCGAAAAACCTCAGAAATTCGCCAGTTATGGTAAGCTAAGCAACCATAACTCGCGCCACCACCGTGCACTGCTAAGACTAACACCCAGGACATCAAAGATGACATCACAAATGTCATTGATGACATCACTGATGACATCACATATCTGTCTCACTTATTTTGGTACACTGAAAAATCTAGGCCTAGTGGTTTTATTCACTGACAATCAGAATATTAAAATTCAAAAGGTGCTGTATATCAAAACGTTAACCTTGTCGTATGTTCTTAAAGTATTTTCCTTAGGGTTTGGTATCAGCTCATGGTGCCCATGCATGGGGCAATAGCAGGCCTCAAGCACACAATTCATTTTGTATACAGGAAGATATAAACGTTAATGCTATTAACATTTTCCGATTATGTGGTTTCTTTCTTCCTTACTTTAGTTTCCCTGTATGTGCCTCTGATTTATATGCATTGTGGGTCTTCATATGTATTGTTTGTACTAGCACAAGTGTGTAGTAAGTCTTGAATTGTTAGCTAGTTATTACATGTTTAATATTACACAGTCGACCCTGACATCTTGTTACCAACATAATAAAAACAACCTCTTGTAGGTATGGACTTTTCATGAACATTAATTTCACATGTGATGTCATCATTTGCTGCTTTGGCCACATGAATATTATTCCTGTCTATATTGAAAGACTTATAGCTAGGGATTATCTTGTTTATGATGGCTGGGGAACCTAGCAGCAGATGTTCAGCTTTGTAATCATTCAGGCAGAGACCATGGGTGGCCATCCATGCCTGAATGATTAAGTACATTTCGTTCACAAGCCGTACATCCTTGTCATAAATGCCTACTCGAGGGAGGAGGATCTGGGTGTCATCTGTGTAATTTGTATAGGCGACAACCAGACGGTCCAGTTCATCACACAGAGGCATTGTGAAGATATTATACAGGGTGGGGACACGCGCGAGCCCTGTGGCACTCCACATGTGATAGGTATGGGGTCAGCTGCTGCAGTCGGCGAGAAGACTCGCATTGTCCTGTTGTTGAGGAATGATTCGATCCATGTGATTGCCCACTGGGAGAAAAAAAGCTGCTGTGGCGAGTTGGTCACAGAGTACTCTATGGTTTACCAGATCAAAAGCGGATGATAGGTCTAGAAGGAGTAGGATTGCAATTCTTACTTTGTCTTTGAGTTCGTCATTCTGGCTTTTTATGTCAATCAGGGCCGTTTCGGTCCCATGTTGATGTCTAAAGCCAGATTGTCAGGTCTCCTGGAGCTGGTTTGTCTCTAGATATTCTTGGATTTGCAGGTATGCGACCCTATCAAGGATCTTCGGAAAGAATTGGATTGTTGTAATTGGCCTGTAATTGGTGGGTATAGTGGGGTCTAAGGTTTGTTTTTTGAGTAATGGAAGTACTCAGGATTCCTTCAAGTTGCTGGATACAATACCTGTTGAAAAGTGGATGTTAATTAATTTTGTTAAGAAGGGGGCTAGGTCTCCGGGCAACATCTTTGATGATCTGTGCCGGGCAGCTATCTCCCTGACATCTTGTGGGTTTCATGGAGGCGATGATTTTTTGTACTTCTGGTACAGATACTTCTAAGAATTTGAAGCCGTGGGAGCGTTGAGTGAGATGCTCTGAAAGTGAAGGAGTTGAGGCTATGTTGGTTAGGTTGCTCCGTTGGTTTGCTATTTTAGTTTGCAGGGTTTAGTGCTGTAGCCAGCTTGGTTAATTATGTTAATATAGTTATCGCGCTTAGTACGGATGATCCCCTCTATGTATTTAGCTGAGAGGTTGGTCAAGTTGGTTTTGTTCTCTAAGGATGGGGTGTGTTTCCATATTGACTTGAATTTCCTTTTTAAAGATCAAAGTGTTTTAACTCAGGGGTGAACCAGGAGTTCAAGTTGGCTCTTGGTTTGCCTTTGCGCATTTTCATGGGAGCAACTATGTCTAAGGCTTTGGACATGGTAAGGTTATAGGTGTCTACTAGTAATTTGGGGTCTGTAGTGTTCAGGAGAGAGTTTAGGGTGCGATCACCAAGGGCATGATTGCCTCTACAGTGATGTTTCGCTTGTTTCTTGTTGGGCACGGCTGTGCTATGCGGCTGGTTCTGTTAGATGGGTTGTTTGTGGCTACCTCAAAGGAAAGGAGGTGGTGATCGGTCCATCGTTGAGATAGGATGTCAGTGATTGTGATGTTACAGTTTAGGTCTGCTATCCAATCAAGGGTTCTCTCTTTCTCGTGGGTGGGCTGGTTGATTTTTTTGCAGGAATCCGTGATCGGTTAGGGTGATGGCTAACAATGCTGCTTGGGGGTCATTAGGGTCATTGAAGCCTTGTTGAAATCGCGCAGTATAAGAATTTGCAAGGAGGTTTTGGTATTATCGGATTGTAGAGTTATCATATCTTCCTCAAATGAGCCTATGGGCCCTTGGAGTCGATAGATTAGGTGAATTGTGATGGTGCTTTTATGCGAAATCTGTAGTTTGGCTGAGAGTAGTTTGCAGGAGGAAAGAGATGGTGAGGTGATTATTCTCATGTCAAGAGTATTCTTGAAGATGATGGCGATGCCCCCTCCTCTGGAGTTGAGTCTGTCCACTCTAATGATGGAGAAATTGTCTGTAACTTCTAGTAGGAGTGATGGGCCGGCCGCAGCATGCAGCCAGGATTCAGTTACTGCTAGGAAGTCCAGAATTTTTGCTAGGATGATATCTGCAATATCGGTGACATGATCTGTCCAAGACCTAGCATTTATTAGGGCTCAGTTGATCGTGAGGCCGGAGCCGTGGGAGATGGAGGTATTAAGTCTAGACTTTGATAGAATCTTAGTTTGGATAGCTGATGTTTTGTTTGTGGTTGGGTTCCCTGTCAGGGATTTTTCTTTGGTGGATGGAATAGGCTTGTTGTAATTGTTTTTGGTTGGTGGTAGGTTGTGGGTTGGTAGTCTAGAGCGGAGTCTATGGTTCCTGTCGTTGATGTGACATGATACTTTAGTGTGTGTAACCAAGTAGGGAGATGAGGCATGCTTGTTAGTAAGTAGGTATACCACAGGCATGTTGAGTGAGGGGTTCTTAGAGTGGTCTCTGGTGTCAAGGCGCAGTTTGGGTAGGAATGCGGTGGGCCTGATGGAGGCCTTTGCGAATGTTGAGGTTTAGCGAGAGTAGGAAGGGGGTGGCTCTGATCCTGGATGCAAGGTCATTAGTTGGGATCCTAGTTAAGTGGGGATGGTGCTTACTTGTGTGGTATGGAGATAGGGAGTGTCAGTGGGTAGCTCCTGAGAGGCTTAGTACTGCTAACAGTATTGGGAATGAGGTGTACATGTTGTGCCCTTTGTGCCATAGGATTGCGTATAGGCAATTTCCGATAAGTATTCATGTGTGGAGTGTTACAACATGTTGCACATGGCTAAGCTTGAGAGGGCATTGTGGGGCTAGACCGTGCAGTGGGTTAGTCCAGGTATAAAGCAGTCGGCTAGTGCAAAATATGAAGAAATAGGCTGTTCTAAATCAGGCAGTATGCTAGTTCAGAACTAATGCACGAGGCTAGTCCGAGTGTAGGCAGTAGGCAAATGCAAATGTCAGGCAATAGGCTAGTCCAAATATCAGGCAGTTGGCTAGTCCAAGCAAATATCAAGCAATAGGCTGTTCTAAATAAGGCAGTAGGCTAGTACAGATCTAATGCAGTAGGCTGGTCCGAGTGTAGGCAGTAGGCAAATGCAAATATCAGGCAATAGGCTAGTCCAAATATCAGGCGGTAGGCTAGTCCAAATATCAGGTAGTGGACTAGTCCAAGCAAATATCATGATCATGCAATAGGCTGTTCTAAATAAGGCAGTAGAATTGAATTCCATAGGTTTATTAGTGGTGCAACTTAACCATAACGTCCCTTTAACAACGTTGTTTCTTAGTGAACCTATATGCGTCCTGATAATATGACATAAACCGTTGACTCCTAAAAATTACTTCACAGGTTGTTTGCGAGTTCTTGGAAACAGAAAATAAGATACTTGATCTCCAAAAATTGAAGAGAGTTTTTCTATGTCTGTCTACAGAACCCGTGCGGAGTATGGCTACTTTTTGCTAGTAAAGCATATAAAGCGCAGTTTCTGCTGTCAAACTATCTAAGCCACTTTGCACTTAAAATGTAGTATTACTCAGCTTGAGCACACCCACCCTGATGCATAAAGCCATCAAGTAACACTAATTCATGGGACCAGTCTAAACTGCAGCCTCCAGGATCATCTGAGGCACCAGCATCTACATTTCCTGATCATTGAAAAGCACTATGATTTAGCATGGACAGCAGGATAATAACGGCTAACACCTTCATAGCCCATCCCACCCCATGTGCCTATCCGTCCACCCACAGAGGCATTCTTAAAAAATGATGCATCATGCCAGACTGTCAGGTCACACCAATTATCTTGTCTTTCAGTCCTTCTCAGATTCATTTTGCCCTGATTTATTTCTCCATTACCTGCAAGACCTCTTCCTTATCATGCTTCAGACACGGCCCAAAAGATAAATCACTAACTGACTGGGTGTATTGTAACATGCCAACATACACATGTATGTAGTAAGATTGTGCCCTCCTCCAAATGTAACACTTGTTCTCTCGTCCTACTATTAACATACCAATCAGCAGCACTGTGTGGACCTGCAGTGAAACATTTTTTTCTTATATGAACGACCTGCTGACTAAAGAGCAATATTTTAGAGTGTTGCAAGCAACATGTTACAAGTTGTTTTTAGAAATGCCATCTACAATAAGAGAGCTGTCACCAATAACTAACTCCTGCTTGGCTTTTTCCTCATCCCAGCTACTTGGACGGTTATCTGCATTTTCGTTTCAAGTAGGGATGGGGCTGATCAGCAACGTTAACTATCTTTCCATATATATAAAGCAGAACATCTGTTAGTTTGTTTCTCATACAATTCCACACTGTTCCACCAAGGTGCACCAAATTTATCATAGTTACCTTTTAGGACCCTCTGGACATTACTGACTACATGACATTTAGACACCCCTCCCCTTCCTCTGTATTCCAGCCCCTCTCACACATGAGACGATTCCCTGAAATCGTTGAAACATCAATGTGGTCATAGAAAGACCGAATAAAGCTCATTTTATGTGTCTCGATGATAGGAACAAAACTCAAAAAGGTGATAACCATGTTTCAGGAACCTAGGAGAAACATGGTTATCATGGTTTTGGAGAAATCTGCATTGGAACACACTGCACCGCACCGGATACATTTAACATTTTGTGTAATTTCTGTACTTTTCTCTTTCCAGATGCCTCTTAAAAATCAAAATTCTATTGGACAAATTAATCCAAAATTAAAGAAAGTACAATTATTAAGGGCAGCTGAGACACCTCAATAGTGTGAAGACCGACTTGAACAACTGCAAATATGTCAGGCCGAGTCATGGGCTGCGGAGACAACTGAGCAGAATCAAGACCGGCTTGAACAACAACAAATAAAGATGGTTAAAACAAGGGCTGTGGAAAAAATGCAAACATTCAAGCAGTCTGATTTAAAATTGGAGGCAATTACTTATGATCGGACATATGAGTATCGAGTACATCCGAAAGTTACCATTTGACGAGAAATGTAATCACTGTCCAGCAGATTTTTTTAAATCCGAATCGCCTGGAATGTGTTGCTGAAATGGGAATGTTAAACTCTCGCCTTTAAATCAACCTCCCAAAACATTTATTTTGTAAATGTCAGGAACTACTTTCAAGTCTAAACACTTCCTGCAAAACATCAGGCGGCATCATTCACGCTTCCAGATGCTTTTCACATGGACAGCTAGCTGTATGTTGCTGGCTCCAGAATAGGCACGCCTAAACATGCATTCACTTATGTAACAAAAAAATATTCTGTATCCCAAAGCCCTCGATTAACAAGATTGCCAAGTTGTAATAACACATCTATGTCCTTACTGGACAAGAACTACATATGGACACTCTACTCTTTTATTGAGTATGTATGGATGTTTCTCATAAAACCCTTAACCTTTTGATCGATGCAAGGTGGAGATGGATGGACGGGGTCATAAATCTATATATATATTCACTACAAAAAAAACTTTGTTGAGGGGATGTTCTGGTTACCCCTGAAATTCGCCAGTTATGGTAAACTAAGCCCCCATACCTGCCATCACCGCTGTGCACTGCTAACACTAACACCCAGAACATGAAAGATGGCATCACAAATGTTATTGATGACATCACTGACGACATCACATATTTAGCCCCTTTGTTTTCGTTCCCTGCCACATATATATATATGTACATTTAGTAAAAAAACGTTGTTAAAGGGATGTTATACTTCACAGTGAAACCAAAAAACACTGCACATTCCCCCATTATGGTAAACTCAGCAACCATAACTCGCAGCATCTACGTGCATTGCTAAGACTAACACCCAGGACATCAAATATGACATCACAAATATCATTGATGACATCACTGCATGCCTGTTCGACCTATATGCAAGGAATGGAATGTGGGTGTTGTAAAGGCAGTACACCTACCCTTACGAATGTCAAGTAAGATGGAGTTGATGTTTGACCATAACATCAGAAAGGGGCGTCCTAAGGACATTATACCTCGCCGTGCCGCTTAGAACGAGCTGAAATATGTTCGGGATGGTTGTAAAATGAGCAAAATGGGAGTGTGTTAAGGACAGTATACCTGTCCGTATCGTCCGCAGCCAAAATGGTGGCGTCCGTAGAACAGGCGCGGTGGCCGGCAAGTTCTAAGTCAAACAAAATGGAGTTGCCCTAAGGACACTGGACCTGTCCGTGCAGTGAGCATGTATGCACATGCGCAGTACAACCGTAAGTATAGCGAACATTGCGCCTGTCCCTAACTGACCGTCTCACTTGTGTCGCACTTTGAATTAGTTTGAAAACCCAAACACTGTCCTTAGGACATTTGCGCGCATGCGCACGTTTGTTTCTCTGCATTTGCTGTCCAGCGGACTCCCATTTCTGTCGCGGATGTGTTCAGGATGCCATCATGTGACCTCACCCACGCTGAGCGTGTGGACTAATTTGCGCAGTTCGTGTTCTTCCGCAGCAGTACAAAAGAATGTGTAGACACAAGGCAAAATGTTGTAGAGTGTAAAAATATCATTTCACATATCCCAGACAATAGCGTACCTGAGGACTTGTGGAAAATTTGTGTACCGCTTTGCAGGGACGTAGACGGTCACAAGGCACACACCTCCACCCCTATAAATGGCCACACCCCCGAGCACATCTTCATTGTCCTTCTAGCTACAGCAGATTGAGGTGTGTTGCCTTTACTGCTGTAGTGACCAAAAGGAAAGTAATCGGCATGGCTTCCATGGCTGCTGTTGGTTCATTAGCCTCTGCACCACCCCCAAACCCGCCACCACCTCCCAAGGGCCTGCAGAGAGATATACGGGTGAGGATGTAGAGAGCGAGGAAGAAGAGGAGGAAGAGAATGAAATGGAGGAACTCCGCACTAGGAGAACTCGCCAGGAGTCATGGGTGTGGTGGTTGTTTTCCGTTTATGGGAATGTACCAAAAGCACGTGTGAACCTGGTGAGGTGTAACCAGTGCGAGGTGGTGCTGAGTCGCGGGAGACCTGGTGCGTACAGCTTTGGTACGACAACCATGAAGCAACGCCTCACTTCGTTCCACACTGCGGACATTCGCAAGGTGGTGCCATGTGAAGAGCGTAGTCGATAGAGATCCTTCACAGCATCCTCTGAGTCCAATCCTCCCACCATAAGAGACACTCCTTTGGGGGAGCTCCTCCCTCCAGCTGCCTCACAAGCCATTTGCAATACTGTTGACCCTTACCTTTCAAAGCTGACAATAGTGTGTATGTATTGTGACATAATACTCTGCAGGGGGGAGAGTTTTCGAAGTGCTTTTGAGGCTACGGTCACGTAGCACCAGAAGATCTGCTCCTTACCTAAGTGAAGCTCACCCTATATCTTTCTCTGTCCAATTGCCCTTTCTTATCCCCGTGGCTGGTGTCCCTTCCTTACCCTCCTTTGGCCTCATCTCCTAGTGTGTCGTGTGCTGAGAACCAATAAACGTGAAAACAACAAAAATTACAGAAAAGGCTCTTTTCAGAGCCGCCTTTCTCAGTTTAACAATAGAACTATGAAGTGACCGTTGTAGACCTCTGCAAAGTTGTGGAAAAGTTTGCGGATAGTCGTAGGGAAAAAAAGGAGGGTTCAAGGGGAGCAAACACAATGAAGTGCACGCTGGGAGTAAGTGATGGCTCTGAAAGGAGCCTTTCAGTGGTGTGTTGTGTGGGTCAAAAACTGTGGATTGGAGAAAACGGATTGTCACATAAGTTATTGTGAATCCAAAAGAGGTCGCAATGCATTTTGTACATTGTGAAGAAAAATCTGATTGCCAGCATATGTGAGATGGACTCCATCTCTGCGGAAAATGAAAGAGCTGCGAAACAAAATGTTTTCATTGTGGAATGAGGACATGCCAACATCTCTTAAAAAGGCACAAACAGCTTTATTCACATTGCGTCTCGCTTTCTCCATTTGTGGACCAAAAGCAGAAGAACGCGGCCATATTTGTCTTTGTGCAATACGGGAAAAAAGTATTTGACAATTTGGAAACATGTCAATGAGCTTCGCAAGTCCTTCCTTCATTGCAAATTGCAAAGAAATTCCAGACACATGGCCTAAACTGTTTCCTCCGCAATGAATGATAAGTATATCTCGAGGACGCTCTGTCAGTAAAGTAACACAGAGAGGTACCAAGTCCAGCCACCTCATGCCACGCACGCCATGCCAGTGCACTTCCACATGAGGAAATCCGAGATCTGCAGATAAACTTCAGCTTTCTGCATGCACCTTCAACCAATGTATTCATGAGTCTCCCAACATCCAGATAAACTGTTTGCGAGCACGCAAAGCCATGGCTGTGTGGCCTCCTATCAGGGAGAAGACGGTCTTACTAAATCTCGCCGTTCAGAACACACCCACTGAACTTTTCTGACCAATCCCTAGGTCCGCTCATTTTCATTTGCATGTGTCTCCACCCCAGAATTCCTGTTGGTGATATGTGCTGGCTGCAAAGTACTGCCATGTCCGCGGACATGTATAGGATCAGAGCGTGACGACGGTAAGTATTATTCCCCTTTTTCCCCTTTAAGGTGGGCTCTGTTATTTTGTTTATTTTTTTGTATTTTGTGTCCTTACTTTACTCCTACAACCATTACAGAACATTCTCCAAAGCAAGCCTTACGTTCCAAAAGAACATTGCATTTCCCAAGAAGATAGCGCAACACCATCTGCTTCAAAATAATCCAAAACATACCAGCACGTAACATAAACGCACGCATGCCGCGATTAATGATACACCTCCCAATACTTTGAACTGGACAGAAAAAAGAATTGTTGTCCCATTGTACTCTAGGGAGTAAACCAGAAAAACATACTTTTGCAGTTGGAACGATGTTAATGAGTGCTTCAACCAAATCTGCCAACAAAGTATGTGCAGTCACGTAGCCCAAATGGCAAGCACCGTAGTGCAAAATTACCACATGAGGAGAGGTCATCTTATGTATGTGTCTGCAAACTTGCAGAATTGCTGCAACATTGGCATCAGTGTCAGCGTTCCACACCACCTCCACTCCTCTCACATTGAAATGGTGTGCCACATGCCTACTCTCTGCATAATGTTGCAAGCCATGGACAAAAATGTCTCCAAGCACCAAAATCCTGACCCTCTCCACATCTGCCATCTTCAGTGTACGCACCGCCTTTGGACACAAAAGAGTAATGTGAACATCCGATTGGCTGATGCCTACAGTCCCCTTTCCATGCAGGATTTGCTGTAGAAACCCGTATGTGACACGCCCCACCCGTGGACAAGCGTTGCCTACATGCGGCACTCAACTCTTACCCAGTCCATTCACCCATTCCACAGCGGTAGCAAATCGAGTCCCTCATTGGACACACATGAGCAGTCACACAACCATCCACCAATCACATTGAAAATCGCTAAATGTAACTCTGTCATCAACATTGCGCACTTTGAAATTACTGTCGATAAGTCTGAATGGAAGTTGCATATCATTGCAAAGCACCTACTTCAGAAGCTACTGTGCAAGTGTTGCGCATTTCTATGTACAGCTCCATGCATGCGCACATACATGAGTATAGAATACAGGTATTTATATTTCAATCGGAGAACATGTGTAACCTTTATGATTTAATGGAAAACAAATTAATGCTGCTAAATGTGCATAGGCAATACATACCAATGTTCCCCCTTTTAAGTGCAAGATGTCCGATTTATCATTGACAAACCGCACGACTTCTTACTGTCTTCCGCATAACCTATACAAACGTTGCAAGGATGCCTATTTAGGGCGAAACTCGATTTTGTATTAGAAAATGTCGGAGTTGTATACTGTGTACGACCTACAGTAATGCTACTTACAAGGTAATCGTATGACAAAAGTAAGCGCTCCCGATTGCTGTGGTGACATCTCCCTCTGATGGTCTCCTGATTTTTCGGCATTATGCTTTTAAATTGCAAGTAGAGAATGTTTTCCCATCTACTACTGTGCCCTATCGCTTACAAACCTCTCTCCTATTGATAGTACACCTTGTAAAAAACAAGTCATTTTCATAACCTTAAAAATATTAGCAAGTAACATATTGCAAATACCATGCAAAGCCTGCACAGAGTGAAGTGAAATGCGCACATGCACTGGGTTCAAATATGAAAGGAGAATGCTCTGACGAACGATGCACAATTAATGTGTGCAGTATCAGAACTGCTGTAAACACACAAAGTAATTAATTTTGGTTTTTTGAATTGCAGTGAAGACTACTCTCCTGAGAACCAACAGCATCTACACTGCAGACGACATATCCGAAGAAACCTGGTCCTTTTGCAAAAAAAAGTAAGTACAGTACTACCTTTATATTGTAACTACTCCTCAAAGAGGCTGCATGGGTTATTTGTTTAATTTGGGCACCAAAGCAAACATTGATTTTTGAACCATTCTATCTACACATATCCATTTATTGAACAAAGAATAACAGGCAGAATGGCTCACAAATCCCTGTGTGTTTGGAACTCAAATAACGTACGTAATCCTTAGAAGGTTAGATTTAGAAAAGTAGTTGCTGTTGCAAGTTTATGGCATTTTGTTTATTAATAATGCTTCTCCTCACCACTAGCCCACTTTGTAGTCTCATCTGAAGCACATTGTACTAGTATACAAACAGTAAAATAGCCTTACCAAATGATTGAAAGAGTCCAATGCACATTCACAAACCATAACAAAGAGCTTCCCCATCAGACTCATACACGCATGCAAACAGCACACATACATTATACAACAGACAAAAGTATGCCTTCCTTTTTTCAACAGACACCAAAGAATGCCTACCAAAAAGCAACTCCGTAGAAAGAAACGCAGAAGTAGAGCAAATAAAAATAAAAGTGCCCAATCTAAGCATCCATCTGTTGTACAGTTTGTAGATAATGTTGGAAGAAACCAGCTAATGCAGTCGGTTAGCAAAACAAAAGAAGCTTCAACTACTGAAACTTTACGTCCTCCATCAAAATGTGTCACAAAACACAAACATGTTGGCAACAAATCGGCTACCAGTACAACTAACAATGCTCCTACTAATCCTGATAGTGTAACTCATAGTAAAAAAAGTATTTTATCAAAAATATTTCGTCACAGAGTCCTTCAGAATCTACTAAGAAGAGGACCGAAATCATCCTCACCCCTTAAAACCTACCGTAGAAAGTTAATCCTACAAGCTCTCGTGGACAGTGCAATCCTTCCGAAAAGGAAGTTGTTTATATTAGTGTTAAATAGGATGAAAGCACTAACAAAACTAAGTACCAAACGACAAAAGAAACTCAGCAATAAACGGAATGTGCACAAAAATATTTGTTTTAATGTTTGCGGTGGTGAATGGAGTCACACAACAACCACAGAACCATATTTTAATGAAGAAGCATACAAACAAAATCAAACAAACATAATTGCCATCCATACCAGTGGACGAGGGTATGAGAAAATCAATACTACCATCATGTAACAAGAAACACTGCTTACAAAAGTATACTCTGTAAACTCAGAATTACCTCTCGATTCAGCAGAACTACACCGTCAGGTATACAAATGGCCGTGCACATCAATGTGTGCCATTCCAAACAAAGCTTTCAAATCTTTACGTCAGTTCCTCAGTCAGTATTTAAAAGGTAAAGACAAAAGTAAAATGAAAGTGCCCAAAATATGGATATTTGTCCAGTGCGCGAATACACAGGACTACAAGGGCATTCATTAGCCTGCATTTCTGGGCCTATTTGCAAAAGCACCTTCCATGATATCAAAAGGATATCAATACATCATTCAAGTGTAAGAAATCTAGTGTATAAAATAAACTATGCAAAAACTTCAGCATCAGAATTAGGCAATTTAAATAACACTCTTCTGCATGGTACACCCAAATACTTACAAGAAGAAATTGACCGTATTCAGAGAAAGTGTTTTGGAAGTAAAAGCCACTAAAATGCAATAGTTTTAGAACATAGTAGCAACAATTATGCACATAGCAACCTTCTATTACGCACATACAGAAAAGAAATAGTACAATTTAAAAGGTCATCGGCTGAAGTACCAAACCATGTGTGTGTGTGTTGCCGCAGAACCTTTTACAAAAGGAACACAAAAAATGTAGACATAGCATACAAAATAGAAGACAATGAAGACTCTAAATGGTTTGAATTAGCGCTCTACCTTTTAGCAGAAAACAAATATGAACTAACTGAACGCCTAATATGTTGCAGTTACTGTACTACAAAATTAGACAACAACCACACTCCTTCACGTGCTACTACAAATCATTCGGAATTGTTCCCACTACCAAAAATCCTGCAACAACTCAATTTGTATGAGAGAATAATTGAAAAGTTCACCCATTTCAAGCAATTATATGCCTTCATCAAGAACAGCAAAATTACCTTCCTCTGAATTGGTGAAAGGCATTTGTGGCAAAGTAGTGTATTTGCCATTAGATCTAACGGGAAATGTACACACTCTAGGAGTGCAACGTTCAATAGAGCATTGTTTAATAGTCTTGGTAAATGGTGTACCAACAAAGGACAAGAACATTTGGCAACAACTGGTGGACTTACATAAGGTTAGACAAGCATTGCAATATCTAAAAGACAATAACGAGTACTACAAGGAAATAAATATTGATGAAAGCTTAAGGTAAACAACTGAAAAAATTGAAGAGCCATCAGAAACTGGACAATTCGAACTTTTGGATCCTGCTACAGTATCCACTCTTTTGGAACATTACAAAATTCATCCTTTGTATTCCAATGAAAGCATAGATGATGCAATAGAAACTTACCAAATGCGACAAACCAAAGGGTCACCAATGAGTATATGGGAAAAAAGTATAGAAGCACATGCTTTTCCACTGCTATTTCCTGCTGGCAAAGGTGGAAAATACGATGGCAGATGAAGTAAAACGTGGTAAAAGAAAACTAAATGAAACAGAAATGCAACAGAATCCAACAGCAAATTCCTCAAAGAAAAGAAAAGAAGCTAAAGTTTCAGCAATTACCACAAACAAAGAAGAACCTATTAGGGAATGTAAACCAGGGCCATCGGCAAAAAAGGAACAGAAATTCTGAAGAATGGACTCAGATACAGAACTAGCTGGTCCATTCAAATTTGCAAATGAAAGTGTGGTAAGTTGCTATGCAAATGTAGCAATGAATATTCTATTTCAATTTCCACCAATTGTTAACAATATTTACTTGCACAGTTCAGACCAATAGTGTTTGCAAATGTTAGTGCTTAATAGAAATGCAACAAGCAATCTTGACGACACATACAGTGTTCATGGAATACGGCAAGAATTGGACGACTGTGCTGGAATGGTGAGATCCACTTTGAACTCACAAGAAGATCCACAATAATTTCTAATGTACTTACTATTAGTATTGGAAAACAAAAGCATACCTGTAAATGAAATCTTCCAGATTTCGTACATGTGGAAACATACATGCACTCTCTGTAGCAACGTGGCCTTTGGCCATGCTCCCAAAATGCTCCCAAAATGCTACGCCCTCCCCACAACCATCTTAATGATGTTGCATAGTACAAGTGTACCAATAGCTGTGATATGTTGCAGTAGTATGTAGCCACAGGCTACAGACGTGAGCTTGAGGCCATAGAATTATCAATGTATGGGTGTACAGTATATAAAATGCACAGTTGCTTATAACTTCAGTTCTTATTACTTTGTTCAAATACTCTGCATCCTGGCCACTACTACCACACCATATGACATCCATTGCGGTATATAAGTACACTACATACAAATGTGCTTTTGGGGGAATGGCCTTCGGCCATATACCCATGATTGCAGCCCCTCCCCAAAGCTGCCTGAGTGATGCACTACCACACCATATCACACCCATTGTGCCGTGTAAGTACACTACATACAACTGTTCTGTTTGATGCATCGCCTGCGGCCATGCACTCATGACTGCAGACCCTCCCACAGCCTCCGGACTGATGTTTATACTAGGGGTGTCTCTGTAGCTCTGAAATGCTTCACTGTTTGTGGGCAGGGCCTACAATCTTAGGTGTATGTCCATACATTTCAATCTATGGTTGTGAAGTGGCTTATAACTGCAGTGCTTACAAGTTTCCTTTTGGGTGTATGCTTGGGTGTATGGCATACAGCCTGCAACCATGCACCCAAAAGTACACATCTTGGCCAAAACCACCGCAGTAGATAAAACCCATGTGGGCTTGTAAGTGAAGAGGTTATAGCTTTGTTGTTGGGTGCATTGCCTTTGGCCATGCACTCAAGACTGCACACACTCCCCACAACCAGGCAATCGATACGCATTACTACGGGTGTATCCATGGGTGTGACATGCTGCAGTGTTTGCGGCCAGGGCCTACAGTCTTGGAAGTAAGAGGTTCTAACTTTGTTATTGGGTGCAAGGTCTCCCCACAACCACCTCAGTGATGTGTGGTAGTGGGTTTTTTTCTATAAGTGTGGTATCCTTGACTGCTTCTGGCCAGAGGCTTCACTCCTAGCTGTATGTTCATAGATATTACATGGGATGGGTGTGCAGTGGCTTGCACGTCCAGTACTTACAACTTTGTTGTTGGGCGCATGGCCTTTGGGCATGCACCCAAGACTACACACACTCCCCACAATTTAGCAAGCGATACGCAATACTACGGGTGTATCCATGGGTGTGATATGCTGCGGTGGTTGTGGCCAGAGCCTACAGTCTTGGAAGTAAGGCCTTTGGCCTTCGGCCGACACCCATGCATCCAAGACTTTAGGCCCTGGCCACAACCACTGTAGCATGTCACACTCATGGCGGCATACTAATGAATATAATAATACCCATAGGAAAAAGTATTGCAATTACGGCATGTTGTCAATTTCAATGTTCGCTACCACTACGCGTCTACTTACAACAGTAACAAGTTTCCTGTGCACTGCATGGACTGAAATGCTACTGTTATTACAACTCTCATTTTCTGTGCGTACAAGGTGGCCATAGAAAATACATTGTGAAGACTGACCCCCAGAACAAATGCATTGATCACCCATGTCTTACTGTCTGACCCTGTCCCAACGCTCTGTGACACAGCAAAGAGTTTTATAAATATAGCATGTGTACGCTGGTTGTTGCTCCGCTATCGGCGGATCCAAGATGTCGGGCGAAGCCAAACAATCTGACGCAGAACACGTCTCACAGCAGCCAATCGGCAGAGATGTTGCGTGTCCGCGGTCATGACTCGAGCCCATTAGCCAATCGTTATCTTGTCCGTGGAGCGAACAGGAAAGTGTGACCGTGGAGCGGACATAGATATCACTAATTTTTTGAGACATACTTTTTGGTTGTTTTAAAGAAAAATACTGCATGGATTGTCACCAAATTTACAAAAGCACGCTCTCTGGACCAAGCCCCTATACCTGCTGCAAATTTCGTGAAAATCCATCCAGCGGTTTGAACTTTAGCCGTGCGCAAAGTTTTTCCCTCATTCTGTCTATGGGAAAAAAGGACATTTTGGAACCCCCCCTATAACTTTTCCCCCCCTGGACAAACATCACGGAACTTTGCAAAATTCAGAGTGGCCAATATACATTTTTTGCAAAGTTTGGTGAGGATTCGTCCAGGGGGAGCAGAGTTATAAGCCGCCCAAAAAGTGCTCTTCCTATGGAAATAGCAACTTAACCATAACTACACGGCCACTAATGTGGCCGTGTAATAAATATCCTATATGCGTCCTGATAACATGACATACACGGTTCACTCCTAAAAATGACTTCACAGGTTGTTTGCGAGTGCTTGGAAACAGAAAATAAGATACTTGATCTCCAAAAATTGAAGAGAGTGTTTCTATGTCTGTCTACAGAACCCGCGCGGAGTATGGCTACTTTTAGCTAGTAAAGCATCTAAAGCACAGTTTCTGCTGTCAAACCATCTAGGCCACTTTGCACTTAAAATGTAGCACTACTCAGCTTGAACACACCTACCCTGATGCATAAAGCCATCAAGTAACACTAATTGGACAGGAACATTCTGCTTCCACCCATGAACCCGTATTATGTATACAGCATACAGTAAAATATACATACAACAATACTCAATACACAGGCTGGGAATATAGCTCAGGGCAACGTGTTTAATAATCTAATATCATCCCTGTGCAAATTGAACTTAGAAGTGTGCCGAAAAGCGTGTCCCCACTGAATTTAGAACAACGCTTAGAAAGCCCTCCTAAAATCCATCTAAAAGCTTGTACCAAGCATGAGCACACCCACTCCACCAGAGTTTGCCAGAAACGACCACCGTGGACTGCCCCCACTCCCCGATCTGCCTTCCCTCCCGCCCCCCCTGCCCAAGACATCCCACCCCCTTCGCATTCCCTACCATTCCGCTCTCCAAACACCAAGCCAGAGGGGCACGATGGCGAGCCAACCACCCTAAAATCACTCCTCCCCAGAACCCCACCACCGACCACCCACTGTTAACCATGCCCCCTACCCTCGCTATCATAACAGGCACTCCTCGCCATGCTTTCATCAACCCCATGCCTTGCCTACGAACCCCCACCACCTTCCCCCTGACCGCACCATTTCCCCTCCCTAAATACTGCACGCCTAGCCCTAGAAAAAACTGAAGCTGCATCCCTCTCTCCATCTAACCCCCTACCCTCTCTCACACTCCAATCGCTACAAAGAAACTAAAGAGGAAACGCACCTGGTCCCCCTCAATCTCTCAGCATTCCTCACCTCCCCTGCCTCGACTCACCACCTCATTCCCGCAGTCACCCCCTTCCCCTGTGTTTTCACCCCTCCTAAAACCCCTCTCCCTTAATTTCTCATCAACTGCAACTGAAATCCCTAACCGCCCACACCCCACATTCAAATCTCCCAAACCAAACCCGATCATCCCAACACACGCAGCTACCCAATCCCGCCCGAAACCCGTCAATTTTTCTGCTCGCCCACTATTCCCATCGAACATCACCCACCCTACCCCTGTCCCTCCCCAGTCTCCACTCTCCCCGCCACCACCCCCTTCCGCTCCAGCTCCGAGACCAACCTCACCTGCCAATGTGAACTGCATCCCGTTTAATGCCCGATCCGTAGCAAAAAACAGACACTCCATCTATGACCTCCTCGCCTCTGACAAACCAGACCTGGTTTTTAAAACCGAAACCTGGTTCTCTGACGACTTCGCCCCAATCGCTAATGAAGCCTTCCTCACAGACTACTCCCTCATCCCACTGAACTATCCCTCCAGAGGAGGTGGAGTAGCATTCGTCTTCAAGTCTCTCTTCCACGCCTCAATCATCGACAACCAACCTTCCATCCCTTCCTGCGAATCTCTCCTCGTTAGACTATCCCTCTCCCTGTCACTCTCACACAGCTTCCTAATAATCTACAGGCCCCCTGGCTACGATAGACAATTCGCAAACAATTCCCTAGGAATTCGTGGAACCGCTCTTAAATGGATAGCTTCATTCCTCAAAGATCGGTACTAAATAACAATACTCTCCTCCTATACCTCCCAAGCCCGACCAGTCGACATGGGAGTCCCACAAGGAGCATGCCTATCCGCCCTCCTGTTCAATCTCTACTTGATCACCCTCCCACCAATAATTTGTTCGCACAACATCCTGTGCTACAACTACGCCGACGACACTCAACTAATTCTAAAACTTCTGAACTCAAAACCCAACTGCCAACCTGACCTGGCCTCCTGCCTCCTTGACATAGAAAGCTGGATGACCTAAAGCCACCTCCTGTTAAACCCCTTCAAAATGGAATTCATGGTATGTGGCAACTCCGAACTTCTTCCACACCCACTACCCTGGCCATCCGCAATGGGCAACTCACCGACCCCCTCCAACTCAGTGAAAAATCTTGGATGGACACTTGACTCTGACCTAACTCTCTCGCGCCAAGTCAACAACGTCTCAAAGTCCTGCCACTACCACCTTAAAACCCTTAGGCGCATCTTCCCATATCTCTCCTTTCCCAACAGACTCTCCGCGGTCCAATCAATCATTATATCAAGACTGGACTACGCAAACCCCCTATACCTTGGAGTCCACGCGTACCAACTGAATAAACTCCAAAGGGCACAAAACGCGGCAGCCAAATTGCTTCTTGCGCTCGGCCTAAGAGACCACATCTCCCCAGCCCTTAAGACGCTGCACTGGCTTCCAGTAGCCCGAAGGGCGACTTTCAAGACCTTGTGCATCTCCCATCGAGCACTGCATAAAACAGGACCTCAATATCTTCAAGACAAGCTGAAACCCTACCACCCCCCACGCACCCTAACATCAAGCTCAGCCGGCCTCCTAGTCATACCGAAGACAAACTCAATCAGGTTAGTCTGATCATTATTCTCAGCCTTGGCCCCCACGCTATGGAACTCACTCCCACCCCAGATCCACCTAACTGAGGATTTAATGTCTTTCCACGAGCTGCTGAAAACCTGGCTCTTCCCCTAAAACCAACACGTACCAATCCAACCCAAACAGACCAACAGCAACACAATGCCACCAATCCATCAAACCACCTGATTCGAGAAACTGACAGCTAACAAACCCTAATATAAACTAGAAGGACAAACATAATTAAACCAATAAAATAAATCAAAGCAGTGAAATGGTTAATAAGAATAAATCATATGGAAACAGTAAAGAGATTTAATCTCCAGAAATAGACAGAATGCGTTCGGAGTGAACAACGTAAATGGCGTGGATCATATACTTAAAACAGATAACTATTTAGTTTGTATGAGTGTGGAAATCGAATGAATAAGTAGATCCGATGAGTGTATGGAATGGACGAACATGTTGAGTTGATGAGTGTTTAGAGCGGATGGGTGTGTAGAACGGACTAGCATGTAGCGCGGACAAGTGCGTAAATACAGAGAAGTGCATAGAACGCAGGAGTGCGTAAATCAGATGAATGTCCAGAACGGATGAATGTAAACAAGATAAGTGTGTAGAACAGATGAATAGGTGGAGCAGATGAGTATGTAGAGCACATCAGTATGGATAACGGACGAATATGGAAGTGCGGAGAGAGTGTAGATCACTGAAGCAGATGAATGCATAGACCTATGTAGAGCACATCAGTATGGATAACGGATGAATATGGAAGTGCGGAGAGTGTGTAGATCGCTGAAGCAGGTGAATGCACAGACCTATCAAATGTACAGAGCCGAGGAGTGTATAGGGCGGTGGAGTGTATAGGGCGGAGGGGTGTATAGGGCAGAGGAGTGTATAGGGCAAAGGAGTGCATAGGGTGGAGAAGTGTATAGGGCGGAGGAGTGTATAGAGCGGACAGAACGGATATATACGGAAAGTTTAGAACAGATGAGTGTATAGATGAATATATAGCAAGGAGATCAGTGTTGATTGTGGGAAAAGCACATGAGTGCGGGGAGCGGATGAGTTCGGGGAGCGGATGAGTGCGGGGAGTGGATGAGTGCAGGGAGCGGATGAGTACGTAAAGGGGATGAGTGCGTAAAGGGGATGAGTGCGTTAAGGGGATGAGTGCGTAGAGGGAATTAGTGCATCGAGGGGATGAGTGCGTCGAGGGGATGAGTGCGTCGAGGGGATGAGTCCGTCGAGGGGATGAGTCCGTCGAGGGGATGAGTGCGTCGAGGGGATGAGTGCCTAGAGGGGATGAGTGCCTAGAGGGGATGTGTGCATAGAGGGGATGTTTGCGCAGAGGTGGGGAGCACGCAGAGGGGTCTGAAAGAGCAAATAGCCCAACATACCCCATCACCATGCTTACTCTCTCCTTACATCACCACCCAACTAGAACACAGAGATACTATGACACCATTCGGTATAACTGTTCTCATACCAACATCCGCCGCTCACTCCACATCATTCTAAGCAATCACTGCTGGTTACGCACCTCCAGCCAGGCGTTCTCCTCAGGCCTAACGCAGCCATATCCGGTCTGGTTAAATCCCGCCAGAATTAACACATACTCCTGATCTCTCAACCATCACACCTACCGCTAAAAGCAGCTATTTAACGGATACCGCACGAGCTGCACACATACAGATGCTCACACCACCTTTTGACTCTCTCTACTCTCTATACTGATCTGAACTTCGGTTCCCAAGGGCGTTCAACCTACCAGCGCCTTCAGACCATACCAATGTTACATAAGGCGCTATATAAATGCAAAATAACAATAACAATAACAATGGAAGTAAGACAAGGGGTATCAACACAGGTTTGAGTCCTGGTGCCGTGCTTGGAGACTGGTCTCTGATATTTAGAGCATTATAAACAATGGGCCTCATTACAACCCTGGCGTTAAGGAGTTAACGGCGCCGTAAAAGGCTGCGGCGCCATTAAACCCTTAACACCAGATTCACACTTTAACGCCTGCTTTTTGCAGGCGTTAAAGTCCAACCCGCTAAGGGACCTTGGTGCTAATTACGGCACCGTAATTTACGGTGCCGTAATTAGCGCCTTCCCCATTCCCATTGAGCCCTATGGGCCAAAAATGGGAATGGGGAAGGGGCCATGGTGAATGGGGATTTACCGCCCCGCCAACCTTGGAATGGGGCGGTAAATCCGCCATCCACCATGGCGGAATCCGGCATGGACCATGGTGCTAATAGCACCATGGTCCAACGCCAGGGTTGTAATGAGGCCCAATGTATTAATAAAACCTTTTCATGCATTTTTTTATATGTGAGATGTTTTTGAATGTTCCCCGTATTAAAGCAGCACATCCCTACCCAATGAAGAAAAAAGAATACTTATAAAAGAGCACACCGGTGAAGAGGTTTGAACCCAAATCGTAAGTCAAGTGTTCAAACGTCTACACTAGGAATGCCCCAGGTAGGAAGTGCATACAAGTATATATTATATTAAATGCAGCATGACTTGTCCCTAGGCACCAGGCACCAAACTGCAGATGGCATTCACTGCCTCCACTTCAGGACAGAGACTAATGGGATTTGTTTTTGGTATGGCTAAATCCTGTGGATGGACATGGTCATGTACATCTGTTGCCACACTATGGAGAGAGAGATGTACAATCAGTGTTCTTTTAGGCTTATGATAGAAAGGTAACTTGAGAGGGTATGAAATCTCGGCAACAGGCATTTGGCACTGCAAATGTCCATGACACGAATTATATGTTGCATTTTGATTAAGTCCTCTGTCTGTACATGGAAAAACATTTCCACTCGCTTAGAGGGCTGGGAGACACCCACAGCCAGAGAGGTGGATTAAAATGCTGAGTGATTAACATATCTGATAAACCTAGGTATTTTGATCATGTGCAACATCAGGCAAGGAGCCGCTGGTTGGATCACAGGGTACGTTTCAGCTTTCCCTTCCCGATTAGCCCAGGAATTCTCATTTCCGAACTCTGCCTGTGCTTTGGTTCGCTAACTATTCTGGCTTTAATCTGATACCACCTCCACTAATTCAATAACCTCTCTGTTGTTGAGGTGGTAAATGATCTCACGTTTTCTCTTTCTCCTCTATTCTTCCTGCCCTTCCTGTCCTTTTTTCCTCTCAATACTATTTCTTCCTCCTTTCTACATCCCCTCTTTCTGTTCCTCTCTCTATCTCCACCTTTACATTCGCTTTCCGGCTGCTTTCCTCTTCCCCTTTCTCTCCTCTTTCTCTCTATCTCCTCCTTGACATTCGCTTTCCTGCTGCTTTCCTCTTCCCCTTTCACTCCTCTTTCTCTCTATCTCCTCCTTGACATTCGCTTTCCTGCTGCTTTCCTCTTCCCCTTTCTCTCCTCTTCCTCTCTATCTCCTCCTTTACATACGCTTTCCTGCTGCTTTCCTCTTCCCCTTTCTCTCCTCTTCCTCTCTATCTCCTCCTTTACATTCGCTTTCCTGCTGCTTTCCTCTTCCCCTTTCACTCCTCTTTCTCTCTATCTCCTCCTTGACATTCGCTTTCCTGCTGCTTTCCTCTTCCCCTTTCTCTCCTCTTCCTCTCTATCTCCTCCTTTACATACGCTTTCCTGCTGCTTTCCTCTTCCCCTTTCTCTCCTCTTCCTCTCTATCTCCTCCTTTACATTCGCTTTCCTGCTGCTTTCCTCTTCCCCTTTCTCTCTCCATTCATTTCTACCTCTCCTCTGCACTCCGATTACTAACACCCACTTTTCCCCACTGTTGTGCTTCCCCTTTATACCCTAATTTGGTTGGGGCTGGACCTAGTAATTATATGATTGCTTTCAGCCGTGTGAGTGGTGCGAGCATCTTGGATGATTGGGTAAAACCCGGTGAACTACAATTTCCGCAGGCGGCCTTTGTTCCATAGCAAACCACTGCATGTCTTATCTTGGTGAATTTAGAAAGCATATGCCTACCATCTTGGAATCAGCCTGTCAGCAGCCCTCAGTTGGTCGATTATCACTGAAAGTCGGTGGACTCTCCTATTGGGTGCCATTCATGGTATAGCTTCTGAATTCCTCCAGACACCAACAGGCCTCATGAAGTGGTGTGAGTAGGACCCGGGGTATTCACCTCAAGCAGTGTTCATGCACTTCTAACTAACTCACCATTCATGAATACAACACAGTTTGCAACCTGCCTCCCAGGTGAGCCCCTGAGTTGCTTGATTCTTGCTCTTCTTGTGTTTACTTTCAACCTCTCCTGCATGATTCTCCAGCCACCATTGGTTCCCTGGAACAGTAGGGTGTTTCATACACATGAGGCTAGAATAGAGATGGGGACATAGGTGCTTCCCTGTATAACACGTATGGAGACATAATCTCAGAAGGATTGACGGCCCCTGTTCTCCAGGGATAACCCACTCTTATCCTCTAGCCCCTGCCTGTGTCTTGTTCATAGTATGTTCCAGGTGTTTTTGCCACATTAATTCTACATGACATTGGAATGTATGGAAGCGAGGCTAAAACATTAAAGTACATGTCTGCACTTTTTGCATGACCATTTCAATGGGTGTGTTATAGCATACTGGAATTAATGTTGACAATAGATCATATTCCATCCATCTTTGTAGCAAGCCAACATTTGAAGGAGCTCATGGTAAGCGCTGGCAAGTTCCTAGTCAGGATTTCATTTCATGATAGGCTGTAATTTATGCATATAATCCAGTAGATGATGCTGTGAAAAAGACATTGCACAGGACAGAGGGCAATACAGACCACTCCACAACAGACATGCACATCAGCAGGCAAAAGCAGTGCCTATACGTCCATAAAAGGGCAATAGTCGACTTTCAACTCTAGAGGCAGGCAACAGTAAGAGTCATAAAAGGTTCAGGCGCTTAGTTATGAAGTCACTTTCAACGAAGTTTTTATATTAGGGACCAATGTGGAGAGCAGGCATATGGGAGTAAGGGGAGCACCTGGTGGCAAAGCGACAAAGTCTCTGCCAGCTAGCCCTGGACTTCCAGGTGATGCAAGACATCTCCAATGCAGTGGTAAAAATTGTCTCCAGTATCATTGCTGTTCTGTAGCAGGGACACACAATGCGTATCCTATGCTTCCTATATGTTTCCCTCCTTTAAGTGACATATTCCATTGCTTACCACTGATAAGCTTGTAGCCGATTGTTAGGGAGAATTCTCTTGAAAGGCTAATTTCCCAAACCTAGTGAGTTCCCCAGCAGCTTTGCTGGATTTTTGGGGTTTGTTTTTTTCTCCTGCTAAGAGTGAGACTCTTTTACTCCCACTCTTAGGCATGATTTGAGGTATGTCTTTGACTTGTTATGTGCTTATGGGCTATGGGGTTTCCTTTTACTCCATAGGGTATATCATCTGTCTTTCTGTATGCGTGGTACACAGCACCCTCAGTGCAGTACCACATGGGTGTCACAGTGACTCCCAAACATAGACTCCATACCCTGGGACTGACTACTGTCTCCCAGGGCATGTATAGTCACCATTGGCTTTACTAGTCCAAAACTGTGAACAGAACCAGTACAAACCATCATATTGTGGAAGTACTGGTAAGGGGTAATTCGATTGCCCCTGGGTCTGTTTTCGAGGGGGCACTGTCCCGTCCCCCCTCGTCGAGTTTCTGGCTGATGGCAGTGGTTACTATGTGATTTTCCCCTTCATTTTAAACGTACCACTTTTTGGTGCAATGTTAAAGATACCGCCGGTTTATTTATTTAATATTAAATCACCGGTTGGGTCTTTTTGCCAGAACTCGATTCTAAAATGGCATTTGTGTCCGTCTCTGTAACTCTGACTAAGGTCGAGCCCTTTGTTCCACTATTTTGGCGGGCTTCTCCACAGAAGCCCTCCAAGTGGTGCCACTCTGTCTGGGTTGCACAGGAAGGGTGGAGGGGGCAATTGGCACTCTGGACTGCATTGCCTTAGCAATCCAAGTCGCACTCTACTCTGATTGGCCCAGTGGTGAGCCCCCCGGCTCACCACTTAGCATGTGTGATTGACAGCTAGGCTGATGAATGGGGGTTTTTCTGCATAAAAGCAGGGCCTTTGGGACTGGAACTTCAGAAGTCGCCACAGGACCTAAGAACCCGACGAGGAAGAAGCGGAGCCACCTGCAACCCGACGACACCACCGGTGAAGCCCTGCTGCAACGAACTCACCACTTTTCCGACGACAGGGAAGATCTTCTGCTGGAGAGTCTTCTCCCCTTTGAGCTGGTGGGACCAACCAGTTCGCCCTCTTTCGCTCCCAGAAGCGTTACTTGGTCGAATCGCCCGTGCCAATCACCCCGTCGACCGGATAGCCAAGCTCACCCCTTTTGACCGCGAATAAAAGGACCGCATCTTTTAAATCGGGAACTCCGCGGCTGGTTTCATCCCTGGGCAGTGCAAAGACTCCAGACATCCTCCCGGACGAAATCCTCTCTTCCTCTTGCTGGAACAATGAACTGCAAGCACTGCCAGAAACAACTGTCCCCGCTGGAGCTTCCTTCCCATTTAAGGTACTGTGTCCTGCCTGGCCTCCCTTTCTAAAGAGTGCTCAAGGTGTCCCCTAAATCCTTGACTTCTATACTGGGTTGGCCCCAGACCTGCTAAACTTTGTTTCTTGAACTATTCCAACTCCTTTATTGACACTCTGCAAAGACTTTTAATGCACTTTAAACTGTGTGATCCTGGGCACATTTTCACTTGCTCCACTTTAAGTGGGCCTGGCCTATGAACTTTGGCTCTACAGTATAACCTGCCTTTCTTCCCTTTGCTCTGCCTCATAAAAAGTGTTGGGAACTGTTTTATTTCATGCTCTGCCTTTTCTTCCCGTTTTTATCCTAAACTATTGGAGTGCCATCTAGGTTAAGCGCTCACTTCTGTCTTAACATACCTGTCTCAACACCCTGACTTGTCTGATAGTTATTAAGGGAGGTGTGTATACTTTACCTGATTGTGTTTTAACTTGCTTTTACTTATGAGTGCTGGTATATTACTTCAAGTGTGTTTTTAAATAAATAACTATATACTTTTTATACAAAGCTCTGGTCAGTGTTTGTTTGCTCTACTGTGTTTTGTGTATACTCTACATACTGCCCTAATCTTCTTGAGAGAAGTCTGACTGCTCAGCCACAGCTACCAGGTAAATCTGGGTGGTGCAGACTGCTACCTACCAATTGGGTTTACTGCTGCTCCTGTAGTCTTAATCTTTTTGCAGTGTTCCCCAAGGGAACTGCACAGGATTCTGCCTAACACCGATCTAATGATCTTATAGAATTTGATCCAGAATGGCTTTGGTGGGGTTGCAAGTATAACACATAGTACCAGCTGAAAAGGTACACACCAACCCACTGGAATGCAGCAATGTACATGTTTGTTTTCTTATGTGAGCAACACGCTGCTGTAAGTGACTAAGGCCCTCATTACGACCCAGGCGGTAAGTGATCGAAATTACCGCCATGGCGTAATGAGCGTTAACGCCATGGTCCGATGGCGATAAGAGCGCCATATTACGACCCATCGCGCACGAGCATTACGCCATGGCGGTAACGTAAACTACGCCATGCCGTAAACAGCCCTTACCGCCCTCGTTAACAGCGCAGGGTGACCTACCGCCACCCATCATTGCGCCGACCGTAGTCAGCGGTGACCACAATTAGGCGGAACCGGAAATAGCGTAATCGCGGCGGAACGGGAAACAGCACAGCGGCCATCTTAAAAAACACAATCCGTTGCCACCCTACCCAACCACACCACAACCACCCTCAAACCCCGACATTCCCATAACCCACCCATTTCCACAGCCAACCATGCCTAAAGTTGTCAAGAAGGCATGTGACAGGCAGCGGCAGGAGCGCTTCAGTCGTGAGGAACTGCAAATGCTTGCAGACACGCTCCAGGAGAAGGCCGATGTTGTCTTCTCCACTGAGATGACCCGGACAGCCATATATGCCGCAAAAAGGAGGTGTGGGAACTTGTGGCACAACGTGTCAGTGCTGTTGGAACCACCCCACGCACCTCCAAACAGTGCCGCAAGAGATGGGACGACCTGCGGATCAGGGTCCGGGGCATTATGTCAGCCAACCGTAACCTGGCCCTGGGAACTGGCGGGGGAGCAGACTCCCCACTGAAGATGCAGCCATGGGAGGAGACATGTGCCTCTCTGATTGGCATTGAGTGCATCGAAGGTGTCGGCGAGATGGAGAGAGGGGCCCCGACATCTGGAGAGACAGGTAGGTGCCTCATATCCAGCCTTGCAAGACACCCTGATACACTTGCACGTGACAATCACAATGTGGCAGACGCAACACATCAGCAGATGAGCCACACCCTGCGCACATGCAGCATGTACACTGTACAGTAGGCAGACACACACCTGCATGCAAAACCGAACCTAAAGGGAGGCAACCTGTATGTCACGGGCTACTAACTCCACCATCTATCCATTACACTCTTCACAATGCCTGCTCAATGTCCGCTGAACCATCAATAACAGTCACCCTCCTCTGCTCCACCACAGGCTCGCAATCGGACACTGGCAGGGACGACAGCACCAGCACCCCAGCCAAGAAGGCCAGGAAAGTGGGAGAAGGGAAGCATGCATCCACCTCTGCTGGACCCAGGCAGAAACCACGCCAGGCTGAAGAGGCCAGGGCAGCAAAGTCCCCCGAGGAAGGGGTCGTGACAGCGCCTGCAGCCCAACAACACCCACTGTTGCCCACTGAGGGCAATGTGTCAGCAGGGAGCAGTAATGTTGGGGAGACTGCAGCCATCGCTGCCTGCTCCGACAGTGATGTGGAGGATGACACTGGACTTGACCACAACACGCAACTGCACTCACCACACCTATCCCCAATCAGCCATCATGGAGATGACACCCAGGGCCCATCGCCACCTAATTCATGGCCAGCAACTCCAAGCCCATTGGCACCCTCCATTGGGCCAGAATTCCAGCTGTCGCTGGAGCAGATTGCCAACAGGCAGGAAGCACTGGGCACACTCCTCACGCAGCATGTTGCAGAATGTGGAAGTGCCAGTGCAGCCATGGAGAGGAGTGCTGATGGCATCAGGGCTGCCATCCAAACTGCCAGCAGGGACATATGCACCGAACTTGCTGCAGTGCGGCAGATGATGAGCCAGCTCATCCAGACAATTCTGGACACATGCCGTACTGAGCAGCCCGGTACATCCTCAGCTGCAAGTTCAGCACAAGTCTCTCCCATCCGCAGGTCATCCAGGACCCTGAGGAGCACAGGCAGGGGGGCCCCAGGTTCCGGGAGAGGGGGCAGTCAATAGTGTGCTAAACTATACACACTTCACCACGGGCACTGTCACATGTTTGCAGGGTGTTCAGGGGGGAGGGGGGAATTGGGTGTGTTGGAGTGTTCAGGGGGGAGGGGGAGGGGGGAATTGGGTGTGTTGGAGTGTTCAGGGGGAAGGGGGAGGGGGGAATTGGGTGTGTTGGAGTGTTCAGGGGGGAGGGGGAGGGGGGAATTGGGTGTGTTGGAGTGTTCAGGGGGAGAGGGAGGGGGGAATTGGGTGTGTTGGAGTGTTCAGGGGGAGGGGGAGGGGGGAATTGGGTGTGTTGGAGTGTTCAGGGGGAGGGGGAGGGGTTCTGTTATACCTATTCAGAAGAACAATACAATTTTTATTTTCTCACAAACGAAATGTGTGGACATTGCTCATTGCGTATGTGTGCTTTATTGTTTTACAGTCCACAGTGTTGACATACCAGACGCACACAGTGCCCCAAGTGCCATCCATATGTTACACACTCGCTGTGTGTGCTAGAAGTATCGGTCAATGACATTCTGACGCATTATATGCCCCTCCTGTGCATCTCTGCCTCCCTGAGGTGCTGCCCCATCCCCAACATCATCATCCCCATCATCAGGTGGTTGTGGTTCTGCGTCAGGGGGCAGAGGCACGTTTCGTCTGATGCACATATTGTGTAGCATGACACATGCCATGACGATCTTTGCAACCTTCTCATGGCGGTACAGGAGTGCCCCGCCAGACCTGCTGAGGCAGCGGAAACGTGCCTTCAGTAGGCCAAAAGCATGCTCTATCACCAAATGGGTACGTGCATGGGCATGGTTGTAGTCCTCCTCATGCTGGTTCGATGGGTTCCGCACTGGTGTGAGGAGCCACCTCTTCAGGGGATAGCCCGCATCACCTGTAAAATGTGAGATAAGAATGTGTCAGGAACGAGATTGATATGTGAACATGACGCACAACCATGCCTTGATTCTGACTGTTACTGTGCACCAATTGGAGTTGTGGTTATGGATTTACACTGTGCAACCAGTATGTGTTCATGGCTCTCATGTACTGTTTTGCATGCAAAAACACAATGCAGGGGGGACGATTGCCTTGTGAGTGGCCATCCACTGTTTCCGTTCAGGCCGTCATTCATGTGACCTTGCACGTGTCCTGTGAGCTTGAAGCTCACATGATAGCAACATTGATGTCTGGCTCATTATGACCCCAGTGAGCATTACTGGTGTCAATGGGGACAGTTTGTGGGTCTTGTAGTGGTGCATTGATGTTCCTGTCTGTCATGTTCCTCCTTTGTGCGCAGTTGTGGGGGACAGGCCTTTCAGTAGTTGGTGCATGGTGACGTGCATGTTGGTGGTTTTCTTTAGGGTCAATGCGGTCACAATTTGCACAATGCACTTGCAGATGGTTGTGTCGTTTTTGGGATGCACTTTCATTCACATGTTGGGATGATTAGGTCAGGCATGATGTGTACACTACTCTGTTGACGTCAGTGCTGCCACAGGGAATGATCTGGCTACTGCTAGTTGCACCCATGTGACGTATGCATCACCCCCCTGTATCTGCCAGATGAAATATGCATTGGTACGTCATTCAACACCCACTTTGCATTTCCATGCTCATGACATTAGACTCACCGAGTAGGTAGGATCTTGGGCCTGCATGTCGCTCCATGTAGCGTGGTATTGTGGAGTTCCGAAGGACCATAGAATCATGGGTTGATCCGGGGTATCTGGCACAACAATGTGTGATGATCCTGTTGGAGTCACAGACCATTTGCACGTTGATTGAGTGGAAATGTTTACGGTTGCGGTACGGTACCTCCATGGCCTGTGGGACCACCAATTCAACATGGGTGCAGTCAATGGCACCAATGCAACCAGGTATGCCGGCCAGTGCATGGAAACCCACTTTGGTGTTGGCAATCTCCTGGGCAGACCGTGGTAATGAGATGTGGTCATCTGTGTGCTTGAGGAGGGCATCGAGCACTTGCATCAGTGTACGCGAGAATAATGGTTGTGATATGCCATGCAAGTGCCCCACTGTGTGCTGGTAGGTGCCTGTGGCCAGGAAGTGGAGCACAGACACTACCTTCAGTAGGGGGGGGGGGTGGCAGTGGGTGTTTCAATCATGCTGACGATGTCGTTGTGTATCATGTCCACAATGGTGGTGATGGTGTCCCGGTCCAGTCGGTACAGGGTGTGGATCTGTTCAGCGGTGAGGTTGAATGGGCTGGCTCTGATGCGTGGGATTGGGGCTGCCTGCGTGGTGGCACTGGCTGTGCTGGTGGGGCTTGCTGGGCCTGCCTTGCCCTCCTTCTCCTCCTGCGTCTCCTCTGTGCAGCCTGTTGTTGTTGTTGTTGTTGTTGTTGTTGTTGTTGTTGTTGCTGTTGTAGCACTCGCATTGCTATCAGGTCCTCCAGCCCCAACATTGCTAGTCCTATTGGTATCATTGTGGAGTGTGACTGGGTGTGGGAAGGGGTGGGGTGTGCTCTTTTTGTACTTCCTGAGTCTGTATTGCCTTCACCTGTGCTGTTTCTGTGCACCTGTGGCAGCTGCATTCACTTTACATGGCCCTTTACGGTTGGTTCGCGATGGCGTAATTAGCACCATAGCGGTAAGGTACTTAACGGGCTGGGTGATGGCGTTAGGGGCATGTCCGCTTGGGTCGGCATTCGCGTACCTTTCCGCCATGGCGCTAAGTACGGTGTGGATGTTCGCGTGCGCGCGCCCTTGGCGCAGTCAGCGGCAGCGTTAGCTATGATGCCGCTAATGACATCGTAGTTTACGGTCACGGGTCGTAATCGGCCCTAGTGGAAGACGATGGTGGTAATCGCTTACCGCCATCGTTTTTCGCTTTGCGCCAGGGTTGTAATGAGGGCCTAAGGCTAAAGATGAGCATTGGAAGGGCCCCCCTTTACAGTGACTCCGTAGCATCTTATATCAAATGTTATGTTATGTTATGTTATTTGGCATTTATATAGCGCTCTAAATATCAATGCTATGACCTTAAAGCACTGGTAGGTTGAACGCCCTCGTGGACCGGAGTCCAGGTCAGTAGAGAGAGTAAGTGTCGTAGGGTGCGTGGGTGCACCAGTTATATGTGCAGCTGATGTAATTGCCTGATAGTGGCTGCATCCTAGCGTTAGGTGTGGTGGTGATATCAGTTGAATGTGTGCAGTCTGGAGGGTGGACAACCAGACTGGGTTCTGGCTGCGTTAAGCCTGTAGGACGCTTATGTGTGCAGCTAGGCCAGTTTGTCATGGGACATAGCTGCGTTCTATTAAAGTGATGAGGTGTTCATGGGTAGTGTTCGTATGTGAGCAGCTAGGCCGAATTTATCGAGGGGTATAGCTGTACTCTAATTGTTTGATGGTGTAGAGTAGAGAGTAACCGTAGTGATATGATATGATGGTTCATCCACAAAGCGCCTAAGCACAATGCGCTTCGAAGGGCTCGATGACAAGGGAGGGAATGATGGAGAACTCGAAGGCATTCCCACAGGCCATGGGCATCGCGAATGTGATGAGTCTCTGCTGCACTCGGTCAAGCCACATCCAGACAACGCAAGTGCTAAGTCACGGACAGGAGGGCATGCTTGGGAACGGTACATGAGGATGGGAGACTCGGCTTAAACAGTGACATTGGGGCGGACCGCGGTTGGGAAAACAGCAAGCATGCAGGGGCCAGAGGTACAGAGAGACATCACAGGACAGAGGGGTTGGGTTTACAGTGACATCATGGGGGCCAGATGGGGCAGGCATACGCAGCGACAGCATGGGAGCTGGAGGGGTAGGGCACTCAGGGACATCACAGGGACTAGGGGCTGAGCTTACAGGGACAGGACAGGGGGCAAGAGATATACATGGCTACATCACGGGGAGCAAGAACACAGCGACACACGGGCACAGGGGGGCACACAGCGACATCAAGGGGACTAGAGGGGTGGGCATACAGAGGGATACATAGCGACATCACAGGGAACAGGGGTACACAGAGACACAAGGGGCACACAGCGACATCACGGGAACTAGAGGATTCCATGTGTTCAAATTGCAGCAGAAAGGCAGTGATTTTGCCGCCGCAATCCATGTAAAGGATGCGGGGGACACCCCTGCATCCCCCGGACTCATTATAACATTTAAGGGGAGCGGGGGACACTCCCACAACCCCCGTTCCCCTTAAATGGTATAATGGGGTACACCTTTACCGGGTCAAACCACAGCATCTTAGCCGTGATTTTTTGTACAGGTGACATTTTTGCCACGATTTTATCCGTGCATACCAACTAGAGGTGGTGTCGACAACATAGTGGACCGGCGGGTTGGGTGCAGTGATGAGATGGTAAGGGCAACAGGGAGACATGGGGACATAAGGGGTTGAGGGGAAAAAAGTGACATTGAGGGGAAATGAGGGGCTGGGGTAAATAGCGACATCACAGGGGACCAGAGGGGCGGGGGTATGTTACGACCGCACGGGGCTGGAGGGTAGGAGCATATAGGGACATCAAATGGACTAGCAGGAGGGCATACAGCAACAAGGGCCAGACGGTTATGCAGTGAGGGACCAGAGTGGCAGGCATTCGCAGCGACAACACGGGAGCTGGAGGGGGGTAGAGGCACTCAGGAACATCACAGGGACAAGAGGGGGCTAGGCTTACAACGACAGGACTGGGGGCCAGAGGGATACATAGCAACATCACAGGGAACATGAGGGGAGGGTTATATGGTGACACACGGGCACACAGCGACATCACAGGGACTAGAGGGGTGGGCATACAGAGGGATACATAGCGACATCACAGGGAACAGGAGGGCAGGGGTACACAGCGACACACGGGGCACAAAGCGGCACACAGTGACATCACGGGCACTAGGGCAGATGTTGAACAGCAACAGCACAGGGGACCAGAGGGGAACACTATGATATCACAGGGAGCCAGAGGGTCTGGGAACACAGCAACAGGATGGGGGCCCAAAAGGGGAACAGAGGGTGTAGGGCATACATCGACAGCATGGGGGATAATGGGAATTGCGAGGAGTTATGACCCAAGAAGGTCATTACTCTGCATTTCAGGGATAAACCTGTTTAAAGCCAATTGAATGGGCATATTCATTGATGAGTTGGGAGTTCCATTGTGTATTTGGTTGTCAGAAATGTAATCTCTTCGGAAGTTTGAGGATGGTGATGGAAAGAGCCATGTTTTAGAGCTTTGCAGAAGGCCATGTAATCTTGGGTGTGTCAAATATGTGGGGGAAGCGAGTTCCACAGAGTCGGGGCCTTGGCTGAGAAGGCAGATCCTCCGATCCTGACAGAGTTAGTGGTTGGGACCACTAAAAGGAGGGCGGTGCTTGATCTTAGGGTGCGGGGTGAGAGGACTGGTTTTACCTTTTCTTGCAGATATAATGGGCCGGTCTTGTGCACTACACGGTGAGTGATGCACTGGGTCTTGAAAGAGGCTCTTGGTCTGACTGGGAGCCAGTGGAGTGTTCAGAGAGCAGGAGAGGTGTGGTCTCTTGGACCCAGGTTAGGAGAAGTAGGTTTAGCAGCAGCGTTTTGCGTTCTTTGGAGTTTATTAAGATGGTAAGCTGGGACTCCTAGGTATAGGGAGTTGGCATAGTCCAGTCTCGACATAACAATAGATATAACAGCTACATGTCTGTTCGGGAAGGATGCACCTGAGAAGTTTGAGATGGTAGTGACAACATTTAGACACATTGTTGATCTGACAGGGGAGGGTTAGGCCAGAGTCCATAGTGCAGCCCAGGTTTTTTACTGTGTCAGAGGGGTGGGGATGGGATTGGAGCAGGGACGGGGGCCAAGGAAGTTGATGAGGTAGAAGGGCAGTGTTACCGCACACCATGATTTTGGGTTTAGTGGGGTTTATGAGGAGGTGGTTTATTGTCATCCATCGGTCAATATCTAGAAGACAGCCTTCGAGGTCGGGCTGGGGGTTGGTGTCTGAATTGTGGATTTTAAGGATGATTTGGGTATCATCAGCGTAGTTGTAGCATGAGATGTTGTGCAAGCGGACGATTCCAGGAAGGGTGGACATATAGAGGTTGAATAGGAGAGCAGATAGACATGGGCCTTGCAGTATTCCAGTATTAACCGAGCGAGCAGCTGAGAGAAAAGGGGAGAGGAGGGTTATTTCTTTCCACTTGCTGAGGAAGGAGGCGCTCCACTTGAGAGCAGTGCCACAGATTCCAAGGGAGTGGACATGGTCAAAGAGGATTGAGTGGTTAATCGTGTCAGAGGCTGCAGAGAGGTTGAGGAGAATTAGCGCTGTGCATCCTTCACAGTCTGCAGTGACCTTAAGATCATCCCAGATCGAGGTCAGAGTGGTTTCTGTTCCATGTCGTGGTCTGAAGCCTGATTATGTGGGGTCAAGGAGGTTGTTGGATTCAATAAAGGCGTTTAGCTGGGAGTATGCTGTCCAGTCGATGATTTTTGCAAGGAATCTGGTGTTCGAGATGGGTCTAGTTTTTGGGGCCAAGGGGGTCGATGGATGGCTTTTTGAGAAGAGGCTTCACATGCGCAATTTTGAAGGCATCAGGGAAGATGCCAGAGCTGAGGGAATCATTTAGTATGGTTCTTGCGCAGTAGACGAGAATATTTCTTTTAGGACAGAAGTGGGGCAGGGGTCAAGGGAGGAGCCAGACGGTTTGCTAGCAGATAGTAGGTCTAGAAACTCGTCTCTGTAGATGAGTTTGAAGGAGTCGAAGGTGGGGGAATTGTGGGTCAGACGGAGGGGGTTGAGGGGGTTGCTGGATTGGTCGGTTTTTGAGGAGGGGAGAGAAGGGACAGTTTGGTGTTAACGGAGGTCGTCCTGTTAAGAGCGTGGTGTAGAAGTGTAGGTAGAGGGAGTCGCAGAGTGTTTGAGATGGGGCTGATTGGGCAGAGGTGCAAGTGGGTTTGACAAATTCAGATATGATTCTATGGAGTTCTTTGCTGTGGTTTCCACAGTTGAGGACTCGTTTGTTGTAATAGGCTTTTTTGGGTTTCCGGATTTCAACTTTGTAGTTACGATGGTGCAAGGTGAAAGTTGATCTGCTCAGATCGGTTTTTGATGTTCGCCGCTTGCATTCCAGAGAGTTCTTTTGTTTTTTGGCATTCCTCAGTTCAGGCGTGAACCATTTGGGGAATGGTCCATTGCGTGAGGAAGCGGGGCGCAAGGGGGTGAGAGGAATTAGTAATTCATTGAGCCAAGAGTCGAAAGAGTCGATGGTTAAGGATCTGTCTGGGGGGGTGTAGTAGCGGATCTAAGGAGAAGGGCTTCAACAAGGTCAGGAAGTATCTTTACTTTGTTCCAGAATTTGAGGTATTGGGGGAAGGCTAGGGGGGTGTAGGAGGAGGGACAGGGGTGAGGATGGAGAAAGGGATGACAAAGTGTTTGGACCAGATTAGTGGTTTGGAACGGGAAAGATGAATCAGGTCATGCGAGCTGAAGATTGCATCAATGGTGTGGCCCCTTGAGTGGGTTAGACCGTTCATATGAAGGGAGAGGTTGAGCGCATCAAGACTGTCGATTAATGGATGGGTCATGGGGTTGGCGGGAATGTACAATCAGATATTGAAGTCTCCTAGGAGAATCAGGGAGGGGTGATTTACTTGAATGGTGGCTACAGAATCACAGAGGATGTTTGCGAAATGCCTGTCATAACCAAGGGGTCTGTAGATGAGTATGAAGCTGTGGGAGAAAGTCGGAGGTAGCGAGAGTTTAACTAGAAGGGATTCACATGATGGAATGCATGTCTGGGGTTCGACGAGTGAGACGGAGAAATGAGAATTGAAGAGGACTTCCACGCCACCTCCTCTGGAAGGTCTATTATTCGGGATGAGCGAGAAGCCGGGTGGAATGCTTCATGTGCAACAGGGGCAAAGTCATCGGAGAACCAGGTTTCAGTGATAAAGATTAGGTCAGGTTTGTCAGAGGAGAGGAAATGCTTGTCCACGACTATTAACCATGTGAGAAATAGCTCTGTGCCATTGAGCAAGGTACTGCACTCGATAACATTAATACAAATAACCCTTTCCTTAATGGGGACAGAACAAAACAACTTGGGAACTCTGACATTGGCCACCTGGTGAGACAACGGCTGTCAAACCTTTGCAACGACCCACTCATAAAGCAATGAAGTAAACATGGAATGTATTTGTGGGATGTTCCTAGACTCCTGCTTCAAGGTGGATGTGACTGCATTTAAAACTGTGTAGCAAATAGCATGATGGGTTTAGAAAATGCAAAACCCAATGGAGAGGCACATGCAAGAGCACTTCTTTGCAAATCAGGGGAAGGGGGAGCATGCAACAGAATCTGGATGCTCTGATCTCCTCAGACCTTCCCCTTTCTATCCCTTTCACCAATCCTCTCTCCTGGAGTGATCACTTTCTCCTTTCCTCCCACCTCACCCTCTCTACCCCTCAGGCCAATCCAACTTCAGCACTGCCACCTACCTTCTCGGTTATCCAACCCATGAAGCGAGTGTCAGTTGAGGCTTTTATTGCCACTTTTTCACCACCCCTCCAACCTCAGCCCTTTCCATGCTCCACTCTGTTTTAACTGATACTCTCGATGTTCTTACCCCTGTCATGAGGATCTGCTTGAAGCCCAAAGCCAAGTGCAACTCTTGGTACGACTCAGACCTCATCACCCTTAAATGCATGTGCAGGGTGGCTGAGAGGAAATGGCATGCTTTCGATACATCCTCTGACAAACTGGCCTGCCGCCTGCTCCAAAGGCAATACCGGCCCTCTGTCCGCACCAAGAAGAGAGTCCACATCCTAGCCTGCATCTCCGCGGCATCTAACAACTCGGCCAAACTCAATCTACAGGGAGTTGGCCAATCCTGCTGCAGTCTCTACCTCTCATGTCCCCTAACAGGCCCTCTGAACGGCCATGGCTTCTCATTTCATCTCTAAAATGCAGGACATCTTGTCCTCTCTCTCTTCTTCTCCCCCTCCTCCCTCTACTCCCTGGTTTTCCTCTGGCCCTTCTCCAGCCACCTCGCCTCCCTCCTTCTCTGCCTTTCCCCTATTCTCCACAGATGAGGTTGCTAGACAAGTCCGATCTATGAAAGTCTCATCAAAACAGGTTCAACCCTGTTCCTCCAAAACCATCAAGGACCACTTTGACACCCTGGCTCCTGCTCTGGGTGACTTCTGCAACCACTCCTTCACCTCTAGTCTCCCCCTCCCCCCCCGAAGCACTCCCTTGTGCACCCTCTTCTTAAGAATCCCTCGGCCGGCCCGTCCTGCCCTGCTAATTATCGTCCAATCTTCATCACTCCTTTCCTTGGCAAACTCCTGGAAAAGCTGGCCATCTCCCAGCTTAATCTTCACTCTGAATCTGTTGGTTGCCTCCATGACCATCAGTCTGGCTTCAGAGCTGCCAGAAGCACGGAAACTGCTCTCCTGAACATCCCTGAAGACCTGCTCTCCAACCTCTATTCCAACACCCCCTGTGTCCTCATCATATTTGATCTCTTTTCTGCCTTTGACACAGTCATCCACGCCATCCTGTTCAACCGTCTCTGTGATAACCTAGGTATCACCGATCAGGCCCTGTCTTGGTTGACCTCCTTCCATTCCGATTGACCCTCCCAGGTCCAACTTGGGTTCTTCCTCTCCTCTATCTCTATCTCTACCTGTGGTGTTCCCCAGGTGTCTAACCTCTCTCCCTTGCTGTTCAACCAATACCTGGCACTTCTTGCCCACCGCATCACCACTCTCTGCCCCAACTTTCAGTGCTATGCAAATGACACTCAACTCATTTTCAGGCTCCCCTCTGCCACCTCCTCTCCTTCTCTGTCTGTCTGCTATCCAGAAGTGGTGTGCCACCAATGATCTCTGCCTTAATGCCAGTAAGACAGAGATTCTCCTCATTGGGAAACCTACCCCAACCTTTCCTTTCACTCTCTGGCCGGCCTCTCTTGGCCCTCTTCCTGCTCCCACCTGTGAGGCTAAAAACCTTGGGGTCATCTTTGACTTCACACTTTCCTTCTCTCCTCACATCTCTGGCGTCTCTCTGAAGTCATAATACCAGCTGCACCTTCTCAGAGGTATTCCTCCTTTCCTCTACTTCCCCCAGAAGCTCACTGTCTCCAGAGCTCTAGTTCTCTCCAGGCTTAACTACTGCAAAAGCCTCTTTCTAAATCTGCATGCTTCTACTTTCTCCCCTCTGCAACCTATCCAAAACAGGACTGCAAGACTTGACCCTGGCCTCAAACCCAGGGTTTGTATCCCTCTAGAACTGAAATCTCTGCACTGGCTCCCAGTGGCTGCGAGGATTAAGTTCAAAACCCTGTGCATTGTCCACAAGGCCTTCTGGGGCCTGGGACCCCAATACCTCCAACTCTCTCTTGCTAAATATCTTCCTTCTTGAGCTCTCCGCTCATCCACCTCCAACTCCCTCAGAGTTAGTCGCTTCTCCAAGCAGCGAGTTGGTGGTAGATCTCTTTCTTCTGCTGGGGCCTCTCTGAAACTTGAGGAGAATCATCTCTGGTTCTGGAAGCACATCAAGACCTTCCTCTTTGCTTCTGCTTTCTCTCCTTCCTCCCCTGCTGATCTCCTGCCTGAAGCTGCACTGGTCACCTGGCTACCCTCTGATCTCAGGCCCAGGGTCCCGTCTGCCAGATGCACACCTGCACTGCCCCCCTGGCAGACCTTGCAGTCGGGGACTGTTTCTGTATCCCTACAGCCCCTACTAGCACTTGATCCCTGATGTCTGCACTTACCCTTGCACTGCCACTTGCTGCCTGTACTCTTATTTATTGTCTTTGTTTTCCCCTTCCCCCTCACACTTTCGCGCTTCTAATATCACCCGGCCTAGTAGGACCGTTGTCTCTGTCTCCCCTCTGTTTCCCCCCTTGCCTCGTCACACATTGAAACACTTGTGAATAGGCACGTTATAAATGCCATATCATATCATATCATGTACCACTATGCCACCGAGACAGAGGTATGCTAATTTACCAAGAATTGTGACTCCGACCTGAACGAAAAGGCAGATGGCAGAAAACAAAACTCCAGTTGTTGGAAGGGGGTTAGTCCCTGTTCACCAGACTTATACATCATTGACAACTAAAGGTTTCCTGGTGCAGCCAAAACCAAAAAACAAAAGAAACTTGAAGTTGTTGGGCTATTTATTTACATTGTGAAGGTCAGTTCCAGCTTTGAATCCACCAGTATCTCACTTGTATACCCACATCTCACTGAAGGTTTGTGTTCTCACCTAAATTTGTGCTCGAATTTTGAGCAGCTAAATAATTAAAACTGTGACCTACTGGAAGCGGCCGTAGGAGAGTTGCTTAAATATACATGTTCACTCCCTAGCCATGGAAGCCGAATGGGACATGATCCCTCCACCTTGGTTGGCATGGATTTCTGATTTGAGAATCAACCGGTCACCACAAAGTAGCCAATTCGGAAAGAGGGTTAGGCAGAGGTCCTGGATAGGAAGGGAGAAACAGGGAAACCAGAAATAGGTTTAGGGAATGCAATTGGATTTGCATGTGGGAATTTTATGAACACACAATCATATCTTCCTGTACATGGGAAAGAGTAGAATGTAACCTTTTAGCCACCACAGTTATACCTCTAACTTGTAGCGCCTTTTGGCCCAAATAGCAACTCATATGATAACCACGCTTATTTTGTGGGATCAAGACAAACGTGAAAACGTACCGGTTTATCACAGTTATATGACTACATAAGCAGGTGACATGCAAACATTCCACAGCAGATGTGATAGGCTGAAGGAATCAGCGAGCAAGCAGTTTCTTTGATGTACTCAAACGAAGAAAAAAACAAACACAAGGCTGCAGCAAGTTCCTTTACAATTGGCCAGACCTTGTTCTAACATGGGTCATTGTTGTGTCTCTTTAACCGTAGAATGTTCATTCACAGGCTGCTTTGTACAAGGTAATGTGTGTCTTTGGAGTGGTGAGATCTATAACAGAAAATAAACACTCTTTTGCATTGGGTTTATCATGCTATTGCACGCGTAAAATGAATCACACAGAACATTCCTCATCTTTGGCCCTGGAAACCACGAGGTGGAAAACCAAAGAATGTCTGAGGTTGGCGTGGTTGCTTGATCCGCCCTGCTAAAGAGCAAATTATCTGTTGGTATAATGCAGTGCCTGAAACCTCTCCAGTGCAGGGAACAGCGTGCAGTCTATATCTCGGACTGGCACTGAGCAATCGAGTGCCTGGTAGCACTCAGCACTAAAAAGTGTGCAGGAGGCCTATTGATCTGAAGGGGTGCCAAGCAAATAAGCGCACAGTGGCACCAAGCACTGGTGAGAAGAGTGTGACGTGCGAGTCACGGTGCGCGCATGCGCAAGCCTCGTTCGGGCTATGCACGTGCGCAGTTCAATAAAGTGCGCCCGTGCCGGCAGTTACGGCCGGGACGCTAAACGGCTAACACCGTGTCCCGCGTGTTCCTGTGTGAATGTGCGCGGGAGTGAATGCAGGCCGGCCCGAGGCACGGGCGGCCACACAACATCGTGGCGACGAGGCGGGACGCCAGCCGGGGGCAGAGTGAATGAGTTTGTTTTCACAACGCTGCACCGCGGCACGTTACGAACCCGGCGTGAACACTACGGAGGTGTTTTCGAGAGTCGTAGACAGCAGTAGCGGCCTGGAAAGGTGCTCGTGCGCTGCTGTGTACCCGAAAAGCTTATCACAACCAAATTTTTGGAAACCCGGCAGTCTTCACCAATCAGGAGGACTGTACCTCAACTAGCCGACACCACCCAGGGGCTGCTGGTGCAGCATTCAGGTTTGCGGCCTCGAACCCACCACGAGGTGCCTGTGCGACCTGTAAACATGGCAGAGAGCGACGGCGAACAAGAGGCAGCATGAGTGGTGGTAAGGAGGCAACAAGGGGCGTTATTTCCTATGCAAGAGTTCGACACGACGGGCCCCTCGTCCAAACTAGGCCCGAGGTGGCTGTTGTGGATCAAGAAATTAGACATGTACTTTACTGCCACGGGGGAGACCGATGACGACGCAAAGAGAGCCACCCTGTTGTACTCGGCGGGCATGGACGTATTACGCATCTATGAATCCCTGAATCTATAGGTAACAACCTATGACGCCGTCAAAGCTGCTCTTGAGAACTACTTTATCCCGTTATCCAATGTGGACTACGAGAGGTTCCTGTTCTGCGGCGAAAAGCAGCGGGAAGAAGAGTCACTCGACCAGTTTTGCGCTCGCCTGCGTCAAATGGCTACAACCTGTTGGTGGGACAATGAGGAATCCATGGTTCGAAATCAGGTCATTCAAGGCTGCGGCTCTGGCAAGCTACGCAGGCAGGTTTTGAGGGAGCCAGGTTGGACTCTGCAACAAATCTTGGACAGCGGCAGGACGCAGGAGCTGGCGGAGTCAAGGGCTGCCAAAATGGATGCCACAATGCGCCCGGGTAAAGTGGAGGAGGCTTTTGCAATCGGCAAACAGGGGGCGTCAAGGGCTGAGTGGGTCCAGAGGCGCCAGGACACGGGGTCCGTGCAAGGGGCGTCATCTGTGTGCCAGTACTGTGGATATGACCTTCCACACTCCGAAGAGTGTCTGTCCAAGTCGAGAACATGCAGCAGGTGCGACAGTCCGGGTCACTATGCACGGATGTGTCGTGCTCCTGCCCCGGTGACCGTGCAGAGGGGCCCCGCCAGGGTGTTCGGCGGAAGTGCAAGGAGACAGAGGAGCGTTGCCGCACTAGAGCAGGAAACGCAGAGGCTCAATTTGGCAGAGGAAGAGGAAGAGGAGGAAGAGGAGGTCTTCTTCATTTCAAGTTTGGCCACGGGGGCGAGGAAGAAGAGGCAACCGAAGTGTGTCGTGGACATTCAAGGGGTACCGACACAAGTACTGGTAGACACGGGAGCCTCGGTGTGTGTGCTGGCGTCCAAACATTACCAGTCCATACCGGGCCCACCGGCGCTTGACGTTTCAACGGCGAAAATATTCACGTTCGGAGGAGATAGACCGCTCCCCATCAAGGGCGTCTTCGTGGCACCGGTGTCCAGAGGAGGCAAGACCATCAAAGCTCGTTTCTTTGTCACAGACGTGAGCCCTCACTCTCTACTCAGTTTTGCGGCTTCTGAAGCCCTCGACCTGGTGCATTTCGCATGGGAGGTTTACCAAGTCGACATAGAGCAGTTACTGGGCAAGTTCCCAGGCATTTTTGAAGGCGTGGGGAAACTGAAGGCTCCTCCAGTGCGGCTGCACATAGATGACACCGTCAGGCCTACGGCGCTCAAGCATCGTAGGATCCCGTTCCACCTCAGGGAAAAGGTCGAAGAGGAGCTTCGGTCGCTGGTGCAGATGGACATCATTGAGAGGGTGGAAGGCCCTACGCCCTGGGTCTCACCCATAGTGGTAGCCGCCAAGCCGAAGCAGCCTGGAGCGGTGCGGATTTGTGTAGATATGCGGCTCCCCAACGCCGCCATCAAGAGGGAGAGACACATAACACCCACTCTGGATGACATTATCGGCGAGTTGCAAGGCGCAAGAGTATTCTCGAAGCTAGACTTGCGAGCGGGCTACCATCAGCTTGAACTTCACCCAGACTCCAGATTCATTACGACGTTTACGTCGCATGAAGGCCTGCACCAGTTTAAGCGCCTGATCTTTGGCATCTCATCGGCTGCCGAAGTCTTCCAGAACACCATCAGGGGGGCGCTGGCGGGCCTGAAAGGCGTTTTGAACATGAGTGATGACATTCTAGTGTTCGCAGAATCTGAGTCCAAACACATGAAGAGGCTGGAGTGCACACTAAAGAGGTTGGATGATTTGGGACTCACCTTACATCACGAAAAGTGCAAATTTTTCAAGGACAGGATCGGGTTTTTCGGATTCATCTTCCATGCCAGTGGGGTGTCTCTGGATCCGGCAAAGATTAAGGACATTCGTGAGGCCGACGCACCCCAATCCCCTACCGAGGTGAGGAGTTTCTTGGGGATGGTCAACTACTGTGGACGCTTCCTCAGAGGGTTGGCCTCCCTGTCGGAACCTCTCAGGGTGTTGACCCGGAATGATGCCGTGTGGACGTGGGAGAGGGACGAGCAAGAGGCCTTTCAGCGCCTCAAGAATGCCCCGTCGGATGATGACACCATGGCATATTTTAACCCATCAGTTGAGTCAGAAATGGTTGTGGATGCGAGTCCCGTGGGTGTGGGTGCAGTGCTACTCCAGCCAGACAAAAGAGGGGAAATGAGGCCCATCGCGTATGCGAGCAAGGCGCTCTCTGACACTGAAAGGCGCTACTCGTAGATTGAAAGAGAGGCTCTAGCCATTCTGTTTGGCTGTCGCCACTTTCGGCTATACATTCTGGGCAAGCCCGTGGTGGTCGTGACGGACCATAAGCCGTTACTGCCCATCCTGGCGGGAGTATCGTCTAAGCCACCTCCCAGAATCGAGCGGTGGATGCTGGCCCTGATGGAGTATGGGGTGAGGCTTGTGTACAAGCCAGGCACCAACAACCCGGCAGACTATCTGTCGCGTCACCCAAACAAGGGGAGCGGGGACCTAAACGAGGAAGTGTCAGAATGCCACGGACTACTCTGCCACGTCGTGGAAGGGGCATTGCCAGTGGCGCTATCGAGACTCACCATCGCAACTGAGTCATCCAAGGATGAGGTGTTCCACATCATCAAGGCGGCGGTGAGGAGTGATGACTGGAAAGCTGTGCTAAGGGACAACTCCAGGCGGCAGCTGGGAGCCCAGAAAGACCTTCAGGCGCTCTGGAAGGTGAGGGACGAGTTGTCCATTTCGGATGATGGGCTGCTACTGAGAGGACGACAGATTGTGATTCCGCAAGCCCTGAGGAATTGCGTCCTGGAGCTCGCACACATCGGGCACCAAGGGGTCGTCAAGACCAAGGCAAGGCTCCGTCCGAAGGTGTGGTTCCCTGACCTTGAGGGCATAGTTGAGCGCTTCGTGGGAAGGTGTCTGCCGTGTCAAGCCGCGGCTCCCGGGGACAAGGCCCCACCGATTAGGTCGATGGAACGAAGCGAAAAGCCCTGGCGAACGGTGCACGTGGATTTCGGATCGACTGGTCGGGGCATGTACTTTTTAGTGGTCGTGGACCAATGGTCGCGATACCCAGAGGTGGAGGTGTTGGAACACACCGCGACTGAAGACACCACTAGGGCCCTGGACAAAATGTTCGCGACCCATGGGTTCCCGGAAATATTATGCTCGGACAATGGTATCCCCTCTGTGGCCTTGCGCCAATGGGGAGGCAGAAAGGTTAATGCGCACTTTGAACAAGGTGCTAAGAATTTCCGCTCATGGAGGGGAGAACCTTCCCAAGAAGCTGGTGGAATTCTTAAGAGAGTACAGAACCACCCCACACCAGTCCACGGGGGTAGCCCCCACCGAAGCGCTGTTCGGACGCTGCCCGAGAGGCATGATACCGGAGATCGAGGGCCGCGGGCCAGGCGTCATTGACAACGAGAAGGTCAGAGAGGATCGCATGGCACGGAACCAGCGAGAAAGTGAAAGAAGGGGTCTACAAGACAAAGAGGTACGCGTGGGAGATGCGGTGCTGGTCCGTAACCGCCACCCCGAGGGCAAGTTGTCATTGCCATATGAACACCACCCATGGAGAGTCACACATGTAAAAGGGACCATGGTGACGGCAGCCTGTGCCCGCGGCACGGTCACTCGCAACAAGTCCTTCTTTAAGCGGGTCGACACGTCCACGGATACGAGTGAGCCGAACGGGAGCAGGGCTGCCGAGGAAACCCCAGAGGGTCGAATGGAGGACGTCCCGATGGAGCCTGGCCCAGCCGAGGATGGACTCCGTGGGGCCGTGCCAGAGATGTCCAGGTACCCGATGAGAAGGGGTCGCCGACCGCCCTCATACCTCAAGGACTATGTCCTGGACTCGGGAGACTGAGCCGGGGTGTGTAAAGTATTTTCTATGCGGATAACAAAATGTTGGGGGGGGTGTTCCAAGTTTGTGCTATTATCAAGTTTGTGCTGTTATTGCCACATATTTTGGGTTTGTGTTTTCGTTAAAGAAAAAAAGTGATGTGACGTGCGAGTCACGGTGCGCGCATGCGCGAGCCTCGTTCGGGCTATGCACGTGCGCAGTTCAATAAAGTGCGCCCGTGCCGGCAGTTACGGCCGGGACGCTAAACGGCTAACACCGTGTCCCACGTGTTCCTTTGTGAATGTGCGCCGGAGTGAATGCAGGCCGGCCCGAGGCACGGGCGGCCACACAACAAAGAGGACGGTTACAGCCAAGAGCATGGCCGGATGCAGATACTCCAAAGGGAAGCCATACCTAACGCAAAAGACCAGAGGAGTAGCAGCATGCGCCTTGCCCGTGCCGCGTTCATCAATTACCAGCAACAGACATGGGCAAGGCAGGGCTTTAAATAGGGCTCCTGGCCCATTGCAGCACTGCTGAGGACTCTGGGCATTGTAGTTCTGGAGCCCATTGCCAGAGACGTCATTTTGGGAACTCCTGTCCGACCCCTGGCACTGCCTCTGCGACCCCTGATTAGGGGTCACACAGGCAAAGAAAACAAAAGCAAAGAGGACTCTGACGAGAGGCCTCTTTACATTCAGCTGCACCCTGCCAGCACATGTGAGAAGGGTGCAGCTGGGGAAATGTCGGATTTCAAAAAGAAATAATGTATTGTTGAAGTCATTCTGACTGATTTTAAAAATAAATTATTCCTATAAGGGCTGTAAAGGGAATACTTTCTTTTTGAAGTCAGTCAGAGTGACTACAAAAAGAGATGATTTATTTTTTGAAATGCGAGCCCCGCCCATCACCCCAGGAAATGGAGACGTCTGACTGCGTGCGTGGAACGTGGGAGTCAGAGGCCTGCCTGAGGAGGAGTGCCTCAGAGGAAAAGGTAATGATGCATTTTTGTTTTAAGTGTGTGTATGTGTGGTTGTGGGTGGGAAGGTGTGTGTGTATATGGTGTAATGTGTGTGAATGAGTGAGTGCTTGTGTTCAATGTCTGATTAGTTATCAATAATATTCATTTTTCCTAGTCTCAGTCTTCCTCGTCCCAGTACTTGCCATGAAGCAACTTGCCTCATTTGTAAGTAATGGGATGAGGAAGAGGGACGTGAAGGGAATTCTGGGCTTAGGGGCTGATTTGGGGGGTTGGAGGAGGAGAGTGGGAGGTAGAGGGGATGTGATGTGTGGGAAGGGTGGGGCAGGAGGGGGTGTGCCAGTCTTTAAGTGAGTCTCAGAATTGAGGGCAGGCTCTAGTTAGGAGGCGTGGTCTAGATAGGGCAGGCTGGATCCCACCCAACGGTACTTAGGCCATGCCCCCTAACTAGAGCCCCCCCGCCTATGATGTTTGGGCCTGACAAACGCTTGGCTCTCCAGGGGAGCCACGCAGGAGAGATGAAGCGCACTGGTATTATACCTTTGGTGCGCCCAGTCCATCCTTTTTGTTGCAAATCATGGGCTCTGAGCCCCATTGACAGGCTGCCTGTGGGGCGGGGGGTCAGAGCCTGTGATTAAGAAACAAAAGAAGGGGACAGGAGCACCAAAGGTACAATACCAGTGTGCCCCAGCACTCCTTTAATTTCTTAAAGAGAAGAACTAGCACCTAGGAGGCAGTCCTTTCACTCAAGAAACCATGTGGTTAAAGGGTTGCCTGTGTGGGGGGGTCACTGCCCCCTCAGTCAGCCCTTTAACTATGTAGCTCCTTGAGTAAATGGGCTGCCTGCCGGAGTTATCGCCTCTCACTGAGAAACAGACAGAGAGTTGTGGTGCCCAGCGTCTCCTTTTGTTCCTTAATGAGAGGAGCCAACCCCCAGCAGACAGCCCATTTAGCCAAAGAACCATGCATGGTTAAAGGGCTCTCTGCAGGTGTCTACACTTCTAATTAGGAAAATGGAGCAGCATCTCTCCTTTTTCCTAATTTATAGTGCGACACCTGTAGGCAGCCCTTTAAATCTGCACATCTATTTGGCTAGATGGGCTGCCTACAGGTGGTCATCATATCTGGGGCTAGTCATGGGGAGGTCAGTGGGGAGAGCCCCAGCAGGGTTCAGGCTCAGAAGTCTCTTTTGTATACTGCAAGGGCTCTGCCCTGTCTAGCCCTGGCCCACTTAAAGACCTGGGGTGCACTAAGACCTACTGGGCAGCCATGATAAAGCAGGCATGATGCGTGTTATTAGTAGCTAGACTGGCATTTTGGTACAGCCAGTCTAGTCATTTCTTACTATGGCATGACATCTTTACTGAGCATCAATAATAAATTAAGCATGTGTTATTACTTGTCTAGACTGGTATTTGGGTGCAGCCAGTCTAGCCTTTTCTTACTGTGTCAAGGCATATTTTTCTGGGCATGTATGATAAAGTAAGCATGGTAAGTGTTATTACATGGCTAGATTGGCATTTTGGTTCAGCCAGTCTAGTATGTTACTGTGGCATAGCATTTTCTACTGTGCATTATCAAGATGACAGCCAACATAAGTGTATTACATGTCTGGCCTACATTGAGCAGCCAGTTTTGACATGTTTTCTTATTGTGGCTTTACATTTTTAATAGCAAAGTGGCAAGATAGCTCAGCCAGTTGAGTGCTTGTTGCTGTGTTCTGCAGGTCGCAGTTTCAAATCCCAACAAGGCCATCTTAACTTTTCATTCTTCCGTGGTTGATAAATAAGTACAAACTTTAGTTGGGAGGATAATCTAATGTAAATATGTGCTATGTATAGTGCTTTGGCAAAAGCGCTATATAAATAACAAATCAGTATTTTTTATTTTATTGTTTAAAGTGTGGACCTAGCTTGAAAGCATTAATGCTCCTGTGCACTGTGGATGACTTGCAGCTGGTGGATTTTTGGATACTGTATTAGTATTTTATTGTATTGCTTTTTTTGTATTTTAAAAAGTGTTTGTTAATGTATTTTTTTTATGCCCTCAAGCCATTAACGGTTGAGTCACCACTGCTAGAGGAGCTGAAGCCATCCAGGTCAAAGGTCATGTGACATTACTTCCTGTGATCAATACTACAAAATAAGAAAGGAGGGTGACGGTGAGAAGAAAATGAAAAATGTAAAAAATGTAATGATGATTCAATGTAGCCGCATATTGCTGGGCAATGAAGATTACCCCTGCTGGCTGCGCAGGGAGTATTAATTCTATTAAAGACTAGGAGGCGAGCATTATGCTTCAACCTCATTTATTTACTACTCTTCAGCAATCCAACAAACTTATATAAAACTTTGCAAAGTGTTCAACAGAACTCTTTCCTTTTAAAACTAAAAAATCCATGAGTCTCTGTAGTCCATGACTTCTCAGCCAGTCACAACCCACTTCCTGTGCTTGGACACCTCCTCTGTTTTTTATCACTCTGAAAATTCCTCAACTTCCATAACTGATCCTCGCTAACAGTGCAAAGTCTTTCTTGAACTTGGTAACTCAACTGCCAGTGAACCTCCAGACTCTTGAAGCACTCTGCTACTGCTCTGTCTTCAGTTATTCTTCTGATCTTCCCCTATGAGACAATACAATAGGAGATTTTAGGGTGGTGTCTATGTAGTGTACTTGCCAACATAATACAATGCAATTTTAGACAGTACAATACTCGGGAGGGAATTTAATGCTTGCCTTCTAGTCTTTAATAGAATTAATACTCCCTGCGCAGCTAGCCGGGGTAATCTTCATTCTATGACAAGACTGGAGGCGAGCATTATGGTTGTTCAATGCTTTCCCAACACCGTTCCTGCAAGACTCTTTGTTGGTTTAAAATAAAACTCTTTAAATGTACGATCACTCGACCAATCTGCTGCTAGCATGATTTCACTTAATGATACTCCTGCTCTCATGGCTCTCGAGGCCATTGCTCCTCTCACTGAATGAGCTCCATACATGCTCACATTCACACCTGCTGCTTGCATAATCTCCTTGACCCATCACGCGATGGTCGCTGTAGCAACTGCGTGAAAAGGATTCCTATGTGCTATTAGTAGCTGTGTGGTGCCTACCGCCCTATTCTCCGCTGTCCTATTTTCGTACTCCTTAATGCATCGTGCAACACACCATTTCGTATTATTCGGAAAATAGGGGTAATGGACGTAGTAGTCCCTGTCTTGGTCCTCCTGACTATCGAGAATGTCACTCCCTCCAGTCTGAAGGACCGTCTGTTAATCTCCAGGGCTCTAACGTCTGATACCCGTTTTCAGGAAATCAGACATAATAGCATAGATAGCTTACCTGATAGCTGCTTGAGGGAGAGGCACTTATCTCTTGGCCAATCTGATCGTAAACGTAATACTGCTGACACGTCCCGCGTTGTACTATACCTGGGACCTGGTGGCACTCTGAATCTCGCACCTCTGATGAGCCTCACTACTGCAGGGTGTTCCCCTGCTGGGGCGCCTTCTATGGGCAGGTGACCTGCTGAAATTGCTGATCTGTACACACACACATAAGTTAAGGAACACATGAAGAAAAATATACGGAAGAATCAATCATAAAGGCAGCATAATAAAGAGTTTAGTGCTTCAATGTAGAAAACTGGACAAAATAATAAAAATTGAAACATATAACATAAATGTTGTTCCTGTTCAGTGGGGTTCCTCAATAGATTACCCTCTTGAATCACAATCTGACAATTGAGTCCACATTCAGTTGGGGGGAGAATGACAGAAGTGTCGCTGATTTCCAGGGAGACCAACTGACAGGAGTGACCCTAGGGTACAGTCATGACTCTGGTGTACAGTCTACTAGGTGAAACAATCTCAATATAAACGATTGTCTTCCAATTTATACAAATATTGAGCTCTGTGTTGGGTAGACAAGCTGTTCTCCCCAATCCTAGTTTCAACTAAAGCCCGTGGAGGGCAGGTTTTCATCAGGACTTGGTTCCTGTTTCTGAAAGAGATTGTACACAAAAAAGGAAAGAGGTGTTTGTTAAAAATAGGGGTGTACCAAACTTTGGCTTCGAGTCACTGTTCTGCCGAAGTTCGGCTGAAATACAGCTATCCGGCTTCGGCAGAATAGTTTCTGCGTAGTGACTTGAAGCCGAAGTCCACTTTCTATGATTAGCTGCCTTCTTCCTGTTTGGAAGATGACAGCCAATCATAGAAAGTTTTACAGTGTTCAGGCTGCAGAAGCCAAATAAGCTGTTTGCTTATTGGCTTCTGCAGCCTGACCACAGAGGAAACAGCCTCAGAACGTGTTGAAATGGGAAGTGAGGGAAGGGAACAGTTCTTCCCTTCTCTCGCTTCCTATGCCAACGGACAGGCTCCAGCAGATGTCAGCAGCACCCGGAGAGACCATCACCCACAGGTAAGTGAGCCCCCCCTCCCCCCTCACCACAATAATATTGTTGATGGTCGACGAGGCTACCGGGGCACTTTGCTCACCCCAGCGGCCTCGAATTTTAATGAGCCCCCCCGCCCCTTCAGCATGGTGAGGCCGCAGGGGTGCCCGTGGCCTCACCGCAGTAGTGTTGATGTTGGTTGGGCCACCGGTGTAAAGCTGTTGGCCCGACATTGCCCAGACTCACAAGGCCGCTGGGCACTTTGCCCACCCCGGCAGCCTCGAATTTTAATGAGCCCCCCGCCTCTTCAGCACGGTGAGGCCACGGGGGTGCCCGCGGACTCACCTCAATAATAATATTGTTTATGGTCGGGCCACCGGTGCAAAGCCGGTGGCCCGACATTGATATGCAATGGGGGGTTGCTCCTGCAGGAGCGGCCCCCAGACTCACGAAGCCGCCGGGGCACTTTGTCCACCCCAGCGGCCTCGAATTCGAATGAGCCCCCACCCCCGTCCCTTCAGCACGGTGAATATGTTTCACCTAGAATATGTTTGCCTAAAAAAACAACTATTCGGCTCACTATTCAAGTCACTGCGTAGTGACTTGAAGCCGAAGTCCACTTTCTATGATTAGCTGCCTTCTTCCTGTTTGGAAGATGACAGCCAATCATAGAAAGTTTTACAGTGTTCAGGCTGCAGAAGCCAAATAAGCTGTTCGCTTATTGGCTTCTGCAGCCTGACCATGGTGGAAACAGCCTTAGAACGTGTTGAAATGGGAAGTGAGGGAAGGGAACAGTTCTTCCCTTCTCTCGCTTCCTATGCCAACGGACAGGCTCCAGCAGATGCCAGCAGCACCCGGAGAGACCATCACCCACAGGTAAGTGAGCCCCCCTCCCCCCTCACCACAATAATATTGTTGATGGTCGGGCCACCGCTGCAAAGCCGATGGCCCGACATTGATATTCAATGGGGGCCGCTCCTACAGGAGCGGCCCCCAGACTCACGAGGCTACCGGGGCACTTTGTCCACCCCAGCGGCCTCGAATTTTAATGAGCCCCCCCTGCCCCTTCAGCACGGTGAGGCCGCAGGGGTGCCCGTGGCCTCACCGCAGTAGTGTTGATGTTTGTTGGGCCACCGGTGCAAAGCTGGTGGCCCGACATTGCCCAGACTCACAAGGCCGCTGGGCACTTTGCCCACCCCGGCAGCCTCGAATTTTAATGAGCCCCCCGCCTCTTCAGCACGGTGAGGCCACGGGGGTGCCCGCGGACTCACCTCAATAATAATATTGTTGATGGTCGGGCCACCGGTGCAAAGCCGGTGGCCCGACATTGATATGCAATGGGGGGTTGCTCCTGCAGGAGCGGCCCCCATACTCACGAGGCCGCCGGGGCACTTTGCCCACCCCAGCGGCCTCGAATTCGAATGAGCCCCCACCCCCGTCCCTTCATCACGGTGAATATGTTTCACCTAGAATATGTTTGCCTAAAAAAACAACTATTCAGCTCACTATTCGGCACCGGCCGAATAGTTGACAAACTATTCGGTATTCGGCCAAATACTAAATCTGCTATTCGGTACAGCCCTACTCAAAAACCATGTGCTAAATAACATGTGTGTCAAGTATAAAAACCAATATATAAAAAATAAAAGTAAAATAGACCACAAGGTGCACTTACTTTAATGCCATTCAAGTGTGTGCATGGTATACTCTAGGCATCATATGTAGATCACCCAAAGTAACCTGAAAAAATGCTGAAAAAGAACCCAGGAGGGTTAAAGACCCAGCCTTTAGAACATGCTTAGCGTAAAAGCTAAATCTAGAAGGAGGTAATAATAGGGGTGTACTCACTTGATGTTGTTAGGGAGAATTCTCAGAAATTTGCTAATTCCCTCCACCTTAGAGACCCCCAGCAATTTTGTTGGATTTTGAGGACTTGATTTTTTTTAACCTGGAGAGAGTGAGAACCTTTTTCCCCACTCTCATGCATTATAATGTGATTTCTGGACTTTGTGTTTCTTTTGGTTGTGGAGTCTGACAAACTCCATAGGCATCATCTTTACATTGTGTTACACTGCACCTTTAGTGCAGTGGCACAGGGAAGTCATTCAGATTTCCCAAAGGTTTAAATACCTTCTCTGGGATAAACTACTGTTTCCCAGAGCAGTAAAGTGAAATTGACTTAGATTTGTAACTTTCAAGACCAAGCACACACTATCTTACCATAGGCTGCTGGAGGGGTTACCTAGTATCCCCTTTTGGCTTACTTCTCATGTAACATTTTTATGTTACCCTTTCCTCACTGAATGGCTGGTGGCAGTGGTTTAGTTTCAACTACCGTGGTATGCATTTACCACGGGGTGTGTTTCGCAGCTGCATGAAGCACCCAAGGGTGCCATTTCTGTTAAAATGGCCCCAGTCTTCTTTTTTCGCAATTTCTTTGTGGAAAGGCCCTTCTTGAGATTTACTCTGCGTGCCAAACCAGGTTTGGTCCCATTGTTTGCATTGCCATTGGCGGGATTCAAGAGTGAAGCCCGCCTCTGGCTCCAGGGTCTCTGGCGTAGGCAGAAAGTGAGGGAGGTGCCCAGAACTTCCTGTGATTATTAGTCTCCTAGGAGACCCAAATGCAATCTGTGGTGAAGGGCCAGCTGACTGTCCGGCAAGGACCGCCACCCTGCTGGGTGACTGACAGCTAGGCTGCAATGAATGGGAGAGAACTGTATAAAAGGTGAGGCTTTTGGCTTGGAAGGCACAGTCGACCACTGGATGAAGGAACCGAAGAACTTGAAGAGAACGCCTGCTGCAACTCCTGGATCGATGGTTTGCCCGGTGATGCCCTGCTGCTGTTCTGAAACTCCAAATTCGCATCAACAGAGAAGCCCCTGCAAGGACAACTTCTCCCCTTGAGTTGGTGGGACCAATCAACTCCAAAGTAAGCCACCTGGACATCCTTCTCGGAGCTGGTTGAATTTCCGCAGAGTTGCTGCTGGAAACAGAATAGCCAGGGAGAGGAACACCTGATTGTGTGTGTTGCTTTAAAGTTGGCCAAGAGCTCCAGGAAGATCCTCCGGACTCCCAGGAAGCAGGACTGACTGAGCCTGAGCCCCCTCAACAGAGTGCAGGACCCCAGAAGCAAGGAAAGTCCATCTCGACAGCCAGAAACCACGGTGTTGCTATTTGTGGTAGTTGCAAGGAGCTGAAACACAGAAGAGCGACTAGTTGGAAAGATTGACCGTTACGAGCAGGCACCGTCCCATTGCAGTGCAGTAGTCCCCAGACTTCCTCCCTCTTGTCCCCACGACTGAGGCCCAGGAAAAGAGAGATCTGCAGAGCTGCACAGGAACAGAAGTCATCTGCTGCACTTTTTCTTCAATACAAAGGTACTGTAAAGTCTGAGAGAATTTACCTCTTATTGTAGAGTTGCTTGCATCCTCTACTACTCACAAGTCTAATCAGCTTGTGGCCCTACATTTGATTCTTCTTTTCTTCAAAGACTTCTAAAACATTGTGCAAAGACTTTTCTACATACCTACCAGAGGTGCTTCATCCTCTATAAGACTTTCACCCATTGACATTGGCCTAGCCTATTATACTGCATGACTCTGCTGTGGGGATCCACAAGTATTTGCCTGCTTGAGAATATTTGTGATCTCTTGTTTGTTCTACTAACCTTTTCCTTTTACCAACTTCTAACAGTATTCTAAATGCAAACAGTAAGATATTAATGTCCCCAGCAACCTAGCTATTGAAGTCACCTGAGGGTGTAAGTTGTGTCTGTGGGCCATCCCAAAAGGGTCTTCACTGATTTTACAATATTACGAGTGTGTGTTTTGAAGTGCATTTGAGTGTTACTTTTATATTGCTCCCTTCTGAAGAAGATTTACTCTAACTGACTGATAAATAAACTAATATTTGTTTATTCAAGAAACCTTGTGTGTAAGTGTTTATTTGAATACTTGTCACTGTGAATCACTGTGTAACTCCCCTACAGCTCACATTGACCGCTCTTGAGGTAAGCCTGGCTGCTCAACATGCTACCAAAACTGTGTAGTACAAACTTATACCAAAGATTGGGTTTCCCATTACCTGTAGTCAGAGTTGTTGTAGTGGTCCCAAAGGGTACTTCATACAAACTTTGCCTAACAGATGTTTAAAGACTTCATAGGTGTGACACTGTTTGTCTGGAGCTGCACTGCAGAGGTGGGTACGGCAGTGGGGAAAACGGAAACAAAACAGAAAGGGAAAACGCGTTACTATGGATAAAACACGCTAACTATAAAGTGCCAGGGGGTAGGCAAAGTAGGGTACTGGGAAAGAGGGGCCGGAATGTGCCATCACCGTCTGGGGGCCAGGGGTTACCTTAGCAAAGTTGTCCAGGGAGGCTGCATCGAATGGTGGAGCCTCAGGGGCCAGATAGTCAGGCCAGTGGGTTCGGAGACAGGAAACAGATAGGGCAAGGGCATGGTCTAGGGGGGCCTTATGGTGCCCTGATGGCCAATGGAGCACAGTGGTGACCATCCAGTGCAGACATTGGATAGGACACAGGAGAGCTTTTGCCAAGGGAGTGGTGTTGCCAGCGTCATGGCAACGCTGCCTCAGAACTCGACGGGGGTGCAAAGGTGCATTGTGAAAAGTCTATCAGGGGTGGAAATGACGTGCGGAATGGAGAGCACTGGGATCACAGGGTCCCCTGCTGGTCTCTGGTGACTGATGGAACCATCTGTTGTAGACATTGGATTAGCTAAAGATTGGCCACTGTAGGAAAAGCGGTAAGGCAATGTCATGGCGACGTCATGGTAAGACCCAACACTGGTGTTATAGAGAACATAAGGAGGTGCACGAAAAGTGGGCTGCACAAGGAACATGGGGACACACCGTCCTGAGGGGGAGTGGCTGAACAAGTGGGGATTTATGGGAGTGTTTATTGTTAAGCCTGGGCAGTATCGGTAGGGACAACCAATGGTTGCCATACTTCTTGCAGATTAAGGCCAGTGTGGAAGGTGTCAAGCGTGTATAACCAAAATTGTTCTCTTCTGTACAGTTTGGTATCAATTTCATTGGTGTTGGTTCCCAATATTTTCTCCAACACCCACCATTTGATGTCATTCTCATTGTGATTTATGGACAAGAAATGTTCTACTGAAGGTGCCGAGATAGTCTTGGTCCTGATTTTTGATCTGTTCTCTGTGATACTAACTCTGACTTGCCTTGAGATTTTCCCTGCATAGGATTTTTGGCAGAGACACTGAATCACATATGTTACATTGCAACTTTTGCATGTACTTTGATAGTCCAGATGCCAAGCTGTGTGGGATACTTCAAAGTTAAGCATGCTCATTGTGAATCTGCAGATAGTACAGCTACCACAAGGGTAGTGTCCCTTGACAGGAGGCAATCCCATTAGTGTTCTCAGGTTGGTCGGACCCTTGTCGTGGCAATGGTCGGCCGACACTAAATGTGGCTTGAAATCTCTCCCTTTTTTTAATGCAAATAGGGGCAGTTCCAAATCCGGTGAGTTGAGTGGGAGGATATGCCAATTATTGAGAATACGTTATTTTAGGGCATTACACTGAGGAATGAAAGTAGTTGCACAGACAGTTCTGGCTGTCTTTTTATTGGCTGATTTGTCCAAAAGATGGGTTCTGTCCAAAAATCTTGCTCTTTTTCTGCATTTTCTGAGAGCATGCGTGGGATAGCCCCTGTCCAGGAACCTATTAAACACATAGTCGCAGTAAGGACGTTGAGTATCTGCAGTCTGTGCTGTCTGGGAAGGGAGGAAGGCAGCACGTTCTTATTAAGGTACTTAAAAATGTGGGAGTCCTCACCCTCCCTTCTTCATTTTGGCCTACCATTAGTGTATGTGTCTGGTGTCGACCTGCGCACACTGCATACATCTTGATATATATTGACTAAAGTCTGCTATTTGGGAAAAGAGAAGGTCATTGATACATTAGTACGATTAAGAGTGACTGCGGCCTGTTTCCAGCCTTTGAACTCTCAGATACTTGATGGATTCTCTTTGTGTTGCTATGCGTTGCGGATCCATAGAGTGACTGTGGGCGGGTACTAGCCTTTGAGCTCTAGGGAGCATGAGGATTCCCTTCTTGCCACATCTCGAGCACTGCAACTGTTATATTGTATACAGGTACTATTTCAGCTGGTGCTTTGCGACCTTACAGAATGACTGCGGGCGGATAACAGCCTTTGAGCTCTAGGGAGCGCAACAACTTTTTTCACTTTGCAACTCAAGCACTGTAACTGATATACTGCATTTTAGGCTCTTACCATTACCCTCACATTTTCAGTTTGGCTTAACTTCCTGCTGAAATGCCTACAGTGAGGAGTGATGTTGGCTTAAACATGGCTTTGGGTAATCTAGCGAGGACAGACAAAATATCTACAGTGTACAATTTGAAAAAGGCTACTGAGAATGCTATTGATGAGGGACAAACTAATAGTAATATCAGTGCTTTGCCGGTGGGAAAACCCACCACTACTGGAAAAAAAGGGGGAGGGCGGTAATGGGGCTGCTAATGTGATGACGAAGTGTTCCTTTGTGCCGCCTGTGTTGCCCATGAGGAAAATCCTCCGGTTTCACACATGAACGCCTCAAAGACTACTGAGGAGGACTACAGTGAATCTATCTATACCGTCTGAGGGTGATGGCTTTTCCTTCCATAATTCATCTTGCCTAGCAGAGCTATTTGTGTTTGGTTCATGCGCTACATCTTCAGACAATGAATTTCTATTTTTAAGTGAGATGAGATGGTGCCACATGTGGAACTAACTTGGGGCAATAACCGGAGTAGTCTTACCTCTTCTAAGCAGGGACCTTTTTGTAATGCTTCAGCAACAAAGGGCCCTATGAATGGCCCATTCCAGGGGTTGGTAACTACGTGTCACTCTATTCATGCATTGGCGACTGCTTGTGAATCTCTGTTGGGAGAGATCACTGATCTAGAGATGGACTCTATATACAAGACTCTGTGTATAGTGTTGTCTAATTTGCATATTAGTATAAATCTGGCTCTCAAAATGTTGGTTGAAAAGCAGGATTTGATTGGTCAGGTGCTTGTGGGCCAGCAATCAGCCTTTAGTGATCTGTTTACCCGGCTTGTTTACTTGGAGGGCTTCTGTCGGGGCTCGTCGCTTAAATCTGATGACTGCGGTGCTATTGCCAAAATGGTAGATGCCAACGAAAAAAAATTAGCCAAGATGGATGAAATGATCTCTATTGTGTTTGACCTGTTGACGACCAAGCCTACATCCATTATGGTTGACAGGAAGGCGATGGTCACCCCCAGTTCCCTGCTGTGGATGGTAGATGACCGTGTCTTGGATGTAATGCCTCTTGAACAGTTGGAGGTACTGGGCAGCCTTCTTGCCGTGTGGAGGCAATGGCTTGCCTTGAGGCTATGGTCTGCCTTGAGACAAATGGACTGCTGGGTCAACTATGAGGGGATGTTGATGTGGTGTTTGCGAAGGAGGATGGTTTGGGAAGAGGGAAGAAAATACTGAAGCCCAGAGGGGCTAGAACTATTGGCAAAGGAAATGCTCAGGTTAATAAGTTAAAGAATATGCCCAACACTAAGGTTAAAGGGCATCATTTTAATTTAAGGGGCATTTTGCGTCTCTCTACTGCCAATTGAATGAATGGATTGAGTCATGAGATGGGCCCCAACATTAATCACTTGAACACTCAGAGAGACTCTATTGAATGCGTGGAAGGGAGTTGCCCGGTAATAATCAATGTTGAGATGTTGGGGAACATGGCCAACAATCCACCGGGTGGGGATCCCATGCCTGTTCCCTCAGGGGCGCCTTGCTCAATGTCTCTAGGGTCTGTCCAGATAGAATGTGGCAGTGTCGGGCGGAGGGGGCTCTGGACCATCCAGCAAATAAACAGACAACAATCACAGAATATGGGAGTATGTAATAGGAGGTAACCTAATAAGTGAACACAGGGGTCAAAGTGGGTAATGCTGAAATTAAGGAGGGAGGAAGTAAAAGGGATGAAAATTGTGGAACCCTTGTGGGATGGGTGGTCGGTAAGACAACTGATGGAATAACATCCCTGAATAGATCACGTATCCTGGATGTCTTTAGAAGGATCCCTCAGCTTAGATCTATTATATCAGAAGATATTGACTGGATTACCTTGTCATTAGTTAATAATTCACGTAGGGTGAGTTGTTTCCACTCAGCTATTGTGACCAACATGGTATGTCTCTTGGCTATGAGTTATATCCTCTACAGGTTGGTGAAGAGGTTAAGACCTTCTTGGAGTATACTCTACCAGTGACTGTTGCTGGACTTACATCTGGGGCCCGGAATCCATTGGAGCATAATAGGGGCGTGGAATCTGAGGTTATTGTCTCTAAGTTCCTACAGACAGCCAATGATTGGGTGGGGCCGGCACTCAAAACTTTTTCAATCTAATCAGACAAGGATTGGGACATTCCTAGCAACAGTGGAGTACGTTTGATAACTTGGAATGCTTGTGGGTTGATCAACTTACGTACATTTTGGCCTAACATCCGGTTACTTGAAAGACCCAAAATTGTACTCCTACAGGAAACCATGTCTCTGGCACATTTCGATTTGGATGGCTATCAGACTTTCACCAGACCAGTCATTTCTTCCAGCTGGGGACATTTTAGGGGATGACTTGCAGTTGCTATTGACCCTAGACTTAAGTTGGTATCTTAATTTTTTTTAATCATAATGGCTTCTTGCTGTTAGAATTACTTAAACTGGGTTTGGGGGTTGCGTACCTTATGGTGAGTCTATACTGGAACCTTGCCAGGGTGACTCTTGTGGAATTGACAAACTGCTTAGGAAAACTACTGGAGGATTGGTATGCCAAGGGTAATGGGGCCCATATCATTCTAGCTGGGGCTTTCAATTCAAATTGTGCCGAGGAAGCAGTGCCGAACAACTCAAATGGCGATGTACACCGTCAGTCTCCTAATGTGAAGAGAGGTTTTGAATGGGATTCGTTCCTGAGTGGATGGGGTATGTTTCTACTGGAGGATTTTATCACTACTGAATTAGCTTACACATGGCATATGGGGAATTCTCGATCTACGATCGATTATGTATATGTCATCACCATTCTGGGAGCTAGATATGGTCCCTTGATGTGTGTGGATCCCGCATCGGGTGACAATCTACTCTTGACATTTGTGTTGGACATTTCCTTTGCGCTTCTTGACGTCAGGGTATATCTGGCTCTAATTCAGCCAGATAAAGTTAGACAAAGAGTCCCTTGGAATTATAAGACTGTATCCAACTTCACTTGATATATTGCCAAGAGTGTGACGAAATGAGGGGGGGGGGCTTTTTCTGGGGACTCCAGCTGAATGGATCAACATTGTCCACTTTATTCTTAGTGAAGGTCTTGTTGACATGTGGTATAGCAAGGGGACTTTGATGGAAGGGAGAAAGGGCCAAACCTTTAATGCTAGGATTTTGGCCTCCAAGGAAGTCAAATGGTGAACTATCCGTGGGCTCAAGCGACAGGGACTAAATGTTATGGACTACCAACTTGTTAGGAAGAAAGCCGCACAGACCTATACAATCTGGTCAAATCCCTTTCTGTGGAGTCATACGAAATAGATAACGGGCGTATGATGGATAGCCTTCGTGTGGGTAAGGAGGCCACCTTCTGGGCAAACCTCAACTTTGTTGGTGTGGAGCGAACTCCTAATTTGGTAATCGTTATCTCTGAGGCCAACTGGATGGCCTTTTTAAGGCTAAATACTCGCCTCCGGTAGATAGGGTCTCGTTTGTAGACCCGGACCTGGATTCAATGGAGTGGGGGGAGTACCTATGGGAGGTGTCAGAGATTATCTGGGCCATTGAAAGCCTCAAACCTTTGAGGGCCCCTGGTTCGGATGGTATCCTGCCTTTTATACTCAAGAGCTCTCCTTCCCTATTGGCGACCCTACTTAAGCCCCTCTTCAATGCTATGTTTGCATGCCACCTTATCAGTCGATTATGATACCAATCTATAAGAAGGGCAATCCTGCCGACTCAGATAACTACAGACCAATTGCCCTTATTGATGCCTCCTGTAAGGTGTTCTTAATTCTTCTCCTTAGGGATCTTGATCATCATACTAGACATCTGGGATTATTTTCTAAATATCAGGTTGTGTTCAGAAAAAACATGGGCATCCCACTCAATGCCACTATATTTGCACATCTCTTGTCTAATGTTCATAAGAAATATGTGGGTGAGGTGTATATGACATCTTTAGATCTTTCTAGTGCCTTTGACTGTGTGCTAAGATCCCAATTATGGAATAAACTGCTCAGCTGGGGTGTACTCAAAAAGTTGGTCCAGCTACTAGTGCTGCTCCATACAGGCATCTCTTTAAGGGTGCGCCTCACTCGGGAGGGTCTCTGTCTTCTCATATTTGCAGCTGGGTTGGTCTGAAGCAGGGCTGCACTGTTGCTCCAGTCCTCTTTAATCTTTATGTGTGGGATGTGGAACATTTGTGGAGGGGTGAGATGTTGTCAGTGGCTAGATTGGGTGGCCTCAGACTTGAATGCTTAGCCTTCGCTTATGACTTTCATTCTTTTCGGTCATACCCACAGGGGCTTGCAATCCAAACTTAACTTATTCACTCAGTACTGTACCAACAATATCTTATCCCCTAATGGTAGCAAATCAAAAATGGAGTTTTTTCTCCAAGGGCTGAAAAAGAGAATCAAACATTTCTCATGGAATTTAGGTGGGGAGAGACTGGAATATGTGGACTCCCTAAAGTACCTGGGTTATAATCTGTCCAACCGGTCTTCATGTGTAACTTGGAAGGCAGACCTCTCCACTGACCTCTAAAATTAAATGTTTGTACAGAAGTGTGTGTACGTTTTCCGTCCTACCTATTTGGCACTTCTATCTGGCTAATGCTGAACCCGTGATCTTGTATGGTTTAGATTTTTCCCTATTAGATATGGGGATTATTTTAATGTCAATCCTGGTAAACTGGGGAAACAGGTTTTGGGTCTTTCCATTGCTATTACAAACTGTATTATGAGGCATGAGCTCTGCCTCATTTCACTCAAGGCACGGTATACTTGGCGTATGCTGGCTTCCTAAAATGCTGCCCATCCCTCAATAGTCTGTACATTGATCTCTCCAACATTGCAAAGGAAGCCACAGTTCCTTCTGTTAATTCCTTTATTAAAAATATGAAGGATATCCTTATCCACACTGGTGGAACTGAAGAGGAATTAGTATATCACCCGGGATGCATTAAGGCTAAATTGTATAGACTAGATTGGGTTGCAACAGTTGACGCAATTCGTCTTTACAGTACCTACACTGAATATCCAAAATTGACAGATAAAGTTGAATGCATCCCGTGATATCTACAGAGGTTTCCCTGTAGTAAAGTCTGAGAGGTTTACTTACGTATTCACCTTAACCAGTTTCATTCTAAGGAACGTATTCTACACTAGAAAGGCCAACGGCCCTACTTGATAATATCCACTGTAGGTTCTGTGATGGCATGCATGATCAGGAAACCCTTAAGCATTGGGTTACTCTCTGTCCTTACTTTCAGGGAAATAGAGAGAGATTCTTCAAACAAAATGCTCCAGGGGAATATGATTTCTCTGTCAACCTTTTCTGGTACCGTTTAATGTGGGGACACAATGTCTCACTCATTTTATCTTTGTATCAATTTTTACTATGTGTTTCTGCTCTTATACAGTGAAATGTGTTTGTCTTTTATCTAGTGAGACATTGGGCCTCATTACACGTTGTGCGCTAAAAATCTCAAATTACCGGCATGGCGCTCTTAATGTGTCCGCCCTCGCAAGAGGGCGCTAATGGCATACTATTACGAGTACGCGGACACGAGCATAGCGCCATGCCGGTAATGACTCTACCGCCATGCCGCTAAAGACCCCAAAAAGTCTCTTACCGCCTTCGACGAAAGTGCAGATAGCACCTCCGCCCTCACGCTGCATGCAAATAGCGGTCACCGCTATTAGCGGTGATCGTTAAATTGCGGAACCGGAAATAGCGTCATCGCACAGGAACGGGAAAGAGCACGGCGGCCATCTTTAAAAACACAATCCATTGCCATCCTCTGTCCCTTGGACCTGTTTGGAGTAGGTTGCAGTTGGAAATCATCAGGGACACCCTCAACATGCCCAAGGCATTGAAAAAAACCACTGACCGGTAGCAGAAAGAAAAATTCTCCTCAGAGGAGCTTATCATGCTGACCCAGACCCTAGCTGACAATGCCGCCGTGGTCTTTGCCTGCGACATGCGGCAGGAGACTCTCATGAAAAAAAGGCAATCTGGGTTGAGGTTGCATTAAAAGTCAGTGCTGTGGGCACCACCACCCGCAATGTGCGTGAGTGCCGAAAGAGATGGGATGACCTGAGACTCCGGGTGAGAAGCATCCTTGCCGAAAACCACCAAATTGCAGCAGCAGTTGGATCTGGGTCGCCCATAAAACTTAAAGAATGGGAGGAGACATGCGCAAACCTCATTGGCGTGGAATGCATAGAGGGAGTCGCACGATGGAGCATGGCGTGGCAACCACTTCAGATGTAGGTGGGTGTACACATGAAAGCATGCAACGTGAATCTACTGGTCCCCTCAAATGTGACCCCAGAATCACCTCATGGATGAGCAAACATCCACACATGCATCACACCCTGCCCATGTCAGTGTCAGACCCAAACACACACACATGCACACATCACCAGAGACAAGTGCCACACACAACCATGCATGGATGAGCCACTGCACTGACACATCACATGTATCCTTTACAATGTAGTCCAAATGCCCACAACTGCATCATTGATGTATACTGCATTAAGTGCATTGAACCGTAACCATTAACATCCCCCTTCTTGTGCCCTACAGGCTCACATACAGACAGTGAGGATGCTGGCAATGCACCACTAGCACCCCCTGCGCATAAGACTCAAAGGGCTTTGGACACAGAGTACACCCCCACAACCTCAAGTGGCAAAGGCAGAAGGGTCCAGAAGCTGAGTGCAAAACACTGTTGGAGCGCCACTTCCAAGCCACAAGTTGCCACACCACCAACAACTGCCCCACCTCCGGTGGTTAACCCACCACCACCGATCCCGGCCCCAGAGGGCCCACCCTCAGCTCCAGCTAGTTCAGCAGGAGAGGCAACAGCCACTGCCCCACTATCAGATGTGGAGGACCCCACCGACTTCCACATGGAGATGCACACCCCAAACCCCCTGCAGCCCCCGAACCATCACCTCAGCACACACCTGGGTCCAATGTCACTGGCGATGAGAACATGGGAGCTTTTAGTAGCCCCCCGGTGGCTTCATCTGTTGACCTGGTCCCATCACAGGCCACAGAAGCCACACCACCAGGACCCAACACTGCCGTCGACCTGGCCAGCATCAGCCAGCGGCAACAAGAAATAACTGGGCTGGTTGGGCAGCATGTTGAGGAGGCTGCCCGTCTCAGGGCAGACATCACGGAGACAGCAAGGCACTCCAGGGAGGGGATGGAGGCATGTACAGACAGGCTGTGTGGGGAGATCATCTGAGTCAGCGAGGTACTCACACGGATAGCGGACGCATTGGACTGCCAATTCCCACCACCACCACCAGGGCAGTCTGCCACATCCTCATCTGCCAGTTCGAGGCAGACAAGCCCCCTCCGCCGCTCCTCACGCACCACAAGGCGCGCCTCTAATCAGCCTCCCAATGCTGGTGTTGGCAATGGCCAATAGGGAGTGCATGGTGAAGCCTCCGTGTGCATGGCTGGAGGGAAACATTGTGCAAGACACATGTGGAACTGTTTTGGGGAGTGGGGGAAGTTTGTTATGGGACTGTTTTGGGAGTTCGGGGGAAGGGTGTTATGGGACTGTTGTGGGGGGTGGGGGGAAGGGTGTTATGGGACTTGTGGGGGGCGGGGGGAAGGGTGTTATGGGACTGTTATGGGGGGAGGGGAAGGGTGGTGGGATGTTTGGGGACATGCACATTTTCTGCTTTACGTTCCTTAATACACTGGTGTTTGAACAAAACACAGGCTTGTACTTCTTCATTGTGTATGTGTACCTTATTGACGCCATGGTCCATTGTGCGCTTCCAAACAGACACCAGTGCACTACTACCCATATCCATGTGACAGTACGAAACCATGTTACTCAGAATATTTGGTTGATCAGATGCTGTCTCACAGCACGTCCCTCCTGGCCATCCCCTCTTGCATGACCTGCATCCCCTTCACCTCCGTCTTCATCACCATCATCATCCTCATCAGGTGCTTCTATTTCAACGTCAGGGGGCAGTGCACATTCCGTCTGATACACATATTGTGCAGCATGACACATGCCATGGTGATCTTGGCCACCTTCTCATGGCCATACAACAGAGCGCCACCAGACCTGCTAATGCACCTAAACCGTGTCTTCAAAAGGCCAAATGTCTGCTCGATCACAATGCGGGTACGGGTTTGTGCACGATTGTATTCCTCTTTGTGCCTGTTCTGTGGGTTCCGTGCAGGGGTGAGGAGCCACCTCTTCAGGGGATAGCCGGCATCACCTGTATGGGGGGACGAATGGGGTCCTGTTACTGTTCAACTCAAGAGCGGCCTGTTCATATCACACAAATAGACTTTGCATTGTGATTGAAGTAAACAATTAACAGCATACATACAGATGGTCTGTGTGACTGCAATGTGCAAAGGTGAGCTTCACCATGCAAGTAGACATGCCCCATGAATGCCTCCAACAGTAATTGACATGTCCTGGGTGAGGCCAGGTCTCAGGTGTCCCTGGGCCCAAGCAGATTTTGGACCACACTGCTGGTGTGATGCCATTCCAACAATGATGTTCTCATTCTGAGAGGCATCACTTCAGTGGTGGTATAGGTGTGTGGTGGTATGCTATGGCTAGGGGTGATCCCTTTGCATGCTTTCAAGGGCACATTGCATTATTGTTGTTGTGCTGGACTAATTCTGTATGACTATCTTGACGGCATGTATGACATTTGTGTATTTTGTGGCGTGGAATGTTTTGCAATGTGGATGGATGTATAAGGTTTGTAGACCTGGATTGTCATCTATGTTGTGTAGCTTATACTTGCATGTCCGTTCATCTGAAGTACGTTGCGGGCTTCCCAGATGGACATTGGCGTACATCTGTATGTGCATTCGTCCGACGGACGACAAGCTACTCCCATTTCGAGTATGTATCTCTCCCTCCCCTAATCACACCCAGTTGGAGTATGTATCTCCCCCCCATCACACTGACATGTGCTTGTCCTGCAACTCACCAAGTAGCCACGAACGTTGTCCGGCTTGTCGCTCCATGTAGCGTGGGATAGTTGAGTTCCGCAGGACCATGGAATCATGGGTTTTTTTTATTTGTATAGCGCACCTGACCCAGAGGTATATGGGCACCTGACCCTTAGGTTGATCCGGGGAAACGAGCACAACAATGTGTGATTACCTTGTTGGCATCACATACCATTTGGACATTGATGGAGTGGAATTGCTTCCTATTTCAGTAGACTACTTCATTGTGATGTGGTAAACCAATTCCACATGGGTACAGTCGATGGCCCCGATGCAATTTGGGATGCCTGCCAGTGAATAGAAGCCAACTTTGGTTTTTGCAATCTCCTGGGCAGTCTGTGGCATGAATATGTGTTCAGGTGCATGCTTCAGGAGGGCATCGAGTACCTGGTTCAGCGTGCGTGAGAATACTGGTTGTGAGATGCCATGCATCTGGCCCACTGTATGCTGGTAGGTGCCTGTGGCCAGGAAGTGGAGCACAGTCACCACATTCAGTAGAGGGGGGATGGCAGTTCTGATGTCTATGAGGCTCACAATGTCGTTGTGTATCATGTCCACGATGCTGGTGAGGGTATCCCGGTCCTGACGGTACAGGGTGTGTATCTGCTCTGGGGTTAGATTGAATGGACTGGCTCTGATCCTGGGGAATGGTGGGTGCCTCTGTGGTATGATTAGGTGCCGTGGTGGTGCTTGCTGTCCCTGTCTTGCCCTCCTCCTCCTGCGTCTCTTCTGTGCTGCCTGTTGTTGTTGCTGCTGGGCTGCAATCATGTCCTCCAGCCCATGTAATGCTGCAAGTATAGGAACCATCTTGGTGTGGGAAGCGGTGTGTGAAGGGATGTGGTGTGCTCCTTTTGGGCTGCCACAGTCTCCATTGCCTCCACCTGTGCTGATTGTGTCCACCTGTGGCAGGTGGGAACACTGCTCAGTTCTCTTAACGGGTGGTTCGCGATGGCGGTATTAGCGCCATGGTGGTAAGGGTGTTTTGGGGTCTTTACCATGCCGCTATTGGCATGTCCGCTCGCCTTGTGATGCAGTGCCATTAGCGGCATGGCGTTATTTACGGGATGGAGGGTCGCGCGCACGCGGACTGCCTGCTATTAGTGGCATCGTACTTAGCGGTGCCGCTAATAGCGTGCTACTTGGTGAGTTGCAGGACAAGCACATGTCAGTGTGATGGGGGAGATACATACTCCAACTGGGTGTGATTGGGGGAGGGAGAGATACATACTCGAAATGGGTGTAGCTTGTCGTCCGTCAGACGAATGCACATACAGATGTACGCCAATGTCCATCTGGGAAGCCCGCAACGTACTTCAGATGAACGGACATGCAAGTATAAGATACACAACATAGATGACAATCCAGGTCTACAAACCTTATACATCCATCCACATCCACATTGCACAACATTCCACGCCACAAAATACACAAATGTGGCATCGTACTTAGCGGTGCCGCTAATAGCAGTGAGCCGGGTCATAATTAGCATGGGGATTTAACGTTACTGGTATTCCATTACCGGTAACGTTAAATCCCTACCGTCACCGTGTAATGAGGCCCATTATGTCCTTCTGTTGCTTGCTTTCGTTGTACTGTAACGCTCACCTGATTCCCGCAGAGGCGCCGGTCTTGACTGGGTGAATGCCGTATCTTCAAAGGTGATGTGAAACACACGGTTGGCTCTTTGGGCTGGACCTCTGTGCACTGTATGTCTGACTCGAAGAGTAAGATGTCTGCAGATAGAAAATATGGGATTAATGAACTGGGGTTATTGGGTGCCTCTCTCCTCTTCCCTTTCTCTTCTCCTGTAAAACCCCAAAGGTTAACGCCCTCACCTTAGGTAAGTGAACGCCGAGCTCTCCATCTGCCTCGGGGCAGGGTGCCGTAACAGTTTCTTCACTGGATAAGGGTGCAGGCCTCTTGACCTCAGAGGACTGCTGTCCGTCGTTAACTGCACGAACGGTAAGTTCTGGGCACTTCAAATGTCTTAAAAGTCTTTTGTAATGATATCTCTTGTTTTGCAGGGTTCCGGCGATGGCGGATGGCGGGCTGATGAGAGTTGAGGATCGAACCCGCGTGAGGAATAGAAGCGCCTGGAAGCACGTAAGTAAGCGCTTGTAGCCTGCTTCACGATGCGCACTAACTGTCTCTTTTATCTTGCAGGTACAAGTTCGGAGCTTTAGAGAAGCTGAAGGGTGCTGGAATACCCACTGGATTCGGCGTGGGAAGGAGTAATGGCACGTGAGTAATAAAGTTGCCCAATGTCTTTAAACTCACCTTCTTTTGTATTTCAGATGCGGGATGCAGCGCCGAAGACCTCCGGAGCGTGCGAAGAGCTGGTAAGCTTTTGTCTTTCAGATGCCGGAATGCAGTGCGAAGACCTCCGGAGCATGCGAAGAGTAGGTAAGCCTTTGTCTTTCAGATGCCGGAATGCAGCGCGAGTCGTTGGTGACAGCCGATGGACCAGGTAAGAGATGCGCTGCCACTGAAGACCGTAGTGCTAACCTGTTCTTTCTTTGTCTTTACAGGTGCTGCTGAAGACTGGATTCCAGGATGGTAAGCCTTTGTTCCGTTAGGCCCAGGATCAGAAGCAGAAGACACGATGAGCGTTCTGCTGCAGAGAATGCAGAATAACGCAAAGCAAGATTCATCCATCGGGTGTGGTTTAAATAGCCTCCTGTAGTGCTTGGGTGTCTCCTTCCACAGCCACACCTAGGTAAGCAAAGAGTACCTTCTTTCCAGAAGAGTTCCAGTGTTCTGAACCTAGGGAGTGGCTCCTGCCCCACCCAACAGGAAAAGTAGTCCCAAACAGAAGAGGATCAGGGGTCCAACTGGCAGGTAAGTAAGCAGCATGGTCTGCTGCAGGTAAGTCCACCCAAGCATTATGAGCCCGGCGCTTCCAGCGCTGGGACTGGACATCTTTATGAGCCTGGTGCCACTGGCGCCAGGACAGGGTCCAGAAGGTCGCAATTGGGACTGGCTGGCACTCGGAACCGGGGTTATGGGTCTGCTTCCAAGGGAGTCGGGCAAGTCCTGATCTTTTGGAAGCAGAGATCATGACAGCACCCCCCCTCAAGGCCCCTCCCAAACCGGGCTACTCCGGGGGTTTGGGCTTGTTAGGAAATGTTCGATGAAATCTTTTGATTAGACGAGGCGCGTGGACATATTCTGCAGGTTCCCAGGATCTTTCTTGGGGACCGTAGCCTTTCCAGTCAATCAGGTAAAATAGTTTAGATTTGGAGATCTTGGAATCCAGGATGCTTTTGACTTCAAACTCGAGTTCTCCATCAACTAGAATAGGTTTTGGAGATGTAGTTAGTCGGGTTTGAGGTTGCACGGGTTTTAATAGAGAGACGTGGAAGACCGGATGTATCTTCATGTGAGGGGGCAAGTCCAACTTGACCGCTACTGGATTTACTATGGTAGTGATGGAATAGGGACCAAGGTATCTTGGGTTGAATGTGCGTGGTCCTTTTAGAGGTAGATATTTGGTGGATAACCAGACTTGATCTCCTACTTGATATTGGGGGGCTTCCTTCCGATGTTGGTCTGCTCCTTTCTTGTATTGTTCTTTAGCCCTTTGAAGGTGAGAAACGGCTTCCTTAAAGGCTTGGGTGATTGTAGAATGCAGGTGGTCTACTGCTGGTGTTCCAAGATCTTGGAGTGGATCCAACTCCGAGGTTCGAGGGTGACTACCATATAAAAGAAAAAACAGGGTCTTCCCAGTTCCCGAGTGGACAGAGTTATTGTAGGCATATTCGGCTATCCAAAGGATATCTTTCCAAGTTTTTTCAGTTTGTTGTAGCATGCAGCGCAAATACTGTTCCAGAGTTTGATTGGTCCTCTCGGTTTGTCCGTCGGTTTGAGGGTGGTGGCTGGTCGAAAGTCTCACATCAATTTCAGCCGACCGACAGCAACTTCGCCAAAAATGAGAAATAAATTGACTACCTCGATCCGAAATTAGAACTGAAGGAAAACCGTGCAGTCGGACGATGTTTTCGAGAAATTCTCGGGCCAGAGTTGCTGCTGTTGGTAAGCCTTTGAGTGGAATGAAATGCGCCATCTTGGAGAATAGGTCCATGATTACTAGGATCGTATTGTATCCGGAGCATGGAGGTAGATCGGTGATGAAGTCCATAGAAAGCGTATGCCAAGGGCGAGGCGGGATGTCAATAGGGTGTAAGAGGCCGGCTGGTTTTTCCTTTTGATTCTTGTTTTGGGCGCATACTCCACAGGACATTATAAAGTCTCTGATATCTTTTTTCCAAGACGGCCACCAGAAGTAGCGCTTGATCTTTTCCGAGGTCTTGGTCATACCGGGATGTCCTTCCATTAAAGAATCGTGATAACAAGAGATTACCTTTTTCTGTAAATCTGTGCTGGGCAGGTATAACCGTTCTTGGAAATATAATAGGTTGTCCTTCACCGTAAAGTCCTTTCCCTGCAGATGCCAATTCTGTATGTCTGCTGGAGTTACCAGTAGCCTGGCTTTGTCCTTAACTTCCTCTATGGATTGTGTGGCAATTACACCTAGAATTCTTTGTTCGGGAATGATAGGTACAGGTTTAGGATTGATCAAATGTTCTTCCACTCCCATCCGAGAAAGGGCATCAGCTTTACCGTTTTTTGTACCAGGTCGATAGGTAATTATGAAGTCAAACTCGGCAAAGAATAGTGCCCAACGGAGTTGCCTAGAGGATTGAGCTTTTGCAGTTTTCAAATATTGCAGGTTTCGGCGATCTGTAATCACAGTAACGGTGTGTCGGGCCCCCAGAAGATAATGCCGCCAAGCCTTAAAGGCGGACTTGATAGCTAGAAGTTCCTTATCAGTAATAGTGTAATTGATTTCAGGAGGCGAGAATTTGCGGGACCAAAATGCCACGGGATGCAACTGATTGGTTACTGGGTCCTTTTGTGATAGAACTGCCCCCATGGCAAGGCTCGAAGCATCAGTTTCAACGATGTAGGGGAGTTCTGGGCGAGGATGTTTTAAGATCGGTGCAGAGATAAATCTAGTCTTCAAATTCTGGAAAGCTTGTTCCGCCTCGGTAGACCATTCAAAACTTTTGTTTTTCTTTAACAAGGCGGTGATGGGCTGGACTATTCGAGAGAATTCGGGGATAAACCTGCGGTAAAAGTTAGCGAAGCCTAACATGCTTTGAACACCTTTTACGGAGGATGGCGATGGCCATTTGAGAATTGCATCGACCTTCTTTGAATCCATACGCACTCCGCTAGGTGATAATATGAATCCCAAGAATTCAACTTCAGTCACGTTGAAAACACATTTTTCCAACTTAGCGAAAAGTTTGTGTTGACGCAATCTCTCGAGGACCATTTTCACGTGTTTCCGATGTTCAGTTTCCGATGAAGGCGGCCGGGGCATTGCAAAGTCCGAAGGGCATGACCTGATATTCAAATAGCCCATACTTGGTGCGGAAGGCCGTCTTCCATTCATCGCCCTCTTTTACTTGGGTGTCTCCTTCCACAGCCACGCCTAGGTAAGAAAAGAGTTCCTGCTTTCCAGAAGAGTTCCAGTGTTCTGAACCTAGGGAGTGGCTCCTGCCCCACCCAACAGGAAAAGTATTCCCAAACAGAAGAGGATCAGGGGTTCAACTGGCAGGTAAGTAAGCAGCATGGTCTGCTGCAGGTAAGTCCACCCAAGCATTATGAGCCCGGCGCTTCCAGCGCTGGGACTGGACATCTTTATGAGCCTGGTGCCACTGGCGCCAGGACAGGGTCCAAAAGGTCCCAATTGGGACTGGCTGGCACTCGGAACCGGGGTTATGGGTCTGCTTCCAAGGGAGTCGGGCAAGTCCTGATCTTTTGGAAGCAGAGATCATGACATGTACCTTTTCTGCATAACCATGTCTTTTTTTCTGTAAGGTTACTTTGGTAACCAAAATCACAATTTAAAAAAAAGAAGCTTTTGCACCTCAAGTTATTGGTGGTTTCGATGCTGTTTTAACCACTCTCGGAATTATTGTTCTTTGTTTTTTCCTTTGTGCTCAGTTTTACTTCTGTTTGTAGAGGCTTCCTTCACTTCTTTGAGGAAAAATAACAATTGTTATTGTAATCAAACAGAAGGAGGCATGCTCTTGCTTTCAGAGATGTTTTCAGAGATGTTTACTTCCAGTGACATGTGGAGACATAAATAACGCAGATTGATTTTCCTCAGCACGCATGCCTCTGTATCGTCTCAGAGGTTAACGCAAACACTGCTGGTAAGCAAAAATCAATTATGGAATGAAGAAAGATGGTTATTCTTGATACTCCTTTTCCAAATAGAAACACGTTTCATATTTTATAGTAAATAAAACAATGATACATGAAATTGGGGAATTAGAATCTCTGCTCTGTGTCATTGTTGAATGTGCGACAGTAAGACGAGCACACACTACACACGAAGAACTACAATAGTCGACAGAGAAGGGTCCTTTTAAGCAAGACTGGCTGCCTCTTATGTCACACTTGATTACTTCAGTATCATAACAGAACCACATTGCAATGCATCAATTGTTCTCCAGAGATATGGCGGCAGTCTTTTGAGATACGTCTATGGGTTTGATACATATACGCCAGATGGGTCCAGGTTGTTCTTCTGTAATTGTTAAAAAGTTTCTTTGAAACTGTGGTTTTGGAGGCATGGCCAGCCATGAAGCAAATGGCTGCTTTTCTTTGACCCCCATGGCTCTCAATTATTTTGCGCCCATTCCACCGGAAGGCTCGGGTTCACCAAGTGATTTCATTTTCATTTAACACTTTCAGACACTTTAGAATCCAGCATTCTAAGAGTGCATCAATAAAAACATGGTAAGGACTCAGATTAATGGAATAAGCACGTTCCTTGATACCCTGCATTATTAGCATAGTTACAGTCACTCTCTGAACATGGGCTTGGCTCACACATGCATGATCATTTTATCTATATGACAGCACAACCTATGGCTCAGCGTTCCTGACCACATACCTGACACTAGAGTTTGGGGAGCCAGTACATGTTCTTTCTTGACATGAGCTAAATTCCCCACCCTGGCTTGGCTGGAGTGCCCTTGTGAAAGGCAATCCCAAATTGAGCTGAGCCAAACATCAGCCGCATTCACAACAGAGTAAATTAAAAGCACACTTCCACTTTGCAAAGGGAATGCATGAAATCACCCACCCACTCCAGCTCAATTATTCTTTCTCCACCCATCAGACAAGTGAGTTAGAATGCAGCATTCAGAGCAATGAGCGTGATTCTTGATAGTTACAGTAGGCTTTTTGTCAGGAATCCGGGCAATTGTATGCTGGCCACAATGTGGGGCTCAATGTACTATTCTTTTCCAAGACCATTAACCCTCATGGCCCCAAGAATCAAGTGCCCAGGGTCTCCTTAAATGCTCAGACTGGCCTATAGGGCAATAGGCATGTGCCCGAACCAAAAACGCAAATACTAGTGTGGGGCAGTTTCTTTGGTCAAATTGGGCCACTTTTTAGGCCAATATGGAGCCGTTTGATAAGTTACCTCACAACGACTAGTTGTTTTGACCATTGTTCCTAATAAATGTTCTTTAAATTGCACAATTTGCATTACATTTTATCAAAAATCTCAACCTTGGGTACTATTCAGACTATCACAAAAGGAATGAATTGCCACTTGCAACTGTGGGCCACTTTTTCATTGGTGCTCGAGACACTTGTATGCCCCAGTCCGACCCTGGCTCTTTACTTAAACAACTTGCTTCCTTTGTAGGGTTAACAACCTAGGAGGCCTCACTGTAATGTTTGTAAGCAGGCACTGTATCTTCAAACTCTGTCCGAAATACCAAACGAGAATGTGGACTATATTTCCCTTCAGGCTAGGGTCCAAAAGATATCGATAGTCCCCTCCACCATCTTGGGAACACATCATATTTAAGCATGTCTGCCATCACCTGCTGGTACTTGGTATTACGCTTTCAATTGAGAATCTTCTCCAGTTCTGGGTCTGCTATTGGCTCCCCTCCAACTCTGGAGTTCTTCAAGGTCTTCTGTTTCATCTCTGCTATGTCTCTTGGAGCATTCCAACTTTGGGACCTACAAAGAACATCATAGTAGAACAAAACTCAGGCAGGAGCACACTGTGCCGCTCTATCATAAAAGCTTCAAACCGTGCATACAATCAGGCAACTGAGGTAAATATTGTGAGAACTAGGTATCTGAACAGCAAGTGCAACATAATGTGGACCACTTGTGCAGTAAACAAGCATGCCCTTAAATGCTACAACCATTGCATTGGATACTTGTGTAGTTAACAAGAGCAGATAAACACTTCCCGTACACTTATATAAAGGATAACCTGTGCATTAACAAGTTTGGACCTTAATATGAAGTTTAGGAATTACTGTTCAACAAAAACTACTTGCCCTTTCGAGTAGCAAAGACACCTTTGTCATAAGGTCTCCCAAAGTTACAAATCCTTGAGCACTTGCCAGCGCCCCACTTTGAATAAGCAAGCTTCCAGGAGGAGAATGGGAAGGGTTGTCAGAGGACCTAAGAATACCAATTATTCTCCTTGTCTTTGCAGATACACCTGAAGACTGAAAACAAGGGCAGAGCGACTTACTACTGTGATCCAAAAACTTCAAGTGAGGAGGCCTTTCCATCAAACACCCTTACCCCGAGAAACCTACCAATGATTCTCTGTAGTCTACTGCTGAAATAGTCATCAGCAAACCATCACTTTGCAACACTGTAAGGTGGCCAAGTTGAAGATTTGCACCACACGAGTCACCTATGAACTTTCTGTCTCCCCAGAACTAATTGACACATAACCACAATGACGTTGCTGGGAGAACATGGCATACTGAAAATTCAGGCTTGGATTTGCACTAAGAACCTAGAAGAAAGGCAGTGTTTATATGAAAAGACCATGGTGAGTAAATCATTTAGGATAAGATTTAGCAAGTAGTGGGTGAAGGCGCCTTTGCCTGCTGAAAAGGCTTGCAGGTATGTGGATCCTCTTGCAATAGCCTATCCTGATTGTAGAAAAGTGAGCATAGCCTCTAGCCAGAATTAGGATCAGAAAGGTAGGGACTTTGCTCAGTACCTTTACCGGTTTCCTTGCAGTATTCAATCTCATATTCAGTAACCATCCTTCGGTGAGGCATCAGTGCCTGCATCACATAAGCGAGCATGGCAAAAGGAAACTTCACTGCCCTTCATTGAAAAGTAAATATGATAATAACAGAACTACACCTGATGGCATGATGTGGCAGTGAAGCTCAGTTTGAAATGACACAACTATGAAACGCACACTCCCATAAAGTAGGAGCAGAGTTCACAGAGTTCAAAGACTGAGTGGTGTTGATCTTCTTGCAAAGGGTGCGAATGATATGAATAAGACACCTTGCGGTAGCCTGTGTATTTACCAGGGCTCTATCTGGTATGTCGCCTCTCTTTCTTGTACGTCCATTAACAGAAAGGGACGTGTAGTATTCCATGTTCTAAACACAGCATTCCATGCTGAGGTAAGCATGGAATGTAGAGTGTGGAGTATGGAATACGAGAAGAAATATGCATTGGAGAAAGCTGTTGGGGAAGTTGGAGACAACTGTGCTGAGGAGCCGGTGGGCATACATATGAACTTCAATAAAGATCACGCTTACTTGTAATCTGCTTTGTGGATCCTTTAGTGGTGACGAGGACAGAGCACGGCAGCCCACTGAGTAGCCGTCGAACCCGCCGAGTCCGTGACAAGCAGGACATCCGGCCAGCAAGGACCCAATCACACCAGGAAGGCAGAAAGTCAAGCAGTAAAGCACTGCACAGTGCAAAGAAGGGAGCCATTCCATCTCCTGCATAAGTGGAAGTGAGGCACCCAGAGCCCTCGCTACAACACCCAGAAGTAAGTGAGCAGTGCAGCCGCGTTTTGATGCAACATTCAAAAGTTAGTGAGCCTCAAGGAACAGACCGCGCTCCCGAAAAGCAGGTGCACAGGAGAAGGAAAAGCCCTTCACCAGCAAACTGCAACCGGCGTGTGACCACAAGGGACGCAAAGGCTTCGACTAATACGCCAGGTGCGAGAGCAGCGCGAGCGCCGATATCACTTACATTCAGAGTAAAGGTAAAAGCAGCGTCAAGCTACGTGACTCCATTTTGTTTTCTAAGGAAACCAACATCAACGTTGCATAACGCCGGTATCGCTACAGTAAAGGCCTTCAAAGCAATACATTACTAGCCACCATATCGACTTCCATATCTCTATCAAGGGACCAATATCAAGAAACAAAGAAATTAATACAATCCTCACAATAATAAAGTACCAATAAGGAGCAGGCCTTTTTTATAAAACAAGAGAACTCTAACTGCACATAAAACACTCACGCCTCACCAAAGGCATCACTAGAAATAATTGCACAAAGACATTTCCAACATTAAAAGGAAATTATTCAACAAAGAAACAAAACAGCTACAGAACAGCTGCAACCAAGCCAATACAAAACAACCAATCATGCAAAGAATACCTCAGCCTAACTACTTTTTAGACACCAGTGGGAAACCAAATGTACACTGGAAATGTTGGAAGAAGCGTTTTGATCAATATGTGTTTGCAGCACATGGTTTCAACTTTTCAAGTGAGTGGAAGAAATACTTGCTCATGCACTGTCTAGGCAATTATGGTCAGGACCAATTTGAGAATCTGCCTCCCCTCTCTGATGAAGAATCAGAAAACCTCACAGAATATGAAAAATGCATCAGAATGCTTGACGCGCACTATGACAAGTCTGTGAGTATCATACTTGAGAGATATCACTTTGGAAAAAGGAAGAAAGAGATTGGGGAGACAGTTGAGCAGTAAATTACAGCTCTCAGAGGTTTGGCTGCCTCATGCGAATTTGGCACACCCTCAATGAGAGGCTACGAGACCAGTTTATGTTAGAATGCAGCAATGGAAAATGAGAGAAGCCTTATGGTTGAGAAGCAATCCACCTATTGATGATGTAACCAAAGTGGCCAGAGAAGTTAAACACACCAACAAGTGTGTGAAAGTTAGAAAAAAGGACTGAAACAGAAATGAAGAAAGAAGAAACTCCACAAGTGACGCAAGTCCTAGCCGTACAAGAGAGAAACACATATAAGAAGAAACAAGGAATTAGAAGGGAATGCATCCCAAAGAAAAAAGTAGGAAGGTTCAAAAAAAGAAAAGATGAGAATGAGAGAAGAAGATGTTTTCATTGCGATAGTTTCTATCATTTAGCCATTAGCGACAAATGTCCTCGTATTAAAGCAATGTGCAAAAGATGCAACAAAAGAGGTCACTTCACTAATTGCTGTAAGACAAAGGCTAAAAACATTGGCTGTGTTGACCAGTTGTGTGAAGAGTTAGAGGAGTGTACATTTGTCATTGACTGTGAAATAAGCAATGTGAAGGATGAAGACGCTGATGTAGAGAAACCCATGTCTAACAAAGCAATTGATGGTATAAATATGGATATGGTAATTGACTCTGGAGACAAGTATACCTTACTACTCAGAGGCATATTTGAAGAAAAAATGGTGAGAAATATTATACTAAGTGAAATAGATGCTAACCAGTAGCCTATGGAGGCAAAAACATTGGGCCTCATTACGAGGAAGGGGGTAGCCATGCCGCTATTTGCGGCATGGCTACCCCCATTCCGGGTACCGGGTCCGGGCTCCTGAAATGGGGAAATACCATGCTGTTCTGACCTTCCCCATTCCAGGAACCCAGACCCTGTACCTCCGCATTCCCATTCGAATGGGGAGTTTGCATCCTCCCCATTCCCACAGGGCTAAATGGGAATGGGGAGGATGCAAACAACGGGCCCGTTAATGACAGGCCTGCTGTTTGCATCCTGGTCTGCTTGCGGGACCCGCCAAGGATGCCTGGTAAAACCAGGCATCCTTGGCGGGTCCCGCAAGCAGACCTCGTAATGAGGCGGTAGGAGGTTAACGGGGCCGGCAGCTCTACCAGCCCCGTTAACCCCCTACCACCTTCCTCATAATGAGGCCCATTGATTTAGAAGGCTGGTTTTGGTCTATCGTGCGATTTAAAGACAGGTCAGCAAACGGTAAAATCTATATTTCCAGCAAGGGATCATATCCACTACTTAGTTGGTCACATCAAAAGAGACTCAAGATAAAACTTGATCCGAATGCTGAGGAAACAGTCCAAGCCATAGATTGTGACAAGTCACTGGAAATAATTGGCCAGCACTCAGTTGACTAAGAAGATTTTAGAAATTTGAAAAATGTTATGCATAAAATTTGCATGAAAACCAATGCTGTCCCAGTGGTACAAAAAGTAAGACCAATACCTTTAGCCATCAGATCTGCCGTGAAAGAAGAACTTGATAACATGGAGGGACAAGGAGTGATAGAAAGGGTAGAGTCCTCTGAGTGGGTTTCACCATTAGTGATTGTTCACAGATCCAATGGGAAACTTAGATTGTGCATAGATTTGAGGTGCGTAAATCAATGTGTAATACTGGATAGATATCCCTTACGTAATATAACCGAGATGTTAGGCACGATTAATGGTGCAAGAGTGATGAGCACTTTAGATTTAAAGTCTGTGTACCACCACATTGTTTTACATACTTATTCTAGGAATATAACAGGGTTTATTACACCTGAAGGGCTGTTCCTATATAAGTGCATGCCTTTCGGCCTTGTATTAGCAGCAGCTGTGTTTCACTGCATAATGTACCAATTGTTTCACCATATGGATGGAGTGTTGTGTTTCCAAGATGATGTGTTAGTCTATGGGAGAACACAGGAAGAGCGCGATTTTAGACTTACAAAGGTGTTAGACACTTTCAAATAAGCTGGTTTAACACTTAGTAAAGATAAATGCAAATTCCAGAAGTCCACTATACAAATAAAGATCTAGTGAATACCATTTGAAAATTTCCCAGCCCCAATAACAAGGAGACGATAATATATTTTTTAGGAATGGCGGAATGCTATGCTAAATTTATTCCTGCGTTGGCAGATAAAACCTTTCACATGAGAACACTTGTGAAGAAAGGAGTGAGATTTCAGTGGGATGATGAATGTGAGCATGATTTTGATAAAGGTAGCCTTAAATAATGCATGTAGGGTATGTTGTGTAGATTTGGGGCCTAGCGGTATTTTCTTACCACCAAAAATAAAAGTAATTTAGCAATAATCACTCCTTGCATTCAGATTGGGTTTGGTATTATAGTGGTATCGTGGGTATGCATTATTTCGGTACACAGATACATTTAGTTGGTATGCATTTAGTTGTGGTATAGTGATGAGCATAATTTCTTTGTTTTAATTGTGGCCCCAACATACAAAACCCCTTTCTTTTGTTTAGACTGTTCTTGTGATCTCTAGAGGCCTCAGGCTTCTACATTATTCAATAACACCACCGTTTCATATGGAGTGCCACTTATGGTTGTTATCACTGATTTATCTACATCAGTGAGCTATGCTTCCATAAAGTATTCACAATAACATGTGGTATAATCACTAATTTATTTACATTAGTGAAACTATTTCCAGAGGCCTCTCTCTCTGCTGACTCATGTACGTCCAGCAGACTATCAGATTGTGTTCCACTCAGAAGTCACACACACATATACACTGAGTGGAACCACGCCCACAGCTATTTATAATTACTCTTTACATAACTTTTCCACATGGGATGCTTGGCATATATTACCTAATAACCTCCCCTTTCATCAGGTGATATGGGCTAACTGCACCAGAGAAAAACAGAAGCAAATAGAAGCCTTCACACAGATTGTGATTTACATCAGTTTCATTTAAAAAATCATACACTACCAGTTTTGTGAGGCAGTCTTTTCTAGAATAAACATAAGAGAAACAATTGAAAAATACATGGCATTTCATTAGATTCTTTGCAATAATAAAAAGAACAGTGCATCAGTTGACTTGCATTTCTGAATGGCAACATTAGAATGCACCTATCGCTACGCTGCCTGACTGAAATAGATTTCATTCACACACCACACTCTCACTTTGTATAAGATAATTACCAGCAAATTGTAGCTGTTCAGCACGCGAACTCTCTGGGCTGGTCGCTTTCTTTAAATGGCTCAGGGCTTCCTTTTAGAGCACCCGGCGAGGACATGCAGTTCCAATCTGCACTCTTTTGTCCTCAAGCCGGTGCTAATTGACTGGAATCTCCAGCCTATGAAGGTCAGCAGTGCACTGGAACGACGCCCCTCAATCAGGCAACCCCACAGCAACTCCCGCCAAGTCCTCACCGAAGCTGTGCAAAATTTCCACTGCCTTTCTTTCTCCCCAGGCTGCTTCAAGAGACCTCTGTTACAGCCCCGAACGTTATGCCTTCCCAATAAGAATCCACTATGTCATACCCTCCTTCTTCAAACAATAGCTCACTTTTCAGTAAGAAACTGTATCCACTAATTTCCTGCTTATTCGAGTTTTGTTTCCTGAGCAAGGACCGTGAAAAGCACAGAGAAAGAAAAAAAATTCTGAATGTCCGTTTAAAATGAGTTTCAGCCTGCCTCATTTTGCACATGGAGACCACATTCTAATATTAAGAAGTTAGAATCATGTTAGTACTGTTAATTATATGAGTTCATTAGTCCTCTAATGTGTCTCCTGCAACAGAGGCATTTCAGGTGAGAAAAAAAAAATGGTGTATTTTTGAATGTGAAAAAAATGATGTGTTTTTGACTGAGTAGCCTGTCTTCATTTATATATCGATATGTTACACCAGCAACACATGGCTTGCTGTACCGCATTATAGCAATACATTGATCCCATGCAGTGGCGCTGCACTCCAAAAACATGCTATATATTGATCCCATGTAGTGGCGCTGCACTCCAAAAATACGCTATACATTGATCCCATGCAGTGGCGCTGCACTCCAAAAACACGTCAAATAATCCTACATGCACCAACTTTGAAGAATTTTGACCCTAACAAGAAAAGTATCCTTACAAAATATGCAAGTAATCATGGTTTGGGGGTAGTGTTGTCTCAAAGAAATAAAGGGAACGATTATCCCATTGCTTTTGCATACAGAGTTTTAAGGGAGGCAGAACATAATTATTCTACAATTGAAAAGGAACTACTAGCCATTAAGTAGGCAATTAATAAATTCCATCCCTTTCTTTGGGGCATGGGATTTGTGGTCAGATCAGATCACAAACCTTTGAGAGAAGTTTTGATGACAAAGGGTTTGGATAAATTGTTCTCAAGAATACGTAAGTGGGTTGCAAGTATGCACAATTACAACTGGGATATAGAATATGTACCTTGAGTGAGGAACAAGGCAGCTGGTTGTCTGTCAAGGTGCACCAATATAGTTGAACATTATGATACCAATGAAGAAGATCAAGTTTTAAGCATTAACCAATAGATTGTGTCAGAGAAAGAGTGGGAGGAAGCTATGTTAGCAGATGAAATACTTAGGGATGTAAAAGAGTGCCTCCAAAGTGGCATTAAAAGTAGTGAGATTAAGAACGCAACCATGCCAGATCCAATTAGACATGTATTTGATGAGTCACTAATACACAAAGGTATGATTTTGACAGGGGGCAAGGTGTTTCCACCCACCAGTGTGAGAAAGAATATTCTAGAGATCACACATGAGGGACACCAACGAATGACAGAGACAAAACAACCCATAAAACAAGACTACTGGTGGCCTGGAATGGACTTGCAGGTAGAGAGATTGATCAGAGATTGCCACATTTGTGAAGATTCCGCATAAGGTTGTATTGCAAGATTAGAACCCATGACAGTAATGTCTATTCCATCTGTACCCTGGGAACATGTAGGGTTGGACATTGTGGGACCTGTAAGGAGTCAAGGGACTTAATGATTTTGCATAGTCTTAGTAGATATGCTATCTCAAGGGATTGAGATTGCATGGGTACAGAATGTCTGTTCTAAGGATATCATTACATTTTTGAAGATATTTTTAAGAGAGAGGTTTCTCCACAACCATTGTGACAGATAATGGGGTTCAAATTGTGTCTGTGGAGGCATTTCTAAAGAGGAATGGCATAGAGCATAAAACCAGCTCAATGTATCACCCTGAGACAAACGGAATTGTTGAGAGATTCAATAGAGTCATTAAGAATAGCATTAGGTGTGCCATCTCATAGAATGGAGATTGGAGGAAAACAGCAGAGGACACGGTAGCGGCACATAGGTGTACACCTCATGCCACTATGGGAGTTTCTCCCTTTGAGGTGCTAAAATAATACTGGACAACACTGACATTTTCGCCCCTATACTAACTAAGATCATCAATGCCTTCTTTAAGACCAGAAAGTACCCAACTCTATTAAGAAGGTCACAGTGACGCATCGGGTTAAGAAACCCAATCTTGACCAATGAGATCCCAACAATTTGAGACCTATCACCAACTGCAACTTTGTCCTTAAGATCATGGACAAGATCGCTACCAGGCAGCTCCAGGCACATGTGGAAACATCAAACTCCCTTCACCCCCAACAGTCGGGTTTCCGCCCTGCCCATAGTACAGAGACTGCCATGCTAGACCTACAGACCAAAATGCTCAGCATTATTGATAAGGGTAAGACAGGTCTCCTCATTCTCCTTGACCTTAGCGCAGTGTTTGATCTTCTTGACCATAACTTACTCCAGAATGCTCCAAAAAAAACCACCAATTGCTCAGATGAAGCCATCGGCTGGATACTGTTGTTTTTAAAAAAAACAGGATATCCAGGGTGCAATGGGGGGACAAGTTCTCCTTGGAAAAGGAAATCCTCTGTGGAGTCCCTCAAGGGGCCAGCATGTCGCCATTGTTATTTAACCTTTACCTGAGATACCTATGCCTTGTCCTAGATCATATCAACACATTTATTACAAACTATGCTGACGACACGCAGCTGCTGTTTGAGCTAAGTGCTGACTATCAGAAAGATAGTGACCAACTTACAATGATTTACAACAACGTGGAGCAATGGTTGGACTCTAATTGGATGTGTCTCAACAGAAAACAGAGCTCATGGTATTTGGATCGTCCTCAGCTAGAGCAAAATTATCCACCTCCTACAGGTCTTTCCAGATTAAAGACACACACATACTGGTCCTGAGTAAGGTTAAAACCCTCGGTATGATGCTAGAAGCATCCCTTGGGGCTGATGCCCAAGTACAGTACATAAAAAAAAACTGTGCCTACCATCTTAGATTAATAAAATCTATCAGGCCCTACATTTCAGAGGACAACTGCGCTACTATTGCAGGAGCTATCATTATGTCTCGCCTTGATTATGGTAACACTCTAGTCCTGGGTGCTTCTAAGCAGTGTTTACACAGCTACCAAGTTGTCCAGAACAATGCAGTAAGAATTGTTAAACACAAAGCTAGATCAGAGCATATCAGCGACTCCAGAAAGGAGCAACATTGGCTGAAAATCGAAGATAGGGTACACTTCAAGACGCTAACAATTGTGCACAGATGTATCTTTGGAAATGCCCTGGTCTACCTAAAAACCACGATTCAATCATTTGTACCCAGTAGAACACTAAGATCGTCCTACCTTAGTAACATCTTAAATGCCCCACACAAACTCAAATGCGTCCTAGGCAGATCCTTTCCCACACTTGCAGCCGGTCTATGGAACAATCTTCCGAACCACATAAGACTGGAAACTAACTATATTCATTTTCGCAAACTGGTGAAAACCCATATCTTCAAATAAATAACCATATGTAGGCCACACCTAGCTTCCAAGTAATCATATATGGATGTCCCGTCTTCCTGTCAGTCACTGGTTGTCTGTCTCGTGTTCTTGTTTCTGCGCCCCGAGGCTTGCAAGCTACCGGCGCAATATAAATACTAAATAAATAAGTAAATAAATAAATAAATAGATAAATATGGGGAAGAAAACCCAATGCTAGAGTTTGTTCACCTTGATTCGGCGGAGCATGCCAGAAATACATTGATTTTAATGTTATCAAGGAGAATATCACCAGGAAACAAGTTGACAAAAAGATTCACTTTGACATTAGGAATGCAACTAAGAAATGCCTTGTGAAGAAAGTTGACTGGGTGCGTATAAAGTTTCCCCATGTAAGAGCAAAGGGGGGTGTTGATTGGTCTGAGCCTATGGAAGTTGTGGAGAAGTTTCATGGAGCAGTTAGAGTCTCAGATGGTAGAGTGTGGAATGTTGACAGGGTATTCAGGTGTGTGAATGGTAAACACAATAGTACAAGTTCCACAGGATGAAACATTGATAAGGGAAAAATGTGTCTCAGCAATGGGAATGAAGGGAAAAGTGAAGGGAAGAGCTGTGTGTAACTCGTGCTAAATGTGTGTGTAGCAGACCTTCATACTTGAAACACTATGTAGACTAAGATTAAAAACGGAGGTTGAAGACAATGTGTTCCACATATATACATATATTATAAAGCCACGATAGTGGCTGTGTAGATGTGGTTAAGTTGCTGTTTCCATAGCAAGAGCACTTTTTGGGCGGCTTATAACTTCGCTCCCTCTGGATGAATCCTCACCAAACTTTGCAAAAAAAGTATATGGCCCACTTATTTGCAAAGTTTGGTGAGGTTTGGTCTAGGGGGGGCAAAGTTATAGTGGAGGTCCCAAAATTATTTTTTTTCCCATAGACATAATGTGAAAAAATGTTGCTCACGCCTACTGCCCACACCGCTGGACAGATTTAACCAAATTTGCGGCAGGAGCAGCGGCTTGGTCCTGAAAGCGTGCCTTTGTTAATTTGGTGTAAATCTGTCCAGTAGTTTTTTTTTAAATGACCAAAATGTAAGGCAAAAAAAATAGTGATATCTATGTCCGCTCCGCGGGCTCACTTCCCTGTACGGTCCGCGGACTGGCCTCCGATTGGCCAGAAAAATTCACTGACTTTTGCGTGGTCTGCGGACACCAGGACGCGGCCGCTGATTGGATTATGCAAAAACGTGAAATGCGTCTGTTTTCCTGAAACGCCCGCCATCGTGGATTTGCAGACTTTTTGGGGGTCCGCGAACAGCGCGGTGCAAACTTTAAAAAAAAAAAGCAGCATTTCACTTGTAAAACTCGACAAACAATCTCTGGGGATGTGGGGGTGTCAAACGGGAAATTATATCGTGCCCCCTATTGCAATGAAAAATATGTATATTGGCCTACGCCAAGCTGCTTGTAAGTCACTTGCGAAGAAATCTGTGTTGCAAGGTCCTGACCTTAGAATCAATGTAAGCCGCCATTTTAGGTCAATCCGCCATTTTAGGTTCTCTCTGTAAAGTCACACTGTGAGTTAAAATGTTGGACGATGTCATTCCGAAATACAACATGGCCGTCTTGACCTCTGTGTGCAATTAATATGTAACTTGCCTGCAGGCCACTTGTTGGGGTCGTGAACTGAGACCTTGTCCTTCGTTGACCTGTATGTAAAGGATTACTTGTGCCAATAAAACTAATCCGCGAGCATATGTTAATAACAATGTATCCAAATACTGAACTGAGAACACTTGTTTAACTACATTGTATTAATGTTTGAAGAAGACTTTATGAGAAATCCTAAAATACACTGATACCATGTAGGCTTGTTGGCGAATGTATTAAAGGCAAACCCTATGCATATACATGTGTGAACTCGGCATGAACCCTAGATCAGTAATGCATTAGAGGACTATTAACCCGCAGTTGGGTTGGACATCATGTTCGCAAACGTATATAAAGTGGGACTATTCTAATGTACAGCCCCACTCACTGAGCACACTGAACCACGCTGGAGTTTGTTGTGTTGTACTGAGGGCCGATAGCTATCTGTTACTTTTGTCCTTTGAAACTGTTCAGTATAAAATAAAAAATCTTTGTATGTTCCTTTGTAACCCGTGTTTGGTGTCTTTCCTTTTGGGGTACTCAGCCTCGATATTTTAATTTTGTGTTCACAGGGGGGGTGAGGATTGGATTGGATATGGCCCTAAGAAGGCAAAAAACGGATATAAAGTGGGACTATTCTAATGTACAGCCCCACTCACTGAGCACACTGAACCACGCTGGAGTTCGTTGTGTTGTACTGAGGGCCGATAGCTATCTGTTACTTTTGTCCTTTGAAACTGTTCAGTATAAAATAAAAGATCTTTGTATGTTCATTTGTAACCCGTGTTCGGTGTATTTCCTTTTGGGGTACTCAGCCTCAATATTTTAACTTTGTTTTCACAGTTGGTGCCCGAATAAGGACCCTAAAGATTGATGCCGGATTGTTGAAGGTTGACACGCGCTTTCGGACCGGGATTGGACGGTGAAAGGGGCCACTTCTGAATGAGACGTGACACCTTGGCAGTGCTGCACGACCCGATCCCCGGACGATTAGCGTATGGTCCGAGACGAAATCTTGACGAGGGTCCACTTATCGAGGCGGGCAGATTTGCCGAAATCACCAAACACGAGGTAAGATTAGTTAGGTAAGATTCTTTGTAATCCGATCGGACCTCCTTAGGATTGATCAAGTGAGTCGTGACCCGATTCTTAAATATCCTGATAATTTGATTTTGGCGTATTGTATCTGCAGACACAATTATTGACCAGTTAACACCAATATTTTGCTAGGCCTGGGAAATTGTCTACCTGCTTCAGGGTGTTATTCCGCAGCGATAGACAATCTTTGGAATTTAGCCATCCAGCACCACAGGAGGGGTCGCCGGTGTGTACTATGTACTGTAAGCATGGCATTGGAAGTATAGTGTTTAATGATATTTGGCACAGACAAACCAGACATGCCTCCGAACTTCAGAGGCCAATCAATGGTAGTTTTGAAATCCCTCGTATTGAGTATTTAGAGTCGATTATATTAAAGAAAAAGGCTAGACCTGCAGCATTCAATGTTTTGCAGAATTGGAAAAAAGAAGCGTTACAGCAGCTTAAGAGTAGGGAAAAACATTCACGCCATCATAAGACGAACGCCGAAAAAGCATTGTTGTATGACCAAGATAAACAGTCTGAGTCAACTAGGAATATGGACAGGGCTTTCTCACTTGGTATTCAGAAAATCTATCCTTCTAAAGATTTCCATATTTCTGATGAATTCATTGACAAATTGTTAAATGAACTAAGGCCTGGTGCCACTGCGCCTCCTCTGTATATTCCTCTTCCTGCTGTTGTGCCTCTTCCTGCTGTTATTCCTGTTATTCCTGCTCTGCCTGTTGTTCCTGCTCCTCCTAATGTTCCTCTTCCTATTGCACCAGTAACAGTAGCTCCATTGAATTTGCCTGCTCCCCCTCTTCCAAGTGGTCTCGTACCTCTTATAGTCGATCAGGGTGCAGGGTCAAGGGTTATCACTCGTAATGCTGTATCTCCAGAAAAGAAACATGAATTGATTGCATGGGCTAAGCATTGTATGGAGAGAGATGATCAAACTAATGTTTTTTGACACACTTTCTAATATGGATAATTTTCCTGAGAAAAATGTTTTCATTGAAGGTTTAGGGATTCATTTATGTGTAATGTGGGGCAAATTAAATAATACAGATCTCCCGCAAGGGTTAAGGGATCTAAACACTTTAGCGTTTTCAAGAGACACTGTGGAGAAAGTAAATGAGCATGTTGAGAGGTTATTTGAGTATAGAAAGGAGTTGGAAAGGTTACAGAATGAGGATGACCAGGGGGAAAGGATGTATGTACAGAATCGGTTCCTTCCTTGTCAAAAATCCATATCTGAGGAAGCACGAATTTGTGCATAAGACGCGCTTAGATGTATTTCAGATATGTCGATAACTCCAGTTGAGGTATATGACACATACAGTCAGTATACGCCAGAAATGCAGAGGAAAATGATACAGGTAATGATAGAGTAGCTACAGGATGATTGTGTGAAGAGAAAGATTAGTTGTCCCACAGAGTTATTGAGTATATATAAGAGAGCTTTTTCAATTTACACTTCTTCAACTACTTTAGCGCTCGACTTGGCTCTGCTGCTTAGTAAGCGTTCGGAGTTGCCTATTTCTCAGTTGCCTATGAGAGAGGTTCCTCTGACATTTGTCCCGAAGGTTGAGATTACGGCCGATCCTGCAACAAATGCAGTTGCTGTGAACATTCCTGCACATTATGTATCACAGTTTGTTCATGTCCCGTTCTCAAGACAGGAAGTGAACACTATTAGACAATCTATTCCTGACATTAGGAAAAATCTGACAGGATTCTATAAAGAAATAGAGTATTTCCTGCAGTCCTCAGTATTACCCTGGGTGATATTGATTTGTTATTTCATGTACTCCTGACGGTAGATTTGTGTAAACAAGTTAGGACTATAGACGACGTACCAGGGTTGGGAGATACATGGGCTAACATAACTAGACTCGATGGAGAAAGGCCAGCTGGTGAGAGACCGCCCCAGGTGATACTAACTTTGCCTGATAGAATCATTGCAGAATTCAAAACCATAATTCCCGAAAAGAGAATTATTTGGGACAAGCTTACGGCCTGTGTCCAAGGGAAGTCTGAAGGTGCTACCGAGTTCTTTAATCGGTTCCAACAGGTATTCTCGGATTTCAGCAGACAAGACTTAGGCACAGAGTCTGGGAAAAGATTATTTGTGGACAAATTTGTGCGTGGATTGCTGCCTGCCATCCAGTCACAAATTATGTCTTCTGAGAGTGCTTGGCAGGCAAAGTCCCAATCAGAAGTACTGCACATGGCTCAGTACTACGAGAATCGTGTCAACAATGAAAAAGATAGAGTTGAGAAGCGAAAAGCTGATTTAAAGACTAAAGTATTATTACAGCAAATTGTTAGAGGCCCCAGAGGGGGTAATTCACAGATTAGAGGTCAGTATGTTCCGCAAGGGAATGTGCCCTTGGGTCCTGTGAACATTAACCAGTGTGCCTATTGTCAACAAGATGGTAATTGGCGTGCACAATGCCGCGTCCTTCGACAAAGGTCGAATAACACATTTGGAAATATGGGTAGACGATACAGAGGTCGCCTGGGAGTAGGGGGCCCTGGTAGAGGTCAGTTTGCACAGGGATCCTCAGCAACCTTTTTCACAGGATAATCAGGTACCAAGTGTGGATACTAGAAACATATTTGATCATCCTTCTGCTGCTTACCTCTCTGAAGAGCTTCCTTTTGACGAAAATCTGTTTTGTTAGGATTGCCCGAAGCAGGGTTTGGAACCTACACCTATTCCCGTTAATCAGAAAGGTCCCTACGTTGAAATGGTAGTGGCAAATAGGAAACATCTGTTTTTAATAGATACTGGAGTGCAAAAGTGTTCCATTGATCATTCTCGGGTTCCAAACATTCCACTGTCAGGGCAAACCAATGTTTCTGTAGGGTTTTCTGGCACACCAGTTGTTTGTCCAGTTTCTTTGCCGGTACCTATTTCTTTGGGTCCCTTTACGGGCCACTGTCCTTTTCTGTTGACTTCGAATTGTGGAGAGAATTTGCTGGGGTTGAATCTATTGAAAGAATTGAATGCGGTAATTCATTGTTCTTCTGACGGAGTGCGTTTGACGATTTCAACACAGCAACTTTCTGTCTCGCAATTCTTGACTAGACCTTTGCGGCCAGAATTCATTGATGTACCAGAGAGTTATGGGCAATTGACGACAATGATGTTGGTGTTTTACAGATTGGGCCTGTTAAAATAGTCTTGAAACATGGAATTGAGCTGCCACGCATTCCACAGTATAAGATTTCAGTTGAGGGCGAGCGAGCTTTGAAGTGCATTGTTTCCGATTTTGTGCATCGCGGGGTGATTAGGAAATTTCAGGAAGTTTGTGCAATAGTCCGATTTTACCCATGTACAAGAAAGGCAATAATGCAATTCCATTCCATTTTATAATTGATTTACGTGCCATTAATAAAGTCGTCGATCCGCAATTTCCAATTGTGCCTGATGTGGCGACGATATTAACCATGATTCCAGCTACAGCTACTTACTTTAGTGTTGTGGATCTGAAGAATGCTTTCTTTAGTATTCCTATACACAAGGACAGTAGATGTTCGCGTTCACGTTAGGGGGACGCTCGTTTACATTTACTCGTGCACCGCGAGGGTACACAGAGAGTCCTAGCATTTATAGTAGGGCTTTGAAAGAACAGCTTGATACCCTTGAATTGCTCTCTACTTGTACATTGCTTCAGTATGTTCATGACTTGCTTTTAGCTGCAGACTCTGAGAGTGCCTGTAAGGAGGGCACTGTGTTGTTGCTTATTCATCTGGCTAAACATGGTCACAAAGCTTTGCTTAAAAAGTTTCAATATTGTTGCCAGTAATTCGCCTATTTGGGCTATCTCCTGTCAAAGGAGGGAAGAAGATTGACACCTGAAAGAATAAAACACATTTCTGGCATGTCTGTCCCAAATACACAGAAGCAAGTTAGAGCCTTCCTAGGTATGGTTTCTTACTGTAGGTTGTGGATCCCAAACTTCTCACTAGTGATTAAACCGATGTTGGCTTTGACAAAGAAGGGCATTTCTTCGCCATTGCCGTGGAATACGGAGCACCAGCAATCATTTGATCTGCTCAAGACTGCATTATGCTCGGCAACAGTTTTGGGCACACCAAACTATGAAAAGGCCTTTGTGTTGTTTGTGCATGAATGTGATGGATGTGCGTTGGCTGTATTAACGCAGGAACATGGAGGGAAGAATAGGCCGTGTGGTTACTTTTCTTCCGCCCTTGATCCTGTAGCATGCGCTTTGCCAAGATGTTTGCGAGCTGTCGCTGCTGCTGATGCATCTGTAAAACAGAGTGAGGGAATGGTCCTAGGCCATGATCTAACCCTGATGGTGCCTCACTCTGTAGATGTCAGGGATAAGACTGGCCTTAGGCCAAGTACTATTGGGGCTGTGGGGCCAGGTACCATGAAGAAACCCAGATCCAGAGGGTTTCCGTACTTTAAAGGACTGTTGTGCCCTTTCTGCAGACTAATCCAGCGTTCAGCCCGCCGGAACTACAATTCCTAGCAGGTTTTGCGGGCCCGTGAGCCAATGGGAAGCCGCGCTGGGTGTGGCGCGCGACGAATGCGCATGCATAAGCCCCAAGGCACGGGGCTTGTGCTTGAGACGCCGAGGAGTGAGGACGTGAGCCCAGCAGCTCCCCGGAATCCATACGCGAGGGGCCCAGATCCTCTGGAACAGCGATCCGGCCCCTCGCAGAGAAAAGATAAGTACCGCTCAGCTCAAGCAGTTCCTGAGACCCTTAGGCGAAGCGCAGGGGGCATTTCCCGACCCCTTCAGAGCCCCTGCGCACCACGTAGAAGCTAAGTAGGCGGGTTCATGGGAGTCATATTGGCACATGTGTGAAAGTCAACAAGAGTGTGTTTATAATTTTATTTACATTCATCTCGCGGAGAATACACCGGAAAGGCGCATGAGATGCAGAAGTATAACTTAAGGCACCCAGTCTGAAGAAAGACCGTGTTTGGGCAAACCGTAAAAACCCCGGTCTAAAGAAAGACCGCGTTTGGGCAAAACCGCAAAACCTGGAATTAGCAAGCCACGCGTGGCAGCGCACCCATAGCAACTTGAGATTCTTGGAACACACTAAGTGCTGAATGCGTGTTGTACGAGTGAATGGGAGTGTGAGACCGACAGAGCTAAAAAGCATACGCTAATGCTTGTCCTTTGTTTTCTTTTAGTTTGAACCTGATTTGAACCTGGACTTCAGATTGCAAGGACGTGGCACAGGACTCGACAGCCTTTGCAGGACAGGACTAAAAAGACTGAAGCAAAAAGCTAAGTGTGCTAGTGCATGTGACTGTGCTCATGAAACTGCAATGGGCTCTTGCCAACAATTGTTTGATGTTAATTCTAACATGTTTAGTCTTCGTGTTCATGGGGGCACGTACATGTTTGTTCTGAAGGGAAATGTGAAGGGAAACACCTTTACATGTGAAGGTGTTTAAAGAGAACCTTCAGCCAGTTTTGAGGAAAGTGTGCAGTCATTGTTTACCCAAAATCTCCATTCCCATCCATAATCTCTCCCTAACCCTCAATCCGGTTACCCTAAAATCCCTCTACCTATCCACCCATCGAGATCCTAACCCTCCTTCCCCGCTCTGGTTTAAGAGGCCTGTGTAAGCTTTGACTTGCACGCACTGAGACCATTGAGGGGGTGGTTGGTACCACGTAGCTCCTGTGCCTAGGACCTGGGCACCCTGACAGTAGATGTTCTATTGAACAGAACCCAAACGCAACACCTCACTTCCGCACGGTTGACGAGATATGAATTGATCTTGTTTGTTCCTCACATCCAAATTAAGACGTGTTGTGTTCTTAATCCGGCTGAACTCCTACCTTTCCCGCAAGGTACTGCTTGCAACGACGAAGAGTCACATGACTGTCTGTATACTACCGAACAAGAGACAAAGGGTAGAATTGATCTAAAAGACTCCTTTGAACAATCCGCAAGGAGAACTGTTTTGTGATGGCTCCTGCTTCAAACTTCCGGATGGTACATCCACAGCTGCTTATGCAATCACCACATTAAGCACGGTTGTGGAAACCAAGAGAATCACGCATAACTCCGCGCAGGCCGCAAAGATTATAGCATTGACCGGAGCTTGTGAACACTCCTAAGGGCTTACAGTAAACATATATACTGATAGTCAGTATGCCTTTGGGGTGGTTCACAACTTTGGGAGACTTTGGCCAGAGAGAGGGTTCTTAACTTCACATGGCACAAAGATCCAACATGGCTCCCTAATAGTACAACTGCTCTCAGCGCTTGCGCTCCCTACTCACTTAGCTGTCGTAAAATGTGCAGCACATTGAAAGATTACAGATGATATAGGAAAAGGGAATGCTTTCGCTGATCAGATAGCTAGACAAACTGCCACCGATCTCTTTACGGAGAGGTATGTTTCAAGGGAGACTGTAAATGCCTATGCAATGGATGAGGGTGTTGGGTTTGTACAGGATATCCAAGCCGATGCCACGTTAGAAGAATCCAAAAGGTGGGCTGAAGGCTTGTGGAAACTCGATGATGATGGGTGTTGGGTGGACATAGTTGAAGGGAAATGGCTACTCCATGACGCTTATGTGATGATGATGGTCGTCATGGCCCATGGTCCTTCGCATATATGTGCCCAGAAAGTTACGGAAATGTTAGTGAACGTTTAGGCAAATGACAACATTTCGAAAATTGCCCAGCGCTATGTTCAGGACTGCATGATTTGCCTACAACACAATGTGGGAAAGGGGACTTCAACTCCAAGGGGAAGTTTTGGGCCATCTTCTGTCCCCTTCGAAGTAATTCACTTTGATTTTATTGAAATGGAACGGTGCAACAATATGAAGTATGTATTAGTTGTCATCTGTGCTTTTAGTAAATGGGTCGAGGCTTTCCCTGTCAAAGATGCTACAGCCATGACTACTGCGAAAAGCATGTTAAAGGAGTATTTTCCTCGGTTCGGGCTACCAAGAGTCATCTGGTCGGACAACGGCCCACATTTTGTCACTGCTGTAATTCTGCAGATATGTGCGGCATTACAGATCGACAAACGGTTGCATTCGGCCAGACACAGTCAGAGCGCCGGACTAGTAGAAAGACACAATGGTATCATCAAGAACAAGCTTGCTAAGATGTGTGCCGGCACTAAATTAAAATGGCCAGACACCTTACCGATCATGTTATTAGCCATGCGTACAACCCCTCAAACTAAGACTGTGCTCTCTCCATTTGAGGTGGTAATGGGGAGACCTGCCAATATTTGGTATCTTCCTCAATGTAGATCCTTGAAAAATGTTGAAAATGTACTTCTTTCAGATTATTGCAGCCAGTTGACTAAAAACCTGTATTTGATTTATCACCAGGTGCGAGAGGCTTTACCTGTGCGATACGAGGGCCTGGGCCACAGCATACGGCCTGGGGACTGGGTGCTCACCAAGGCATTTGAGCGTTCTTCCTGCCTTGCACCTCGTTGGCGGGGCCCATTCCAGGTCCTGCTGGTCACACAGACGGCGGTGCGTGTCGCAGGCATGAAACACTGGATCCATGCTACGCATGTCAAGAGACTTCCTCACCCAGTGCCACACGATACAGAAGAAACAGAACCCCTCACTAACGCTGCAACCAACGATCCCAAAGCGGTAAGTAGCGCTGAGAGTGCATCGGAGAATCTTTCTGAGCCTGTGAGGCTTGGGGAGCCTGCCATTCTGTCTCCACACTCTCCAAAAGTTTTGCTTCCGGAAACTGTCATTTCAAATTCTGCATCTTCACTTACTCCTGATACATTGCTCCCAACGGGAAGTGACGACACATTGTTTCCGGATCAATCAGTACCGGGAAAAGCAAGGTACAATCTGCGTCCAAGAAAATAGACTCACAGCACGGTTTTGCTGTGCATCTGATAGACTAACGGCACGGTTAGGCTGTGCATTTGAAGAAGGAAAAGAATCATCGAGGGCTTGTATTTGCCCAAATTTGAGAAAGGGGATTCTGTTGGCTAGGGTTGTGGAAGGACTAAGAAGACCCGCGGACCAGCTAATAACACTGGGGTTTGTCGTTTGAAGACTACAATGCCAGCCACCGCTACTGCTCGTATGGGACTTGTAAATGATCGTGTGACCAGCCGGGATAATGTACAAAGCACTTGGGCCCCAAAAACGTATTGCTGTGTTTTTATAATAATATTTGGTTTTATAAAAGTCACTGTTTTAGGCTTATGGTACATTGAGGAAACTCATCCTTTAGAGTCCTTGTTACCGACTGAAATTGTACCCACTGTTCATACTCCCTTTGTACATTTGCATACTCTGTCCCCTAGGGACTCCCAGCATAGACAAAGGTACCATAACAATGCTCTGTTACTTATCATGAATGCTACGCATGCCATTTTTAATAGGTCCAACTGTTGGGTCTGTTCACATTTAACGCAACATGGGGATAAGGGGTTAGGTTGGTATATTCATCCTTTACCTTTGACAAATGCTTGTTATGCTTCTCTTAGAGCACTGTTCTTTGGCCGATGGAACGATAGCATCTAGGGGAACTTTGATAGTACTAATTTGAATAATTTTGAGAAACGTGTTCTGACTCCCCTGGGATGCTCGCTTTTCGCAAATAGGAGTAAGCTCAACGTTGCTTCTATCAGGCCTTCTGATAGACTGTCTCTTCCCTTTCAATATTTGATTTCCTTCAAGATGGCTCCAATAGGCAATAAGGATGCCATGCCTCCTTCTTACGCTGTTAACCATAGCCCCGATTCAGTTTCTTTCTGTATACAGAGGAATGGTACTCAGTCAAGCGGAGATTTTAAAGGTTGTGCCAACGTTGCAAAGTTGACTGGGGAAGACAGACCTTTGTATATAGGCGAACCTGTCTACTTTGTTTGCGGTAATGTAGCATTTCCATGGTTACTGAGTGATTGGCAGGAAACCTGTTATTTAGGGATCCTATTACCCGGGGTGTTCATAGCTAGTAATGTAGAGGTTTCAAAGGCTCGTCCACGGCGAGACGAGAATGGTGACACTCCAGCACAGGTCTTGGGAGATGTAGCAAAATCATTTGTGCCATTTTGGGGGCAGATAGCGAATTCCGAAGATATCAGAAGACTAGCGAGAGTACTGGAGAGAACCATCAACCGGACCATGGACATACTCTATAATATGACATTAGAACTGAAAGCGATAAGATTAGTAGCGCTCCAGAACCGGATGGCATTAGATGTCATTCTGGCTGAACATGGTGGAGTGTGTAAATTAGTGGGGTCCGCTTGCTGTGTTTTCGTGCCAGATTCCTCCCCAACTATCTTCAAAGCAATACAGAATGTGCACGTCCTTAGTTCAGAAGTGCTTGTTCCCGAGGAAAACTGGGATCTTAGCGCTTGGTTCTGGGACTTCTTGCGATCTTGGGGTTGGAAGGTACTTTCGGTCTTACTGATCATTTTGGGAATTCTGTTGTTTCTGTGTTGTTGTATCCAGTGTTTACCTAGTATATGTTTGATGCTAGGGGGATGTTGCGCACAAGCGATAGGTACAATAGGACATAAAGTTTATGCCCCACATAAAACCTCCAAGGAATATGTGTTAAAAGAAATTTTAGCGAATGATCTGATGGCAATAGATATTTCTGAAAGCGATTCAGGGTGCATGGACGATGATGCATGGAATAGTTTGCAAGGAGATCAGAAGTAGTTTAGCACTTGGCATAGGCGGCCAAAAGGAGGGTTTGTCAAACGGGAAATTATATTGTGCCTCCTATTGCAATGAAAAATATGTATATTGGCCTATGCCAAGCTGCTTGTAAGTCACTTGCGAAGAAATCCGTGTTGCAGGGTCCTGACCTTAGAATCAATGTAAGCCGCCATTTTAGGTCAATCCGCCATTTTAGGTTCTCTCTGTAAAGTCACCATGTGAGTTAAAATGGTGGATGATATTATTCCGAAATACAACATGGCTGTCTTGACCTCTGTGTTCAATTAATATGTAACTTGCCTGCAGGCCACTTGTTGGGGTCGTGAACTGAGACCTTGTCCTTCGTTGACCTGTATGTAAAGGATTACTTGTGCCAATGAAACTAATCTGCGAGCATATGTTAAGAACAATGTATCCAAATACTGAACTGAGAACACTTTTTAACTACATTGTATTAATGTTTGAAGAAGACTTTATGAGAAATCCTAAAATACACTGATACCGTGTGGGCTTGTTTGTGAATGTATTAAAGGCAAACCCTATGCATATAGATGTGTGAACTCGGCATGAACCCTAGATCAGTAATGTACTAGAGGAATATTAACCCGCAGTAGGGTTGGACATCATGTTCCCAAACGTATATAAAGTGGGACTATTCTAATGTACAGCCCCACTCACTGAGCACACTGAACCACGCTGGAGTTTGTTGTGTTGTACTGAGGGCCGATAGCTATCTGTTACTTTTGTCCTTTGAAACTGTTCAGTATAAAATAAAAAATCTTTGTATGTTCCTTTGTAACCCGTGTTTGGTGTCTTTCCTTTTGGGGTACTCAGCCTCGATATTTTAATTTTGTGTTCATAGGGGGGGTGAGGATTGGATTGGATATGGCCCTAAGAAGGCAAAAAACGGGTTGTTTCACCCCCCGAAAGTCCACAAACACTCTGGATGTCCTGGGACAGTCCTGTGGTGTTCGCGGACACTTCAGAAGTCCTAGGATATCTGTACCTATTTCTGCATTACAGGGTTGGGGAAAAGCAGTTTTTGGATGGCTTATAACTTTTGTGCAACTCAATGAAACTGCATGTAATTTTGCAATTTTATTCTAGAACTCATCCTGAATGGTTTTGCAAAATGTTTTGGGATTCTGTCAAGAGGGGGCACAATTAGAGGGGGGGTCTCAAAATATTGTAAAGGCATATAAATGTGGTGTCATTTGACGAATCTGCACAACATTTGGCAAAACTATTTTGGATCTAGATATAAATGGTTTTCTAAATTTTGATGGGATTTTCTCAAGAGGGGATGGAATTAGACGGGGGGTCTCAACATTTTTTTATGGCTTATAACTTTGTTGCTATTTGACGAATGTGGACAAAAGTTTTGAGAAAGATTATAGACCAAACCTTCAATGTTTGTGTAAAGACTGAATGGATTTTGTCGAGTGGGGGCTAAGTTATATGACTATTGTATGTACACACATTTTGACACTTTTAAAAAAATAAAACATGGGCGGATTTCGAGCAAACTCGTGAGGAGTATTGGCAAGGACATTAAAGCATGGTTTTGCAAATGTGCCCATGTTTTATTTTTGGACAAGTGTAATAATGTAGGTACAAGAAATAGTCATATACCTTTGGTGACTGAGGTATAGCCTGTGGCCGTGGGCAGTAGCCAGATTGTCTGGGTCATGGCATAAATGACACGGACAATCTGGCTACTGGCCAGGACCGCTAGGGACGAAAAATGGTGTTAAAATGGCTATGTCTACCTGGGACCGGCTATGTGATAAAGTTATTCGAAGGTGGGATAGGTTTGAAAGGGAAAAAAAGTGCTTGTGGTAATATGTTCATAGCGTTTTGCGGGCTGCCATGGCAAGGGAAGAGGGACTGTGTATGGAGCTCTGCCTTCACTTTCCATGTTGGCTGTCTTGGAAAAAGATTTTCTCTATGTTTTAGCATCCTCGGTTCCCGCTTTGGGAACCAGAGGTGCTAATGGCCTTTATCCACCATCTCAGGGGCTGCAATGGACAGTAATGGTCCGTAGCCCTCCTTATTTATTTATTTATAATACACCAATGCCCGTAACATCAGGCTGTGTGGTTACAGTATTTGTTGAGGAAGATGAGGTGGAGGAAGGCAGCTTACTACTTGCTGAGAAAGGAACAACCTTTCTGAGAGCATTGCGGTCATTGGATTTGGTGTGGCGGCGCATGGAGTTGGTCCCGTAGGAGTACTGGCCAGGTAGCCTGCGCCTGAGTAAAAAATTGCACTCAATGCATTTCACTTGGGTAGCTTTAGCCTTTAGTACACTCCCAACAGTAACAATGAACAGGCACACCCATGATTCGATCTTGGTGCTAGAAGTAGGCACTTCCTCTACCTCATCTTCTTGATCCTCTTCATTGTCTTTGAAAGTACTGCGCTTTTTTTGTTGTGAAGGTCCTCCAGCTGGTGGTGGTGGTGACTCTTGGAGAGGAGAGATGGCAATAACTGATGACATTTTTAAGATAAATAGCAGTTTCTATACATTTTTTCCAAGTATGCACTGTGTACTAGATTGGTAATGGATAATGAGTATGAAAAGGTGTAGGGGGTGTGCTAGAAAAATTTTGAAGTTGAAAGTTCCCAGATCAGTAGAAAATGTGGTTCCGAACTGTCCGAGAAAGACGGATCTTATCGTGCAGTGTGGACGGGTTCTCGGACTCGTCATCATGCCGCGCGCCAGCGTATCTTCATGTGGCACTTTCCGGAAGGTCCGCCATGAAGTCAGATGTTCGTAGATGTCTACGGATGCAAAACTAGTTGAAATAGTTGCAAAAAGTGTATAGAAGTGTTAAAAATGCTTCTAGAAGGTGGGAAATGGCAGGCAGAGTTTTAAGGTGACACTTTGTAAATTGGACACAAATATTGTTATATTTGTTAAGTATGATATTAGTAAGTTGTAGGAAAATAGCATGCACTGGTAAAAACCCATGAAATTCACTCAAAAAACTTGGTTAAAGGGAAGTTATGGTTAAGTTGCACCGATAAAAACCTATGAAATTCAATGAAAAAGCTTTGTTAAGCGGACGTTATGGTTAAGTTGCACTAATAAAAACCTATGAAATTCAAGGAAAAAATGTTGTTGAAAGGACATTATGGTTACAAGTAAAATCGAAAACCCCCTGAAATTCGACAGTTATGGTAAGATAAGCAACCATAACTTGCGCCACCACCGTGCACTGCTAAGACTAACACCCAGGACATCAAAGATGACATCACAAATATCATGAGTGTTAGGCGGAAACCTGTGCAGTTCCCTCTGGGACCACTGCAAAAGATTTAGGACTACAGGCGTTGGCGGTGAACCCACTTGGCAGCAGTCTGCACCACACAGATTCACGTGGTAGCTGTGGCTGAGCAGTCAGACTTCTCTCAAGAAAAGTTGAGCAGTATGTGGAGTATACAACATAGGGCAATTCTTCACAGCAAGACAAGCAAACACGCAACGAGGCTTAGTGTAAAGATATTAAGGTATTTATTTATTTATTTATAACAAAATGTCTATGAAAAACACTAAGGCAAATCACGGCAAACAAATCAAACACAATTACTCTACGAAGTAGACGATCAATCCCCCTAGCAATATCGACAACTCTAGGTTCTACTGGTACCACTTATTTTCAGACAGAGGTGTATACCTCAACCCAGATGACACTCGAATATTAGTTAGGACGGGAGAGGAAAAGATAGGCAGGTTACGAAATCAACACAGTTCGATCCAAGCGAATAAAATGCAAGGCAGGAAGGCAAGAATCACAATAGATCGTAAAGTACAGAGGCCAGGCCCACTCGGAGAGAGGCAAGGCGCGATGTCCCAAAAAGTCTCTAGTGAACCAGTTCAGAACAACGAATGAGAAAAGCTTGGAGGCGACCCAACGGAACGGAGAGGATTAAGACACCTCACTCGAACCGATTGAAAGGGAAGCCAGGCGGACACAGTACCTTGTGGTGGATGGCAGCTCCGGCGGGGGCAGTTGTTTCTGGTGGTGGATGCACGTTGGTTCTTTGCCAAGAGTAGAGATGATCTCGTCGTCGAAGAAAATGAAGTCCGGTGCACCACCAGGGAAGAGACCAGCCGCTGAGTGCTCCGTCACAAGGCACCACCTTTTGGTCGCGGTTCAGGGGTAGTGGCTATCCAGTTGCCGAGGTGCTCCTGCACGGGCAATTCGACCACTGCGTCCTGAGGCGAATAAAAAGCAAAGGGGACTGGTTGTTCCCACCAGTCAGGGGAAGAGACTCTCCGGCAGGGAGATCTCCTCTGTCGTCGGGAAGTGGTGAGTCGGTTCTGCAGGGCTCCACCGGAGGTGTCGTCGTGCAGGTCGGCTCAGCGTTACCCTCAACGGATTTCTAGGTCCTGTGGCGACTTCTGAAGATCCAGTCCCAAAAGCCCTGCTTTTATGCAGAAAAACCGCCATTCATTCAGCCTAGCTGTCAATCAACACATGCTAAGTGGTGAGCGGGAAGGCTCACCACCTGGGCCAATCACTCCAGAGTGCGACCGGAGTTGGCAAGGCAACTCGGTCCAGGGTGCCTAAACCCCCTCCCACAACCCTGTGGTAACCCAGACAGAATGGCACCACTTTGGAGGGTCTGTGTACAGAGCCCGCCAAAAGTGGAACAAAGGGCTCGACCTTTGGTTTAGGAGTCACAGAGACGAACACAGACGCCATTTTACAAACCGAGTTCTGGCAGAAAATACCACTCGATAAACCTATTTAAGATAAGTAGATCGGTGGTACGTCAGAGATAAATGAGAAAAAGTATCAATCTCCAACAATGGGACGAGTCCCATAGGGTTATGCTCGGGGTCGGACATAACAAGTAGTTTCCACTGCCACCAGCCAAAACTCGACGAGGGAGGACGGGACTGTGACCCCTCGAGTAACAGATCCAGGAGTAATCGAATTACCCCTACTAGTACGTCCACAATAAGATGGTTTGTACTAGTTCTGTTAGTAAATTTGGGTCTAGTAAAGCCAATGGTGACTTTACATGCCCGGGGAGACAGTAGTCAGTCCCCGGGTATGGAGTCTATGGTGGGGGACCCGCTAGGGCGCCCCCGTGTTACGGCACGTAGGGTGCGGTGTAACACACATAGAAAAACACATGAGACCATATGGGGTAAAAGACCCCATAGCCCATCGAACACATTGACATTTCAAAAGGAATTACCCACATACATGTCCAAGAGTGGGAGAAAAGAGTCTCACTCTTGGCAGGATGGAAAAAAACAAACTCCAGAAATCCAGCAAAGCTGCTGGGGGACTCACTAGGTTAGGAAATTCAGCCTAAACAGAGCTAACACTCGTCCCCCCAGACTAAGGGACAGGAGGATTTAATCCACTCCTGGATGAATCTCATACCTCTAGTCGATGACATACATCCTAGAGAGACCATCAGCATTTTGGTGGTGACACCCTGACCTGTGCTCAATGGTGAAATCAAACCCTTGCAGTCAGATCGACCATCTCAGTAATTTTGGGTTTTCCCCTTTCATTTGCATTAACCATCTCAAGGGTTGGTGGTCAGTCTGAATGACGAAAGTAGAACCATACAAGTACGGCCTAAACTTCTTCAGAGCCCACACGATAGCAAAGCACTCTCTTTCGATTGTTGCCCACCTTGTTTCAGGATCCTTCAGCTTGCGGCTGATGAAGCAAACAGGGTGCTCCCTACCTTTCCCATCCAGTTGACTGAGTACGGCACCTATTCCTACATTTGAAGCATCTGTCTGCACAATGAAGTGTTGGCGGTAATCAGGAGCTCTGAGTACTGGGGCTTGGCAAAGAGCCTTTTTCAGGTTTTCAAAAGCCTGATTGCACTCCTCGTTCCATTTAACCTTTTTAGGGAATTTGGGCGAGGAGATGACATTCATTGGAGAAGCTATGGTCCCATAGTTCTCTATGAAATTCCTGTAATACCCAGTGAGGCCTAGGAAGGCTCTCACCTGGGTTTGAGTAGTCGGTGTTGTCCAATTTTGCACAGCTTCAATCTTACTGAGCAAAGGCCTTATTTCTCCACCGCCTACCTCATGCCCAAGATAGACTACCTTACTCTGTCCAATTTGGCATTTGCTTGCCTTTATGGTCAGATTGGCTCGTCCAAGAGCCTGCAAGACATCTCTCAGGTGGGTTACATGTTCTTCCCAGGAATTGCTGAACACTGTGATGTCATCCAAATATGCCATGCAGAAGTCCTCTGACCCATTTAGAACCTGGTTTACCATCCGTTGAAATGTAGCAGGTGCATTCTTCAGTCCGAAAGGCATTACCTTAAACTGGTATAAGCCAACGTGGGTAGAAAATGCAGTTTTATCCTTGGCATGGTCTGTCAGGGCTATTTGCCAATAGCCTGACGTCAAGTCAAATATGCTGAGGAACTTGGCGGCGCCAAGTTTATCCACCAACTCATCTGTTCTTGGCAAAGGGTGGGCATCAGTCTTGGTGACTGCATTAAGAGCTCTATAGTCCACGCAGAATCTAAGTTCTTTAGATCCGGCCTTTGGTACTAACACAACTGGGCTAGACCATGGACTAGTAGAGGGCTCTATTACCCCGAGATCGAGCATCTTGCTGACCTCACCTTTGATGTGGGTTCATACGTTTTCTGACATGCGGTATCCTCTGCTTTTGACTGGCAGACAGTCACCAGTGAGTATGTCGTGCTGGCCCCAAGGGGTCAAGCCTGGTGAAAGCGAGAACAGGGAGGCAAACTGATTCAACATAGATTTGCACTCTTCTTGTTGCTCGGGTGTCAGATTGGAGGAGAGATTCACTAATTCAATTTTTTCATCTAAAGTTAAGCCTCTGAGGAGATCCGGAAGAGCTTCACTCTCTTCTTCTTCCTCGGATGACGCTAGAAGCAACGCTCCTACATCAGGTCGCGAGACATACGCTTTAAGTCGGTTGGTGTGAAAGACTGTCGGAGCCTCCTTGGGATTGCCCAAGTCCACCAGATAGTTAACCTCTCCGAGTTTACCCACTACTCGGAAGGGTCCCATCCACTTATCTTGCAAGGCCCTCTGCCTTGTTGGGATCATAACGAGAACGAGCTGGTCTTGAGCGAACTCAACCATGTTAGCCTTTTGATCGTGCCAGTGCTTGACCAATGCTTGTCCAGCTTTCAAGTTATCGCTTGCTTCCGTCATCATGTGCGACATTCTCCTCCGGAGACCTATCACGTAGTCAGTCACTCTGACTGGCTTGGGGGAAGGAGCACTCTCCAACCCCTCCTTAATCAGGGCCAATGGACCTCTGACGGGATGACCATAGAGTAGTTTGAAGGGAGAGTAACCAACTCCCTCCTGAGGGACTTCTCTATAAGCAAAGAGAAGGCATGGCAGTAGAAGGTCCCACTTACGCTTAAGGGGTTCTTCTAAAGCACCTATCATGCTCTTCATGGTTCGGTTGAACCGTTCTACCAACCCATTGGTTTGTGGGTGGTAAACTGTTGAGAACTTGTAAGTAACTCCACAGGTTTTCCACATGGCTTTCATGTAGTGGGACATAAAGTTTGACCCCCTGTCAGAGATTACTTCCTTAGGAAATCCGACCCTAGTAAAAATACCAAGGAGGGCCTTAGCCACAGCCGGAGCTGTAACATTCCTCATAGGAATTGCCTCAGGATACCTAGTAGCATGGTCTACTACAACAAGTATAAACCTGTTGCCTGAGGAGGATGGAGGATTAAGGGGACCAACGATGTCAATCCCTACTCTCTCAAATGGGACTCCCACAACTGGGAGAGGCACTAATGGTGCCACATTCTTGGATCCAACCTTACCAGAGATCTGGCAGGTGTGGCAGCTCCAGCAGTGTTTTTCTACTTCGGCCCCCATCTTTGGCCAATAGAAGTAGAGCGTGAGACTTTCCTTAGTCTTCTTGAAACTCAAGTGACCAGCCAAAGGAATCTCATGGGCTAACTGCAAGAACTGTGGTCTGTTCTCTTGGGGTACTACAAGTCGTTTGTAGTCTCCAGGTGCAGACTCGGTCGGTTCACTGTAGAAGAGGCCATCTTCCCAGTGCAACTGTATTTCCCAGGCTCTTGCCCTTCAGCCTGAGCTTCTGCCTGGTGGCGAAGACCTTCCAGAGTTGGACATTTTCTCTGTCCCTTACTGAAGTCTGCCCTGTTGGGTCCACCTTCTGCCAGTAAAGACTGCAGCTCAGGATGGTAAACAGGATCCAGATCTCCAATGAGTTCCTGGCCTTCCATTAGCTCTTCCTCAGAGTCTAATTCTACCACACAGGGTTGTACCTCCCTCTCAGCTTCGGCTGGAGGTGGAGTTACGGGTGTAACTTTGGACAACCGCGGGGAAGTCCGTGTTGGCTGCACTGGAATGCTGGCTGCTGGTTTCGGGATAGAAGTCTTAGGTTTCCCTTTCGCTTCTGATTTCTTGGAGACAGCGGCCGACAATTCCAGTGGAGCAGGAGTGATATTTTTCTTCATTATTTCCTGGAGAGATCCGCGCATGGTCCTCTCTCTTGCGGGTCTGGTCAGCTCCTGTAACCGTTTACTAGGAGGTCTGGGAGTATGCGATACAACTCCGCCATTTTTCAAATCATTACCCAACAGTGCGCGCCCTGGTACCTCACTCTGTATGCTGACAGGTATCTTCACAGTCATGTCGTTACACTGGATGAGAACTGGTAATTGGGGAAGCATCTGCACAGGCCCTCCAGCTAACTTGGTGAGGCGTTTGGGTGCCTTAGCACCATCCTCGGCCTGAAAAAACGATTTATCCACCACAGTTATGCTGGCCCCAGTGTCCCTAATGGCAGTAGTCTCCTGACCATTCACCTGGACACTGTCCTTATAATACTCTTTAGTATTATCGGGGATAGAATTATAGACATCTAAATTCTGTTGTTCCCACAACCCCAGAGATACTAAAGAAACGCTGGCTGAGACTCCAATGGGTTCGTCAGCTAGCAGTAGAAAGTTTCCACTTGCCATTTGGACTTCCTCCTCTGGAGTGAAGGCTAAGGAGACAAGCTGGACCCCTGAAGGTTTACCCTTACATCTGGGATCTCCTTTCACGTGATCAGTCGAGCCACAAACAAAGCATTTACCGAATGCTCTCTGGAATGATGGCTTGTTCTGACCTCCTTCCGGTTTGGCATCAGAAGACACACTATTCTGCTGTGGTTTTCCCGGTGCCTTACCCTTCTGGTTTTGTTTGGGGCCCTCTTTGGAATGTGAGTTATTCGAATTCTCTTTTGACTCTTTTTTAGGCTGTTTTCCCTCATCCTTTTTCTGAGTTGCCCCAGAATCCTTATGAGTAGCCCTGTTGGCAACCCACAAGTCAGCAGCCTTGGCTAGCTCCCTGGAATCCAATTCCTTCTAATCAGCCAAGTGCTGTCTGAGCTCAGGAGAACAGGCATCATAAATAGACTCCAACATAAAAAGATTTCTCATACCCTCAAAAGTGTTCACCTTGTAACCCTTAATCCATCCCTCTAAGTTTTTCAACCCTTCACTCACCCAGGTAGCCCAAGGGGTACCATCATGCTTTTTGAGGGTTCTAAACCTCTTAAGATACTGGGAAGGGGTCTTCCCAAATCTAGCTATTAAAGCTAGTTTCACACTTTCGTAATCCGTCTTATCCGCCTCCCCCAACCCCATTACCACATCAGTCGCAACAGGAGGGAGCCTAGAGAACAACCAGGGGAGCAACGCATTCCCTGTGATGTCATGGAGCCCATGTTTATATTCAAACAGTTTCAACCAATCCAACACATCCAATCTCGGTTCATACATACCCACTAATTCCTTCGGCATCCGGGGTCTTTTGGGACTGGAGCTCCTAGAGGAACCAGAGGAGAGAGAAGCATTTTCCATAGACAACTTTTTCATCTCTAAATCGTGATTAAGTTCTATGTCTCTGAGTCTTAACTCAGCTTGCTTCTGCTCAGCCTGGGCATTCATCCGTCTGAACTCGAGCTCTTGGTTTCGTTCAGCTTGCGCCAAGAACCGTTTATATTCTAGTTCGAGCTTCATTTTTTCAAGTTCAAAATAAGCAGGGTTACTTGTGGGACCTGGTATGGGCCCCGCAGGCACAGCTGGTAAGGCAGGTAGAGGAGCAGGGGAGACAGTTTTGTTAGCCTCTCCGTCCTCGTCAGCCTCTTCATCGTTATCATCAGAATCACGATTCAGATCAACACCATTACTGTTTTCTACAGTTGCTGGAGAGATTGGTTCCTCTGAACCAGTACCCAGACTTTGGTTCGCCAGCAATCTCTCGATTAGTTCTAACTTCTTGCCTCTTTCAGGAAGATTCTCTTGCCTACAGAGAGCTCGCAGACTCTCAGTATTTTCACTTGACAAAGACTCTTGACTGTAAGTTTCCATCGTAGACATGTTTTTTGAAAGTTGCTTTTTGTGCAAAGTTTTGTGGTTAGTTATCCTACAGTGTCGAAAAGCACTCTAAACTGTATACTCGATACAAATCCCACCGCTGTACACCAGTGTTAGGCGGAAACCTGTGCAGTTCCCTCTGGGACCACTGCAAAAGATTTAGGACTACAGGCGTTGGCGGTGAACCCACTTGGTAGCAGTCTGCACCACACAGATTCACGTGGTAGCTGTGGCTGAGCAGTCAGACTTCTCTCAAGAAAAGTTGAGCAGTATGTGGAGTATACCACATAGGGCAATTCTTCACAGCAAGACAAGCAAACACGCAACGAGGCTTAGTGTAAAGATATTAAGGTATTTATTTATAACAAAATGTCTATGAAAAACACTAAGGCAAATCACGGCAAACAAATCAAACACAATTACTCTACGAAGTAGACGATCAATCCCCCTAGCAATATCGACAACTCTAGGTTCTACTGGTACCACTTATTTTTAGACAGAGGTGTATACCTCAACCCAGATGACACTCGAATATTAGTTAGGACGGGAGAGAAAAAGATAGGCAGGTTACGAAATCAACACAGTTCGATCCAAGCGGATAAAATGCAAGGCAGGAAGGCAAGAATCACAATAGATCGTAAAGTTCAGAGGCCAGGCCCACTCGGAGAGAGGCAAGTCGCGATGTCCCAAAAAGTCTCTAGTGAACAAGTTCAGAACAACGAATGAGAAAAGCTTGGAGGTGACCCAACGGAACGGAGAGGATTAAGACACCTCACTCGAACCGATCGAAAGGGAAGCCAGGTGGACACAGCACCTTGTTGTGGATGGCAGCTCCGGCGGGGGCAGTTGTTCCTGGTGGTGGATGCACGTTGGTTCTTTGCCAAGAGTAGAGATGATCTCGTTGTTGAAGAAAATGAAGTCCGGTGCACCACCAGGGAAGAGACCAGCCGCGGAGTGCTCCATCAGAAGGCACCACCTTTTGGTCGCGGTTCAGGGGTAGTGGCTATCCGGTTGCCGAGGTGCTCCTGCACGGGCAATTCGACCACTGCGTCCTGAGGTGAATAAAAAGCAAAGGGAACTGGTTGTTCCCACCAGTCAGGGGAAGAGACTCTCCGGCAGGGAGATCTCCTCTGTCGTCGGGAAGTGGTGAGTCGGTTCTGCAGGGCTCCACCAGAGGTGTCGTCGTGCAGGTCGGCTCAGCGTTACCCTCGTCGGATTTTTAGGTCCTGTGGCGACTTCTGAAGATCCAGTCCCAAAAGCCCTGCTTTTATGCAGAAAAACCCCCATTCATTCAGCCTAGCTGTCAATCAACACATGCTAAGTGGTGAGCGGGAAGGCTCACCACCTGGGCCAATCACTCCAGAATGCGACCGGAGTTGGCAAGGCAACTCGGTCCAGGGTGCCTAAACCCCCTCCCACACCCCTGTGGTAACCCAGACAGAATGGCACCACTTTGGAGGGTCTCTGTACAGAGCCTGCCAAAAGTGAAACAAAGGGCTCGACCTTTGGTTTAGGAGTCACAGAGACGAACACAGACGCCATTTTACAAACCGAGTTCTGGCAGAAAATACCACTCGATAAACCTATTTAAGATAAGTAGATCGGTGGTACGTCAGAGATAAATGAGAAAAAGTATCAATCTCCAACAATGGGACGAGTCCCATAGGGTTATGCTCGGGGTCGAACATAACAAGTAGTTTCCACTGCCACCAACCAAAACTCGACGAGGGGGGACGGGACAGTGCCCCCTCGAGTAACAGATCCAGGAGTAATCAAATTACCCCTACTAGTACGTCCACAATAAGATGGTTTGTACTAGTTCTGTTAGTAAATTTAGGTCTAGTAAAGCCAATGGTGACTTTACATGCCCAGGGAGACAGTAGTCCGTCCCCGGGTATGGAGTCTATGGTGGGGGACCCGCTAGGGCGCCCCCGTGTTACGGCACGTATGGTGCGGTGTAACACACATAGAAAAACACATGAGACCCTATGGGGTAAAAGACCCCATAGCCCATCGAACACATTGACATTTCAAAAGGAATTACCCACATACATGTCCAAGAGTGGGAGAAAAAAGTCTCACTCTTGGCAGGATGGAAAAAAACAAACTCCAGAAATCCAGCAAAGCTGCTGGGGGCTCACTAGGTTAGGAAATTCAGCCTAAACAGAGAATTCTCCCTAACACTCGCCCCCCCAGACTAAGGGACAGGAGGATTTAATCCACTCCTGGATGAATCTCATACCTCTAGTCGATGACATACATCCTAGAGAGACCATCAGCATTTTGGTGGTGGCACCCTGACCTGTGCTCAATGGTGAAATCAAACCCTTGCAGGCAGATCGACCATCTCAGTAGTTTTGGGTTTTCCCCTTTCATTTGCATTAACCATCTCAAGGGTTGGTAGTCAGTCTGAATGACGAAAGTAGAACCATACAAGTACGGCCTAAACTTCTTCAGAGCCCACACGATAGCAAAGCACTCTCTTTCGATTGTTGCCCACCTTGTTTCAGGATCCTTCAGCTTGCGGCTGATGAAGCAAACGGGGTGCTCCCTACCTTTCCCATCCAGTTGACTGAGTATGGCACCTATTCCTACATTTGAAGCATCTGTCTGCACAATGAAGTGTTGGCGGTAATCAGGAGCTCTGAGTACTGGGGCTTGGCAAAGAGCCTTTTTCAGGTTTTCAAAAGCCTGATTGCACTCCTCGTTCCATTTAACCTTTTTAGGGAATTTGGGCGAGGAGATGACATTCAGTGGAGAAGCTATGGTCCCATAGTTCTCTATGAAATTCCTGTAATACCCAGTGAGGCCTAGGAAGGCTCTCACCTGGGTTTGAGTAGTCGGTGTTGTCCAATTTTGCACAGCTTCAATCTTACTGAGCAAAGGCCTTATTTCTCCACTGCCTACCTCATGCCCAAGATAGACTACCTTACTCTGTCCAATTTGGCATTTGCTTGCCTTTATCGTCAGATTGGCTCGTCCAAGAGCCTGCAAAACATCTCTCAGGTGGGTTACATGTTCTTCCTAGGAATTGCTGAACACTGCAATGTCATCCAAATATGCCATGCAGAAGTCCTCCATCCCATTTAGAACCTGGTTTACCATCCGTTGAAACGTAGCAGGTGCATTCTTCAGTCCAAAAGGCATTACCTTAAACTGGTATAAGCCAACGTGGGTAGAAAATGCAGTTTTCTCCTTGGCATGGTCTGTCAGGGCTATTTGCCAATAGCCTGACGTCAAGTCAAATGTGCTGAGGAACTTGGCGGCGCCAAGTTTATCCACCAACTCATCTGTTCTTGGCAAAGGGTGGGCATCAGTCTTGGTGACTGCATTAAGAGCTCTATAGTCCACACAGAATCTAAGCTCTTTAGATCCGGCCTTTGGTACTAACACAACTGGGCTAGACCATGGACTTGTAGAGGGCTCTATTACCCCGAGATCGAGCATCTTGCTGACCTCACCTTTGATGTGGGTTCGTACGTTTTCTGACATGCGGTATCCTCTGCTTTTGACTGGCAGACAGTCACCAGTGAGTATGTCGTGCTGGCCCCAAGGGGTCAAGCCTGGTGAAAGCGAGAACAGGGAGGCAAACTGATTCAACATAGATTTGCACTCTTCTTGTTGCTCGGGTGTCAGATTGGAGGAGAGATTCACTCCTTCAATTTTTTCATCTAAAGGTAAGCCTCTGAGGAGATCCGGGAGAGCTTCACTCTCTTCTTCTTCCTCGGATGACGCTAGAAGCAACGCTCCGACATCAGGTCGCGAGACATACGCTTTAAGTCGGTTGGTGTGAAAGACTGTCGGAGCCTCCTTGGGATTGCCCAAGTCCACCAGATAGTTAACCTCTCCGAGTTTACCCACTACTCGGAAGGGTCCCATCCACTTATCTTGCAAGGCCCTCTGCCTTGTTGGGATCATAACGAGAACGAGCTGGTCTTGAGCGAACTCAACCATGTTAGCCTTTTGATCGTGCCAGTGCTTGACCAATGCTTGTCCAGCTTTCAAGTTATCGCTTGCTTCCGTCATCATGTGCGACATTCTCCTCCGGAGACCTATCACGTAGTCAGTCACTCTGACTGGCTTGGGGGAAGGAGCACTCTCCAACCCCTCCTTAATCAGGGCCAATGGACCTCTGACGGGATGACCATAGAGTTGTTCGAAGGGAGAGTAACCTATTCCCTCCTGAGGGACTTCTCTATAAGCAAAGAGAAGGCATGGCAGTAGAAGGTCCCACTTACGCTTAAGGGGTTCTTCTAAAGCACCTATCATGCTCTTCATGGTTCGGTTGAACCGTTCTACCAACCCATTGGTTTATGGGTGGTAAACTGTTGAGAATTTGTAAGTAACTCCACAGGTTTTCCACATGGCTTTCATGTAGTGGGACATAAAGTTTGACCCCCTGTCAGAGATTACTTCCTTAGGAAATCCGACCCTAGTAAAAATACCAAGGAGGGCCTTAGCCACAGCCAGAGCTGTAACATTCCTCATAGGAATTGCCTCAGGATACCTAGTAGCATGGTCTACTACAACAAGTATAAACCTGTTGCCTGAGGAGGTTGGAGGATCAAGGGGACCAACGATGTCAATCCCTACTCTCTCAAATGGGACTCCCACAACTGGGAGAGGCACTAACGGTGCCACATTCTTGGATCCAACCTTACCAGAGATCTGGCAGGTGTGGCAGCTCCAGCAGTGTTTTTCTACTTCGGCCCCCATCTTTGGCCAATAGAAGTAGAGCGAGAGCCTTTCCTTAGTCTTCTTGAAACTCAAGTGACCAGCCAAAGGAATCTCGTGGGCTAACTGCAAGAACTGTGGTCTGTTCTCTTGGGGTACTACAAGTCGTTTGTAGTCTCCAGGTGCAGACTCGGTCGGTTCACTGTAGAAGAGGCCATCTTCCCAGTGCAACCTGTATTTCCCAGGCTCTTGCCCTTCAGCCTGAGCTTCTGCCTGGTGGCGAAGACCTTCCAGAGTTGGACATTTTCTCTGTCCCTTACTGAAGTCTGCCCTGTTGGGTCCACCTTCTGCCAGTAAAGACTGCAGCTCAGGATGGTCAACAGGATCCAGATCTCCAATGAGTTCCTGGCCTTCCATTAGCTCTTCCTCAGAGTCTAATTCTACCACACAGGGTTGTACCTCCCTCTCAGCTTCGGCTGGAGGTGGAGTTACGGGTGTAACTTTGGACAACCGCGGGGAAGTCCGTGTTGGCTGCACTGGAATGCTGGCTGCTGGTTTCGGGATAGAAGTCTTAGGTTTCCCTTTCGCTTCTAATTTCTTGGAGACAGCGGCCGACAATTCCAGTGGAGCAGGAGTGATATCTTTCTTCATCATCTCCTGGAGAGTTCCGCGCATGGTCCTCTCTCTTTCGGGTCTGGTCAGCTCCTGTAACCGTTTACTAGGAGGTCTGGGAGTATGCGATACAACTCCGAGAGTTTTCAAATCGTTACCCAACAGTACACGTCCTGGTACCTCACTCTGTATGCTGACAGGTATCTTCACAGTCATGTCGTTACACTGGATGAGAACTGGTAATTGGGGAAGCATCTGCACAGGCCCTCCAGCTAACTTGGTGAGGCGTTTGGGTGCCTTAGCAACATCCTCGGCCTGAAAAAACGATTTATCCACCACAGTTATGCTGGCCCCAGTGTCCCTAATGGCAGGAGTCTCCTGACCATTCACCTGGACACTGTCCTTATAATACTCTTTAGTATTATCGGGGATAGAATTATAGACATCGAAATTCTGTTTTTCCCACAACCCCAGAGATACTAAAGAAACGCTGGCTGAGACTCCAATGGGTTCGTCAGCTAGCAGTAGAAAGTTTCCACTTGCCATTTGGACTTCCTCCTCTGGAGTGAAGGCTAAGGAGACAAGCTGGACCCCTGAAGGTTTACCCTTACATCTGGGATCTCCTTTCACGTGATCAGTCGAGCCACAAAGAAGCATTTACCGAATGCTCTCTGGAATGATGGCTTGTTCTGACCTCCTTCCGGTTTGGCACCAGAAGACACACTATTCTGCTGTGGTTTTCCCGGTGGCTTACCCTTCTGGTTTTGTTTGGGGCCCTCTTTGGAATGTGAGTTATTCGAATTCTCTTTTGACTCTTTTTTAGGCTGTTTTCCCTCATCCTTTTTCTGAGTTGCCCCAGAATCCTTATGAGTAGCCCTGTTGGCAACCCACAAGTCAGCAGCCTTGGCTAGCTCCCTGGAATCCAATTCCTTCGAATCAGCCAAGTGCTGTCTGAGCTCAGGAGAACAGGCATCATAAATAGACTCCAACATAAAAAGATTTCTCATACCCTCATAAGTGTTCACCTTGTAACCCTTAATCCATCCCTCTAAGTTTTTCAACCCTTCACTCACCCAGGTAGCCCAAGGGGTACCATCATGCTTTTTGAGGGTTCTAAACCTCTTAAGATACTGGGAAGGGGTCTTCCCAAATCTAGCTATTAAAGCTAGTTTCACACTTTCGTAATCCGTCTTATCCGCCTCCCCCAACTCGATTACCACATCAGTCGCAACAGGAGGGAGCCTAGAGAACAACCAGGGGAGCAACGCATTCCATGTGATGTCCTGGAGCCCATGATTGTATTCAAACAGTTTCAACCAATCCAACACATCCAATCTCGGTTCATACATACCCACTAATTCCTTCGGCATCCGGGGTCTTTTGGGACTGGAGCTCCTAGAGGAACCAGAGGAGAGAGAAGCATTTTCCATAGACAACTTTTTCATCTCTAACTCGTGATTAAGTTCTATTTCTCTGAGTCTTAACTCAGCTTGCTTCTGCTCAGCCTGGGCATTCATCCGTCTGAACTCGAGCTCTTGGTTTCGTTCAGATTGAGCCAAGAACCGTTTATATTCTAGTTCGAGCTTCATTTTTTCAAGTTCAAAATAAGCAGGGTTAATTGTGGGACCTGGTATGGGCCCCGTAGGCACAGCTGGTAAGGCAGGTAGAGGAGCAGGGGAGACAGTTTCGTTAGCCTCTCCGTCCTCGTCAGCCTCTTCATCGCTATCATCAGAATCATGATTCAGATCAACTCCATTACTGTTTTCTACAGTTGCTGGAGAGATTGGTTCCTCTGAACCAGTACCCAGACTTTGGTTCGCCAGCAATCTCTCGATTAGTTCTAACTTCTTGCCTCTTACAGGAAGATTCTCTTGCCTACAGAGAGCTCGCAGACTCTCAGTATTTTCACTTGACAAAGACTCTTGACTGTAAGTTTCCATCGTAGACATGTTTTTTGAAAGTTGCTTTTTGTGCAAAGTTTTGTGGTTAGTTATCCTACAGTGTCGAAAAGCACTCTAAACTGTATACTCGATACCAATCCCACCGCTGTACACCAGTGTTAGGCGGAAACCTGTGCAGTTCCCTCTGGGACCACTGCAAAAGATTTAGGACTACAGGCATTGGCGGTGAACCCACTTGGTAGCAGTCTGCACCACACAAATTCATGTGGTAGCTGTGGCTGAGCAGTCAGACTTCTCTCAAGAAAAGTTGAGCAGTATGTGGAGTATACAACATAGGGCAATTCTTCACAGCAAGACAAGCAAACACGCAATGAGGCTTAGTGTAAAGATATTAAGGTATTTATTTATAACAAAATGTCTATGAAAAACACTAAGGCAAATCACGGCAAACAAATCAAACACAATTACTCTACGAAGTAGACAATCAATCCCCCTAGCAATACCGACAACTGTAGGTTCTACTGGTACCACTTATTTTCAGACAGAGGTGTATACCTCAACCCAGATGACACTCGAATATTAGTTAGGACGGGAGAGAAAAAGATAGGCAGGTTACGAAATCAACACAGTTCGATCCAAGCGGATAAAATGCAAGGCAGGAAGGCAAGAATCACAATAGATCGTAAAGCTCAGAGGCCAGGCCCACTCGAAGCGAGGCAAGGCGCGATGTCCCAAAAAGTCTCTAGTGAAGATGCATTCAAGTCTGTATTGCAAATTGTTATCGGTGGATAGAACCAGTTCAGAACAACGAATGAGAAAAGCTTGGAGGCGACCCAACGGAACGGAGAGGATTAAGACACCTCACTCGAACCGATCGAAAGGGAAGCCAGGCGGACACAGTACCTTGTTGTGGATGGCAGCTCCGGCGGGGGCAGTTGTTCCTGGTGGTGGATGCACGTTGGTTCTTTGCCAAGAGTAGAGATGATCTCGTCGTCGAAGAAAATGAAGTCCGGTGCACCACCAGGGAAGAGACCAGCCGTGGAGTGCTCCGTCACAAGGCACCACCTTTTGGTCGCGGTTCAGGGGTAGTGGCTATCCGGTTGCCGAGGTGCTCCTGCACGGGCAATTCGACCACTGCGTCCTGAGGCGAATAAAAAGCAAAGGGGACTGGTTGTTCCCACCAGTCAGGGGAAGAGACTCTCCGGCAGGGAGATCTCCTCTGTCGTTGGGAAGTGGTGAGTCGGTTCCGCAGGGCTCCACCGGAGGTGTCGTCGTGCAGGTCGGCTCAGCGTTACCCTCGTCGGATCTTTTGGTCCTGTGGCGACTTCTGAAGACCCAGTCCCAAAAGCCCTGCTTTTATGCAGAAAAACCCCCATTCATTCAGCCTAGCTGTCAATCAACACATGCTAAGTGGTGAGCGGGAAGGCTCACCACCTGGGCCAATCACTCCAGAGTGCGACCGGAGTTGGCAAGGCAACTCGGTCCAGGGTGCCTAAACCCCCTCCCACACCCCTGTGGTAACCCAGACAGAATGGCACCACTTTGGAGGGTCTCTGTACAGAGACCCCCAAAAGTGGAACAAAGGGCTCGACCTTGGTTTAGGAGTCACAGAGACGAACACAGACGCCATTTTACAAACCGAGTTCTGGCAGAAAATACCACTCGATAAACCTATTTAAGATAAGTAGATCGGTGGTACGTCAGAGATAAATGAGAAAAAGTATCAATCTCCAACAATGGGACGAGTCCCATAGGGTTATGCTCGGGGTCGAACATAACAAGTAGTTTCCACTGCCACCAGCCAAAACTCGACGAGGGGGGACGGGACAGTGCCCCCTCGAGTAACAGATCCAGGAGTAATCGAATTACCCCTACTAGTACGTCCACAATAAGATGGTTTGTACTAGTTCTGTTAGTAAATTTAGGTCTAGTAAAGCCAATGGTGACTTTACATGCCCAGGGAGACAGTAGTCCATCCCCGGGTATGGAGTCTATGGTGGGGGACCCGCTAGGGCGCCCCCGTGTTACGGCACGTAGGGTGCGGTGTAACACACATAGAAAAATACATGAGACCCTATGGGGTAAAAGACCCCATAGCCCATCGAACACATTGACATTTCAAAAGGAATTAGCCACATACATGTCCAAGAGTGGGAGAAAAGAGTCTCACTCTTGGCAGGCTGGAAAAAAACAAACTCCAGAAATCCAGCAAAGCTGCTGGGGGACTCACTAGGTTAGGAGATTCAGCCTAAACAGAGAATTCTCCCTAACACTCGCCCCCCCAGACTAAGGGACAGGAGGATTTAATCCACTCCTGGATGAATCTCATACCGCTAGTCGATGACATACATCCTAGAGAGACCATCAGCATTTTGGTGGTGACACCCTGACCTGTGCTCAATGGTGAAATCAAACCCTTGCAGGCAGATCGACCATCTCAGTAGTTTTTGGTTTTCCCCTTTCATTTGCATTAACCATCTCAAGGGTTGGTGGTCAGTCTGAATGACGAAAGTAGAACCATACAAGTACGGCCTAAACTTCTTCAGAGCCCACACGATAGCAAAGCACTCTCTTTCGATTGTTGCCCACCTTGTTTCAGGATCCTTCAGCTTGCGGCTGATGAAGCAAACGGGGTGCTCCCTACCTTTCCCATCCAGTTGACTGAGTACGGCACCTATTCCTACATTTGAAGCATCTGTCTGCACAATGAAGTGTTGGCGGTAATCAGGAGCTCTGAGTACTGGGGCTTGGCAAAGAGCCTTTTTCAGGTTTTCAAAAGCCTGATTGCACTCCTCGTTCCATTTAACCTTTTTAGGGAATTTGGGCGAGGAGATGACATTCAGTGGAGAAGCTATGGTCCCATAGTTCTCTATGAAATTCCTGTAATACCCAGTGAGGCCTAGGAAGGCTCTCACCTGGGTTTGAGTAGTCGGTGTTGTCCAATTTTGCACAGCTTTAATCTTACTGAGCAAAGGCCTTATTTCTCCACCGCCTACCTCATGCCCAAGATAGACTACCTTACTCTGTCCAATTTGGCATTTGCTTGCCTTTATGGTCATATTGGCTCATCCAAGAGCCTGCAAAACATCTCTCAGGTGGGTTACATGTTCTTCCCAGGAATTTCTGAACACTGCGATGTCATCCAAATATGCCATGCAGAAGTCCTCCATCCCATTTAGAACCTGGTTTACCATCCGTTGGAACGTAGCAGGTGCATTCTTCAGTCCGAAAGGCATTACCTTAAACCGGTATAAGCCAACGTGGGTAGAAAATGCAGTTTTCTCCTTGGCATGGTCTGTCAGGGCTATTTGCCAATAGCCTGACGTCAAGTCAAATGTGCTGAGGAACTTGGCGGCGCCAAGTTTATCCACCAACTCATCTGTACTTGGCAAAGGGTGGGCATCAGTCTTGGTGACTGCATTAAGAGCTCTATAGTCCACGCAGAATCTAAGCTCTTTAGATCCGGCCTTTGGTACTAACACAACTGGGCTAGACCATGGACTTGTAGAGGGCTCTATTACCCCGAGATCGAGCATCTTGCTGACCTCACCTTTGATGTGGGTTCGTATGTTTTCTGACATGCGGTATCCTCTGCTTTTGACTGGCAGACAGTCACCAGTGAGTATGTCGTGCTGGCCCCAAGGGGTCAAGCCTGGTGAAAGCGAGAACAGGGAGGCAAACTGATTCAACATAGATTTGCACTCTTCTTCTTGCTCGGGTGTCAGATTGGAGGAGAGATTCACTCCTTCAATTTTTTCATCTAAAGGTAAGCCTCTGAGGAGATCCGGAAGAGCTTCACTCTCTTCTTCTTCCTCGGATGACGCTAGAAGCAACGCTCCTACATCAGGTCGCGAGACATACGCTTTAAGTCGGTTGGTGTGAAAGACTGTCGGAGCCTCCTTGGGATTGCCCAAGTCCACCAGATAGTTAACCTCTCCGAGTTTACCCACTACTCGGAAGGGTCCCATCCACTTATCTTGCAAGGCCCTCTGCCTTGTTGGGATCATAACGAGAACGAGCTGGTCTTGAGCGAACTCAACCATGTTAGCCTTTTGATCGTGCCAGTGCTTGACCAATGCTTGTCCAGCTTTCAAGTTATCGCTTGCTTCCGTCATCATGTGCGACATTCTCCTCCGGAGACCTATCACGTAGTCAGTCACTCTGACTGGCTTGGGGGAAGGAGCACTCTCCAACCCCTCCTTAATCAGGGCCAATGGACCTCTGACTGGATGACCATAGAGTAGTTCGAAGGGAGAGTAACCTACTCCCTCCTGAGGGACTTCTCTATAAGCAAAGAGAAGGCATGGCAGTAGAAGGTCCCACTTACGCTTAAGGGGTTCTTCTAAAGCACCTATCATGCTCTTCATGGTTCGGTTGAACCGTTCTACCAACCCATTGGTTTGTGGGTGGTAAGCTGTTGAGAACTTGTAAGTAACTCCACAGGTTTTCCACATGGCTTTCATGTAGTGGGACATAAAGTTTGACCCCCTGTCAGAGATTACTTCCTTAGGAAATCCGACCCTAGTAAAAATACCAAGGAGGGCCTTAGCCACAGCCGGAGCTGTAACAGTCCTCATAGGAATTGCCTCAGGATACCTAGTAGCATGGTCTACTACAACAAGTATAAACCTGTTGCCTGAGGAGGTTGGAGGATCAAGGGGACCAACGATGTCAATCCCTACTCTCTCAAATGGGACTCCCACAACTGGGAGAGGCACTAACGGTGCCACATTCTTGGATCCAACCTTACCAGAGATCTGGCAGGTGTGGCAGCTCCGGAAGTGTTTTTCTACTTCGGCCCCCATCTTTGGCCAATAGAAGTAGAGCGTGAGCCTTTCCTTAGTCTTCTTGAAACTCAAGTGACCAGCCATAGGAATCTCGACCAGCCATAGGAATCTCGTGGGCTAACTGCAAGAACTGTGGTCTGTTCTCTTGGGGTACTAAAAGTCGTTTGTAGTCTCCAGGTGCAGACTCGGTCGGTTCACTGTAGAAGAGGCCATCTTCCCAGTGCAACCTGTATTTCCCAGGCTCTTGCCCTTCAGCCTGAGCTTCTGCCTGGTGGCGAAGACCTTCCAGAGTTGGACATTTTCTCTGTCCCTTACTGAAGTCTGCCCTGTTGGGTCCACCTTCTGCCAGTAAAGACTGCAGCTCAGGATGGTCAACAGGATCCAGATCTCCAATGAGTTCCTGGCCTTCCATTAGCTCTTCCTCAGAGTCTAATTCTACCACACAGGGTTGTACCTCCCTCTAAGCTTCGGCTGGAGGTGGAGTTACGGTTGTAACTTTGGACAACCGCGGGGAAGTCCGTGTTGGCTGCACTGGAATGCTGGCTCCTGGTTTCGGGATAGATGTCTTAGGTTTCCCTTTCGCTTCTGATTTCTTGGAGACAGCGGCCGACAATTCAAGTGGAGCAGGAGTGATATCTTTCTTCATCATCTCCTGGAGAGTTCCGCACATGGTCCTCTCTCTTGTGGGTCTGGTCAGCTCCTGTAACCGTTTCCTAGGAGGTCTGGGAGTATGCGATACAACTCCGAGAGTTTTCAAATCGTTACCCAACAGTACGCGTCCTGGTACCTCACTCTATATGCTGACAGGTATCTTCACAGTCATGTCGTTACACTGGATGAGAACTGGTAATTGGGGAAGCAGCTGAACAGGCCTTCCAGCTAACTTGGTGAGGCGTTTGGGTGCCTTAGCAACATCCTCGGCCTGAAAAAACGATTTATCCACCACAGTTATGCTGGCCCCAGTGTCCCTAATGGCAGGAGTCTCCTGACCATTCACCTGGACACTGTCCTTATAATACTCTTTAGTATTATTGGGGATAGAATTATAGACATCTAAATTCTGTTGTTCCCACAACCCCAGAGATACTAAAGAAACGCTGGCTGAGACTCCAATGGGTTCGTCTGCTAGCAGTAGAAAGTTTCCACTTGCCATTTGGACTTCCTCCTCTGGAGTGAAGGCTAAGGAGACAAGCTGGACCCCTGAAGGTTTACCCTTACATCTGGGATCTCCTTTCATGTGATCAGTCGAGCCACAAACAAAGCATTTACCGAATGCTCTCTGGAATGATGGCTTTTTCTGACCTCCTTCCGGTTTGGCACAAGAAGACACACTATTCTGCTGTGGTTTTCCCGGTGGCTTACCCTTCTGGTTTTGTTTGGGGCCGTCTTTGGAATGTGAGTTATTCGAATTCTCTTTTGACTCTTTTTTAGGCTGTTTTCCCTCATCCTTTTTCTGAGTTGCCCCAGAATCCTTATGAGTAGCCCTGTTGGCAACCCACAAGTCAGCAGCCTTGGCTAGCTCCCTGGAATCCAATTCCTTCGAATCAGCCAAGTGCTGTCTGAGCTCAGGAGAACAGGCATCATAAATAGACTCCAACATAAAAAGATTTCTCATAACCTCATAAGTGTTCACCTTGTAACCCTTAATCCATCCCTCTAAGTTTTTCAACCCTTCACTCACCCAGGTAGCCCAAGGGGTACCATCATGCTTTTTGAGGGTTCTAAACCTCTTAAGATACTGGGAAGGGGTCTTCCCAAATCTAGCTATTAAAGCTAGTTTCACACTTTCGTAATCCGTCTTATCCGCGTCCCCCAACTCCATTACCACATCAGTCACAACAGGAGGGAGCCTAGAGAACAACCAGGGGAGCAACGCATTCCCTGTGATGTCCTGGAGCCCATGATTGTATTCAAACAGTTTCAACCAATCCAACACATCCAATCTCGGTTCATACATACCCACTAATTCCTTCGGCATCCGGGGTCTTTTGGGACTGGAGCTCCTAGAGGAACCAGAGGAGAGAGAAGCATTTTCCATAGACAACTTTTTCATCTCTAAATCGTGATTAAGTTCTATGTCTCTGAGTCTTAACTCAGCTTGCTTCTGCTCAGCCTGGGCATTCATCCGTCTGAACTCGAGCTCTTGGTTTCGTTCAGCTTGCGCCAAGAACCGTTTATATTCTAGTTCGAGCTTCATTTTTTCAAGTTCAAAATAAGCAGGGTTACTTGTGGGACCTGGTATGGGCCCCGCAGGCACAGCTGGTAAGGCAGGTAGAGGAGCAGGGGAGACAGTTTCGTTAGCCTCTCCGTCCTCGTCAGCCTCTTCATCGCTATCATCAGAATCACGATTCAGATCAACACCATTACTGTTTTCTACAGTTGCTGGAGAGATTGGTTCCTCTGAACCAGTACCCAGACTTTGGTTCGCCAGCAATCTCTCGATTAGTTCTAACTTCTTGCCTCTTACAGGAAGATTCTCTTGCCTACAGAGAGCTCGCAGACTCTCAGTATTTTCACTTGACAAAGACTCTTGACTGTAAGTTTCCATCGTAGACATGTTTTTTGAAAGTTGCTTTTTGTGCAAAGTTTTGTGGTTAGTTATCCTACAGTGTCGAAAAGCACTCTAAACTGTATACTCGATACAAATCCCACCGCTGTACACCATTGTTAGGCGGAAACCTGTGCAGTTCCCTCTGGGACCACTGCAAAAGATTTAGGACTACAGGCGTTGGCGGTGAACCCACTTGGTAGCAGTCTGCACCACACAGATTCACGTGGTAGCTGTGGCTGAGCAGTCTGACTTCTCTCAAGAAAAGTTGAGCAGTATGTGGAGTATACAACATAGGGCAATTCTTCACAGCAAGACAAGCAAACACGTAACGAGGCTTAGTGTAAAGATATTAAGGTATTTATTTATAACAAAATGTCTATGAAAAACACTAAGGCAAATCACGGCAAACAAATCAAACACAATTACTGTACGAAGTAGACGATCAATCCCCCTAGCAATATCGACAACTCTAGGTTCTACTGGTACCACTTATTTTCAGACAGCGGTGTATACCTCAACCCAGATGACACTCGAATATTAGTTAGGACGGGAGAGAAAAAGATAGGCAGGTTACGAAATCAACACAGTTCGATCCAAGCGGCACCACCTTTTGGTCGCGGTTCAGGGGTAGTGGCTATCCAGTTGCCGAAGTGCTGCTGCACGGGCAATTCGACCACTGCGTCCTGAGGCGAATAAAAAGCAAAGGGGACTGGTTGTTCCCACCAGTCAGGGGAAGAGACTCTCCGGCAGGGAGATCTCCTCTGTCGTCGGGAAGTGGTGAGTCGGTTCCGCAGGGCTCCACCGGAGGTGTCGTCGTGCAGGTCGGCTCAGCGTTACCCTCGTCGGATTTTTAGGTCCTGTGGCGACTTCTGAAGAACCAGTCCCAAAAGCCCTGCTTTTATGCAGAAAAACCCCCATTCATTCAGCCTAGCTGTCAATCAACACATGCTAAGTGGTGAGCGGGAAGGTTTCACCACCTGGGCCAATCACTCCAGAGTGCGACCGGAGTTGGCAAGGCAACTCGGTCCAGGGTCCCTAAACCCCCTCCCACACCCCTGTGGTAACCCAGACAGAATGGTACCACTTTGGAGGGTCTCTGTACAGAGCCCGCCAAAAGTGGAACAAAGGGCTCGACCTTTGTTTTAGGAGTCACAGAGACGAACACAGACGCCATTTTACAAACCGAGTTCTGGCAGAAAATACCACTCGATAAACCTATTTAAGATAAGTAGATCGGTGGTACGTCAGAGATAAATGAGAAAAAGTATCAATCTCCAACAATGGGACGAGTCTCATAGGGTTATGCTCGGGGTCGAACATAACAAGTAGTTTCCACTGCCACCAGCCAAAACTCGACGAGGGGGGACGGGACAGTGCCCCCTCGAGTAACAGATGCAGGAGTAATCGAATTACTCCTACTAGTACGTCCACAATAAGATGGTTTGTACTAGTTCTGTTAGTAAATTTAGGTCTAGTAAAGCCAATGGTGACTTTACATGCCCGGGGAGACAGTAGCCAGTCTATGGTGGGGGACCCGCTAGGGCGCCCCCGTGTTACGGCACGTAGGGTGCGGTGTAACACACATAGAAAAACACATGAGACCCTATGGGGTAAAAGACCCCATAGCCCATCGAACACATTGACATTTCAAAAGGAATTACCCACATACATGTCCAATAGTGGGAGAAAAGAGTCTCACTCTTGGCAGGATGGAAAAAAACAAACTCCAGAAATCCAGCAAAGCTGCTGGGGGACTCACTAGGTTAGGAAATTCAGCCTAAACAGAGAATTCTCCCTAACAATGAGCTAAAGAATCGCAGTGATTGAGAAGGAGCAACCTGGTGCTGAACACTAACAGATGATGAAAGTGAGTGCCCCAGACCAAAGAGTTCCTTTGGCTGAATAACTGCCATCTCTATCTTAGATACATAAAAGCAACATTTGGCATCGTGAATGGCTTTATGATACTGGGCTGTTTCCTGTCGAACCGTCAGCTTATCTGCTTCACAATAGGTCCTCCTCCTCTTGCGCTCAATCTGCCAACATTTAAACCGGTGAGACCTCAGCTCCTCAGTGAACCAAGGCACTGATTGGATCCGACGGAGAGTGGAGAGCTTAGGGGGAGCCAGATCATCAGCAACCGTGAGAAAAGTTTGAGTAAGTAATGCACAATCAACTGATTGGGTGATTGAACAACCCCTTTCAGTTTGAGCAATAATACTAGATTCTTGGGCGAGGCCCAATCTATGTTTAACTGTCTTGGCACGAACAACTAGGCTGAATTGATTTTTAATATGAATATGAAATGGTACAATAAAATGATCAGTCCACTCAAAAGAAAAGGCTGGTAGGATTGTAACAAAATTACACAGTGAGAAGATTAAATCTCGTGTATTGCCAAGCTGGTGGGTAGTCTCATCCACCAGCTGACAAAACCACCACTCAAGCATAGCAGCAGCAAACCGCAGCATCATAGGGGTAGCTGTTAGGCAAGATTACATGTAGTAATCCTAGTGGAGACTATACCATCCCTGTCCTCTTATCAATAGGTAACCCGACCTTTGGTATGGGCCTGTACTACACAAGTTGGTAGACTGACTGAGCAGCCAGGCTGTTCTCAAGCAGGGGTCAATGTGAGCTGTAGAGAAGCAACGTAGAGATTCACAGTGACAAGTAGTCAAATAACACTTATACTCAAAGTTTCGTATTAAAATTAATTTATTAATTTAACAGTCAGTTTTTAAGTAAGCTTTCTTTAGAAAGGGTCATGATGCAATAATAAAATACACTTCAAAAATACACTCCTTCCGTTTCAGTTAAGTAAGTAGATTCCCTTTCGGGATGACACATAGACACTTCCTACACCCTCAGGTGACTGTAATAGCCAGGACAATGTGGACATTGATATATCACTTTCATACTTAATGCAATACTGGAGTTATGGAAAAAGGAAAAGGTTAGGGAAGGAAACAAAGGTTAACACATTTCTCTTAACAGGTAAGCACTTTCACAATCCCCCAATGAAATATAGGTTAACCATTTCCCAGCAATACAAGTAACTTATGTATAACTTTTTGGAGGGACAGATAAAAACAAAGTCAAAGGGTCAGAAGAGTCTGCAGGGGGCCAGAACAGCCAATGTCACTTGAGCAAAGTCCAGGGGAGCTGAGGCATTTCTGGAAGATAGCACAAAAGTCTTGCACAATGTTATAAAGAGAGTTTGTAGAAAATAATCACTGTTGGGCCACAAGCTGTAAGACTTGTGAAAAGCAAAGATGCAAGCAACTCTGCAAAAGGCAGCTAGTGCAAGTCTCCAGTGCGAACAAGCAAGCTACCAACAACAAGAGGTAAGTACTCCTAGTTAGACAGTATCTTAAGTCTGAAGAAAAAGGATCCAGCTGGCTTCTGTTCCTGTTGCAGTCCTGCAGATCCGGTGTTCTTGGCCTCAGTCCTGGGGACAAGTGGGAGGATGTCTGGGGACTCCTGCACTGTGGTTTGAAGGTCAGCAGCAGCAATGGGCTTACTTCAGATCAGCGGCACTTCGCAGTTTCAGCTACCGGTCAATAGCACCACCGCAGTTCTTGGACACCTTGTGGGCTCCCCTTGCTTCTGGGGTCCAGCACTCTGCTGAGGTGGCTCAGGCTTGGGGGGTCCTGCTTCGAGGGAGTCCATAGGATGTTCATGGAGCTCGGGTCTGGCTTAAAGACAATGCACTAATTTCTGTTTTTTCTGACTTCTGGCACTCGGTTCCAGAAGCAGCAAGGAAGTACAACCAGCAGGGAGAGGGGTTCCAGGCGAGTTAGTCTTGGAGCCGATTGGTCCCACCAACCCAAGGGGTGTAGTCGTCCTTTCCAGGCTTTTCTAGTTATTTCGAAATTTGGAGCTTCAGCACTGCAGCAGCGCTTCATCGGGCAAACCAATGGTCCAGGAGGGTGCATCAAGCTTCTCTTCCAATGTATTCTTTGGTTCCTTCTTCCAGTGGCCGACTCTGCCTTTGTCCCAAAAGACCTCGCCTTTTATGCAGGTTTCTCCTATTCATTTGAAGCCTAGCTGTCACTCACACAGCAAGGTGGATGTCTGCCGAGGACAGCCAGCTGCCAATCACCTTTGGTTTCATTCCTGTAACCAAGGAGACTAAGGACAGGGAGTTTCAGGAATATCCCTCAATTCCTGCCCTGCCAGACACGCTGGAGCCCGAGGCAGGCTTCAGCAGCGAACCTGCCAAAGACAAAATGAACAAAGGCACCAAACCTGGTTTGGCGTGCAGGGTAAAACTGAAGAAAGACCTCACAAGCAAGAAATGGTAAAAAAAAAGACAGGGCCATTTTGACAAAACGGGCACCCATCGGTGCAATACTGCAGCTGAGGATTCAGCCTGCGGTAAAAACGCACAATGGTAGGGAAATTAAACCACTGCCACCAGCCATTAATTGTAGTGAGAGTAACATAACATTGCTACATGAGAAAGTAGACAAAGGGGCTACTAAGTAACCCCCCCTCCCCAGCACTCCACATAAGATGGTGTGTGCTGGGTATGCAAAAGAGAAAAAGGTAAGTAAAGGCAATTTCACTATTTTACTCTTGGGAACAGTAGTTTATCCAAGAGAAGGTATTTAAACCTTAAGAGAAATCCAAAGGACTACTCTGTGACACTGCACTGAAGGTGCTGTGTGTCGCAATACAAAAGGTGATGCCTATAGAGTTTGTCAAGGCTCCAAAATCATAGAAACACAGAGTTCAAATAAAAAATACATTCAAGAGAGAGTGAGAAAAAGGGCTCACTCTGTCCAGGATTAAAAATGAAAAGTCCTAGAGTCCAGCAAAAGAGCTCGGGGTCTCTAAGGTTGAAGGGAATTAACACAGAAATGAGAATTCTCCCTAACAGTAGCAGCAGCATCAACACTCAAATAAAAATCAACAACTATAAAAACAGGAGAATACAGCACATGGAGTTCTGCTACCCTTTCCACAAAAACAAATCACAAAAGGTGGCATCATACTGTATCGGTCGATAGCAGACTAGCACATGGCAGATATCAGTAGGTGAGATCATATGGATCAGGGGGACAAGTGTAGCCTTAAGATAAGATTTAAAAATCAGTGCACCCCCCCCACCCCACTGGAATGGATTGAGTCACAATCCCGGCATAGTATATTATACCGAACAGGCAGTGCTTCTACTATAGTGGGGCACGAGGAATCCCGAAGCCATGTTTCCATCACACAGACGATATAAATCTTAAATTCCTGCAGGAGCTCATAGATTGCAACAGCATGCACTGGCAGGGAGCGGGCATTGCATATAAAACAGCTCAAATCCTGAGCCGGAAACAGCGGGGGAATCACAGTCTCCTCTGCCCTAAGTACAAACCCCTGTGGGAAAATTGTATCCCTGGGAGCTTACTAGATCAATGATGTAATATGTCAGCAGAGAAATCAATCGTCCCGCTGTCATAAGCCCGTCCGCAACACGGACGAGCCCAGACAAACTGGACTTAGGCGAGACTTTGGCACAGAGTAGGCTCCCCTGGTGCTCTTAGGAAAGATGCACTTAAGAGCGCGGCACATGGTATCGCAGTAGCCAATCCCTACGTTACGGCAGAGAGAGCGATGATAGACTGGCTGCCAGAGTGCATGCAGTCAGAAAGAAAAGAAAGATCCCGAGTAGGCACGAGCCCCAACACCGTCAAAGCCCAGGCACCGTCCGCCGAACTCTCGGCTACAAGGAAAAAACACAGTATAGTAAATAAATGAACCGGCAGAAAGTAAATAAATAAATAATCAGATGTAGTGCAATATGAAAATACAAGCGTCCTGTCTCCCACTCTGCTTGGGTGAACCCAGAGCACAATAAAGGAAATAAACACAAAGTGCATTCAGCAGGGAAAATAAATGTGGAAAAACAAAACAAAATGCAAATAATCTGCGAGGCGGCAAGGATGACCATAACTGCAAGATGAAATCCACTAGAAGCTATGGTCTTAAGTACCTCCGAAGACCAGAAATCACCAATCCCTTCATTATTGCAGAGAGATCGATGAGAGACTGGCCGCCACAGTGCATGCAGTCAGAAAGAAAAGAAAGAACCGTAGTCAGGCATGAGCCCCAATGCTGTAAGAGGCCAGAGACCCTCGGCCGAACACTCAGCTACAAGGAAAAAAAAGTTCTAGTACTTAAACTCTGTGTCCCAAAATGATAGAGATGTTCTACACCAACAGACAGTAGATTCTCAGAAGTAGTTTCTTTAGTACCCATATGAACTAGGATTCAGAACCCCAGCATGCAATTGATTCTCAGCATGTAGCCGCTTAATTTTGCTCTGAGATATTGGACTCAATGTCCCAGTATACAAGGGTGCCTCAACTTGCAGCAGACCGTTCCCTGTGGGTCCCCATGATTTCTGTGATACTGGTGGGGTACTTATGTATCGGTGTATGGACTATGCTGGCATAGCGTGAGGCGGTATAGTCCGCGTTGCAGTAGAGGAGGAGAAGGAAGGCAGGCTATCCACCTATAAATCTGTTACCAACAAGACACGGGGGGTCATTCCGAGTCAGGCGGTAAGGGTTAACGGTCACCGTTAACGAGACCAGTGCCGTTAAACCCTTACCGCCCTACTCCGAGTTCCCTTTGCGGGTTGGTACTTAACGCCTGCTTTTTGCAGGCGTTAAAAAACCAACCCGCAAAGGGACCTAGGAGCTAATTACGGCACCGTAATTTACGGTGCCTAATTAGCGCCTTCCCCATTCCCATTGAGCCCTATGGGGCAAAAATCGGAATGGGGATGGGCCCTTGGTGAATGGGGAATTACCGACCCCGTCAACCTTGGAATGGGGCGGTAATTCCGACATTCACCATGGCGGAGTCGGAAAGATAACGGCGTCAACCAAGGCGCTAATAGTGCCTTGGTTAACGCCAGGGTCGGAATGAGGCCCACAGTGTTTATGACTGAGGGAAGGTGCACCCTTCCTTGGCCTAGATTTGGTTGGTTGGCTCAATGGGATCCACTGATACCATCCTAAACCTTGTCACCACTAGCAGCTCCTCAAGCTCTTCAGCTACTTTTTGGGTTCTGGGTTTTGCTGAAAAGGTGGCTCACCCTCCCATGATTATGTGCTCAGTGTCCATAGCCTTGCCTTGCTGCTTCTTGCTTAAATTAGGAGAGGTGGAGCACTGAATGCTATGGATGTGACACAAGAGGAGGCACCTGCATTGTATAATTTGTCTGATTCTGCCTAGTCACTCCAGATTTAAGAGCTTAAAGAGACTGCACAAAGGGTGTGAAGGGTGTGGCGGGGGCAGAGGGGCGAGACATACTTTGGCTGACCCCCAAGGTCTCGTGGCATGCCCCGCCCAAACCTGGTTCCTTCTAATGCGTTTTATTCTATTTTATTTATTCACCATTTATTCCCGTGAGGATAGCCCAGCGGTAACATGCTGGCCTTGGAAGTAAGATGACATGGAGCAATACAGGATTAGTCCCCGGGTCCGCACTTAGAAACCTCTGGGTATTAAGCGCATTATAAATAACCTATTATATCATATAATATCATATTCACCATTCCAGCCAGCCACACCCTGCCTATTTGTCTTCAATTTGTTTGTTATAGCTTGAGGTGAATGATATACCTTCCGGCTAATCTGTGGAAATAGCACTAGCACTAGTGGCTCAGTAGTTGCTCAGGTTATTTCCAGTTTAAACTCAAGACTCAATTTTGAAGGGCTAAAATGGTTAAAACGGAAGGTCAACTCCAAATTGGAAGGAACACAAGACCAAAAGGCCAAGACAAGCATGGCATTGGTGAAAAATAGGCAAAATAGGCAAATGTTATTGGACACCTACCTTCAAGACATTTTTAGAAAGGTAGAAGAGAAGATCTTGAATGTTGAGAAAGAATTAAAGGCCACAGACAGTGTCTGTCTCCCCCGCAAAAAATGTGCAACCCCTGCCTGTAATCGCCCAGGGGAAGCCTTCCCCACATAGAAAAGGGTAGTCCCCCACACAACAAGAACTCTCTGCGAGCCTGAATACAGAAACAATTGGGGTGGTGAAACCGGGATTCCAGGCACAAGGTGGGTGGCGCATAATAGACTGGAAGATGTGGAAGGTAGGGGATAGGGGTATCGTGCAAGATAACACAGTGGAAGATATTGCCAACACTCCTAGGCCAGACAAGAATGTTTTTCACGTATAATGAGGTCATAAAGGCCATTAAGTTATCTAAATGGAATAGATCACCCGGTACAGATGGAATCCCTGTTGAGTATTAGCAGGATTGCATAGACATTTGCGGTCGACTCCTAAGTATTTTGTGTAATGCAATATTAGAGTCGACAACACCTGATGACTGGAGGAGGGCAATTATTGTTCCCATATTTAAGAAGGTTGCTAATGGTAATTTCATATATATTTGACATTTATGGATCTAAGCACCGCCTTTCATAAAGTAAATAGAAATAAGTTATGGCAGGTGATTAGGTCCTGTAATTGCCTAATGGGCATCTTAGATATCCTCATGGGTCCTACATACCAACAACGAGGCCTGTGTTAGATTGGGTAGTGAGGGACATTCCACACCCTGTTTCCCCATTCATTCAGGACTAAAACAAGGGTGGGTCTTAGCCCCGTTATTGTTCTCCCTGCATATTAACAGTCTCCAAAAGGAATTGGTAAATTGCAATGCTGATGTCCCTTAGATAGGTGGAATGCAAATCTCAGCGTTAGTTTATAGTTTATATACACATATATATATATATATATATATATAGGACTGAAAAAAAATATTGTTAAAGGGATGTTATGGTTAAGTTACCGTAAGAAAAACCTATGAAAAGTCAGTACAACAACTATTTGAAAGGGACATTATAGTTACTTTGCACTAATAACAACCTATCCATATTATGGTTACAAGTAAAACCGAAAACCCCCAGAAATTCACCAGTTATGGTAAGCTAGGCAACCATAACTTGCACCACCACATTTGTGATCTCATTTTTGATGGCATGGGTTTTAGTGTTAACAGTGCACAGTGGTGGCACAAGTTATGGTTGCTACAACATACTGAGCCCGCTGGCACCATGTTAATGCACACAGCAGTTGCGGACTATGCGTCTCGTCACGGACATCGGGTGGCATCCAACCTGCTCAGAAAGGCAGTGGCTCTCTTACATAGTGGTACCATTCAGCAAACACAAGGAACATATTCAAGCAGCAGCATCTACATGAATGTGTAGGTAAAATAGAGTAGGTCTGCACAATGTGTACTTAAGAAGCAAACAACACAAAGGCATAGGGAGTACACTATAACGGAGTGCACCAACAACAGACGTGACGTCTCCTTCAACAATCTTACCTCACTGCTTCTCTGCATGGGAACAAAGAAGGAAGGGCTAGACTAAGGGCGGGAAAGTACTAAGACCAGAACATCACTGAAACGTAGCAAGCACAGTACATTTTGTGTGATAAATGCGCAGATGGTGCAGCATCCAATGGTACAGAAGCAGAACGTTTGTTTTTTGTACGTAGAAATGGCAAGCACCTTACAGTGGCTGGAAGAACATTTCCCTCATGATACAATGACTTACGATACTAACCCCATTGGTACTCACATTAGTGTGGAACATAAATTATGTAATATATATTGCTTCATGTACACCTAACACATTTTCTTTTCTGTAACAGAACATTTTGCAAAGGAAATCAAGGCAGCACATGCGGCACCGCTTCCACAACAGCATACGGGCATAAGAAAGGAGAGAAACTGTGTAAATAGCAAAATGGACAGCCTGAAAGCCAAAATGGAAAAATTGGTGAACAATTGTGCTGCCTTAAAAGATTGCGTACAAGGGTATATTATGGACAAAATAAAACAGAACTGGCAGACCTGCACTTGTACCCCTTCCCCATGTCACAACCCACCATCCACTCAAAATCTGTGTGATGGGAGACATTACGGTTATACCTCAATCTCTTCCTCCTCTTACAACCAGCTTGTGGAAATCCCCACAATAAGTATCCACTTCTGCTACCTCTTCCCTTTCCTAATGGTGTGTATAAATATGTGCAGGTAAACGTTGATATATGATTTGTTGTTGAGTGAATATGTGGTATTGTTTGTTTTTGTAAATGCCGTTATGACTCAGCGGCACACAGTCCTTGTAGGAATGACAACATTAAGTGAAAGGTAGGTGTATAACGGACACCGCAGCTGGCCAGCCTATCCACAATGACAATGGAAGCATCATACCATGCCAACACGATCCGCATTGCACATGTTGTGCACCACCTATAATTACGTGAGGGAGCGGACGTTTGCTCGTTGTGCAAGTAGACGCATGTGTATCTGTTCCTGTGTGTTCTGGTAACATTGCCACTGTGCAGCATATGCAAAGGAACTTTAATTAGCTTGAAGCACCCCCCCCACGTCCTACAAGTAGCTATACAGATAAATATCCCACCTGATATAACCTATAAACATCCAGCGTCTCCCAAAATGGTTGGCGCATGTGTGTATCACTATTATTCAGTAGACAAGTGGCAACGGTGTGCATAGGACACTTATGCTCATGTGCACAACGTATTCCGTCCAAAACACGTCCTGTGGATAGCCGTCCCAAAGGAGAACAGTGGCGATGTCACCATGCGACTGCACCCACGCTGCATGTGGGCCCTTATTTCGGGGACACGATCTGGACCCTTGTACTGTGGAACAGTGCAGTGTTCTGTAATGTATGGAGTGTTTTTTCGGAAAGTACACACTTACAAACACACCACAATGTGCTGTTGCACATGTATGTATGTTTTTGAAGAATGAAGGCCTGTTTTTCGGGTGCAAGTTCTCCACAGCAGTCCTACAAAAGGCCACACTGCAGAGCTCTTCCGCAATTTGTTTGTAGCTTTTCAGAACAGACTAGCAGGCACAGTACTTTGCCCTGTAAGTAAGGTTGGACCGAGTCTGCTGTGCTGCATTTTCTTTGCATGTAATTTCAACCCAGCTCAGTACGCACAGTAATGAAGAAAAGTATTAACGGCCCTTCCTGTAACCCAGACCCTCCGTTGTGATAGCCCCCTGTAGTGGCCTGTCAATGATCACACCAGACCTGAAGGTTGAGTTGGTGTGCTTTTATTAACTCTTCACACATAGCATTGTCTTTATATTTTAGTCACCTTTCATCATACATTTCAGCATCTACTTATATGATTGCTATTGTCCTGCTGATGGTCCCTGTATTTAGGTGCGTCACAGTCTCTGGCAGGAGGTTGCAGGGGAGAGCGTATGGCAGCCTACTGCTCCGTGGCTTGCCAGGCTCAGAATGTCGTGAGCGGGAGCTAACACTCATGATCTCGTGGCCTCTACCACGGGACTTCTGCCGGTACCTCCTAAGGTCCTTTACTGTGCAACCCCACTGTCCCATTCCCATGGGTAGCATGCTAAAAACTGTTGTATGTGGCACATGCATTTCCCCAAGTACGGCGAAGGCCATACCCCAATGAAGCAGAAACATTCCTTCCTCCCTTTCCTCTTCCTTCTTTCCAGCACGCCAGCATTGGTTGCTGTTAGAATGTTCCACACACATCCACCAATCACATTGAAGAGGTCGCCATGTAATAGCATGAGTTCTGTACACCAGTCCTCTGCGTCCACACCACACCCAGAAACGGTATTGCACAATTCCTCAGTCTGCACAGTCCCATTTCCATGGCCATGCGTGCGGCCATGGGGGAAGAAATTCCAACCAGCATAGGGGAGTTTATTTTTAGTTTTGGGTGCTTGTAGTGAAATACCTTTTTTCCGTTTTTAATTGATTTTCTGTGTTCTTGTGGTCACATTGTTACAGTAAACTCTTCAACGCATACTGTAGGTTGGCAAAAAAACAGCATTGCCAATGGGCGACAAGGAAATGCCATTTGCATAAATAACCTCAGCATTCCCAGAACTAATGAGGTAATTGTTGCAGAAGAACATCCCATGAGCGGACACACAATCTTACAGGCTTCTGTTGATGAGACACCTCGCAGCGTCTGGCTCGGAACAACATTCATCAGCATTGTCCCATAATCTTCTTGGTGGTATGGATGAGAAGAGCACCTGGGCAGTAGGAAAAAGGCACCGCACTGCATTCAGCAACTTCCTAAATCGACGGAACAAACCTAAACAAGCCACGTAACCATTTGCATACCGCCGTAGTGCAGGACGACATCCACAGTCGCAAAAGTGGCCAGGTCTCTGCAAAGTGCATGCATATCGGCAAAACTTTGCTCATAGACAACGTTCCACAAGGTGTCCACTCCTTCCAAACTGAAAATGCCATCAAAGTGTCTTATCAAGGCACTGTGTAATATATATATATATATATTACATGGCCGCGGTATCGGCCATGTAGTTATGGTTAAATTGGTGTTTCCATAGGAAGAGCACTTTTTGGGCGGCTTATAACTTCGCTCCCCCTGGACGAATCCTCACCAAACTTTGCAAAAAAAGTATATGGGCCACCCTGATTTTTTTGCAAAGTTTGGTGAGGATTCGTCCAGGGGGGGAAAAGTTATAGAGGGGGTCCCAAAACTTTTTTTTTTCCCATAGACTGAATGGGAAAAAACTTTGCGCACGGCTACAGCCCGAACCGCTGGACGGATTTACACGGCAGGAGCGGCGGCCTGGTCCCGAAAGTGTGCTTTTGCAAATTTGGTGTAAATCCGTCCAGTAGTTTTTTAAAAAAATGACCAAAATGTAAGGCAACAAAATTAGTGATATCTGTGTTCGCTTCGCGGACGGACTTCCCTGTTCGCTCCGCGGACAGCACCCCGATTGGCCCTGGGCCTTGCATCATGTCCGCAGACATGTGACGTGTTCACTGATTGGACGGCAAGGGGCGTGGAGCGTGTCAGATTTTCTGTGGCGCCCGCCATCTTGTATTCGCCGTCGACCGCGTACAGCGCGGTGAAACGTGGATAAAAAATTGTATTTAGTGCCCTGTCTTGGTGTGTAAGAGTGTTTGGGGAGGGTGGGGGAGTATGAGATAGGTTCAATGTTTTGTTTTTTTATGTGCTAGACGTTTTTGTTGCGTTCGATTTGTCCGCGGAGAACACGGCTGTTCTGACATTTTGTAAATAAACTAAATGGTGGGGTGTTTAGAGGACAGAGTATCTGTCATTTTTGTTCGCAAGGAAGGTAAAAATGATCTATGAACACTCACGGTGTACTTAATTGTTCGTAAATACATAAACTGGGGGTGTCCTCAGGACGCTGTCCGTATTGTAATCTGCCTAGTTGAATGTGTTCTAAGAACACTCGCGGTGTCCCGAAATGGTTGCAATGACTCAAAATGGGGGTGTTCTGAGAACGTTGTTTGTATTGTTTGTTGTCAGGGTGAAAGTGTTTTAAGACCACTCCTTTTGTCCGCTAATAGTACAATTTCCTATGGGCATCAACCGACTTTTTGTCCACTAAAGAAACGATAAATCTGGCTGGTGTGCGCCGACATTATGTGATAATCCTATGACTGGTGCTATTGACCTGACTGACTTGCTTTTGCGACACTAAATCATATCTCCCGCCCCTAAGCCTGATATTATCAAAGCATTCATATTCCCCGCCTCTCTCTGTGACGTTACAGGGTGCGTCATCAAATGCGCCCAGTCCTCTCCAGTCCTAAGTGACTTTACACAGTACCCGGAAGACAACACATATTATGTCACAACACAGCGCGCCACAATTCGGAATATGAAACAGTGATTTAAAAGCAAACAGCAAGATTGTAAATTTTGTAAAGTACATTTATTTGACATCAAATGTTTAGAGAATATTCAGCAATTTGCATTTGTCTTTGTTGTCGATCCGCAAAAGTTTATGTTGAGGCACGCGATGTTCCTTTGCGGTACAGAGGGTGTTAGATCAGCTTACAACTCAGTGCGCCACAATTCGGAATATGAAACTGTGGTTTAAAAGTAAACAGCAGGATTGTACATTTGGTAAAGTACATTTATTTCACATGAAATGTTTAGTGAATATTCAGCGATTTGCTATTGTCTCTGCTGTCGATCAGCAAAAGTTTATTTGGAGCCACGCGTTGTTCCTTTGCGGTAGATAGGCTGTTGGTTTATGATAAAAGCAGTAAATGGTCGCTCTGATAATCGGAAGGTTGCTCCAAAAACGAGCCATTAGACCACCCTACTGGTTGGTATGTTGTTTGTAGCCGCTAGTACTGCGTAAGGGCATATTGGTCCTTGGCGATTGTCCCATAAAATGGTGAGGGTCATGAAGTTGCATATTTGGACCTGCACCTGGCAGTTGAAGACCCCATCCGCTGGAGTCTGTAAATCGTGACATAGGCAAAATGGGGCCACATACCTGTTTTAAAAAACATAAATTAGTCTCACCAGCCGATCTTCATTAAAAATCATCATTTTATTTATTAGAGCGTGAAACTATTTGCTATCGAAGATAGTGCAACGGAGTATGTTAATAATAAAATAATAATATTTTCCCAATCATATAGCGCTAAGAACCGTCAGGTATCTAAGCAGTGCTTATTATTAACCACTGTGTGTGGTGTTAATTTATCGACCACGGAAGGATGAAAGGCTGAGTTTGGCCTTGCCGGGATTCTAACTTGCGTTAGCAAGCTGTGCATGGATGTCAAAGCGAGCGTTGTACTCGCTGTGCCACTTGACAGGCTACAGTGAAGTGGCACAGCGAGTAGAGCGCTTGACCGCCTATAGACCGGTTAAATTATTTATATGAACCCACCCTGTGTCGTCTGCCTTTTTCAGAGCCCTCTAAACAACAGGGGATCAATTCGGCGGTGATAGTGCGCGGTAGAAAACATTATGCCACTTTCAACGAACAAGTTCAACTTGAGCGGTCTTTAATGCTACGCTATTGTAATTATATTTGGTATAAAATAATCTAAAGGATTACTTACAGTACTATTGCAATTTCCATTGTCTACGAGTGGTGCAGTCCCAAAATACGACTCCGCGTGTGCCAACGATCTTTCGCATAGTGATATAATATATAAAAGTGGTTTTGTTTCATAAATTTATCCTTATCTTCTCTTATGTTTTAGCAACACTCCTTCAAGAGAAGTCTTTCATCACAATCTCTGTCTGTCAAGGTCAAAACACAATACAACCTTATAGTCCGCTTCGTGAGCCTCTCCGGGGCCCGAGAAAAAAATGGAAGCAGCTGACCTTCACTGTGAACGAGCATAAATTCTTACTTTGCAACATTCTGTGTAAAGCCATCTGTGAGAAGTTGGTTTTTGCACGCCATGTTTGTATATTTTTTGCGTGATATTAAAAAAAAGTTTTGTTTAAGGGACGTTATGGTTCTAAGTACAGCCGAAAGAGCCCTGAAAATCGCAAGTTATGGTAAGCTATGAAAAATAACTCGCGCCTCCACTGTGCACTGCTAAGACTAACACCCAGGACATCAAAGATGACATTGCAGATGTCATTGATGAAATCACTGATGACATCACATGTGTATGTACTTTTCATGGCATTTGTGTACTAGGGATTTTTATTATAATATTGCGAAAAAAGTGTCAAGGATATTGCAATAAATATCATACCCTAATTAGTGCATTGAACAATGAATTGATATAAATAGCATTCTATTATGGGGTTCTATCTAGTATACTAAGCTACTCATACAGAAACATAACATTGTGTGCAGTGTACAAGATGAAGGTATAATATTCATAATGTTAATATATTCAATAATGAAATGATAATTGTTTTCTTAATAGATTTTTGTCTACTGTGAAATATGTAATAAGTAGCTAATAAAACACATGTATTACATAATTGCATTACTATAGACAAAACACAAAGACACAAGAACACATACCAATATGGGTATATACAGGGAAAGTGAAGTTAGCAAAAAAGCACAAGTAGTAGCAGAAACAATTCATAATTTAACTGATTATTTTCATGCAAATAAATGATTGCTCTGTTTCAAAGCTGCTATTTACCCTAGGTATATGTATCACTTGATGTGATTGGACCCTAAGGAAAGTAGTGTGAGTACAATGTATACAAATATGACCATATACAGGGAAAGTACAACCATAAAAAAAAAACAGAACTATCAGAAAGTGCTCATAAGTCTATTGATTATATTTATGCACAAAAAGGATTGCTGTCTTTCAAGCTTGTGTCTTCCCGTATGTATATGTTTCATATGATGTGACTGGACTCTAAGGGAATTACTGTAAGAACCTACTTGAAGGATACATCTACAAATAAAATAAATATTTTAGTTTCTGACTGTTACTGAAGAAAACCATGTGGCCTAGATATGTCAGCAAAAGAAAAAAGAGTGAGCCAGACATGTGATGTCATCAGTGATGTCATCAATGACATTTGTAATGTCATCTTTGATGTCCTGGGTGTTAGTCTTAGCAGTGCACGGTGGTGGCGCGAGTTATGGTTGCTTAGCTTACCATAACTGGTGAATGTCAAGGGTTTTTCGGTTTTACTTGGAACCATAACGTCCCTTTGACAACATTTTTTTTCACTGAATTTCATGGGTTTTTAGTAGCGCAACTTAACCATAACGTCCCTTTAACAAAGTTTTTTCACTGAATTTCATAGGTTTTTAGTAGCGCAACTTAACCATAACATCCCTTTAACAAAGTTTTTTCATTGAATTTCATAGGTTTTTATTAGTGCCACTTAACCATAACGTCCCTGTAACATTTTTTTTTAACTAAATTTTAAAGGTTTTTATTAGTGCAACGTCACCATAAGATCCTTTTTCAATAGATGAAGACCACTAACATCTTATGTCCTCAAAGTGGGAACGCCGGGTGGTAAAAAAAACAAAAAGATTTTCCTTCCTACACCGGGACGCCATCGGCGTCCCGGTGTAGGAAGGAAAATCTTTTACCAAGACGGCCACCATGGAAAGGGAAGGCCGGGTGTATAAAGAACATAACAGGGCATGAGCGGGGGCTGGGGGGAACAGGGGAGACACATGGGCATGAGCGGGGGGTAAGAGGGAACAGGGTACAAACGGGGCATGAGCAGGGGGTGGGGGGAAAATGAAGGAAACACGGGGCATGAGCGGTGGTGGGGGGAACACGAGAGAGACACAGGGCATGAGCAGCGGGTGGGGAGGAACATGAGGGAGACACGGGGTATGAGCGGGGGGTGGGGAGGAACACGAGGGAGACACGGGGCATGAGCAGGGGGGTACAGGGCACACACGGGACATGAGCGGGGGTGGAGGGGAAAGGAGAGAGACAAGGGGCATGAGCGAGTGGGGGGTGGGGGGAACACGAGGGAGACACAGGGCATGAGCGGGGGGGTGGGGGTAACATGAGGGAAACACGGGGCATGAGCGGGGGGCGGGGCCAACAGGAGAGAGACACGGTGCATGAGCGGGGGGTGGGGAGAACAGGAGACAGACACGGGGCATGAGCGGGGGGGGTGAGGAGAACAGGAGACAGACACGGGGCATGAGCGGGGGATGGGGGGAACAGGAGACAGATACGGGGCATGAGCGGGGGTGGGGTGAACAGGAGACAGACACGGGTAATGAGCGGGAGTGTGGGGGGTAACAGGAGACAGACACGGGGCATGAGCGGGAGGGGTGGGGGGCAACAGGAGAGAGACACTGGGCATGAGCGCAGAGTGGGGGGTACAGGAGACAGACACGGGGCATGGGTGGGGGCAACAGGAGACAGACACGGGGCATGAGCGGGGGGTGGGGGTACAGGAGACAGACACGGGGCATGAGCGGGGGGTGGGGGGAACCGAAGACAGCTGGGGGAAAAGGCGGGGATGTGGGGGGCAACAGGAGAGAGACACGGGGCATGAATGGGGGGTTGGGGGGCACAGGAGACAGACACGGGGCATGAGTGGGGTGTGGGGGGCAACAGGAGAGAGACACGGGGCATGAGCAGGTGGGGGAACAGGAGACAGACATGGGGCATGAGCGGGTGGGGGGAACAGGAGACAGATACGGGGCATGAGCGGGCCTGGGGGGTACAAGAGACAGACACGGGGCATGAGCGGTGGGTGGGGGGGCAACAGGAGACAGACACAGGGCATGAGCGGGGGGTCGGGGGCAACAGGATACAGACATGGGGCATGAGCAGGGGGTGGGGGGCAAAAGGAGACAGACACGGGGCATGAGCGGGTGTGGGGGGAACATGACACAGACACGGGGCATGAGCGGGGGAACATGACACAGACACGGAGCATGAGCGGGGGTGGGGAGAACAGGAGACAGACACGGGGCATGAGCGGGGGTTGGGGGGAAACAGGAGACAGACACGGGGCATGAGCGGGAGGTGGGGGGCAACTGGAGAGACACGGGGCATGAGCGGGGGGTGGGGGAAACAGGAGACAGACACGGGGCATGAGCAGGGGGTGGGGGAACAGGAGACAGACACGGGGCATGAGCAGGGGGTGGGAAGAACAGGAGACAGACACGGGCATGAGCGGGGGCCTGGGGGGCAACAAGAGAGAGACACGGGGCATGAGCGGGTGGGGGGAACAGGTGATAGACACGGGGCATGAGCGGGTGGGGGGAACAGGAGACAGACACGGGGCATGAGCGGGGGGTGGGGGGCAACAGGAGATAGACACGGGGCATGAGCGGGGGGTGGGGGGAAAGACAGACACGGGGCATGATCAGGGGGTGGGGAGAACAGAAAAGGGGCATGAGCGGGGGGGTGGGGGGAACAGGAGACAGACACGGGGCATGGGGGGGTGGGGAGAACAGGAGACAGACACGGGCATGAGCGGGGGAGTGGGGGGCAACAAGAGAGAGACACGGGGCATGAGTGGGTGGGGGGAACAGGAGATAGACACGGGGCATGAGCGGGTGGGGGGAACAGGAGACAGACACGGGGCATGAGCGGGGGGGTGGGGGCAACAGGAGATAGACACGGGGCATGAGCGGGGGTGGTGGGAACAGGACACAGACACGGGGCATGAGCGGGGGGTGGGGAGAACAGGAGACAGACACAGGGCATGAGCGGGGGGAATGGGGGCAACAGGAGACAGATACGGCACATGAGGGGAACAGGAGACAGATGCGGGGTATGAGCGGGGGGTGGGGAGAACAGGAGACATACACGGGGCATGAGCGGGGGGAACAGAAGACAGACACGGGGCATCAGTCGGGGGTGGGGGGAAGGGGAGAGAGACACACGGGGCATGAGCGGGGGTGGGCGGGAGGGAGAGAGACACACGGGGCATGAGCGGGGGTGGGCGGGAGGGGGAGAGACACACGGGGCATGAGCGGGTGTGGGGGGAGGGAGAGAGACACACGGGGCATGTGCAGGGGGTGGGGGAAGGGGAGAGACATGGGGGTTGAGCGGGGGGTCGGCGGGAGGGGGAGAGACACACGGGGCATGAGCGGGGGTGGGGGGGAGGTTGAGAGACACACGGGGCATGAGCGGGGGGTGAGGGGAAGGGGAGAGAGACACATGGGGCATGAGAGCAGGGGGTGGAGGGGAGGGAGAGAGACACACGGGGCATGAGCGGGGGGTGGGGGGAGGGAGAGAGACACACGGGGCATGAGCGGGGGTGGGCGGGAGGGGGAGAGACACACGGGGCATGAGCGGGGGGTGGGCGGGAGGGGGAGAGACACATGGAGCATGAGCGGGGGGTGGGCGGGAGGGGGAGAGACACACAGGGCATGAGCGGGGGGTGGGCGGGAGGGGGAGAGACACACGGGGCATGATCGGGGGTGGGTGGGAGGAGGAGAGACACACGGGCATGAGCGGGGGGTGGGCGGGAGGGGGAGAGACACACAGGGCGTTGGTGGGGGGAGGGAGAGAGACACACGGGGCATGAGCGGCGGTGAGGGGAGGGAGAGAGACACACGGGGCATGAGCGAGGGTGGGGGGAAAGGGAGAGACACGGGGCATGAGCGGGGGTCGGGGGGAGGTTCGAGCCATGTACTATTCAATAAAAAACTTTGTTAAAGGGACATTATGATTAAGTTGCACTGATAAAAACCTATGCAATTCTATGAAAAAAGTAAAACCGGAAAAAACAGAAATTCTCCAGTTATGGTAAGCTAAGCAACCATAACCTGCGCCACCACTGTGCACTGCTAACCCTAACACCCAGGACATCACAGATGACATCACATATGTGGGCCACTTGTTTTTGTTCACTGCCATATCTAATCCAGTTGTTTTTGTCCACTGAAAGTGAGAATTTAAAAATGTGAAAGGTGATATGTATGTAGACGTTAACCTTGTCCTATGTTTTTCAGGTACTTTACTTAGGATTTGGTCTCAGCTCATGGTGCACATATATGTGGCAATAAGCAGGCCTCAAACACACAATTCATTTGTATACATGATATTGAACTTTAATGTTATTGACATTTTCTGGTGTTGTTTCTTTCCACTTACTTTATTTTCTCTGTATGTGCCATGTTTAATATTACTCAAAACTCTGATAAAGTAGCATTAATTATTTTACTCTCCAAAATTAGCAGATCAAAAATGTTGTATTTCTATGGTGCATGCTGCAGTCATTGCCTCTGAGTATGTATGATTAGGTTAACAACACTCCAATATAATGCTTTGTTTAGATGACTACATTCTTTAATACATTAAGTAATTTATGATAGGCCTCCCGATCATCCCTGACATGTTGTTACCAACATTAAAAACGAAACCGCATGTAGGGACGTTTTATCACAATTAATTTCATATGTGATGTCATCAGAGATGTCATGAATGACATTTGTGATGTCATCTTTGATGTCCTGGGTGTTAGTCTTAGTAGTGCACGATGGTGCTGTGTGTTATGGTTCCATAGCTTACCATAGCTGGTGAATTTCTGGGGTTTTTCGGTTGTACTTGTAACCATAACGTCCCTTTAATTAAGTTTTTTCATAGAATTTCAGAGGTTTTTATTAGTGCAACCTAACCATAATGTCCTTTTAACAACATTTTTCAGTGAATTTCATAGGTTTTTTGTGCAACTTAACCATAACATCCCTTTAACAACGTTTTTTCCAGTTAATTTCATGGGCTTTTACCAGTGCACCCTAATTTCTTACAACTTACTAACATCAAACTTACCCACATTTTCAACATTTATGTCCAATTTACAAAGTTTCACCTTAAAAAACCGCCATTTCCCACCATCTAGCATCATTTTTAACACTTCTATACACTTTTTGCAACTTTTTCCACTGTTTTCGTGTTCTCCGACGTCTGATGTCATCGCAGACTTTCTGGACCGTGTCACGTGACCCTGCGCATGCAGCATGATGACATGTCCGCAAATACATCCATACTTTTCGAATGGGTCTGTGCTTCGAGAACAGTTCAGAACTGCTTTTTCAGCTGATCTGGGAATTTTGAAGCTCAGAATTTACCCTTACACAGCTCCTACATCTATTTTTATTCATTATCCATTAGCACATACTTGGATGGATATTAGCAAAACTGCTATTTATTAAAAAGAAATGGCACCAGTCTGCTTTCAAACAGTCACACATCCATCCACCAATCACTTCCAAAAACTGTACATATAACCCTAGCAACAAATTAAGCTTCCACACACCAACTGCCACTTAACAATCTTCTACAAATCCTTTGCATCTTCATTTCCCTTACTTATACAAATAAATTGTACAAGATACTCCTATAAATGCCAATATGCATCGTGCAGTGAGAGAAGTGCATAACTAGAAGGGGCAGTACTGATGGGCAGGTGCTCATGAGAACTCAGGAGGAAAATGCCAAGGGATGCCAAGGTGGACCGCCACTGACTAACTACTGTAGCAGTGGAGTCCCAAGGGTGGGATGTATCTTAACCGTAACATCCCTTTAACAAAGTGTATTTCAGGCAATTTCATAGTTTTTATAAGAGAAAAAGTTTCATGGTGTTACATCACTGCATATAGGTTATTAATAATTCCTCTTTTCATATATATGAAACCTCCTTTAAGAAACATATTTTTTGCAACACATACTTTTGTCTGTCATTATCAGCAGCGCATGCTGGGGATGCAAATCATTGTTCAATTGCCTACGGTATAAGGCTCCGCCATGACCCCAGCCGAAACAAACCACCCCTACTATTCGCTGCACCTACCCTGCATCCTAGCTCTGTGTCCACTATACCCAATATACCCTAATAAAGTAACCAATGGCCAGTACTCATGGGTTGCTCATGGCTTGCAGACACGGCCAGTCTCCAAATCCATGGGGCCTGGGCTTCGGCCATGCCGCATTCCCCAATAAGCAAATCAGAGTACACATTTGAGTTTTGCGAGGGCCAGGCCCACTACCCAGACACCAAATGTATATCACTCGTTTTTCTACTTACATTCTTACACAAAACATGTTTTCAGGTCCTTGCTCATGCTTGTTGCACAGGTTTGTTGTAAACTAGTCCACCACTTCACGCTGTAACTGCTAGCACAATATTTGTACTCATTTAAACCTACCACTTCTGCCACGCGGCATGCCTCAATAAGCAAATTTCAATAGACATTTGTCCTTGCTGATGGCCTGGCCCATTGCAAAGACACAAATGTTATATCACTGTGTTATGTACTTATAGTTGCACACTTTAAACAAAATAAAACACAGGACACATTTGCAAAAACATGCTTTGAAGTTCTTGCTGACCCTCCTCGTGCATATTTGCTGCAATCCCATCCATCACTTCAACCTGTACCCACAAGCAGATTTTATTTTCCCATTCAAACCTATCCCAATTTCGAAATACTTTACCACGTAGCCAGTCCCTGGTGGCCATGCCCAATGTATAATCCAGTTCTGGTCTCTCGTGGTCATGGCCAGTAGCCAGATTGTCCGTGTCATGACCTTAGCCTCTGACCCGGACAATCTGGCCACAGGCTACCTTATTCACCAAAGGTATATCACTATCTTTTGTACCTACATTATGACACTTTTCAAAAAATAATACATGGACATGCTTCTTACACAAGTTTGATGCAAATCCGCACATGTATTTTTTTTACGGTGTCAAAATGTATGTACATAAATAGTCATATAACTTTACAAAATCCATGGACACTTTGCTCACACATTCAAGATTGGGTCTCTAATCTCTCCGTAAACGTTTGTCCACATTTGTCAAACGGCATCAAAGCTATAAGCCATTTTAAAATGTTGAGACCCCCCAAACTTTGCCCCCGTTTGAAAAAATCCCACCACACTTTGCAAAAAGATCCATCTCTAGGTTTCAAATCTTTCTGCAAATGTTTGTGCAAATTCGTCAAATGGCACCACATTTATGAGCCTTTAAAATATTTTGTCCCCCCCCCCCGCTAATTGTGTTCCCTCTTGGCAAAACAGCACCACACTTTCCAGAACCATTTAGAGTCAGGTCTAGAATACAATTCCAAAATTGCATGCAGTTTCATTGAGTGACGCTAAAGTTATAAGCCATCCAAAAACTGCTTTTTTCCAACCCAGTAATGCAGAAATAGGCATAGATGCATCACAGGACTATCCCAGACATCTGGACTGTTCGTGGAAATCAGAGTTGAAAAGCCACCTGTTTTTTGGGCTTTTCAAGGCCATATCCATCCCCTCCTTATTACCCATTACCTCACCAGACATTGTTTCATTAGTTTGACAAGTGCAATGCTGTGTTTTTTTAACATGTTTCACTGTGATGTTTGTGGAAAACGGCAACTGTCCGTGATCCAACATGGAGGGCGATTTCAAAAAACGGACACTCCTCACGCTTTTCAACATCCAATTAGCCAGCACGTCTGATGTCTACAGACATAACTTCGTATTCTGGACCAATTGGAGGCCCGTCCGCGGACCAAACAGGGAAATGAGTCTCGGACCGAAATCCAGATATCACAAAAATCTTTTTACTTACTTTTTGGTTGTTTTAAAAAAAATAAAACTGGATTACTACAGCAAATGTACAAAAGCACACTTTCTGGACCAAGCCGCCGCTCCTGCCGCAGACATGGTGAAAATCCATGCAGCAGTTTGGGCTGTAGGCGTGAGGAAATTATTATTTCCATTGTGTCTATGGAAAAAACAACAAATGTTGGGACCCCCACTATAATTTTGCCCCCTCTGGACAAAACCTCAACAAACTGTGTAGAATCAATTTGACGGGGCCATATACTTGTCTTGCAAAGTTTTTTGAGGATTCGTCCAGGAGTGGCACAGTTATTACCCAAAAAGTGTTCTTCCCATGGGTTGAGCAACTTAACCATAACTACACGGCCGCTACCGCAGGCCCTGTAATGCGGTGTACATGAAATTATGTTTTGGAGTCAAAATGGGACAGGTTTTAAGTATTCGTGTGAATACTGTTTTAAACTTCTAAATTTATGGATGTTATACATACATTGTATAAACTGTAATTGTTGCTACTTTTTATGGATATTCGTATCCGAAATAAAATTATTTTGACTGACTTGGTCGTTTTTTTTGTTTACTCTGGGAACTTGGATTAAGGATTCTAGGCTGCATCGTGTTTTTGGCTTTAGTGTCCTCTCTTCCCTCTGTAATTTCATTTGAATTTGATTTGACTTTAATTTACAAAGCAACACTATCCACTCATTGAGACATCAAGGTGCTGGCTGATAAATCTAGGCATAGGAGGATGCTTCAAAAATGTAGGAGATCTTGCAATTAATTCCTGAAAAATGTTACTCATACACCATGGCTGCGTTTCCACAGTGCGGCAACTTTCTTATAAAGGGCCCACCCCGCCACCTTTAATGGCAGTGTTGGAAAAGGCTAACAAGACAGTGGCTGATTGAGTGTTGGTTATGCTTTTAGCATTATTTAAAAGTGTGTAACGATGGTGCAGTGTGTGTGGTACTTATCACAATACACTGCAGCATTCCAGGATATCCAGGTACCAACCCCTTTATGAGGTGCCTCTGGTTAAAGATGTTCTCACAGTGTGTTGCTAAATGAAGAAGCAGTGAAAGTCAAAGTGTGAGAAAAATTGAGAACACAAGAGAAACTATAGAAATCCGTTGTTTTTGCAGCATTTTCTATGCTCACTGACATATTTGCCAATAATGAAACTGCTCTTAGCACCTCCGGAAACAATTGTTCCCAATATGATTTTTGGTGGGGGAGAGTGGAAGGGATATAGTCATGAATAATGTCAATAATGTTGGCTTGCGCAATTTCCCATTGCACTGCATAACCACTCTTATGCCATTTCTCTCTAGAAAGGTAAAATGACGACGCCTCATACAACCACAGTAACAAAAGAATAGATTCTGTTGGCAGCAAGCGGGCAGCACAGCCAGCTAAGCAAGTGTACCACCTTAAGAAAAAGAATCTAGGGTACTGTTTGGGCATCCTGATGTAGGAGTCTAAGGGACTCCCATGCAGCACATTACACATAGTTACATTGGTATCAGGTAATATTGTCCCTATACATATGATCAAAATGCAAAATGTCGCCCAGAAAAGGTTGTGGCAACATTAAATGTGGTGACCATATATATGGGGCCAAGGGCAAGGGGGGTGAAGGTGGTGTCCCCCGCTCCCATTGAAGAAACCCCCTGCATGTTCAATGTAATAATGTAATAATGTCCCTGCAAAAAACAGCAATTTTTTGTTGACATTTTTGCTAGGCAACATATTTGTAGGGACATTATTACATGGAACCGTTACATTACCAGTGAGGCTTTGGACGTGGTCTCACTGAGGTAGAAGATGACATTCAACCAGTTAAGATATGCAAAAGAATCAGGTTATGCACATATTTCAAAGATAAAAGCTTATGTCCTAAGAGGATTTTTCCAAAGCAGCAACGCACTTCGAGGTGCGAGTAAAAGACTTGCATACGCCTCATTTCGTGCCGCCATTTGGTTGCCACTAGAAACCGGACACATTTTATGTTAATAGCACAAGATCTACCCTTCGTTTTCAAGGCAGGGCAAATAACGGATGCATTTTAAGTTAATCGCACAAAGCCTAGGCTCTGTTTCAGTAGCAGGGCAAAGCAACTGTATGGTAATTCACGAAGGAAGCAACCTAAACCAAGCAGCTGTTCACTTCACAAATACAGTCCTGAACTTTGCAGTCATAGTTATCACAACAAAATGAATTATACCATAACATGGAATAATGTTGCCATGCAATTTTAATGCAATTTTATACAAGGGATCTGTAATTCTCACCCACGGCAACATACTAATCTCAAGAAAATTACTGGCACAATATCAGCATTAAATTCAGCTGCTCACATCAATTATAAACCAAGGGGCACACCCACCACACGAGATATAACTGGCGTGACACAGTTAGCAATTATTCACATTCAAGACAACAAAACCCTGGTAATATCACTGGCACAAAGCTTGTATAGTGAACCCGCCTAAAGCAAAGCGTGCTACCACTATACAAAGCATGCCTGACCCTCCACAGTCAATCATGCAAGGAATACCACCACCAAACTATTTCCTTGATACAAAGGGTGAACCAATAGTGCCATGGAAATGATGGAAACAATGTCAATATTGTGGAGGATGCAGATGTTGATGGCACAAAAATCAGCATGGTAATCAACTCCGGAGCCAAGTATACATTGTTACCCAAGCCTATTTTCAAAAACAATTTGAGGAAGGATATTGTATTAAAATAGGTAGATGTCAAACCAGTTTCCTATGGTAGAAGACAAATTGACTTAGAAGGTTGGTTCTGGTGGACTATGAAATTCAAGGATAGAGCAGCCAAAGGAAAAATGTACATCTCCAAGAAAGGAATGTATCCACTCCTGAGTTGGTCTCATCAAAAGAGACTTAAAATTAGACTTGATCCTAATGCTGAGGAAACAGTTCATGCGATAGATCAAGACAAGTAATCCGGGCCAGTTGAACAACACTCCGTTTTTTGAGAGGAACTAGGCAATTTAAAGAATTTTAGACACAAAATCTGCCTGAGAAGTGATGCCATTCCTGTTGTACAGAAAGTGAAACCAGTGCCCCTGGCAATTAGAGCTGCGGTGAAGAAAGAACTTGAGAAGATGGAAGCTCAAGGTGTAATAGAAAGTGTAGAAGCTTCTGAAAGGGTCTCACCATTAGTCATAGTTCACAAACCTAATGGTAAACTTAGGTTATGTATATACATTAGATGTGTGAACAAATGTGTAATTCTGGACAGACATCCTTTGCCTAACATAGCAGAAATGCTGGGTACTATTAAGGGTGCTAAAGTGATGAGTACTCTGGACTTGAAGTCTGCATATCATCAAATAGGTTTGCATTCTCTGTCTAGAAATGTGACTGCTTTCATTACTACTGAAGGTTTATTTCAATGTAGACAAATGCCTTTTGGGCTCATATCTGCAGCTGCTGTTTTCCAGTGTATGATGTATCAACTGTTTCATCACATGCAAGGGGTATTATGTTTCCAAGAAGACTTGTTGGTTTAAGAAGGGATCAAGAAGAACATGATTTAAGCTTTGCAAGGTGTTAGACATTTTCAAGGAAGCTGGTTTGACTTTTAGTAAAGACAAGTGCAAGTTCAGCAGGTCCACCATACAATATTTGGGGCATGAGATTTCTGATAAAGGTATTAGACCCAGGGAAGAATTAGAGAACACCATTTTGAATTTTGCCAGTCCTGACAGCAAGGATAATGTAATTATGTTCTTAGGCATGGCTGAATATTATGCCAAGTTTATTCCCGATTTGGCGAGCAACAGGAGGGTGGTGAAGAAGGGTGTGAAGTTTAATTGGGATGATCAATGTGAACTTGAATTTGGCAGGATAGAGACCGATTTGAACAAATTGCATATAAGTGGATTGCGAGCATGCAAAAGTATGACTGGGAGGTAGAGTATGTGCCCGGGGTCAAGAACAAATAAGCTGATTGTTTATCATGATTAACCAATGTAATGGAAAGGGACAATGATGATAAGAGTGATGAGGAACACATTTTGAATTTTTATCAAGAAGTTGTGTCAGAAAAAGAATGGGAGGAGACTACATCAGCAGATGAAGTTCTCAAAGATGTGAAAGATCGCCTTGAAAGTGGTGTAAAAGGGAATGAGATTAGGAAGGGGAACATGCCAGAGGCGGTGAGGCATGTTTTGATGAATTACGAATAAACAAAGGCATTGTATTGAGGGGTGACAAATTGTTTCCACCAACAAGTGTGAGAAAGAAACCTCGAGGGCTTACAGACTGCCTGCTCCTCACTTTCGCTTTTACACTCACATTCTAGTCACTCTACTGGAGGCCATCTCTTTCTCTCACCAGCCCTTACCTCCTTATCCAGATCGTTCAATCTTCCCTCTCCTCACTCCTCTGGTGACAATTGGTGAATTTGCACCTACATTTCCCACTGTACAGTCAGGCAAATGCAGTTTGTCACTAAATGTAGCACCTGAACTCTCTTTGTTATGGTTGAGTACATCAAGTCAGTACCAAGACTTCTTCTAACACTGATTCATTTTTACACTGATGTATACATCTGGCTGAGCGAACGATCTCTGTGACCACATTTGACTCTGCCCTCGGCTGAGTCGAATTTTGCTAGTTTTATTGCTGGTTCAGTAAAAGGCATAGCATCCAGGTGGTACACATGTCTTTTACTTCGAGACCAGAAAATAATCTTGGATCACCATGCGCGATCAGTACTGGTTATGTTATTGTGATTTATACCGCATACCGCTGCCATTTTCATGGTCTCCAGGGGCACAAGCAGCTCTGAAAAGTAAGGGGGTTTGGGATGGGTTAGTTAGTGGGGTTGAGAGGGAAAAGCGCAAGAGATCTTTGATGTGCTGTTGGTGGCTTCAGTTTGGAAAAACAGGTCACTATGTGCCAGTATGTTTTTAGTTGGTCAACGTTGTGTTGTGTTTGGTGGGTGATTATATGTGGGTGTTTTATGTGCGTTTTGGGTGTTGTGGAAAGTCAGTCGAATGCTTGCGGTTTTCTGTGTTTTTGTGGCAAAGGTATGTGTCTTGTTTCTTCAGTGTGGGCTGGTGGGTGTGCAGAGTATTCGAGAGCTTTTAGTAGGGTTAGTAGGGGGTCATCATCTGAGTCTTTTTCTGTCCGTTGGGTTAATCTTATTCGATGGTGTTTGGGGTCTAGTGTTTTATTTATGTGTGCTCTCTGATTTTGGAGTTTCTTATTGTTCTGGGTTGATGGCTTTCCTATGCCAGTGTTCTCCCTTTAGCTTGGTGAGTTAAAGAGCCTTTTTATGAACAGTTTCCTGAATTTTAGGTGATCTTCTGTTGTTTATATTTCATTTTGAAGTGATTTGTCTCTGGTGGTTGCCATGTTTGAATATGATGGCAAACATTACAGTAAAACAAACAGCAGGTTGAAAATCTATGCAAATTGGCTCTGCCCGCATCAAAATAATATGAGGGTAGATTTTATGTCGGTTCCCTGACATAGTGGGAAAAAGCAGAGAGCATGTTTCATAATCCATCAAGGGAATTCATTCCAATATGGCAACCCTCAGAAAAAACAGGTGGCAAGCATATCTCCACATTTCTTTAACTATTCATCCCATTATGCACTTTAATCAAAGTGAGGCAACATTTGGCTTGTATGGAACACTTGATACCTTGTGCCACACTTCAAAAATGTGTGGTAAAAGAGCAAGTTATCACTGTTACCAATTAGTGGAAAAACAGACAAATATTTTGCAACAACAGCAGAATGTATATACTGCTGTGCCAAATGCTTTTACTAATATTTCCATGCTGGGTGCCTGCACCAGCCAATCACATTGATAGGAAAAGGGTTGATCTTTGAGGATTTAATGATGCACTACATTTATGGTATAGCTGGCGATTCACCTTCCAGTGCACAGATACCCCTTCCCACCATACTCCCCCATGTCCTGCCTGCCTCACTGGTGGCTTTCTGCAACGCGGCACATATAGTCCTGATGGCTTCTTCTTTCTTTGAGTGTCCATCCTTAAGCCCACGTTCCTTTTTCCTTCAGATGTCATGTTGACTTGGATCTAAATTCCCATTTATGAGTGGGTGCTTGCTTAAGGGTCCCTTCATAAGTCTTTAAATAATGATCAATCATAGTGGCTACAAATGATAATGGACATGGATGCTGGACACCACCCTCAGTAAGGCTGTCTCTTCACTCAGGCTCCTTCCAAAGGTTGCAGGCCTTTACCAGTTGGAACTACTTTGGTTATCACCATGTAACTGCTGGGGATAGAATCACAGAGCGTACTGCTCTACCAGAGGTGTTGGTACGAAGAGTATGGATTTGGTAAGTGGTTGGTTGAGGTTTTGAAAGCACAGAGAACATCTCATCTAGAAGTAAACAGAATCTGAAATACTGGGACAGGAGTTTGAGCCTTCATTTGAAGGGCTGCCACACCTATTTTAAATATTAATGAACAAGATAACCTCTTCTGAAAATACTGTCGGTCAATAGGCAGAACAGAGTAAAATCTGTCAGGTTTACCACACATAGCATTTATGATTTTTTTGTTTTTTTGTTTTTGTTTTATTGGTTAAATAAAAAATTAAACCTTTAACAAAGTTTCAAGCCTTTGAACATCACACCAAATAAACAAATAAATCCCCGGCATCAAGTAAGGGGCCACGGTCTACTTTCTGCTCTAATACCCCGATCCTTTCATGTTAGTTTTTGAGCAAGACCACTGTGATTTACTGAATGTTCAGCAGTAGGACTTGATCTATCAAATTGAGAGCATCAAGTGTTCGTCCAACCTTTCCCAATATTCCTCCTCCGTGTTCGGGTTAATTAAAGAGACATAGATTCCCAGGTACTTGCTCCTTTTGTGCTGAAAGTTTTGGGCAAGACATTAGCAAGTGCCTGGTTGTTTCTATTATGTCGGCATTTCCACAATGTCGGCATCCAGCCTCAGTATATGTGATCTGTTTTCTTTGAAGTTGTACTTCTTTGGTTGGAAGAATGTTTAACCTACATCGCATCAGCAGATCCCTGAGCCAAGAAGAAGGAAATTTCCTCAAATATGGGGGGTGGGTCATTCACTGCCTTCCGCTCCCAGATAATATTGTGGCACAGTTTGTTCGCTTGTTTTAACATATTCATTTCATCCCAGTCGTTTTCTCACAAGGTTCTCTTTGCCTAGTAAGGGTTTGTTCTTAATGTCTCTCCTTTGATGTTATAGTGCAGTAGAATCTCCTGACATTTTGTTTTCCACAATTGGAGATTTTGGTCGCGCTTCCCCATCGTTTTTGTTGCTAGGATCTCAAATGGGGGTGGTGGCGCTTCAAGTGTACATTTCCTATAAAAATAAATAGTTTTCCACAAGACTATAGATCTCGTTTTCTGGAGTCTGAGTTCATGCCTTATTGTCGAGATGGACATACAGTTAGGGAGTCTTAAGATTTTCCACCAAAAAAAGGCTTCGACTATGTCCCAGGTTTCCCATCGCAAATTTAGCAGGCACTCTGATCCATAAGTCAAAACCGCCACCACTTTCTGCTTGAAAAAGGTTAATACTGGCATCATTGAGTATGTCCCAAATCTTCGATGGAGAGTTCGGCCTTGATTCATTAGCTTTTTTAGTTTTTCTCTGATTAGACTTTGTTCGTTTATATTTTTTTTTATTCTTGTTCCTAGGTAGATTGTTGAGTCTACGATGTCCAGTTTTTGGTTGTCAGTTGACCATACGAAGTTCTTTTTTATTGATTGTTATCCTCAAGCCGACTTCATTATTAAGATAACTGATTTCTTTATGTTAATCATCATTTGATTTCTGTCCAGGTGATTATTGAACTTCCTGATATGTCGCTGAATACCTATGGCCATCTGGTCAATGAAGACCACGTCGTCCACATATAAGATCCAAGACAGCTCCTCCCCTTCAATTGTAGGTGTAAAGGCTCTGATCTTTCTCTGTGACTCAATCATATCCGCCAAGTATAGAATGAACAGGAAAGGTGCCAGAGCACAACCTTGTTTGATTACTTTGAATGTGAGGATCTTTTCAGTGGTGGCACCTCCTTTCGTAGTTATTATTTGAATTGAAGTATCTGTGTACAGTTCTTTAACGGCTTCCATGAGGTCTACTGGGCAGTTCCAGTTCTTCCAATAGGAGATCTGTGCTAACTCCATCGAAGGCTTGCTCTAGATCGATAAAGCCCAGGTACATGGTTGTTTTTGTTTCCAGGGCCCGGATCTTCAATAAATTCAGAATTAATAAATTCAACGAGGTACCGACTCCACATACAAAAGCGGTTTGGCATGTATCCAAGAAACCCTCCTTTGTGGCCCAATTTTTTAAGTCCCTCAAAAGGATGGAGGCAAACATTTTTCCAATTGAGTCCAGAAGGGCTATAGGTCTATAGTTCTTGGGGTGTCCACGATCCACTTATTTGTATATTGGGACAATCAGTGCCTCTTTCCATGACAATGGGATGGTTCACGTCTTCTTTATTTGATTGAAGAGCTGCAGGATGAAGTTGGCCCAGGTTTCCCCATTTTCTTTGAGCATTTGATTTGATATGCCGTCCGGCCCGGCCGCTCTTGAAGAGCTTAACTTCTTTATTCTCCTCAGAATGTCATCATAATCACATTCTATGTGCCATGGTGTTTTTCTCATTGGGTGTGTGATCATTTCTACAGCTGATGTTTGCTGGAACAAGATGTATAATGCTTGACCCATAGATCTTTTGAGACCTGGGAAATGGTTAGGGTCGGTTGGAAGTTGTCGCCTTTATTAATGATCTCCCAAAGGCTGCGCGTATTTGCTGTTTGAATTGCGGCTAGCATCTTCTCTGCGTCACATTGAGCTCTCCAGGCCTTTGATGAAATCAGCCAGTTTTTGTAGGATTGTTTGCACTTCTGCATCAGTTCTTTTTTGTTAGGCATCACGCTTTTTCTTTTCTTATGCTTCTTCGTTCTGCGCGGTGGGTCTTTTGCCTGGTCACCAGGTCAACATTGTACGCGTGTTTCCTTGTGATGGATCGATTTTTGCTTTCATCACATTGTACTACGTACTCCCTTAGTAGCCATTTGTATTCTACTTATTTTAGATTTCTTTTTGCCATGCTATTAAACGCATCCACTAAATTAGCAATTGCCTGGGGCTTTATTCTGAGCCGGTTTCTTCCCCACGTAACTTCTAGTACGGGGAGGGCGTGATTTATTGCGCCACCAGACTCCCAGTTGAATTCAATCTCTAATAGAGCGTGGTCGCTGGACTTTTGTTTCTTAACAATGAATGTGTTGATCCACCTTTGGGTGTTTCCAGCTACGAAACAGTAATCTAGGACAGTGCTACTTATGTTGTTTGACCATGTGATTGTTCCTTCGAGGTCTCCTTTTGTCCGCTCATTTAAGATGATCATCTCTCATATTTCCATTTCTTCTGACCATCGCTTTTCGTTACCTTCCAGCTGCTGGTTTGGTTTTAGTTTTCCAGCCTTATCAAGCAGCTTTAGATTCAAGTCTCTGCATATAATAATTAGTTGATTCATCTATTGCTTCTATGATAGCTGATAGATATGTTTCGTTTTCACAATCAGTTTGGCTCCAATAGGTGTTAATTAAAAGGAGGCTGATGTCCTGAGATTTTATCCTTTTCTTGATCTTTAGAATCTGGAAGTACGGATTTGGGGTGCAATGACTCAGTACTTGGAGGTCACTCTCGCCTTTTACTAGCGTCAGGAGGCCAGCACGTGGTCTGCTCAGCCGCCCTTTCTTTGCCGAGTTCATATACACATCATAGCCCTCACATAGGGGAATCGCTCTTATCCAAGATTCCTGTAGGCAGATTATTTCATATTTTCCCAAAAAAGCACTGTCTCCAGAGTAAAGATGGTTGAAGCCCCTGGTGTTCCATGAGGCACTCCTTGCTTCAGGCTTTGATTTCCACTACCTTGTGTTAGTGCCTTAGAATTAGAGTTGTCCACTGTACATTTCAGTTTTGCCGTTAGGCTATCGGCAAGTGGCCTGGGACCATCCGTCTGTCTTTTTGCATCCACGTGTTTCTGTCTCACCCTCTAGTTCTCTGTGAGTCCTTCAGCCTTTCTTTCAGCACTTCTCGTTTGGACTGATTATAATATTTAGTCCGCAGAGTTGTCCTACCCAGTTTAATTTTCTGGGTCTTTTTCTCCGTAATTTGATGTGCAGTCCTTTCTTCCCGTTCCTTTCCCAGGGCCTGATTTTGGTATGCTCTCTTACTGGGCTTTTATGGAATTTTCTTTGGGGTTCTGCATACCGCAATTCCGGTCTTGATTTGTAGTTTTCATGTGTTAAACAACTCTGATTTTCCTTTCTGCGGCTAACTTCATCTGGTTCTACGCCTGTTAGTCTGAAACTTGCATCTGCCAGCTTTCCCTTTGGTCTTAACATTATATCTTTTGTTCTTTGCGATCGCAGGTGGACTATTATCACATCTGGCATTTTTTCGTCTGTAAATTCGACTATCAAGATGTCAAGACTATCATTTATGATATGAAAAATATATATGATATGAAAATGTAGCAAATTACAGTTAAGTTGAAGAGTGTGTGCTTGGCTGACCACTGGCACGAGTGCACAGCCACCAGTGAAGAAACACATTGATAGATTTTATTGTCATCCCTGATGAGAAATCTAATTAATATTGGCATCTTTGAAAGAATGGTAGATAAAGAACCTGGTGATGTTGCTGGTGCAAATCACTCCCATTGTATCTAAACAACATATGACCTGCACCCTCTGCATGGTGGTCTGGCCCAGGGAACAGACCTTGGCTGCATGCAGTGTTCTGTGGAATGAAAAGTCCATCACCAAAACATCAAGCAACCATGCAAGAACATCAATGTTGGTATTGTGACTGAAACCGGTGTGTTTTCAGATCCTTTGTAATAGGCAGATAGTCTGGTTAAAATCTGTGGGTGAGGGATGTCCAAAGGGAAGATCCTTGCATCTTGGCTGGTAAGGGGCCATTGTTGGCCACCCTTAGGTGTATGGTCAGCTGGTAGAATGAGAAAACCTTGGTTAGATAGGTTAATCTACTGTTTTACTGGGAGAAAATGTAGGGACTGCAGATCTGTGGGTAATGCCATATCTTTGTCCCAGACCGATAATAATAATACTAGCTGTGCTGCTTATGTGATGCTTCATTTGGGATTTCTTTAGCTTCTAAGCCCTTTCATGGTACTCAATGTATTGATGTGTGTGGTGCTGAAAGGCTGGGTCAGCCATACTGAGGTATGAAACCCACCGTGCACAACACTGTCCGGTCGCAAGACTAACATAATGCATTCTAGCTACACTCCTGCCATAGGAACTAGAAGCAACATTCTCTACATGGTGCAGGCTAGAAAGGGTTTTTAGCAAGGAGGACAAAATCAATCCCATTGCAATAGTCGAGACTCAAAATCACAATGGCATTGATGACAGCAAGTCTGTTGTGACTCATCTTAAAAGGGAGGATTTCTCTCAGTATTTGAAGTGGGTAGGAATCCAATAAAGAGACCACCTCTATTTAGGTTTCTAGGGATGGGTTTGGCTAAAAATATTTCCACCAAGGTTTCAGAGAGGCCAAATGAAGGTGCCATTCCAATGGGAGTTGCATCAGAGAAACCTGACAAATTACTTGTTTTAATGTTTGGAGTGTTGAGGAAAAGACTATTGGTTTTCAAGAATTCCTGGGTAAGGAATAGGCATCTTGTGACACATTACAGGTATCTACTGCACTGTTCAACTTCCAAGTGGGGCTGTGTATCATTAGAGTACATTTGGAGGGCAATCAAAGAACTATTGATTCTAGAGCTAGTGGACTCTTGTGCATTTCAATCATATATAAGTGAAAGGGTCCATCTTGTGGAATCGCACATGCAATCTTTTTTCAAAAAGGGGTAAAGGCAACTAACTGAGCAGGTCAGGAGAACGTATTTGAAGAATGTCAAAGTTGTTCCATAGAGAGCAGTGCAGGTTTGAAATTGAATGAGCATACGTTTTATGGTTAACAGTATGAAAGTCTGCTGACAAGTCAGGCAAGAGGAAAGTACTGGGTGGACCTTGTTGTCTGGATCTGATGATTCCATCTCTGATCTCCATGATGACAGAATCAGCCCTGCTGTGTATATGGAGAAAGGCACTAATAGATTCACATAATATCATGCTTTTTGAAGTGTGCTGGGAACTGGCTGAGGACAGATAATTTAGTGGGAATGGCTTCTCCAGGGTTTCCAGAAATGGGTCTGTCATTGGTTATAACCTCTGGCTCAGACAATGTTCTTTTTTAATGAGAGGGGTTATGGTGTCATTCTTGAGCTTTATAGATATAATAGATCTAATTCCTGACCTCAGGAATGCATTTACAAATTATATCATGAGAGGAGCAATGATTGGGGTTCTGAATTGAGGAATGCTCAGAGGTGGGATAGATGGTTTTGAAGACAGTCAAGGTTTAAGGGAACCCTATCATGAGGGAGGACACAGTTTGAGAACGAGGAATTCATATCTTGACTAGAGCAAAAAGAACAATGGTAGAATGCTCTGAGGCAAGTGATGCCAGCATGGAGATGGGGAGAATGGGCCCATGACCTCATGGTAGATCTTGAACTGTTTATTGGATGAGTTGTCAGCTAGCTGCCTATGTGCTTTTGTGCAGTTATGTTTTCTTTGTGTTGGAGTCTGGTCTGTATCCCTTTTAATGCGTTTAGCGAGTTGCAGTATGCAGTAAAAAATCTATAGGGATCAATACCATTGCCTCTGAAGGATTCTATCATGTCGAGGAAGAGTTTAGAGTATTCAACTATTCATTTGCAAAAGACTAAATCCACTAGGATTTGGATTTCTGAGATGGGAAGGCGTGGGTCTCTCCTTGTTCCAACATGTCTAGGATTGCAGAAGGTGAGCAGGCTGGCAGAATTTGAATGCTCAGGAAATTGTCAACAAAACTCACACACTTTCACATATACTTTGAGTGAGACTGTATTTGGGATAATTTGGTATGAAGAAAGCGGAAAACAGTTTGTGATGGTCAAGGAAACATTACTTGCAAAGATACGGGCCCAAGTATTTAACTGAACTTGTATTTTTATATTCATATATCATCTACAATGTGAGGGCATCAATATCAGTGATTCTTGGTAGCATAAATACATTAAATGGATCCTCAGCCCATATGTTGATGTCCACTTTTAGGCAAACTCTTTGTGTTATGGCTGTGCAGGATTGTGCTAAGTCAACTATTTTGATTGATAAGGTAAACACTCTTCTGGGAGGTTTCATACAATACCAGTGACAAAGTAACAGGATGGATTGATGATGCATTTGACAGCAATTAATTGAAAGGAACTATACTTGGGACCATTTAGCTTTCCGTCAAGATGAACTTGCACACTATAAAATTGGGACCTGTCAAATATATTTTTATTTTATTATTGTCTCGCGCATGTGCGTTATGCCAATGTCACATCCTCTTTTATTCAATCCCACCCCAAAAATCTGTGCAAGGAACATACAGTCTGATATTCAAAAATCTCAATTTAATTAAAAGAATAATGTAAATTCAACCAACCTGGTCTCCAGCTTTACACTATGTAGTACAATACAAGGCTATGTAAAGCAAATTAGAAAATCTTTTAAAAACAGAATTACCTGCCAATACCACTATTGTCAGTACATCCAAGCAGTTACTCTTAGGTCAAAAAGTCTTCTTATAAATATATTGTTTTCTAAAAGATAGTAGACATTCTAAAAAATGTTCATCTAAATTGGCTTCTTTAGACAACTTATTTTAACTGAATGGTATTAGTTCAAGATAAGGCACGTGTGTTTAAAACATTTGATTTTCTTCACTATAAAGACAAGTATGATATCAGAGAAAATAATTTCAACAATTACATTTCAGATGTCTTTACAAACAACCAACTCTGCTGTACTGGTGTGAGGTACTAAATATATTGGCTATGTATGGGCCACTTAACTCTAGACATGGGTCAGCTTAATTTATCACCTGCAGGTGTACATTTTAAAATGCTCTGTAGGATCAAATGACTCTATTCTGAATCCACATGCATACTGTGTTCTCAAAAGTCAAGGGCACAGCATTCACTAATCATGCATGTGTGACTTTCACTAAACATGAGTGTGTGATTTGCAGTCTGTGTGTGTGTGTGTTTGTATGTAACTGTGAATACAGGTATGTATGCATCTTTAAATTCACTTTTGTGTGTACTGTTTCCAAGGTACTTGAACGTGCAACCTTTCAATCTGTGTGTGTGCTTTTCAGCCTGCATCTATGATCAGACTGAAAATGTACTATTTCCCTGTAACATCTGTCTATGCATTAATGATAAAGGAATGCAGGGGTTTCACTGTCGTACAATTCTTAATAGATCAAATGAATTATTTATACTTTTTTGATTACACCAACATCAGATCTATGACTATGGCTTCCACCGGCTACATAACTGCACAATATCCCCCAAGGCAATGATATTTTGCAACAATAATATGACCCAAAACAACTCTGTCCCGGATTAGGCCACTAATTATATTTGAAATAGTACTTACATTTGTGAAGGCAGTTCCACATTAAAGTGGCACCACATGCATTTAGTTTTACATTTCCTTTCTCAATACAAAGTAAATTAGGGTTTAAAGAAGAACATGTCATGTTGTATTAAATATAGATGAGGAACACAGTGCAGTGAAATATTAACACCCATGCTCCAGCTTTCAAATTGCATTCCTCAAAGTTCCCTTTCCTTTATCATCCCAAATGTTACCCTGGTCAATCTAACAGAACAATCTGGGGTTTAGAGGGGTGTAGTTCATCTTTTGAATGTAGCATCTGATTTTGGAGAGCGCCTGAAATTATTCCCCAGCAAACTCTCACTTCAGGTGGCTTTTCTGGAACCCAAATTACAATATAGACTTGTCATCCCCATCCCAATGGACTTCTCTCACATCTGCCTGTGGTCAGTCCTTAAAACTCTGCTCTCCAAACTCCAGTTCATTTCACCCAATATTCCATAATCTTTCCACTCCTATGTGCATGCAATGATATACTGATTCTCATGTGACATATGCCTTCTGACAGAGGTGTGGTTTCTCCAAACTCAAAGGTGGTAGGGAACACCACTCCTACTGAGAAAAGCATATTTTGTTTTTATACTCTAATTCCTGATTAAAATATTTGTTATTAATACAAAAAATGAATTATTTCATATTCTGCATGCCAGTGTGCATATTTAGGACTTTGATTGATTGCACTGTGACAAGATTTGGCACACTGATGCGTTTTTGTCTTTTATAAAAGAAATTGTATTATTAGTGTTTTATTGGTTCATTATAACATTTAACACAACCAAATTTTAAACACAATACATAATACAGCATAAATATACATTAAAAAACTATTTTCAATCCTGATCATCCTGTAAAACACATAATTAATGTAATATCTTTAGCATTTCTTGTCATATATAAAAAACTGTAAAATGCATTATCAGATTATTACCAGAATAAATATTACTCCAAAATTGAATTTATAAAAAATACATCATAGTCCAATCTGCCATTACCTTTCAAATATAAATCAGTACGCTTTTTACAATTAGTCAACAGATGCCTGCACGTCTCAATCTCCAAACCATACAATCTACAGCGTTCCTTTGCAGTTATGTGAAACCAGGGACCTCTCCTAGATAATGTAGGCAGTTGGTTAAATCTAAGATGCATTATAAACCATCTAAAAGTTTGATTTTGGATATTTTTAATATAAACACATGTGGATATTATCAGAAAAGAAGTTGAGTACTCTGTGTAAGTTGTTAGACCACACAGATTCAACGTTCTCATGTTTTTATCCCAAATGGCTGCCTTTTTCTTAATTTCCCTTTCCATAAGAGAAAAGTTTTCAAATTCAATAGAATCACAACCAATGTCAATTAAAAATGTGTCTTTGTTCACCTATTCAAAATGTGGCAAGGTATACATTTTATTACATATTCTGATAGATATTATTTCTACCTAAAACTGTCCAAATTCGGTGTAGATCAAAGCTTGCATGTTGACGCGGTGATCAATTTAGTGATTCGACATTTAATATAAGATTTTCTCTCATGTTAATATGAATCAGGTTTTCTAGTGTGATGTTACTGATGTTATCCTACAGGTGGCAGTGGTGGTGCTTACCATACATACATACTCCCCTTTGTATGCTATCAAAGCGTACCCAGAGTAGATGTCTTTTTCCGGAAAATAAATTCCATAACCTTCCCTTTAGCTTAGTTAATGGAATTCCTTCAAAGCTGAGGGTTTGAATCCATTAGTGTAACGTCTGGCATGGCCTTCATAGATATAATTTTTAGAACTGACCTGAGAAGTTTGTCAGTGCCATTTGTGTCTGTTCTTCAGGTGCATTCCCAGGCTGGCTCAGGACTTTTAAGTGTTAAGCATGAGAAGTGAACCGTGAAAGGTTTTATTTCCCCTTCAAACATGTACGGCAAATCAGAAATGAACCTTTGAGTGAGATTTCAGTTCTACCCTTCATTTCAGGTCATCTTGATTAAAATAGAACCTATGCAAATCTATTCACTGGCATTGTAAAGACATTGACATTGATATTTCACATAATGCTGGAATAGACCTTATGTGTGTAATAAAGGCTACATTACAAGTATGGCGGTGCAGGAAAAAATGAGTGGTAACAGAATTACTGCCACTTTTCTCACACCACCATACTACTAGTATGGCCCTGGAGTGGGGGATTTACCTCCAGCATCATGTTGGAGGTAAATCCTACCACTTATTGCTGAAAAATCTGCAAAATACATGGAATTCTTGCAGCAAAAATACAGCCTCTGTAATTCCAACCAAAAAGCCCTATAGAGTCCAATGGACTCTAGAAAAATGGGGATTAAGTCCCTGCCATTTGCAATCTGGCGATAATTCCGCCGGACCAAGTGGCAGTAACAGATTTACAGTTTGGTGGCATCTGCACAGATTTACCACCCAGGATACCACCGAATTTGTAATGAGGCCCTTGGAGAAAGCAACATTTTCACCCGTGAAGCAAATAATGTGGAATCCTTCTGCCCAACCCGTGAAATCAGCATTACTTTTCTGCTGCCACTGAAATTTCTCCCAATTTTGTGCCGTTTCACATGTTGTGTGGTATTTCATTCTCATGTTTATTTCATGTCAAATGAGAAACTTCGTACAGGTCTTTTTTGCGATCTGTGCTAGTTTCATGCAGCGAAACAAGAAACTGCATGTTTTTTTGATTTTGGGATCGGTTCACACAGTGAAACTGAGAAACTTTGTGTGGGTCTATTTTCGATCCACACTAGTTTTGTGCAGTGACACGAGAAACTTCGGGCAGGTCTTTTTGCAATCCATGGTAGTTTCATGTAACTTCACGAGAAACTTTGCAAGCTTTTCCATGATTCGTGCTAGTTTCATGCAGTGGCACGAGAAACTTCATGCAACTTTTTTTGTTTAATGTGTTGTAGGTTCGCACAGCAGTATGAGAAACTTCACACAGTTTCTTTTTAATGGTTCGTGCAGCGGCACGAAACCTTCACTTGCTTTATTTGAACAGTGCTATGTTCAGGCAGTGGCAAAAGAAACTTTGCACAGCTTTTTGATTCGATTTGGATTAGGTTCGCATAGCGGCACAAGAAACTTTGTGCTGTTCTTTATGTTTCATGCTAGGTTTGAATAGTGGCACAAGGAACCTCGCACATCTTTTTTGTTCAATTCGTACTAGGTTCACGCAGCTGCACAAGAAACTTGGTGCTTCCCTTTTCACTTTGCGCTAGTTTCACGCAGTGTAACAAGGATCTTCGTGCAGCCTTTTGTTTGATTCGAACTTTGTTCGCGTTTGGGCACGAGAAACTTCAATACTCTCTTTTTGGTTTGTACCAGGTTCGTGCAGTAGCATGAGAAATTTTGCGTGTCTCGTTTCAGGTCACGAGACGGCAAAAGAAACTTTGCACTGCTCTTTTCGATACACAAGGGTGATGGAATGGCAGATTTTGGCAAAACAGATCAATATCTTTCAGATCAAAAGAGATCAAAATTGTGAAATTCCGCTCCACCAGGCACGGAAACGGAATTTCACAATTACGTGCAGCCCTAATAAAGATAATCCTTAAATAAAATTAACATTTCAACTGCAGATACACTTTCCTCCAAAAAGGGCATATACATTACACATTGCTCTTCTTTGTATGTAGGGGCCCAAGAACGTTTCACTTGTGACAACACCCCAGACTTTTCTGTGTCTGTATCAGGTTTCTTTACAAACATTCTGAGTCTACTGAGTGCTCTTGGGAAGTAAATGCATTCAAAGTGTTGGGTCTATCTTTTCTATGCAGCAAAGCTCTTATTTGGTTTCCAGACTTGTCCTTTTGAATTGTCACACAGTGGCTGAAATAAAATATGTAATTAACACCATTGGCCTTACATGCAAAGTCCTACCTTGAAAATTATGACAATTCAAAAGTCAGTTCTAACATATTTACAATGTTATTGGTTGCATACATTTGTGTGTAGTGTTTTGGCATATGAATGGTCTCTTTTTTGTCCTACCAATGAACAAGAGGTATAGATCTCCCAAAAAATGACATACCTGTTGACTGGTTCTTTCAGGAAGGCCTTTTTCATCAAACTTTATTTTAGGCCATTAGTTTTGTTCCATGAATCATGACAGACCATTTAGCAGTTCCTTACTCAAGATTATGTAGGATGCCATAAGAGCAATTCCACTTCCTCTCCCTGCCTTGTGTCCCCTATTTTGTCTATGTCTGAATGGCCATATCATTCACCTTCAGGCATCAAAAGTCACCATGCTGGATGATATCCCTATTATGTATCAGCATCTGATGCCCAGTGTCAGTGGCTCCAGGTAGGCAAGAGAATGCAGGTCTGTCAACTACCCATGTGCGATTGGCAGACTGTAATGAGGTGGGTCCCTGGATGGATTTGCCGCATGCCATTGACACTGCAGAAAAGAAAAGGGTGGTACATGGGAGGCAAACATGATGAGTGTGCTATCACCTGGTTGGACCTTTGCAGCACGTACATGGATGCATCAGACATGTGCATAGGAATGCACCGTATCCCATCAAAGTATGACAAAGATGAAAGTGATGTCAAACCACATCCTACTAGATCAAACGAAACACTCAATGAACCATGAAACACTCCACTATCTGGACATATAAGACATTCTACCATCAACAGAATCCGGAAAACTGACACTGCACACAAACAACCAGGTGCCACAGGCAGAGCTCTTTCAAAGTCACCCTTCAAAAGGGTGTAGTAACTACAGTTTCGGCATCCTTCAGTGTATGCCTGCAAATGCAGGACCTGTTGCAGTCAATGGTATGTGACACTGTACCTAATCTACTGAGGAGATGAATGTTCTGTGAAGGTGCCAGTATCCAATATGCTGAAAGATACCTTGCATTTAGACAGAAGAGGGGATTGATATTCTTTAGTATGGACTGTACCACAGTCGTTCTTTCCATACAACTCCTGGCCACCCCCACCAATGTTACCCTCTCACTCTACATCTGTCTGTTGTGCTGTGTCAGGTCTACTCCACCCTCCTACTTTTCCTCTGTTAATGGGTGTAGGTCATATAGCCCTGATCCGGTGCCAAGTAGTAGCCTACAGAACAGTGTTTTGTAGCTAGACGTGGCTTCCCACTGTGTCATTTTATATTTCTGAGTCCATAGTATCACTATATACTTGGTGGAAATGTACAGTGACAATTCCTCACTTTTCATGTTTTTACCACCAATTCTGCCTGTTCATAATTCCATCACCCATATATTTTGTTTTGTGGTTTTAGCACCATTATTCTGGATGTACTTGCAATATTCAATTTGGTGCTATTGTCCGCAATATTTTTTTTTTTACCACTGTCATTATCATTACTACCTCTCCCTATTACCACTTTCACACTCTTAATGAGTCTCTTAGTGTTTCATTTGAAATGATGCATCTACCACCTGAAGATGCCCAGTTCTGAAGTACTGGTCCAGTGTGCGGGTGTATGGAGTAAAACAACAACGTTTGAATCTGGAATTGTCCTAGCACTGTGACTGTCTCTGTTTCCTAATTAGAACTAGAAGCTGCAGCAGAGAGAGTGAGGAACACACAGGCCGGTCTCCTAAACAAACAGAATGCCATAGGCAGGTGTCTTCTTCAGATGCTGTTGACTTGATGGGCTTGTGCTAAAGGGTGTGCCAGACTTCCTCGTTATGGGCTGGTTCTTAGCTTTCTCATGGGATAGACTGGGCCGTGGACCATTTAGGTTGATTTGATAGAATACAATTCGTAGTGATCAGCCATATTTTTAGCTGAGGGCTAAAATGATTGAAATCGTGGTGTATCACAGCGCAGTTAAACCCACTCCTGGGTTTGTGATTGGCGCCTGCATTTAGCCCTAAAGGGTACCATGCAGGATTATGGAGAACAATAGAGTGAGCCATATTATTTAAGCCCAAAAGGTTCACCCTGTTGTCTTAATGGTATCACATTTCCTCTTTCCGGATGGACCTCCTGGGCGTCAAGAAAAGGAGATTTGCAGATGTGCTCCTGACTTGATTTCTCATCTCCAGTGTAATTTTCAGCTTTCTCTCAGTTCACTGAACATTGCACAAGCAGTGGACACACATCTCTGTGACCATGGTGTGCTTGAGGAATTATATAAAATGAACATTTCCCAATAGAATCAAATAGTTATGCCATACATCTAGCATTAGAAGTGCATTACCTGAACATCTCATTGCAACTAAAGTGATGTTAGAAGGGCACACCTAATGATCTCATATAGTCTCATGTAGTCTTTATAATTTCTACCTTCCATTCGGAAAAAAACAGACAGACATGGTATCAAATCAATAGTCATTGCATGTTTGGATGGGGTTTGCAGACACTAGATTTCAGCTGGGTTCAGATTGAGGTAGTCAAACAATTGACAACAGTCGAACTACACCAGTAATACCCGTGGTCTACTCCAATTATGCTCACATCTGGCAGCTGTTTTCCTGCAAACATACATTGGGCCTCATTCCGAGTATGGCGGTAAGGGATAGCGGCCACCTGTAACGAGACCGGTGGCGGTATTCCCTTACCGCCATACTCCGAGTTCCCTCTGCGCCCTCGCCTTTAACGCCTGCTTTGAGCAGGTGTTAAAGTCGAGGGCCCAAAGGGGCCTCCAAGCCAATAACGGTGACCGTAATGAACGGTCACCGTTATTTGCATCTTCCCCATTCCCATTGAGCCCTATGGGGGCTCATTTGGGAATGGGGAAGAGCCTTGGTGAATGGGGAATTACCGCCCCGCCAACCTTGGAATGGGGCGGTGATTCCGCCATCCACCAAGGCGCTGCCGGTCCGGGTACGGCGTCAACCAAGGCGTTAATAGCGCCATTGGTTAGCGCCGTACTCGGAATGAGGCCCATTGTTTTATTATTGATGATGGGCGCTTGTGAAAGGAGAGTCCAGATTAAGTTTACTTTCATTTGCAGGTAGACAGGTCTTTTACCTCTATTATTTGGAAACATATTGTAGATACCAGATTTAGTGCCAACAACCAAAACGTTATCCATATAATGAACTGTTGGTAAAACCTCTCGCATTGCGGACAAGGTTGTCCACGGAATTAAATGTCGATTACAGAGGAAATCTGGAAAGTAAATGTTCTTCTTTGCAACAAAATGTCATCAGTGGAGAGCTTGTGTTCACTGTGTGGATGCGACATATGTACTTGTCCCTTTTGCGACAATTCTCGGAGGCACAGTTAACACCACACGGATATGTCCTCTGCTGTATTCGAGTTAACCACTGTGTCCACCAACCTTATCAACCAACACTTTAAATGTTACTCTCAGCCCAACATTCATCCATTCTGGTGTTTCGGGATATGTTCAAGGCGGAAGCTGGAAGGTCCACACACAGTCTACTGAAAAAGTATACACATTTTAAAAAATCACCCTGAGTTTTACTGAATAACTATTGTTACACAATTCTGGTGGTGTGTAATTTGCACGGCTCTACATTTTACAAATGTGAAGCAATATATTGATATGAAAATGAGTAGATCGACAGGCCGCAGCATCTTATAGAGTGTTATGTAGATCAACGAAGGCTTGCAAGAGAGATAAGATAAAAGACAATTGCGTGAAACGATAAGAAGGACAATGGGAAGGAAAGGGAATAATAGATAGTAATGACACACTGTAGACAGACGGGAACGATGCAGGGGTGGATGGCAGGAATGAAGGAAAGAAAGAAGCTAGGAAAGAAGTAAAAATAATCAAAGGAGGAAGAGAGGAAGGACATTAGGAAGGAAGGAGGGCGGGAAGAAAGAAAGAAAGAAAGAAAGAGTGAAAGAAAGAAAGAAAGAAAGAAAGAAAGAAAGAAAGAAAGAAAGAAAGAAAGAAAGAAAGAAAGAAAGAAAGAAAGAAAGAAAGAAAGAAAGAAAGAAAGAAAGAAACGAGGAAAGAAAGAAAGAAAGAAGGAAAGAAAGAAAGGAGGAAAGAAAGGAGGAAAGAAAGAAAGAGAGAAAGAAAGAAAGAAAGAAAGAAAGAAAGAAAGAAAGAAAGAAAGAAAGAAAGAAAGAAAGAAAGTTAGTTCCAAGAGAGCCATATGCTTCATGATTCCCTTGTGTTCTTTTATGTTTCACAGCTCTCTATACATTAGAAAGGCATACGTATCTGCATCTTGTAAAATAACTAATATTAATCTGCATCAACATTTAAATGCTAATTCTAACTAATCGTCCGTTTATATTTTCTTAAGAATGGTCTTCATTTATAACTTGCAAATTATTATCCAATTGCTAAAAAAAGGACTAAATGCAGTTGGCAAATCATTATCATTAGATTTTTCGAAACAGTTTGAATGCTAAAAATATTCCATGAAAACAGAAACTGTCAAGCCTGAAGAACTGGCGCTCAGAAAGCCCTCTGAGGGGGTGTACACTGCACATTGGAATTCATTGTATTCCTTAATATAACTTTTGCGAATGGTTAAAAAGCAGAAAGCGGAAGTTCATGGTATTCATTTTAAATGATGAATACGTAGAGATGTTAATTTCTGAAGGTGGTTTCCCTATTGAAAATCACTTAATATTTCACGATTTGGGTTTACCAACTGTGCAGTGTGCTTGCTCTCTGCTTCCTAAGGTAGAGTAGCTTCCTTTATATTTAAACCATAATTAATGCTTCTCGCACAATGTTATCAAATGAATACATCATTTCTACACTGAAGGCTATGAAGTTCCAACTATCAGGAAGTGATGAAATCGGAAGTGTGACTGTGCTTAGACTTGGACTGAGATAACCATAAACAGAGGACCAGCATTATTCAACTGTATTTTCATTAGAACAATTCAGTGCTCAGCTTTACATTGCAAACATAGGCCAGTTGACTGGTCCTGGCTATTCAAATGGTTTTATCTCGTCATGTCCTCAGACCCTGTTGTTCTTCCCAGACAAACTCTTCACCTTGAAGGGAGAGCAATACATTGGTTAATAACTCTCAGTGTGGAGGGTGAGAGGCAGGAGCTCTGGAAATGACTAAGGCAATGGAGATCCCTCGACCTGCATTTCATGGCCCTTGCAGTAAGGTTTGAACATTTTAAAAGCAGGAGTTGCTTGCGAGGAGAGTGGGGAGTGTCTCCCCTGCCACCATCTCTGCTGGTGAGTTTGGGTGGGGTGGTTAAGACAGAGAGACCCCGTCTATACAGAGTTTATGCTTGTAACTCACTGTTACAGCAGGAGTCTCCGTTGAAAGGGTGTGATCAGTCTCATTGCCCTTTGACACCTGGTTCTTCCTCTCCGTGGTCCTTGCCATAGAGCTTGTCAGGGGCTGGGACCACGGTAAGGGAGAAGACCACCCCACCCTCCAGCCTTGGTCCTTCTGCAGCAGAGCAACATTTACATTCCAGCCCAGTGTATGAAAGGAGGGAACGCTTCAGTGATCAACCCGAGTGGTGGGGAGGTTAAGACCTTCCCAGAGAGCATGTCAGGATCTTGGCACTCTGTTTTCCTACCTTCCATTTTATCAGTAGGAATGGAGCACTCATTAGGTTACCCTGGAACTCTAATTATAAGCAAGGAAGGCAAACCCTCTCATAGTTAATCATGGGGGATCAAGAGTTGGAAATATGTAGCAAGGGAATCCCATCATATATCAGTAACATGTGTCCAAAGAAAAAATGAAATGCCTGAGATAATACATCAACGATTCATAATAGACACAAGAGTCAATAAAATTCACAAAATTATTTCAAAAGACAATACCATTCTGTGCTGTTTCTAAAGGGGCAGGGAACACTTTTACACCATATTACACACACAACAACACCTAACGCAAACAAATATAGAAAACATAGTAATTAATGAATGTTGTAAAGAGCATTTCTACAACAAATAATGTGATAGTTGAATTAGTTAGATTAAAGAGGATTCACAAAAAGTTAGTACCCGGCAAGGGTCATCCAAAATGTAACAACCATTCTGATTGGCACTCGCCAGGGCTTTACCCGGCCGGGAATCCCTCGGCCGGGATTCCACTCCTTTGTTCCCGGCGTGGCAGGCCCTCAGCCAATGAGAAGGCACGAAGCGGGGCCATCCCCGCTCCAAACCTCCACACGGCTGGAGGCCGCAATCGTCCCCCGCCAGGGATTTTCTTTTTCCTCTGCCCCTGGACACAGTCCCCTCTCCACCCTCCCAACCCCACTTACCTTCGTATTTCTCCTTTTCAGGAGCAAACGCACTGGGAACACTTTTGTCTCCAGCGCGTCTGCTCCTGATGGCCACCATGGAAAGGGGAAAAAGACTCCCCTTCCCTACGGCCATTTCTTTTGACATCACAACATTTTGGAACAGAAACAGTGCTATTAGTACCCCGGTCTGGTGGGCCTGGGTACTAATAGCTATAAACCCCTTGCCACGAGGGCATTACCAAGTCATTACCGGCCTTCGATCGGGCACCCGTTGCCACGAGGGCATTACCAAGTAATTACCGGCCTTCGATCGGGCCTAACTATGGGCCCTGGGGCATTACCAGACTCGGTAATGCCCCTGCGGCTCGGAGTTTATTGCTTAATTCAAAACTAACTAGAAAGTACAAGTCACAGAACCCAGTCTTGAAGACATGAGTACATTCATCTAATTGGAACATTGAGAGTTTCCGCTTAATGGGTCATTAAAAAATGAAACGTCACAGTCTTCATCAGGATAGGAGTATCTTGTAATAGACACAAGGCTGCAACCATCTAAAATGATTGGTAATCTCCTCTTGCAAAATAAAATGGGTTTAAAAAGTCACTAAATTCTGTTTTGTTTGGTGAATCTGTGACCAATATTTTAGGTACCAATTTTTGGAAATATGTAGGTTTCAGAATTCGTATTCTTACAAAAGGAGAGGAGGCTTGTGTCAAGAGTTAACCATAAATGATGTTTAAAATCCATTACACTAGTTGAAATCTACAGGTAACATATATATCAGATGTCAGGGTTTTAGAAGAGTGGTGCCGGAGAGCAAACATATCCATTTGTAGCACTTACCAACAATTATTCTTAATAAATGACACAGTGAGAAAGAGTGTAAACGGGCCATTCTTTAGCCAGATAAAGCCATAGTTGTGGCCTGAAACGGAAACGGAAACGGAAGACTCAGGAGAGGAGAAATTCGTGTTTGTCTATAACACATCAGTTTCTGGCACTGAAAATGTAAAAAGAAGCCTTACGTCGTGTTTGTTGTGGTCTATGAAATTGTGGGAATTCCGAGCAAAACATTACAGTATCTAGTCTTTGCATCGAATGCCAAAGCATCGGAATGCCTTACCATAGAAAAAAATGCATCCAAAAAAAACATTGAATGAATTTTCTTCACTGGTAAAGGGTTTATTTTAATTATAATGGGTTTTAGAGGTTAAAAAAGGGGGGCGGTGGGGGACCTCCCATTAATAAAAAATTGAAAAAAAATGCATTCAATGCTTTTTTTTTCGATGCTTTTTTTCTATGGTAAGGCATTCGATGCTTTGGCATTAGATGCAATGCCTATTAACCAGACATTACCATCCTGGATGTCTTAAACTGTATGGTGACCTGTGCAAAAGTAAACAGCAATATTTGTATGATATTACTCGCTGTGCATGCACACTTCTGAACATGCAAGTTGCTATGGGTGTGTCTTCTAGCTGATAGTGAGAGGTTGCCTGGAAGCCCAGACAGGGGCCATGTTGGAAGGAGTAACATAATGATAACATATTGTAAGTAATGAAAGAAAAGGTAAATTAAAATGTATTACGTGAGGGCCCTGAATAGTATATGAACAAATGTAGTAAAGCCAATTAATATGAACAATTACCGCCTGTGATTTTTCAGTAGCACTGGGATCTCAAGCGGCGGTAATGGAAATACGAGGTTGCTGGCAAACTGCCGGTAGCACCGGCGGGTTACTGGTAACCTCGTAATGAGGCCCATATGTGTCCAGAGTTCCTAAAAGTTATAAAGTTGACAGAAAAAATATGAAGGTCTGCATACAGACATTCTACAGTGAACCACTGTAGGTCATTCTCATTGTGCTTGTGTTCTCTCTAATGTTTGATTAAAGGTGCCTTTGTATTGGAATTTTGGATCTTTGATATGTGTCATGCGATTCGTACTGATGCTGAGCGTGTTGTCATCCCTATGCACTGCAAATCACATGGACATATAAAGGCATAATTCATGTTTTTAGTTTGGCAAGTGGTAAAATGTCATAGTTCCCAAATGAAATTTGCATGTATAAAATCAGTCTTTTTGATGGTAAATGTGCACATTGAGCAATGTCCAACAAAATAATTCCCTATTGTTTTAGGTGTATGACACCCTAACACCTGTTCCATGGTCAAGAAAAGTAAGGGTGATTTATTAGCTGCTTGGAGCAATTTATATTTGATGTTTGTGCTTCTCTTCTTGGCAAAAAGTAGCTTAGTGCAAGTAATGCTGGCTAGCGCCAATGTAGTCCGATGTTTTTGGAAACTGTGCTTCCGTTTCTAAATCTCAATAATATTGTAACACAAGCCCTGTTGGATTCATTCTTTAAAATTCCTTTTGTATCTAACAATATATCTCTATCTGTACACCAAACACTGTTTTCTGATTGTTTTATGCAAGTGGAATGGATAGCCTTGGCAAACAAATGTGAAGATCAAGAAATTGGCTTTGTCAGAATATTCAGAGGAGGGTATAGTTACAAAATGGCCTTAGGCTGTAGGGAAGGTTGTCGCTCAGATTTTCAGGGTTTTGACTGTCGTAATGTAATAGTGCATTTCTGTCTAAAGACTTCTTGTAAAAAGTAGTGTTAAGTCTTGTGGCAGTGTGCATCACAACAAGAACCAAGAAGGGGATTTCCCTGGAACTACAGTGCATGGCGAATTGTAAACATAGAGCTGAGACTGATTAACCATGAAACAAATTCATGCAAGAGTTGGATATTACCATTCCATATAAAAAAAGATATTATACATTTTAAACACATGCAACAAGTTATGTTGGGCGTATATTAATGATTTGGAAAATAAATTTGTCTTCAAAAGAAGCCATAAACTAGATTGCAATGCAGTGAACAAAAGCTTCCCCCATTGCTGTGCCATTAATCTGTCGGATGCACTTTCTGCTGAACATTTCTGAAAGATACCCAAGACATAATTAAGCTAATTGAACATCGCCTTTTTGATGCAGACAACCACCTTTTGATCACTTCAGACACCACTGTATTGACCTTTTCAACTTTCTTCTCCCTTGCTTTTTAAATTGGAATACCAATAATGTTAGATGGTCCCAGTGATGTTGTTATGACAAGATCCCTTTGTCCAGATAAACGTTGTGTTCTTTCATTTTTTAATTACCCATTTAGCCAAAACTACAATTTCTTGATTCGACATTTCAATTGAATGAATTTACTCATCTCTTCAAGATTTTACATTTATTGTTAGCATGATCTTTGCAATATTCATTAATTACTATGTTTTCTATATTTATTTGTATTAGGTGTTGTTTTGTGTGTAGTGTAGTGTAAATGTAAAATTGTCACTTTTACCTTTAGCAACAGCTTAGCTGTGTAATGGCTTTTAAACATTTTTTAAATTATATTTACATTTGTGTCTATTAGGAATTCTTGATGCATTATCTCTGTCATTTGTTGTTAATTTTCGTTTGACATATGTTATTGATATTTTAGGACATTCCATTGCTTACACACCCTGTAACTCTAAACTATAAAGAAAGGAGGACCTGATGTCAAATGGAAATGAGGAAAACCCAACACATTCAAATATGTATTAGCCCTACCGGATTCTGATAGGTGTTTAATGTGAGAAGAACCCAAATCCAAAAGTGAATCAGGATAAAACAAGAACCAGCAATAATATCCATCACTTTTGCCATAATGGAATGGGGCCAACCTCTATAGTTATCGTTATGTACAAAGTGATCAACTCTTCTTCCTATTTCTCTTTCTATAACCACATATTCCATACTGGCTTCAACACTCCAACTGTTCTACTGAAAACTTAATGCCTGAACACATCATTGAGAATGATGTCCAGGGCTAGACATGATCACACTTGCAGTATCATTTTAGAACCCCTTCATCCTGTAAAGTCATACTCATCAGGAGACTGACTACCAAAACAGAGAATGAATGAAGGTGAATGAACAAAAGATAGCTTTCCAAGGCCTATCACTGAAGGGATATAATGTCCTATGACCTAAATACTACAGGAACCCATGAAAACATAGAGCAATTGAGAGACTTCAAATTCATCACAGTGATCTACCACACTGGATAAGGAGGCTCAATATCATTTAAAAATAGTCCTTGTCCATAGGTTACTCTTCAAATTCATTAAATATCAAATGAATGCTATGGCTATTGGGTAACTAAAACAACAGGATGCATAATGTGCTTAATGAAAACAAACTTTTCATAAAACCATGCGGCCTCCTCGTTTGGCAAATAGAAAGCAGGAAGACACTGTGTGAACAATCAACCCTTGTCACTGTGATAGTATTTTGGCAATACATTACTCAAACGTAGCTGCATGCAAGCTCTCAGCAACCATCGTAGTCCTCTATTGTCATGATTGCACAAAGGATTGAAAAGCAGGAAACATTTATTGCAAAGATGCAACATCTAGGAACACATAAGGAAACATAGATACAACCCATATATATAAGATTACTGGGTAGCAGAATCTACATAAGCATGAACATTTAGTGGGAACATCTCTATGGAATGATCACTCTCAGAAGACCAAGAAGACAGAACATTTGCGAAAAGTGATACATACATATCCATCAGAAACAGATCATTCCACTGTAAAAAGGATGCACAGCCCATTTTGCCCCTTGGTTTTACACCTTAGCTTACCACTCTAGTACATTGAAAACAGCCCTTTAGTATTTTAAGTATCTCATTGGTTGTTGATTCAAAGACTTGCGGCCTCACTATGAGACTGACATAATTTCCACTGTCAATTCATTCATATTCAATTATCGTTACCACCAATATATATTTCCTTGTAACTGGAGGTAAACCTTCCAGATTCCATGGAGGTGCCATTCCACATTATGGAGTACTGAAAGGTCTCCATAGGGTTGGTAATTCTCCTTTGGTAATTCCTTCATATTTTGGCAGTAAAGTGAAAGAGAAACCTGCAGCCAAGTACTGGATGGGGACAGTTTCTACCATTTTCTCACTAAATTAGAATATGGCAGTGCCTCAAAGCGGTAATAAATATATCACTGCCATCTTTTTAATGCACCACCATGTTGTAATAAGGTCATTTCTCTGGGCACAGACAGGAGAGGAGATAGCATATTAGCAATCATCAATAAACAGAGAAGGCGGTCAAAATGATAATCAAATACATTCAAAAGTCATTCATTCATTCATTCATTTAATTTCCTTTATTCAACTTAAGTCATAAGGTGCATAAACACAATGCATACATAATACATAGGTGAAAACTGATAAAAACAGTAAATGCCAGTGCCACATGAAACTTGGTAATTCAAGAATTTAAAAAAGCCAGTTCCAAATCTACATATCCCGTTTTAACAAACAATTTCTTCTCAGCCACGCTCGATGCAGGTATTTTCCGTCAAAATAGACAGATCTGGGGTTTTCACATGTTGTACACATTTTCAATGCATCATCAACTCTACGAATGTTGAACAAGTTAAGATGTGGCTTTAAATATCTATTTCTCAGGGTCCTATAACCTTCACCTAAAAACATAAAATGACTTATTGTTTCCTCTCCATGACCATACATTGGACATATACTACTGCCAAGGGCCTTCCATGAACTGGTAAATTTGGCCACATTCAAAGTGTTCATTCGGAATTTACTTTAAACTCCAAGTATTGGGAACCCAGTGACAGCTGATGGCAAGTGGTCTCCATCCTAATATGACTCAAGTTAATAGCTGCCCGGTTGACATTACTTTTTGATTTTGTGCTAAATATATTGGTGTTATCCATGTATACCCTGAGACCTAGGGCTGTCAACTAACCCTTAATATGCAGACGCCAGTGCAGTGAGCACCCCCCCTCAAGGGACATTAGATGCATTAAAGTTGCTTTATACCTTGATAAACCGGGTGTCCCCCATATACGAACCAAGTGTATCACAGGCATAAGCCCATTCTGACAAGTTATTGGTCTAATATCTGTTTCCATGTGCAGCAATGCATTTGGAGAACTTCAAGGGAGTAAATGCAGCTTCTTTGCAAACATATATTCAATTGTAGCAAGTTCCTGAACTTACAGTACCCCCATATATCTGCCCCATATACTGCAGAGGTTTTAGCCCGACTTTTATAAACATCCATCGCAGGTGTCATGGCACCACCACCATACCATTGGAAACAACTCTGCACTGTTCCACTATTTCCTTCGAAGGTGATGTTTGACTTTGCTATCTGGGCTCCCCACGGGCAGCTTTCGGCAATCCTTAGGCATAGGTATTCATAAGAGGCCACTTGTTCTAATCTATTACCATCTGTGCTAATGTTCAGTAGACACCCCTTAGTAGATTTAGGACAAAAGACCAATGCCTTGGTTTTACTAGTTTTGATTTCTAACCCCAGGACTTTACATTTGCTACAGAAACTATCCAAAGCTTTCCTGATCCCAACTGGAGTTGTTGGCAAAAGACCCACATCATCTGTGAAGAGGAGGGTAGGGACTCTATTAGAGCCCAGGCTATGAGGATCCAGGCAGGACTCCCATAGGTCAATAATAACCTCATTGATGTAAACAAAAATTAACAGTGGGGCCAGGACTCATTCCTGCCTAACTCCCTTCTCATCCTCAAAGAGTGTTGTCAGCTCTCCTGCCAAGCCCTACCACACAGCTTCATGATATCTAGTATACAAGATCTGTAATAATACTAAGATATGACCTGCAATATGTCTGTCCATCAACACCTGTCATAACTGTGCCTGTTACGCTCACCTGGTATCCACAGGGACGCCACCCAGCCGGGTTACTCGCTGGTATGCTTCTCAGCTTTGCCCTGATGTGGTCTGTGGGGAAGGTTCTGCCTGAAAATACAGAGGACTGTGTTCAAGACTGACTGACTGGGGTAAGTAACTTCCCTCCACCCCCCCGTATGATTTCAGTCCCTCTGGCGCCCTCTCCTCACCTTGTGGTAGAATTAGGTGTGCTCTCCGTCCTGCCTTCTTTGCAGGGGCACGTTGTCTTTCATGGGCGAGTGCGGTCCAGTTACTTCACTGACGCCTGCCTGTTTGATATTGTTCAGGTAGGTCTTATTGCTGTTCTTTAGTTTTGTTGCTATGCTGCATGCCTTTCTTTGTTTAAAATGTCTCTTTTTTCTCCCTTAGGTAAGCGGAGCTTCAGCATGGCGACCTGGCTTGGTTGAGACCTGCTGGTAAATGATGGCGCATTAAGAGCGCTATGATGCGTTAAGTAAGCGCTATGCCGAGCGCTGCAAAGTCTTGCATTTGCTAACCTTTGTTTTCCTTCCTTGTAGGTCATGGTGTTCTTCAGCGCGAGTGGAATGTCCGGAGTGGTGCCAGCCAAGAGGCGACCAGCCAGGGAAGCCTTTTGAGCAGTTCTTAATTTGTAAAAGTCTCTACTGCTTTCTTTAATGTTGCCTCTATCTTCCTCTTTCAGGTCGTTCTGTCCGGAGGCGTGCAGATTCGAGGAAGCTGTTCTCAGTAGCTGCGAGTGTTTAAAGATGAAGACTGCAGGTAAGATGCTGCTGCTAATGATGTTCCTTTTGTCTCCTTGCAGGTTCTGCTTCTCCGAGGTTCGAGGGAATAGCTGGACATGATGAGCGTCACGTTGCAAGCTGCAAAGTCACGCAAAGCGTGTTGTCTTGTTCGGGTGTGGTTTAAATAGCCCGAACAAAATAGTCCAGGTAAAGTAGTCCCTAGGCTACCACATCCAAAACACTAGACCGCATAGCTTGGTTCTTAGGAACCAAGCTATGTGGATGCCTCCATGTTGGCTGACAATACAATATAGTAGTTCCCAAGCACATTGTTTTTCATGGTGTATGAGCCTCGTGCCATAGGCGCCAGGACTGGCCCCATGAGGGCTTTTGGAAAGGATGCCAGGCTCTAGAGGCCCGAGTCCTGACTCCACTTGGCCAATGGGTTTGCCGTCGTGACAGCACTCCCCCCTAAGGCCCCTCCGATGGTGTTCCTTCTGTCTGGCCCAGGTTTGGTTGGGAAGTTCCGATGGAATTTCCTAATTAGACGTGGTGCGTGGATATTCTCACTGGGCTCCCAGGATCTATCTTGAGGTCCAAATACTTTCCAATCGACAAGATAATATAGCTTGGTCCTAGAGTATTTAGAGTCCAAGATATCTTTGACTTCGAATTCTGGTTCTCCGTCAACAAGTATGGGCTTAGGTGGTGTCCCTATCCGTGTGCCGGGTTGCATTGGTTTCAGGAGGGACACATGGAATATCGGATGGATTTGTAGATTAGGTGGTAAATCCAGTTTCATGGCTGCTGGGTTGATAATTGCCTTAATGGTATAGGGTCCTAAGAATCTGGGATGAAAGGTCCGGGTTCCCTTGATGGGTACAAATTTAGCGGCTTACCGAACTTTGTCTCCTACTTGATAATCAGGGCCTTTTTCCGATGTTGGTTGGTGAATCTCTTTTGTTTTTCTTTGGCATGAATAAGGTGTTCTTTTGCCCTTTTGAAAGCCTGAGTAATGGTTGTGTGTAGAGTCTTTACCGCTGGCATTTCCAAGCTGGCTGGAAGGTCTAGTTCAGAGGTACATGGATGTCTGCCATAAAGGGTATACAAGGGCGTTTGTCCCGTGCTTGAATGCAAAGAATTGTTATATGCATATTCGCCTATCCATAGTAAGTCTTTCCAATTCTTTTGTTCGTAGTGCAGCATGCACCGTAAATATTGCTCGAGTGTCTGATTGGTTCTCTCGGTTTGGCCGTCCATTTGGGGATGGTGACTGGTAGATAGCCGAACGTCGATCTGCGCCATTGCACAACATTTTTTCCAGAAGTTTGAAACAAACTGGCTGCCTCAATCAGAGACCAGAACCGAAGGGAAACCATGCAGCTTAACCACACCCTCCAGGAACACTTTTGCTAAAGTGGCTGCATCTGGGAGGCCTTTGAGAGGAATAAAATGGGCCATCTTCGAGAATAAGTCCACAACTACAAGGATGGTGTTGAACCCTTGGCTTGGAGGTGGATCAGTGATGAAGTCAAGGGAAAGAGTGTGCCATGGAACTGGAGGAATGTCCAATGGTTGTAGGAGACCAGATGGTTTTTGTTTCTGTGATTTATTTGTGTGCAGACACCGCAGGACTGAATATACTGAATGATGTCCTTACGCCAGGTAGGCCACCAAAAGTTCTCTTTCACCTTAGCTAGGGTTTTGGCGATCCCAGGATGCCCTTCGATCAGTGAATCATGATAGTTGGAAATAATATGCTGTTGTAATTCCTTCTTAGGTAGATATAGGCGATCCCTAAAAAAGGGTAGATAGTCCTTGATGGTAAATTGTTCTCCTTGAGTTTGCCATGCGAGGTAGGTATCATGATTCATTGTCCGTTGGATTTCTTTTCGTAGTTCTGCTTGTGTTAAGGCTGTCGTGATACCCAAGAGTTTGTCTTCAGGTATAATAATAGGTACTGGGCCTGGAGTTGTATATACTATTTGAATACTGGATATATTGGAGTTGTATATACTATTTCATCTATGCCCATGCGAGATAAGGCATCCGCCTTTCCGTTTCTGACTCCTGGTCGAAATGTGATTACATAATCATATTCGGCAAAGAAAAGGGCCCACCGTAATTGGCGCGAGGACTGGGCCTTGGCTGTTTTGAGATATTGCAGGTTTCGGTGGTCTGTGATGACTGTAATGGTGTGTCTGGCCCCCAGAAGGTAATGCCTCCAGGCTTTAAAAGCAGATTTGATAGCCAGGAGTTCCTTGTCCGTGATGGCATAATTAATTTCTGGAGGTGAGAACTTTTTCAACCAGAAGGCCACAGAATGTAGCTGGCCTGTTTCCAGGTCTCTCTGTGAAAGGACCTGGACCATTGCGAGACTGGACGCATCAGTTTCAACGACATAAGGGAGGTCTGGACGTGGATGTTGCAGGATTGGAGCGGAGGTAATCCTTTGTTTAAGTTCCTGAAAGGCTTCTTCTGCTTCTTCGGTCCAAGCGAACTTTTTATTGTTTTTTCGTAATAGTACTGTGATTGGGTGCACAACCTGAGAGAAGTCTGGGATGAACCGGCGGTAGAGGTTCGCAAAGCTCAGCATGCTTTGTACCCCTTTCAGAGACGTCGGTGAAGGCCATTTCAGAATGGGTTCTACCTTATGCATGTCCATTCTGATGCCTCCTGGAATAAGGATATAACCAAGAAATTCTACTTCGGTGACGTGAAAAAAGCATTTTTCAAGCTTTGCAAACAAGCGATGTTGACGGAGCTTGGTGAGGACTGAACGAACGTGCCTGACATGATCTTGTTCCGAGGCTGTGTATACTAAGATGTTGTCTATGTTCAATAAGGCGCACACATCAATGAACTCCCTTATGACGTCATTCATGAAATATTGGAATGTCGCAGGAGCGTTGCATAACCCGAAGGGCATGACTTGATATTCAAACAAGCCGTACTTAGTACGGAAGGCGGTTTTCCATTCATCTCCTTTTCTGACTCGGACCAGGTGGTACGCTCCTCAACGGTCCAATTTGGTATAAATCTGGGCATCTTTAACTTGGTCTAGCATCTCAGGGATAAGTGGCAAGGGGTAGCGGTTCTTCACGGTGATCTGGTTCAATGCGCGGTAGTCAATACAGGTTCTCAAGTCTCCTTCCTTTTTCGGTGTGAAGAACAAAGGACTGGCTGCGGGGGACTTTGAAGCACGGATAAATCAGTTTGCAAGGTACTGGTCTAAATAGGATTTCAAATGAAGGTTTTATGGTTCTGTGAGAGCGTAGTCCCTGCCGCAAGGGATTTGTGCACCAGGAACAAGGTCGATCTGACAGTCATAGGGCCTGTGCGGCGGCAATATATTGGCTTGGTCCTTTCAGAAAACATCCTGGAAATCATGGTATTCACTTGGCAAGGTATTAGTTGCTCCCAGGGTTGATACTGTTGCTCCGGGAGTCATGGGGATACAGACGTCGGGTTTCTCCTCTTGGTAATAGCAGGCAGGGGAGCAGTCACCGGGGAAGGTTAATTTTCATGCCCGCCAGTCTATCAAAGGGTTGTGAGCAACCAACCATGGCATCCCTAGTATTAGCCTGAACTGAGGTGCCTTGATGAGATTGAATGAAATAGACTCCCGATGTCCGTCCTGGCACAGCAAGGTTACCCTGGCTGTGAACTGGGTTACTGGTCCAGAAGTGATTTCTGTCCCATCCACGATGGTTACCATGTCCATAGTTGGCTTAGAACACAAAGGAAGCCCCATCTCTGCTGCCAGTTCTTGATGAATATAATTTCCATCTGCTCCGCTATCAATGTATGCTTCAACGGCATGCATTCTTGGCGACTGTTGGTTAATTAAGATCACTGGTATTGCAAAGTGCAAGGTCAGCAACTCTTTCTTCTCACTCGACAAACTGACCTCTACGTTTGTCGAGGGTGGTAGTTTTCCGATTCCTTAGCTTCATCCTTCTCTGTGGCCCCGACTGTTCTTCTTGGGGGTTTGACTGGACAGTCCTTCAGGAAATGTCCTGGTTTCCCACAATACAAACAAAGCTGTTGTTGTCTTCTTTTGTCCCTCTCTTGTTTTGTTAATGGAGCCCTTATCTCTCCAATCTGCATGGGTTCTACAGCATTTTCAGGTACACGGGGTGTGTTTTCCCTTGGTCGAACATACACGGTCCGAGGGTCTGTCTTAGACCGGTCTGCCTTTCGGTCCTGCAACCGGTGGTCTAGCTGCACGACCATATTTATGAATTCTGCACAGTCTCTGGGTGGATCAACCACCTGGGTAAACCTTGATGGAATAACGTGGTTCCCAGCACCCAAGTCCTGATTGCCCTGTCGGAGGGACAAGAGTTCATTATCTACTGCTTGTTCTTGGGTATGGCAAGCAAAACGTTTTTCCTTTTCTCTCTGGAACCCCCCAAAGTCATGTAATAGAGGATCGTCATGGGTTACCAACGGCATCGACCAATCTGCTGAACTACCACTCAGGTATGATAAGACAAAAGCTACCCGAGCTTGGACGTTTGCAAATGCTCCAGGCCTACAAACAAAATGAAGGCGGCACTGATTGATGAATGCTGCATACTTCCATGGGTCGCCTGAGAACCTTTCTTTTGGTGCCAGGGGCACTGTTCCAGGTATCGTGATCTGTACCGGAGTAGGTGGTATGGCAGGGTTTTGCATTGTTGGATTGCTTTCAGGTAGAGGCGTCTGTCCTGCCTGTGATTGCAAGTATTGCCTCTTCAGTGCATTCTTTGGTCACTATTAGGTCTCTCCGGACGGCATTAGTCTCTTGTCGGGCAGAATGAACCTCAGCACGAAGCTCTCCTAGTAATTGGGCCAATTGGTCAATTTCTGATGTCTCCATGGCGCCCAGGTGGATTTATTATGGTAGTCTTCGCGTTCTGTTACGCTCACCTGGTATCCACAGGAACGCCATCCAGCCAGGTTACTCGCTGGTATGCTTCTCAGCTTTGCCCTGATGTGGTCTGCGGGGAAGGTTCTGCCTGAAAATACAGGAGGACTGTGTTCAAGACTGACCGACTGGGTTAAGGATCCTCCCTCCACCCCCGTATGACTTCAGTCCCTCTGGCGCCCTCTCCTCACCTTGTGGTAGAATTAGGCGTGCTCTCCATCCTGCCTTTTTGCAGGGGCGCGTTGTCTTTCATGGGCGAGTGCGGTCCAGTTACTTCACTGACGCCGGGCCGTTTGATATTGTTCAGGTAGGTCTTATTGCTGTTCTTTAGTTTTGTTGCTATCCTGCATGCCTTTCTTTGTTTAAAATGTCTCTTTTTTCTCCCTTAGGTATGCAGAGCTTCAGCGCGGCGAACTTGCTTGGTTGAGCCCCGCTGGTAAATGATGGCGCATTAAGAGCGATATGATGCGGTAAGTAAGCGCTATGGGCTGCGCTGCGAAGTCGTGCCTTTGCTAACCTGTGTTTTCCTTCCTTGAAGGTCGCAGTGTTCTTCAGCGCAAGTGGAATGTCCGGAGTGGTGCCAGCCGAGAGGCGACCAGCCAGGTAAGCCTTTTGAGCAGTTCGTAATTTGTAAATGTCTCTACTGCTTTCTTTAATGTTCCTCTATCTTCCTCTTTCAGGTCGTTCTGTCCGGGAGGCATGCAGATTCGAGGAAGCTGTTCTCAGTAGCTGCGAGTGTTTAAAGATGAAGACTGCAGGTAAGATGCTGCTGCTAATGATGTTCCTTTTGTCTCCTTGCAGGTTCTGCTTCTCTGAGGTTCGAGGGAATAGCTGGACACGGTGAGCGTCACGTTGCAAGCTGCAAAGTAACGCAAAGCGTTTTGTCTTGCTTGGGTGTGGTTTAAATAGTCCCAACAAAATAGTCCAGGTAAAGTAGTCCCTAGGCTACCACACCCAAAACACTAGACCCCATAGCTTGGTTCTTAGGAACCAAGCTATGTGGATGCCTCATTGTTGGCTGACAATACAATAAAGTAGTTCCCAAGCACACTGTTTTTCATGGTGTATGAGCCTGATGCCATAGGCGCCAGGACTGACCCCATGAGGGCTTTGGAAGAAGATGCCAGGCTCTAGATGCCCGAGTCCTGACTCCACCTGGTCAATGGGTTTGCCAGAGGGGGTTTTGGGCGAGAGTCATGACAAAACCAGTCTTAAGATCAAGAAATACTGCATAAATCTTAACCTTATTCAGGAGTACATATTTCTGCAGTATAAGAAAAAATCTAAAGGCTTGGTCGACCGTACTCTTTTCAACCTGAAAGCCGACTTGCAGGTGACCCATAATCTCTGAAGAACTCACCCATACTTGCAGATGCTCAAGCAAAATGTTAGCAAAAATGTTCCCTGTGGAATCCAACAGGGATATGGGACGATAATTCACCGGGGAAATTCTGAAGTATTTTTACTGCTATATGTTCTACGGATTGAGTAATCTCAAAATGTCTATCTGGCTTAGGATGGCTAATAGGGACTTGTACGCCCCACCCCTTCCTCTATGCATTCTAGCTGTACTGTCTCCCCAAGACAAACTGTTTTCTCAAGCCTCACTGGATGGTTTTTCTCTGTACACGAGTCCCTAGTGGTTAAGTGGTGACCTCATTTACATTGCCTTCATGGAGGCCTTTCTACCTTAGTTTGGTTAGTGGATTACTTTCATAATGCAGGCTCCAGCTGATTCTGTCAGCTGGAGCCACGATTTCCTCCTCCTGCAGCGACCGGTGTTGTCCTGGTTTCCACACCTCTGCTGCTGGGTTTCCAGGCTGCGTCCTCTGGTGGCCGGTGTTGCCATGTCCACCGCACTCCACAGCAGCATGCAGACCATGGCTGCACTGTCTCGGCATCTCCCTCTGGTGGCTCATCCACTCCAGGGTTCTCCGCATAAGGGTACGCCGTCAACATCGTAGGTAAGGCGGGAAGGGACAGGGGCTTGCCTGCACTCTCACAGGCACCGTGCATTTGGGGTGGGTTCCTTTCCATCCTTGCCCTGGCAGGGCCTTTCCGTATGCCCTGTCACAATGGATTGTGACAAAACCTGGTTGCTCCATTACATCTTTTCGAAGCTTTGCTCTACATTTAGGATTGCTGCAAATGTTAGATAATCTGACCTTCCAAATTCTGTTCGGGGAAAATCAAGTGAGCCACAATGTTAGACCACACCTCAAACCTCAATTATCTGGCCACCCCCAAGGGCCTGGACACTCTATGCTATTCATGGCATGTAATAGTGACCCTTTTTTCAGCTAGTACTGTCAGAGCCAAACAGATTCAAAGGTCAATTCAGTGCACCTCATGGACAATGCATCGGCATTGACATTACTGATACTAGGAATAAAGTTATCACTAAATCATACAGGACATAGAAATGTGCCCAAAATGCCAGTAGCGCTAATCTGAGCCTGCTGCAATTCCATACAGACTTCTATCATTTGTTCGACTGTCGAATAGAAACAGTGCCTCCAACAACAGATGGCTATTCACAGTTTTTCTTGCAAGGAGTGGGAGTACTAGGCAAGTAATGCTGTCGTTCTTAGATTCTAAATATAGCCAAGCATCAGACTCAGTTACATAATATTATTTGAATGGGGGAAAATTGGATGAGAACTAACTTTCTTAAGTACTGGGCAGGCCACTTCTCCATGCTCACCCCAAAGAAAGATTTTTAAGAGGTTTATAACAGAAGCTATTTTTGTTTATAGCACTCTTTTATTGGTTTACACATAATTGTGATGTCATACAATCAGGAACAAAAGACAATTGACTATTACAGAAGAGTAGTTGGATGAACCCTCAAGCTTGAGTGCCTATAAGAATATTCTCACTGCATCATATAATCAGTCCATTTTAATCAGCTGAACATACAAATTATCATCAACAATAGTGTTCAGTAACATAAAGCTCACAAAAGGTGACCCCAGACACAACACCAAGCAAGGAGGGGGGACTCCATTCCAAACAAGACCATACCAGCAAGGACAATGTAGGGGATGAAGGCTTGCCAAACACCTGCCAAAATAAACTCCTATTGTGACCACTCCATTCAGATTGTATGTGTACAATTCTGTGACTGCAACCCATATACGACAATATTTTACATTGGCACCAGATCTGTGTAGCATTTTCATATCTTGCCTTGTCTTATCATATTCACAACCGACTCTTCCACAGATATTTCTTACAGCACTTTCAAGTTCTATAGATTTGCTTCTTGGGAACCTGAAGGGCTCTTGACAACCATGGTTAACCGCAAGAATACCGCCCTACCTCCCATATTTCCCTACACTAACTGCATGATCACTGCTTCAGGAGATTGTGGGTTTGGTCTTTACAGAACCAATCTGATTCTATCAATGTTTTTCCATCCTGGGACAACTCAGCAATATGTGGCATAGTGTGCCCTTTTCACAGCCAAGCTCTTGAAATGTATCCATCTCAATGGGCCCCAGTAATGGCATCCTGTCTGGTTTCCATTACATTCTATCTACCAAGTTCTGATGAATGATTCTCAGGGGAAGATGTAGGTTGCTACGGAAACTATGCTGAAATGTTCACTTTTCCTGCAAAACCTGCATGACCAGGTTATGTTTCTGCATCCAAGTGATGTTATCCTTTTCTAGCTCAGCATCACCATCTGACTCGTTGTTGAAACATTTCGATATATCACAAGACCGTGATCTGCTCCGCCTATTCACAGAAACCATCTTCCATTCATATGGTAGCTGTATTCGTATTCTCTCTTACAGAAGTACAAAGTTGCACTTTTCACATTCTGTTCAGAAAGTGAGCCAATAGAGCACAGTCAGCCATCACTCCACACATCGTATGTGCAGTACACACCTGCAGTCATCCATTACCGGCACATTAGCTACCCATTGCCTCTACTGACAAGCCAGTCACTACATTTTTCTATTGTGTTTTTAGGTGGCAGAGCCATCTTTCCTGTGTTAACACACATACCAATCCCATAATGGGGTTTCTCTGTGCATATTGCAGGAGGCGATAAACTGAACACATTTAAAAACCTAGTGGTAGTCTTGAAGGCTGTGGTGACCAAACTGACCTAACTTAACATCCTCGGTCATTGCATTCAGAGATCTATAACCTTTTCCTTGCACCCAACAGAATACCTTAAGTCAATGTACACAGCATTTTCAATTGGTCGTAGTTCTAACTAATTGCTAATAATTAACAAGTACCTTTAGGTGGTGCACATCAACCTTTTTTTATTTCAATGTCTCCTATGCTTTCACTAATGTTTCACAGTCCAGTGTTTCCACCAATTCTTTCACATTTCCGTTGTCATCAGCAAAATTGAAACAATACCCATAACAAATAAGACAAATTAAAATAATTTTGGTAAAATACTCAATAAGATCAAATCACGGAGCAACTTTGCAAATCAAGAGAACAAGAGGGAGAACAACTATTCCAGGGAATCCAATCAAAAACCAGCAATATACTAGAAAACAACACAAAATCATTAAAGAAATTATTTGAACAATTGGAAAATACATGAAAAAAGGAACTCTCCTGATGGTGGAAAATCACCACCCTACAAAAATACTTACAGGTATGGAGAATTCCCAGAGGTCTGAGAATCTGCATATTTCCCTCCTTTGAGGAGGAAGATGTCAAAGATCTAAAAGACTGAGAAGATCCTCTAGTAACAACATCAAAAGAAATGATCCATAGGATTATAATGAATCCAAAAAAGGCTCATGATAATCTCATCAAATAATTAGACACAATTAAAAAAGCTATTGAACTTTTGAACTTGCCTGAAGCTACATTTTAAAATTACCAGATTTTAGATGAATACCTAGCAAAATATGAGAAAGAATCGAAAAGAAAAAAGCAACAGACGTTCCATCGAGATGAAAAGGACTATGGATTTAGAAGAGTTTATACCTTTAAGAAAAAGAATGACACCAAACTAATCAGACCTCAAACTAAAACAACACCACACAAATCCACATCAGAAGTATTGTCATCATCCACTGAAACAGACTTGTCAAGTGAAAATTAATTAGAGATCTCACCAGCAACAACAATTACCACAACAGAAGCAGCAACACCACATTCTTTTTTAGAAGAATACCAAAAACAAAGGCAAGCAAGAACGTATACTCTATATCAAAGCATGCAAAGTTTGAGAAACTCAAACATAAATGGTGGCCAACCAAGAGGGGGTGCAGAGGGAGGAACAGCACCCATAGAAGGAAACACACATTCATGCATGCTAACAAGATCAAAGAATTATCAACAGAAGAGAACTTAGCAGTGAACTTAACCAACCAACCAACAACTATCCTTGGAACTGGTGTCAGCATTAAATAAAGGCTTATCTTACAGCCCCACAAACCATCCTAATTACTTTCAAACAAATTTAGATCTTTACAAATTAAGAAGATCCTTAAAAATTAAAAGAATCTTTGCTACAACAACCTGGACTAAAAACCCAGCAGCTGAAACAATAACTTCATCAGAATTAAGCATTATGCATTCAGAGGATACAGTGAATCTTCTTAATATTCAGGAAAAAGGTTACATACATACGCTTGATACATATGCATCCGATCTTAATGTGGACACAGGACTGTCATAATCAACAAAACCCAAATCCAAATCCACATTTTATACACAACTAGCTGCAGACAATCTGGTAGATATCTTTCAGAAAGCTTTGCAACAGGACTTGAAAACAAATTATCTAAAAAATAAAAAAAAACATTGAAAACAATCAACTTAGAAGGACAAGCAATTCAAGAACTTAATCTTAATGATAAAATTACAGTCAAGGAAGCAGACAAATGTAGAAAAATAGTTCTTCTCAACACCAAAGATTATATAAAAATGGCACAAACTCATCTAGACTACTTGGCATGCTATGAAAAATTACAAGTAAATCCATTGCCAAGTCTAATTGAAGAATGGAAAATCTTAAGCACACATTGGTATGAAAGGGGGTTATTAACAGATGACAAATTTGACTTTATGAAAAATACTCATCTGTTTTACTTCTTACCAAAGATACATAAAAAATATGACAATCTACCATCAAGCCGACCAAAAATAAACAGGATTGGATCCATAACTGAACTCATTTCAGCATACACTGACCACTATTTACAACCATTGGCATCAGGACTAGCAACATTTATGAAAGATACGAGACACGTAATACAACAACTGGAGTTAATTGATTGGGAACAAGATTATAGATTGGTAACTTTTGATGTGACATCGCTTTATACTAGAATACTTTATACCAAACGAATGGAAGTAGTAAATACATTTTTTAAAAGAAGATCTATTTCATATTTGGATCAAAACAATTTGATTCTCGAAATGCTCAACTTTGAACTTACAAACAAAATGTATCTTTTCAATAATTAAATTTTAGACAAAACAAGGAACCACCATGGGCGCAAAATTTGCCCCAGCTTACGCAAATCTTTATATGGGGAACTATGAATTGGCACATGCCTGGCAACATTTTGCTTTCACACAAGAATACAAAATAGTTCACTGGGGAAGATTTATAGATGACATTCTTGTGATCTGGAAAGGAAGCAAAGATTAATTAAAGAAATACCATACCTATCTTAATAACAATCAATACAATCTCAAATTAACCATGGAAGAGAGCCTAGAGAAAATACATTTTCTAGACTTGGAGTTATATATTGCAAATAATCAGATCCAATCAACACTCTATATAAAATCATCAAATGGAAAATGCATCCTGCATGTCAAGAGCAATCAAACTCAACATATCACCAGAACCATACCTTACAGGGAATTCCTCAGAATAAAACAAAATTGCTGTCACGACCCTTGCCCAAAACCCCCTCTGGCAAACCCATTGGCCAGGTGGAGTCAGGGCTCGGACCTCTAGAGCCTGGTATCCTCTTCAAAAGCCCTCATAGGGCCTGTCCTGGTGCCTATGGTGCCAAGCTCATACACCATGAAAAACAATGTGCTTGGGAACTACTATATTGTATTGTCCACCAACATGGAGGCATCCACATAGCTTGGTTCCTAAGAACCACGCTATGTGGTCTAGTGTTTTGGGTCTGGTAGCCTAGGGACTACTTTACCTGGAATATTTTGTTGGGGCTGTTTAAACAACACCCGAGCAAGACAACACGCTTCGCGTTACTTTGCAGCTTGCAACGTGACGCTCACCGTGTCCAGCTATTCCCTCAACCTCGGAGAAGCAGAACCTGCAAAGAGACAAAAGGAACATCATTAGCAGCAGCATCTTACCTGCAGTCTTCATCTTTAAACACTCGCAGCTACTGGGAACAGCTTCCTCGAATCTGCACGCCTCCCGGACAAAATGATCTGAAAGAGGAAGATAGAGGCAACATTAAAGAAAGCAGTAGAGGCATTTACAAATTACAAACTGCTCAAAAGGCTTACCTGGCGGGTCACCTCTCAGCTGGCACCACTCCGGACATCCCGCTCCAGCTGAAGAACACCGCGACCTACAAGGAAGCAAAACACAGATTAGCAAAGGCAAGACTTTGCAGCGCTGCGCATAGCGCTTACTTACCGCATCACAGCGCTCTTAAGGCGCCATCATTTACCAGCGGGGCTCAACCAAGCCAGTTCACCGCGCTGAAGCTCTGCATACCTGAGGGAGAAAAAAGAGAGATTTCTAAACAAAGAAAGGCATGCAGGATAGCAACAAAACTAAAGAACAGCAATAAGACCTACCTGAACAATATCAAACGGGCTGGCGTCAGTGAAGTAACTGGACCGCACTCGCCCAAGAAAGACAACGCGCCCCTGCAAAGAAGGCAGGACGGAGAGCACACCTAATTCTACCACAAGGTGAGGAGAGGGCACCAGAGGGACTTAAATCATACAGCGGTGGAGGGAGGATACATCCCCCAGTCGGTCAGTCTTGAACACAGTCCTCCTGTTTTTTCAGGCAGAACCTGTCCCGCAGACCATATCAGGGCAAAACTGAGAAGCATCCCAGCGAGTAACCCAGCTGGGTGGCGTCCCTGTGGATACCAGGTGAGCGTAACACTGCCTGGGTTTGGGTGGCCATACTGTTGTTCATTTCCCATAGTGGGCTGTCCTTGATAATAAGTCATAGGTCACATTCTGCATTCCCTTGAATAATGCCCCCACCTTCCGCAGTTCCAACATGACCCTTGTGGTCCTCCCCTCATCCCAGGCCCCCCAAATCCTCTATTTCCCATTCCTCTGAATCCCCCTCAGTCCTCTGTACCGACCTCGTCCTCTTGCTGGCCTCCCTTGCCATTGGGGCCCTCCGTACTGTTCCTCTCCATCCCACTGCTCATGTCCGCTTGCAGCCCATTTTGTAGCCATTCTGGCTGGTGCGTTTCCCACTCCCTCTTCTCCTTCGCTGTTCCTGTCAGTTCATGTTGCGGCATTCAGCACTGCAACCTTCCCTAGTTTATTTTGTACGAGCTTTGCCTCGTCTGCCAACCTTCGCTGTGCTATCTCTTTTTCTCTTTCTTTGATCCTCCTACAATGGGGCACAATTATGCTCTGAATCTAGGGCGAGCCCTTGCCTTCTATGTCAGCTATCTTATCCAAGGCCTTCTGTACCTCCTTTGGGAGTCCTTGTTTGATGATAAAGTAGAACAAGGCAGTAGATTGGTCCCACAGCGTACCCGTTTCACTTCTCCACAGGTCTTGCACCCGGAGGATGAATTGCGTAGGCTCCTCCTCCTCTCCCATAGTGCACTGCATCACTAGGTGTAAATCTGGAATATCTGGAAACATTCTCCACAATGCATCCCATACTTGTGCTCTAACATTGTTAAATGGGAATCCATCGTGGCGGTCACAGCTCATTGTCACTCCTGGGAACCCAGCCGTCACCCACACTGCATCTGCTTGATCACCAACAGCGGACACCAGCACACTTTTCACATCGCCTATGGCCAATGGTACCCCTGCTGTGTTCTTTTCAAATGCAAGTATCCATTTCCCCGCCCCTCCCGAAAGTGGAGGGAGAAGTTTCAACAGGTTATTCTTATCCCTTTGTGCCCATGGTATGTAGTGGGGCCTCCCTGCTCCTTTGTGTATAAGGGGCATTTGCAGCTTTGTTTTTCCCCTTTTCTTACTTACCGTTCCCTTCTTTGTTTTACTTACTAGCATGTTTCCTACTCTTTGTCTTAACCTCCCCTGCCATCTTGGTGCAGCCCTTTCATCTTCTTCATCGAATGGGAATGGCAGTGGGGATCCCGCCGCGGCCACTCCCTCTTCATATTCATCTAAATCACTCCATACCTCCTCTGCCTCCTCCTCCTGTTCCCTTCTTTCCTGCGTTTCCCCTCTCTGGTTGTCCGGGGGTTGCTGGTCATATTATTCTCACGGGTTTGCCATTCAAATGGAACAGAAACACACCTGATTGCCACTCTTGTTCTTTTCCTTTTGGTATTGGTGCCGACGGAGGTGGCGGGGATGGTGTGGATCCCCCTGCGCCACTTGGCAGAGGTGTGAGGTCTCCTAACGTTAATGGTGGTACTTACACTCCCCCTGGCAACATCTGGCCCCTGTCGCACAAGGCTTGCAACCGCGTTATCTCCAATTGTGCATGTGCAAGCTGTCTGTCTAAATCTCCTGTTAACTGCACCAAATTCACTGGTGGGGCACTGGTTGGGCCGTACAGTCCTCCTCTTTCATACGGGAGCGGTGCAGTGGCTGATGCCATTGCCGGTGTTGTTGGTGTGGTGCTTGCTGGCACATACAGGGGCTCACTGTATCCCACTGCAGGCCTGGTCATCAATGGGTATATTCTAGTAGGATCACTCTCTGTTGTGGTTGTCGTACATTTTTCCTCTGTAGCCCCATCTCCTCCCTCCGGCACCTTCTCTTTGTCAATTATCGTGTCCTTACTTACCTCACTGGTAGGTGCTACCTCTTCAAACATTCGCCACAAATCTAGCACTTCCCTTCTTTTCTGCAATTGCTTTCCCCTGTATTTCGCGAGCAAGTGTGTGGATACTAGATCCAATACCCTTTTGTCAAAGGACGCTCCCTCTGGCCATATAAGCGTTACGCTGTCTCCTTTTATTTCCACCACCCATTGATCATCATACTTTTGTATTTTCTCACTATACAAAGGGAGATGCTGACAAAGTTGTGCTAATGGAGTTGTCCCTCCCATTATAGCGTGTTTGTACTCTTATTTTTGGTCACTTCACTTTCTGGGGATAAATACACAATCAGCCAACAATCTCTATCTTGTGACACTTCTATTCAACCTTGTTTAACCTTTGGTGTCAACAATATTTCAACAACCTTTTTACTTACACCACCTTGCTGGAACCACAAATTAGTTCAAAAAGTATTCATTATTTGCCAATATTCAACATGTTTATCATATTACTCACACATTTCATTGCCAAATTTCCTGATCAACTTTAATTCTTTTCAATTCACAAATACATAGGCACTTACTAACAGAACAACATGTAACACTGTCGCACATGAACATAAAACACATAAACATATAACATGAACTACCTTTGCTTTGCTCCTCTTCTTAATTATTTCAGTTTATACCCCTCAACCTTGCTTTCTCATGCACTCTCCACCCTTAAGCCCCCTCAATCTACCTAGGAGTTCTGCTCACATGGAAAAAGAATATTCGAAATTACTACTCCGAGTCTACTAAATATACGAGACTCCTACTGTTTTCTCTTCATCTTCACTTATTTACCTGCACTGGACGAGGCTAGGATCCCTTGTACCTCTTTACCTCATTTCATTTTCTCCATAAAACCTAATGGCCATATAAAGGATAGATAAGCGAAAGCCTCAGTAACATTCACACAGGCCCTAACTTTGCCCTCTTTTATTTTACCCACTCTGTTATATGTACCCCTTCTCCCAAACCCTCTTTTCTCCCCTTGAAGTCTCACAACCGGTACTCACGTGTTCAGTCGGGTGGTCCGAGAGCCACCGGTCTATCCACAATCTGGTCCGCACCACAACCAAGCCGTGGCCCACATCAGCGAGCAGTTTTTAATTCGGTATTCGGGAACCCTTGGACCCTCTCGTTGTGCGCACGGACTGGTCAACTGTGGAGGCGATGGTTTTGCTGGGGGGCGCCCCGGATCTCACCGCATGGCACGGGGCCTCAGGGCACCTGTCCCAAATCACGTTGCGGGGGGTCACCAAATGTAAAGGCCCATCCCCGTCTTAGCACGTGCAATACAAATAAAATAGACACACCCCAATGGGGAATGAGACTAAGAGAACAGGCTGCAAGATTAAGGGCCTCATTACACGGAAGGCGGTGAGCCATGGTGCTATTAGCGCCATAGCTCATACCGGTAAAATACCGGCACCGCCTTGGCGGAAAGGGGATTTACCGCCCCATTCCAAGGTTGGAGGGGCGGTAAATCCCCTTTCTGCCATTGCCCTTCCCCATTCCCATTTCTGCCCCATAGGGCTCTATGGAAATGGGGAAGGCGCTAATTACGCCACCGCAATTTTGCGTTGCCGTAATTAGCTCCGAGGTCCCTTAGCGGGTTGGATTTTAACGCCTGCAAGAAGCAGGCGTTAAATCCTCCAACCCGCAAAGGGACCTCGTAGTACGGCGGTAAGGGTTAACGGTCACCGTTGCCATTAACGCTGACCGTTAACCCTTACCGCCGTCCGTGTAATGAGGCCCTTAGTCTTTCTTTATAAAGAATTGGCATCCAGAGAACTCTGCTGCCCGAGAGTGCTCTGGCAAACAATACACTTACAATTGATTATAAGGGCAGAAAGCATCATACATGATGTCAGACATGAATGTTGCAAAGTTCATTATGATTGGACACAAGCTCGCGTTGTATAGGCGCATATAGGTGCTGCTCCTCTGTGATTGGCTGCTGGGTGACAATAGTCATTGCCAACTCCTTTGAACAAATCATCATAAACCTATAAATTGTATTCATGTAATCACACCATTACTTATTGGGACTTATATGGGGTACCAGGGTAAGCGTCTTGACCAGTACGATAACATCAGATGGGTCTGGACTTATCAAAGAGGCTGGGGGCAAGTTGACATTTGTTAGTTACAAAGAGCAATATACAGTGACAAAGGTCTGATTTTAGCTAAGGGCATGCAGGGGCGGGCTTCATGGCAGGGTCACATATCTGGTACATCAAGAGAATACCTTGCAGGGACACAGGATTACACTGGCAATAATTTTCCAACAGCGAGGCTGACAGGACACGGCAGGTTTGTGGAGATGGATGAGCTACAAGGCCTGGCTCAGGCCAGTTCACACACATATAGTGATCTCAGAGGAAGAGCGAGATGTTACATTTGTTGTTGTTGCAATTGCCTCCGGCTCGAGAGTGAGAATGGAGCTGCAAAGCTATCAGAAACAGTAAGAAAGGGTGGGGGCTATGTGTGCGATATGCACGGCCCTGCACAGGGGAGAGAAGCCTTGCTGTATTATCGCAGTGAGGCCTAGTCCAAAAAGATGGAGTCGAGGGTGTACAAATGGATGCCAAGTGTCTCTTGCAACAGCCCCATCTATGCCAATGCCAGCATAAAGCTGATGTTAACATAAGGGCAATGGAGGCGTCCCCCACCATTGGAAGAGCAAGTGTTCCAGGCTGTACTGAATGTATGGCGGGGGGCCCAAACGACCCCTCACTCTGACACACTTTCGCAATCAATAGAATGTACCCAATGTCTTAACTGAAACCTTTAAGACTATAACACACATTGGTTCAGTCCATCCGAGTAATGTGTCTCTTCTACAGAGTGCATTCTTACAGGCTGAGTGTGTTTCTTGTCTTTTCTTTTAAATGTGTGTAAGCAGATTATTTTGAGATGTTGAAACAGAAGTCAATATACAAAGTGTATATTTTTTCCCCACCAACTGTTACATCTAATCACATTTTATAGTTAGCCTATACACTGTTACATAATAGTGTCATTCATTTTTTCCATTTGTACATGGACACAGGCTGGGAATCAGGATGAGGTGATGTGTATAACAGTAGGCCTAAGAGTGCACGGTGAGAGAGTGGCCAGATGTTCCAGGCATCAGTAGTATGGCATCTGTCTATACAGAGCTCAAAGATATTCCCCCAAATATCTAGGAGCGATTGTTCTCAGTCCATCCATCGGTATTCTTGTGAGACATTCCATTGTTGGTAATGTGCCCATTTCCTCCACCCAATTTTCCATTCTGAAGATGATTTGAGATTATGAGTTCTTTAATGCAATTTGTATTAACAACTCAGAGGTATTTCTTCACCCATTTCACCTTCTCATAACTCCGTTGGTATTTTTGGAACATCGGGGAAGATTGCTAGGGTGTCAGTCATTCTCACATCCATAGATAACAGCAAGGGAATTCATTCCACTGTTTCTGTCCAGATCCTTGGAATTTCGGAGCACCGATAAAGCATATGTATGTGGGAGTCTTTCTCGCTGTTGGAGCTCCCAAATTTTTCAGTCGGTAAGAGATTCATTTTATACATTTTCTAAAGGGTCCAGTACAGTCTGGATGCAATCTTTTCAGCATGAAGCGGTCTTGCATACTTTTGTTGACTTTTGCAATATCAGGGAGTAGCCTGTTTGAGTCATCATCACGCAAATGGATACTAATCTCTACATTCCCATCTCGCTTGAATTTCTCGACATGGCCCCTGTTGCCTTTGCAGTTTCCTCTGTGGATGAGGCTTCCAACGAGGACACTTGCTTTCTTTGCAATGAGTTTCTCTATGATCAATAGATTTTGCAAATGTTGCCTCAACTGTAACACGCTGTTGAGTTCTTTTCCGGTTGGTATGACATTCTGATAATTCCAGATGTCTGTGTTTGGGAGTGCATGCTCTTTGCACAGCCCACAACAAGATTGCAGTGATCGGTTCAACCTTTCTCGATTTCTCAGGGTCGATGTAGGTCTCTGTCCGCTATTTTGCAAGACCAGTTAGCTGCCTAGATGGCTCTTAAGCCTATCCCATATCGAGGCATCCTTTGTTTTCAGTGTTATGCAGCCACTTTCTTTTGCATGCTTCTGTTGCACATATCTGCCTATTTGGAGGCTTATCTGTGAATTTATGGTACTTGCAATTTGCTTAGATCAGCAATAATCTAATATTTTCATCTACTAGTTCTGATTCTAATGAACCCAGTTGGGGGTCTGGCTTATTTTTTAACACAGAGGCATGGCTGTTTGTTCCACTTTTATGCTTCCATAGTTTTGCTGAATGTTTAAGGAACCAAATGCCCTTCTGCGTGGGCTGGGGATTGGAACATTTGCAGTGACAGCGATGGTTCCTAGTGTTTCAAAATAAACGTCATCAATAATTTGTCAATTTCTAGAACTTGTCCACTTGGTATCTGGCAGAGGACACGCAATGGTATATAGGATGTTCAGAAGCGCTATCATTTAAACGTTATTCAAGTTACACCACAAGTATAGTGTGTGAGACACCTATGTCTCCATGTCATTTGATAAGTCTTTCAGTATTTAAACTATATTGTGCCCCAACATCTTTTAATGTCATTAAGAACATACATCCATAAACATGTTACCTGTGCAATTTGCAGGCCTAGATTCCCCAAGTCCCAACTCACTGTCTCAGGTAGTGTTGACTTCTCCAAATGTATCTTATAGCCAGGTGTTTTACAATAATCTGAAATAGTCCCTCTTACGGCATTCAGTGGTTTCTCAGGTCATTTCACGAACAGGAGAAAATCAATCTGCATAATTCAGCCATTTTATGGGCAAGTGGTTTATCTGAATATATAATTGTTTTCTTTTATAACACGCTTAATAACAGCCTGTGCTTTCTAAGAATGGGATCGGGTTTCAAACCTGTATTTCACTCTGTTGTCTTGCTTCCAAGATAAAACGCGTTTGCCCTGGGCTGTCCTTCCTATGCTATGAAAAAGAGGGGTTGAGCGGACACAACCTTACGATAAACAAGTTCCAAATATAAAAGTCCTTGGATGCGAATTATAACGAACTTGGTGGTCACCCGATCCTGTATTGCGCTATACAAGAAGAAATCATATATACAACTGCAGAGACTCTACACCAGTACTGGTTACACACTAGTAGTTGAATCTAATGCACATTTGATTCGAAGTATCAGTAATATTCTTTTTTTTTTTTTTATAACTCTGTTTATTGAGTTTTAAAGCATAACAACATAACAAGCAACATAAATCATCGGCATTCAACAAATGAGAAGGGCATAGCATGGCAGCAACAGAAACATTGTCCAAGGCAAGAGGGGCAACACCAGGCCAGGGGCCACAGGCAGTTGCATGTCAAGGCAGGCAGGTGGGGTTAGGCAAGATGTTGAGTTGTATCGACCGGCGGGGCTTACTGCGCGTCAAGCCATTTGCCCCATATTTTCTCAAATTTGCGGGGGCAGCCTCGTGCATTGTAGATCCGGCGTTCCGAGGCCGCACACCTGTCCAGGTCGTTCCTCCATCGGTTCAGGCACAGTGGGTCAGCGGAGCCCCATTTGGCCGCGATGAGTCTCTTACCGGCCCCAAGCGCTATCAACAGGAACATTTTCCCATGTTTTGTCAGGTCTACTTCTCCCCAGATGCCCAGGAGTACCATTTTGGGGTCCCTAGGGATTGGTGTTCCCATGGCAGCCGAGATCCTATTAATACAGTCCCCCCAGAAGAGCTGTAACACTGGGCATTCCCAAATCATATGGTAGAAGGTGGCGGGCTCGATTTGGCATCTAATACATGTCCCATCATCTAGTCCCCCCCACCTGGCCATCGATGCCCGTGAGTGATACGAGCGGTGGAGAATTCTCAATTGTATTAGTCTGAGTTTGTTATCTATCCCAATTTCCCTGGGGGACATCAACGCATCTACCCAGTCTTCCGGCTCCAGTTGACCCACATCCCTTTCCCATTTCACCTTGAGCCCATCAAGTTGCGGAGTCCCGAAAGAATTGAGGGCCTGGTAAAGAATGGAGGTGACCTTTGAAGGGATGCCTTGGGGGAGGATGTTGGTTTCAATGGGAGAGCACGGGGGTATGTCTGTCGTGTTTGGGAATTGGGCGTGGATGGCATGGGCCAGCTGCGCGTGTCGAAACTGGTCCATGGGCGTCAGACCAAACTGCTCTTGCAAAGTCTCGAAGTCTAGGAGGCGCCCCCCCTGTATTACATGTGCCAGTGTGTGCATCCCTTTTGCGTACCAGTGAACGAAAGCACCCATTTTCACTACTTCTGGGAGGAGTGCGTTGTGCCAAATAGGTTGGGACAGTGTTGGGATTCCCTTCCAGCCGACCAGTTTGTGTGCCTCCCGCCAAGCTCGGCGGACGTGGTGAATCGTCTTGGGAAGCCTCGGGAGCTGGTCGTGGGTGGCATACAATGTCTGGAGTGGGGATAGCGGGGCCATAGTCTCCAGCTCGATACGGATGTGCGGTAGTGTGGGGTCAGCATGCATCCAATCGTTTACCACGCCGATCTGTGTTGCAAGGTAGTATGTACGTATGCAGGGCAAGCCGATCCCCCCCTCCCAGACCGATCTCTGGAGCGTATCAAGGGCGATTCTGGGTTGCTTCCCTCCCCATAATAGTGTACGGAGATTCCTATCGATAAGTGCAAAGGTTTCCTTGGAGATGGTGAATGGGGCGTTCTGGAGGACGTGAAGGAGTCTGGGGAGGGTCATCATCTTAAATAGCGCGGCTCTACCCAACAGCGACAGGGGGAGTGATTGCCAGTGGGAAGTGTCTCTGTTGAACCGCTCAAGCACAGGTTGTAGGTTCAGTTGGGGGAACCTGTCAAGTGTTGGGTCAAGTCGTATGCCTAAGTATGTAAATTCCCTGATAGAGATGTGGTATGGGCAGGACTCAGGGATCGCGGAATCACCACCCTGGACTGGGAAATAGATAGTTTTGGTTTCATTCACTTTCAGACCTGCGAAGGTCTGATATTCCCTAAGGATGTGGGAAACAATAGGGCATGAGGTGCAAGGGTTACTAAGGTAGACGAGGAGGTCGTCCGCGTATAACGAAAGGCGGTCTTCACCCCCCCCCGGCCAGGCGAACCCGGTCCAGTTGGTGTTAGCTCTGAGCTCAATAGCAAGGGGTTCGATCGCCAGGAGGAAGAGAAGCGGAGACAGCGGGCACCCCTGTCTCGTACCCCTACCCAGTGGGAATGATTTGGAGGATCTACCATTTACCCTTACCGTGGCCTCTGGGAGTGCATAGAGTAGCCTGACCCAGGAAATGAAAGCGTGTCCCAGGTTCATCCGGTCCATGATCGCCCACAAAGCGTCCCACCCCACCGAGTCAAATGCCTTCTCAAAGTCCACCGCCAGGAGGGCTAGTGGGGCCGGTATCTCTTTGGCTCTGCACAGCGCCAGTTGGACCCTGCGTAGGTTCATACGAGTGGACTTGTTGGGCATAAATCCACACTGGTCCGGATGAATAAGGGTCTCTATTACTTTTAGGAGTCTGTTGGCGAGTGCTCTGGCGAGGACCTTGGCTTCTCCATTAATTAATGAGATGGGGCGATAGGAGGCACATTCCTCCGGAGGTTTCCCAGGTTTATGTATAACTATAATGCATGCCTTCCTGAGGTCCGGGGGGAGCGCCCCGAGTTCTTTGCTACGTAGGAACATGCGGTGCATATAGGTCGATAGCCCACCTCCGAGGTATTTCCATGTTTCTGTGGGGAAGCCGTTGGGGCCCGGGGTTTTCCCGGGTTGGAGCTGTGTTAGCGCCTCTTGCACCTCGGCCTCTGTGAGTTCCGCATTCAGGAGTTCCGACTGGCGTCGCGAGAGTTTCGGAATCTCGATCCGGTCGAGGTATTGGGAGGGTGTAGCCGGCGAGCTCTCGGCAGGTGGGGTATAGAGCTTCTTATAGTAGGCGGCAAATACTTCGACAATGTCATGGTCGTCCGTGAGTAGTGTGCCATCCAGTGACTTGATGGCGCGGACATGTCCCCTGTTTTGTTGCCGCCTCTCCAGCCAGGCCAGTGTTTTATTTGCTTTGTCGCCACGTTCATAGATTTGACTCCGGACGAGCTGGTGGGCAGTTCGTGCTGTGTCCAGGGCAAGGTTACTGAGGGCATCTTGTGCCGTGGACAGGGCATCCTTTGTCTCTCGGTCATTGCGCTCCAGGGTCTGTTTTTCGCACTCCAGGACATGTGCCTCTGCCTCTCTGATCTTCTGGGTTTGTCTTCTTTGGTGGGCAGAAACCGCCGAGATAGCCTCTCCCCGAAGAACTGTCTTATATGCCTCCCAAATCGTGACCGGGCAGTCCACTGAGCCCTCATTGAGGTCGAAGAACTCTGTTGTCTTTTTTTCCAGTTCCTCCGCTATCTCGGGGAGCCGCAGATGGTATGTGTTCAGGCGCCAGTTGCGATCCGGACCTGGGCAGGCGCTCTTTAGGGTCAAGAGGAGTGGAGAGTGGTCCGAGACTCCCCTTGCGAGGAACTCAGCCGCAAGGAGTCTGTGGTTTATGCTACTGGGAATGAAGGCATAATCGATCCTGGAGAACGACCTGTGCGCGCCAGAGAAGAATGAGAAGCCGGCCTCGTCGCCATGGAGTGAACGCCAAGTGTCTGTCATTCCCAGGGCTTCGGCAAACAAGGCGAGTGGCGTAGAGGCGGGGCGGCCTCCGGATCTCCTATGAGATCTATCAAGATCGATGTCCATGACCTCGTTAAAGTCCCCTCCTATCACCCACAGATCGGCCTCTTCTTCCAGGAGGACGTGCCGCAGTTCAGACAGTAGTTCCTTCGTGAGCGTGGGAGGGGCATAGATCGCTGCGAGGCCCCATTTTTCGCCCCAGAGATCGGCAAGCAGCAACACATAACGGCCACGGGGGTCAGCTCTGACCTTCCTAACCTGCAGGGGGACGCGTTTGTGAACGAGGATCATCGTGCCCCTGGCGCCTTTCGTGAATCCGGCCTGGTAAGTGTGTGGGTAGTTGGACCTTTTGAAAAAATTGGAGTTCGTACCAATCAGGTGTGTTTCGTTTAAAAGAGCTATGTCCGGCGAGTAGCGATTAAGATATTGGAGCACCAGCCTTCGCTTTATGCTGGAGCCCAGTCCATTAACGTTCCAGGATAGTAAGGAAATCTTGTTGGAGGTCATCCTATCTGCGTGGGTGCTGTGGCTCGTCATCTGGACGGATCAGTGGCGGGTGCATATTGTTCAGGGGAGCGCAGGGGCTCTCCCGCAGAGGAGACGTTCGTGGGTTGATCCGTGACGACCCGCCAGTCGCTTGGAGAGCAGTAGTGTTAATAGCCATTTCGCCCGGAGGCCGTGCGCGCCCCCCTCGCCAGTGTCCGTCGGTGTCATGCCTTCTCGATCCATAAATCGGATTCCTTATATGCCTTAAACGCCCCCCTCCCTGTACTTCCCCCCCAACTGGGAGCACCTGTCGCCCAAACATAAAACTTCTAACTTATTGAACTTCTTCGGGGTCGCCCGGACTGTGGTAGCGCTCGCACCGCACTCGGTGTGGCGGCCGCTAAGTGAGCAATCCCATATTGACGTGTTGTAGGATCGTCCCCATATTGCGTAGGGTTTATCCTTTTTCTGTAGGGTTTCCAGCCGTGTCGTCGCCTGCATTAGTCAGGAATCGAGGGGGCGAGGGTCGCTCAGGCCAGGGTTTCTGTATAGGCGGGCCCAGTGGTGTACGCCTCGTTCCAGGGCCCGAGAGGATTTGAGTTTCAAGCCAGTCCCATGTCTCCTTGGGGTTGTGGAAGAGGTAGGTGGTGCCCTCGTAGTAGACTTTGAGTAGTGCCGGGAAGAACAGGGCGTATTTGACTGATAATGACTGGAGTTTCTTCTTAACCGAGTCGAACGACTGGCGGGCTTTTTGGACTTCCTTGGTGTAATCGGGGTAGAATCCAACCTTATATCCATTGTAGGTGATCGGGCCTGAGGCCCTTGCCATTTGCAGGATCGTATCGCGGTCTCGGTAGTTGAGCAGCCTTGCGATCATTGTTCTGGGTGGGGCTCCAGGGGTAGGTGGGCCGGTGGGCACCCTGTGTGCTCTTTCAATGGAGAAAAATTTGGATAACTTTTTAGGGGCAAAGACGTGGGTCAGCCAGTCCTCAAGGAATAGTTCAGCGCAGGGGCCCTCCTCTTTCTCCGGTATTCCGAGGATCCTCAGGTTATTGCGCCGCGCTCTCCCCTCATTGTCCTCAGCGCGGTATTCCAGTTGGGAGACTTTCTGAGCGATTGTGGCGAGGTGTTGCTCCAGGCGATGGACGGTGTCTTCTGTGACAGATACCCTTTGTTCCGCCTCGCCCACCCTGGTGGAGAGGTTGCGTAGATCCTGTCGGATAAGGGAGACCTCTGAGGACAGACCGCCTATTTTGAGTTCCAGCGACGTTCTCGAGTCCCCAATCGCCTTCATGAGATCGGAAAGAGAAATTGGGGGATCCTGAGTCTCCTCACTGGCAATATCCTCTTCCGGGGTCTGCGCTCCCTGACGAGGCCCAGTTGTATAAAAGTCCATCTTACTTTGGAGGGTTTGGCGTTTGGACTTTTCTTTCCCCATGTCGTGGGTGGCAAGCGGCACGAGTATAATACGAAGTTGGGCCAGGAGTGACACGAGGGGGTCCTGGTGCGTTCAGGCCTCAAGGGGAGGGGGGTGTGGGTCTCTTGTGTCGACTGGTAGGTAGGTAGGGGGGGAGCTCACCCCGTGGTTGCGGTGTCCTGGGGGAGCTGTCTCGCAAATCGACCCTCACATCCGTGCCCCCATCGCAGATCCGCTGTAGTGAGACCCTGATCCGAGGAAGATGTCTTGCCCCCGTAAAGTTCCCAGGGCAGTTATTGCATGCTACGGTCCATGGGAGTTCTAGTCACAGGCTGCCAGGGCCTTGTCGCCAGACCAGGATTATAAGGGGTCGTGTGGAGAACAGGGAGGGAAAAAGCGGGGTCGGCGCCTGGGGCTCACTCACACCCCTACCTGGTCGTGATCAGGTCCCGGCCAACGTGGTGTCCTCCGGATGGGGAGCGCGGCACTAGGTCTTCTCCGGTGTGCCGCGGCTCAACCCTGGGTGGTCTCGCTGATGGGGGGGGGGGGGAAGACCACCGATGAAAGGCTTGTGGCTGGTCCAGGAGAGGAGGCGCAATTCTTCGGCGGCACCGGAGAGTGTGTCGTAGTCTCGTGGGCGCCCCACAGGCGCGCAGCCCGGCTGGGCAGTGTTGGCGTATCCCGGGGGGGAGGGGTGAGGAGCCGCCTCCACTTGCGCTGCTGTTGGGGTCACACAAGTCCTGGTCTCAGGCAGCCCGGGCCCCTGCGCCGGATCAAGATCACAAGGGGTTGTGTGGAAGCAGGGCGGGACCTGGGGCTAGCACACACCCCCGCCTGGTCGCGCCCCGGCTCCCGCCGCCGTGGTGCCTTCCGGATGGGGAGCGCGGCACTCGATCGTCCCCGGTGTGCCGCGGCTCGACCCTGGGTGGTGCTGTCTCGTCAATGGGCGGGGGGGGAGGGGGAGACCGCCCCCGGTGATCGGAGCGGAGCTCCCGAGGGAGTATTCCGTTGTATCGTGGGCGCGATGCTTAGGCCTGCCTCGGAGGGGGAGGGGTGAGGAGCCGTCTCCAGTCGCGCTGCGTGGGCCGTGGCGCGCCTGCCAGCCGGCCGATGGTTTTCCGAGTCGGCGTTGGGGTCCCACGGGTCCGATTTGGCCCAGTAGCTCGTTGACCGTTGCCCAGGTGCATTCACCGACGGTCTTAGGGAGGTCTGGAACCTGCTATCAGGAAAGAGAGGGTATTTTCACAGGATAATTGCCGCGGCCGCCGGGAGCCGGAGAGTTTAGGTCCGCATGCGTTGCTCGCGCATGCGCAGTTCCATCAGTAATATTCTTAAAGGTTCTTATCAGCATACACCATCTTTTATGAATGCAATGAAAGAAACCTGTCTACTGAAATGCTGCCACCTTTCTTAAGGAGATCTACTTCGAACAGAGTGTTTTAGCCTTGGGTTGCCATTTGCTGACACATATGAACTCATGGAGAAATTGTTTTAGCTTTTAATCCTTTTACGTCAATAGGAAGCATCATTTGTACTGTGGGGAGGCTTGAAGTCAGACTTTTCCCTGATGAAGGACAACATGTGCGAAATGCATTGGCCCTATAATCTGCCTCTCAAACATTAATGTTAAAGGATCAGCATTAATAAAATATGGTGTATGCTGATAAGGTTTTAAGGACATTTTTTATATTTCTAATAAAATGTGCAGTAGTTTCAATTATCTGTATATCCTTGATTTATTTCTCCCTCTCAATGATTGATAGCTAATATTTCTTAGGCCACACTCAATGGAATGGGAGAAATCAGGGATCTCTATGTTGCATCACAGAAAAGAGGTGATTCAGTCAATAGAAAAGGGTTTACTGTTATTTTTGGCTTGTTTTCTACTGAAAGAGTATGGATTGTGGGGTACATTTAAGGCCCTCAGCAGAAATCCTCTTCAAACCAAAAAACGCATTGAAATAATGGCACAAAAATGGCTGTGCTTTTCTTTTCCTGGCACATGTGTGGCGAGCATTGAACACTGCCACCCAAAGAATGCCTCTGCATTTGCTCTACTTCAAGTTGACTCATAAGAAAATGACCTGCATTCAGAACGGCACCACATTTGCTGTTGTGTCATCCGAAAGCTAAAGCAGCACACAGCATTCAAGACGGCCCTGCATTTGTTCTTTCTTTCTTTTAAAACACCACCAAGTTGTGTGCTCTATTGAAACATACCCCTGCATGCTTTATTTCATCTGATTGCCAAAATGTTAGGGGTAGAGAGTTCTGCTTATCACTCAACACGGCTTATGTTCCCTTTTAAAGTGAACCATCACGCTCAAATTGCAGTAGATGAAAGAAATAACGTGACATTTCTTTTCATGTCAATATCAAAGAAATCCTGTGCAACATCCTTTTGTGTCCATAAACCAACAGTATATGCAAACCCCCCCAGAAGATTAATTGGAAAACCATCCTGTGGTCTGCAGAAACCCCATTTGTAAACTTGAAAGGAAAGGAAATGAACACACGGGTGAATCTGCTCTTTTGAAAATAAGGAAAATTGTGTTTAAAAGCTAATGTCAAATGACTGCTTTTGCTTGCACAGAAATGTGACTGAATATGTGAGTGGGGGATTCAGCTATATAATGTACATTATATTTGTCCCCACAAGACTTGGTTACATAGAAAGGACTCAGAAACCAGTAAAACTGTTTTTTTGGCCATGGCACTGAATTCAATGGCAGGCCCTGCCCCACTGAAAAGTTGCATCCATAAGTGATCCGGCCCACAATGACATATAAAAGACAGAGAGTTTGAGGATTTACTGCCCTACTAGACTAGCAGGCAGCTGTGCCAGAAGGAACAATGGGAGCCAGTAGGGCTGGTGCATGACCGAGAGGTACGATTTCCTCCTGTCAAACTTGCTGTGGGGGTCTGCAGCACCACCCACACATGTGACAAATCCACCCCATTGACATTAAAGGACTGCACTATTTTAAGACATTTCTCCCAGCACCCTGCATAAGTAATAATGTAGTATTATGCCAGTTTTCCATGTGATTTTTGGACAAATGTAAACAGAACAAGTACATGTTTCTAGCACTTGGTGACCTGAAATGGCCATGAAAGACATATTTCGGGGAGAATTATAAACGGGACAAATATGAAACTAGGGGGGATGATGCAAATTGGTATGGGGAATTTGTGTAGTCATTAGCAGAATTGTAAGTATTATGCATTTCATAAAACCAGCGGAAATGTGCCAAAGGGTGATGCAACCTTGTACATAGTCAGCAATCAGATTGTCCAATTCCCTGTGACCTCTTGAATCCACATATCTAATTCTCATGGTGGTGGCTGGTATAAGTTTGAAGTTTTGATCTATAACTCATTTTTGTTAAAAAGTAGGCTGGAGAGACAAAGATAGGTTATAAATGCAAACACATACATGATGTAATTTCCCCTGAACCAATCAGTCCCGGGGGAGGAGGGAGGACTGGTAGGCTGTCCTATCCCGGAGAGGAATAATTCCATGGTACATCTCCCCAGGTTGTAAATTTGATGAGATCATTTTGGCTATATAAGGTGGAGACAGAGAAACCCTCGAGACTGACTCTCAAGACTCACTCACTCCATACTCGGAATCCATTCAAGATCCAGAAAACCAGATACATCCATCAAGGCAGATCCATCCATTCATCCAGATCTTGGCACACCCAAGAACCCAGAGAGAAAGGAGAGGCGGCAGCTGATCCCATCCTAGAGAGTGCAGTGACTAGACCTTGCCTAGCTGTTCAGCATCCCATCAAGGAGAGCCCAGTGACCAGATCCCTTGGCCCAGCTGTACAGAGACCTCTCTGGCTTTCCAGATTCCCAAACTCAAGCTTACATTGTAAGTAGCACATAACCTCAGTTCCCAAAACTGCATATCCTGTTCGTTTGACCCTTGCACGGCATTGAAATCCTTTTAAAATCCCCAAATTTGCCAGTATAATCCATTCCCCTTTCCATAGAAGAATCTGTATTAGCCTGTGTCTGTGGCATATTGCTTTTATAGTTCTTTCTGTTATCGGTGTAAGTCCTTAGTACCATTTTGAAGTAATTTAAGTAATTCCCCTATAAGGAAATTCACTGTGCGAGATGGTTAAAATTCTAAATTAACCCCCTTGCAGTCAGTGTCTTCCTCTAAATAACTATAGGCATTATAATATAGCCTAAATAGAATCAGTCTCTAAATAGAAAAAAATGAATTTGCCCGTGCATTGTGTGCCTCCTACAAATTTGGATTTGCCTTTGTCCCAGAAAAAAAAAAAAAAAACTGTAGTCCCATTGAAAGTAATCCCTCTGTTCCTTGTCCTGAAAACCGATTTTCAATTTTGGCAGCCAAGCCCTTTCCGTGGCTGCCTGTCGTTACAAGTCCTGTGTAGAGAAGAACTGGCATTCTGCAACGCGTGTTTTCTTTTGCATTTGTTTTAATTCCCAAATCGATTTTCTTACCTGTGCTCACATTGCATTGGTGCACTGCTAATAGTCTGTAAACTTCCTTATCTCTCAAGTGTAGCAAAAGAATTTGGGTCCCAGCTATCCCACCGCGGTTGTAAACTGCTGTGCGAGTAACCAGTGAATTCCGATTATGCTGTTTTGCTCATAAATAAGGTTTTCATTTTTGTTTCTGGCCTCCCATCTTGGGGTGGTGGGCTGAATTCAACATCCGATTTTTCTCTCTTCATTCTGACTTCTTGCCACTGCCTTCCATCTACAAAGAATTTAGTTAGCAGATGTTGGGGGGGTTGTTGCAGGGGGATTGTTTAACATGAATGCCGTCTGTTGCTTTTAAAAACAATTTCTCTTTTGCTTGCTTATTAAAGGTTTCTGTATATTTATTAGGAGTTTGCATTCACTGTGTTGTGGGGATTTTTACATTTTTATTGCGACTACCTTGGTGGCTGCTGCCCAATTGTTTGATTTTGCTTGGTTTTTCATTTGACTATACAATTAATAAATATCATATTGTTACACATCGGCCTGGTTCCTGGTCCATTGCGACACAGGGTGTTTGTTAAGGTGGGTGTGAGATGGGTTGGGGGCCTACTCAAATAAAGAACCCGTGGTTGATTAAAGATAAAAAGCATTTTATTGTGCGCCACATTCATTGTCAGTGGAAGGATTCCCTGGCTGGAGTGTGCCGTGTTATAAAATCGCTACAGGATTGTATTTACAAATTTCTCACCAGGGTCCTTTTTTCTTAATGTTTCACACAGACATGTCCACGATACATCAAGATATGCTTCACCATGTCATGACTGCTCCGGTAAACTTGGCCTCATTACATTTTGATGATGATCCTTTGAGAAACACTGTCTGATCAGTGCTGTTTAGAGGCATTACTATTTATTCTATTGTTTAGGTCAAAGGTTAGTTCAGTGTCCATATTTATGTCATATTATGTTATGTTCAGGGACATTTGGTTAGTGCTTAGTTGTTATGGTCATGCACTTTATGTTGTCTGGATATTTAGAACACTGTAGTCTGTTCACGCAAGATAAACATAAATTTCATGAGAAGGACTAGGAAGATAGCTCCGGGCCAATGCGTTTGTCTTGGAAACCGGACAATGCAGAGCACACAGGTTCGAATCCTGGTCACATATTTAGAGCCTGGTCCCTGACATTAAACGCAATATAAAATATGAATTAATCTAATTAGTTAAGGACCTTGCAAGATATACAGCTGCGATTGCAGGAAATCGATGAATAGTACTGTGATATTATATTTAGCAGTTTTATGTGTTGGCTGCATATTATGTGTGTGATTTGCTATGCCTGTGAATATTTCATCACTGGCATGAGGACTACATTTGGCTTGAGATCTGCCACACAGCATATGACATTGCATGTTATCGGTGATGACATTACATGTCAAACAGTACATTATATTATATTTATGATTCGAGGCTAAGAACAGATTTGGCAGTGATGACTAGTGGTGAAATGTTATATTCAGCAGTTTTATTTTTTGGGTATGGGTGTTATGTGATTTTCTATGTAAGTGAGTATGTGATTACTGCAACGAGGAATGAATATAAGGGCACTGCACTAAATAGTCATGTGGGAAGCATTAATATGTGACTAGCTATCCCTACAGCAACTGACTGCAGTTGAGGGGTCTGCAATAACTTGTGAGACCATACATGTATTTTTGGCAAACATAACATTGCATGCATATTTGGTAGACATACATTTGGTCGTACAGATGCCCAAAAATGGTTTGATAAGCCTGGATTTATTTTTAATTGTGCCATTCCAATGTATGTACGTACAGGTGGTAGGGTAATTTGTTTGTAGCTATCAGGCTTATTGAGGTCTCTCCATAGCATGTGCTTGCATTTAATAGTGCCTTAATTCCTGAGATATTCTGCTATTGAAAATGGAGACTAGTGTGACTGTCCGTTCTGTGAATCCTGTACATTATACTGCTGGTACTCCATTGGTGCTAGGAGTCTAGCCCTGACGCAATGTGTGAATTGCCAACATGATTTCTAGAATGAATGGTGTTTGGTGAAATGAGTGCTTTCTTATCCTCATCACTTATTTTAGGAGTCTTACTCCAGGACATGAATCCTTCAGGCTTGACTGCTAACATGTGTCAGTAGTAACAGCTACATATTGTAGTGATATCATTGGTTCTGAGCTTTAGACTGACCTCCTATGTCTCTGAGAGATATTATCTGATTTTGATTCACTCACATCCTCACCATATATTCAAACCAGTATCTGCATGCATTAGCATTATTTCAATACATCTTTGCCTTTTCTCTCTCATATTTACATGTGACAGTTGTCCATTTTAATTTATTATCTCTCATGTCTATACTCATTTTCTAGCTTCTTTAATTTGCTTCCATTGGTCGCGTGTTTCTCTTCATTTGGTTCTCTTCCAGTATTTTCCACTTGATGGATACCTTAACACCTAATCTATGCCTTTAGGACTTGCTAAGCAACCTGCTCATTTGCAGAATTTGTATTTTTCTGTTCTAATTGCCTAATCTTAGCAGACATTTCCCTGAACAGTGTTTGTCTTTGAGTAGTCTTGTGTGCATTATCCATGGGCATCTTGACTGCCTTTTGGATCCTCTGTGTACTCCAGTGTACATCTGGACTTGGTGTGATAGGTGTTCTGATACAATCATTGTACTTACTGTTTGTATGGATAGTTTACTGCTTGGTAAAAGACAGTCATCAAGCTGTTTGATTACCTCATTTTATTTTCTCATCAAACTTGCGAATGTGCTCTGATCTAGGGCCTAATTTAGGTCCCCTCCACGGATTAAGTTGCCTGTGTCTTGCTGCAGAATTATCTTTAGTAAGGCATATACGACATCACACAGTTTCATATTTGGGAGATGTACATTGATCAGTAACATTTCCAGACTGTTTATCTATTTCGGTTACAAGACATGGTTTTTATTTGGACACTTTATCTTCTGGGTGGAACAAAATGGTCAGCGCATATTACTTCCTTGTGTGTGGCACATGACATAGCTTTCCCACCCAATCCCTCTTCTGCTTGGACACTTCATCATCCATCAGGTATGCCTTTTGGAGGAATAGAATATCCATCAATGCTTCCTTGACAAAGGTTACAGTCTTCTTCCTATTGAAGGGCAGAAATATGCTGATCTGAGGCCCCTCAGTGTCCCTTTATTGAGTACAATGAGGTGTTATTGAATTCTAGCCACATTGTCCCCGCTCGTCTGCACTTAATTTACCACTTAAAAGCTTTCAGTCCTCTGTGCCACTCTGGATTTCGGGCCTAGCTCTTGTTGAGAGATATAGGACTATAGGAATCTAGCACGTGTATCTGTCATGAAGGTGATCAGGATCAATGGCGAGGCCAAGATAAACATTTGGGGAATCTAATATGCGTGGCCACAACAAGTGGTGAGTATCAACGTTAAAGCAAATAAAACAAAATAAGTCTTGTTGTTTTCTAGGGCCACCCAGGGGCTATCCACAGCATGGGACAAGTTTGTCTTAAAAGAGTTCCAACACTCTTCATCCGCTCCTCCACAGGATCTCTCTTTGTGTTTTGAAACTCAGGTTCAAAGGGGTTCCTGTACCCTACTTCTAGGATCTTCATATGGCCTCCCCCTCTGTTGCTAAGTTCTGATATAAGGGTTTCCCTCACATTTTTTCTCTTGTCCACTTGTGGTCTCATCCTCTGTTTCCACATGCCTCCAATGAACTTCATTTGCTATCTTGGAGAGACATTTGTCGCCCGTGGACACCCCACTGGATACCCATAAAGCCAAGCAGGGGGCTTTGTGACAGTCCCCATTTCTCCAGGCATGATCCAACAAATACTGAACATTAGAAGTTTACTTTGTGACAACGTTATCAATATGTGCACCTTGCATATTCTGCGATCATCGTTATATTAACACTGCACTACCACACAAGCATGCACCCCTTAGCATGCAGCAGGCAGTACTGTGCATTTGTGTATCTTAGTCAAGCAAGGGCTGTATCTGCTGGTGGCCAGCCATTCAGTTTAGTGCAGCAATAATTGGAGGAGGAATGAGTAATAAATTAGGAAAATGAGAGTATTTCACAGACTCATATACAGCTGTTAACTAATTAATGAACAAGAGTGTGCGAGTCCCTTTCCTGAGAATGAACATGGTTAAAATAAACTGTTCAAATGAATTTTGTCTACCCAGGAGCGACTTCAACCACGTTTAAGCACACTGACGCTTTGCAGAGCTAAAATATCAATTTGTCGATCAGTCTGTTCCCACCCACATGTGCAGCTTTGCACTGAAATTCTAGGCAATTATTCTCTGAACAAGAGTACCATTAGCACCCCGAAGACATGTGTTGTATCCTTGTAAGGCGTCCACAGTGAGGTGAAACTGAATCTCTCTAAGGCACAGTGAGCAAAGGTTCCATGCCTGAACCCTCCCCACCCTTGTGACATAGGGAAAAACCCCAAGTTTTACTAAATGAACAGGAGAATGGGAGTCAGTCTACTGATAGTGAACATTGTTTAAATAACCTATTCTTTTGAATTTCTTCCACTCAAGAAAGTCTACAACCATGTTTTAGATCACTGATCTTCACAGAGTAGAAATATCCATTTGTATATCCGTCTGGATTCACCCACAAGTGCAGTCCAGAACCGAAATGCTAGATGGTTTTACTTTGAGCAAGAATAGTGTGAGCAACACCAGACACATGTTTTGGTCTTGTTGGGTCTCCTCAGTGAGGTGAAGCTGGGCCTCTCAGAGGCACAGTGAGCAAGGGATCCCTTTTGAGATTATGCCCGTTACTACACGTGACTCCCACATTTTATAAAATGAAGAAGAGTGTGGAGGCCCCTCTAATGAGAACAATATGGTTCAAATAACCTGTTCTATTGAATTTCTTCCACTCAGGAGGGTCTACAACCATATTTCATCTCACCGACCCATCACAGAGGAGAAATCTCCATTTGCATATCATTCTGGTCCCAACTACAAGAGCAATCCAGCACCAAAAAGCTAGAAATATTTGACCCTTTTGGTCTGATGAAACCCAAAGACAGTGCAAGAGACATCAGGAGCTCATTTGTAAAGGATTTTGTTTTGTATTTTGGATAGCCCTTGTCCTTGTTGGTATGGTTGGGTTGAAATTCCTTTCGCATATAATTGTGCTAAGACTTTGATTGACCAAAAATACCTAAATAGCGGCTGATTCCACAGGGCCCTGCCACTAGCCATGTGTGCTGTCATGAATATAATTTGAAAATGTATTACAAAGCCTGGATCCCAAGATTGAAAGCCTGTTATCTCCCTTGGTCTGACAAAGTACTAGGTATGAATGATCAGTTATCCTGAAGTATCCCACAGGATTGCATTACAGAAATCCAAGTGACTAGTCACTAATACGTCTACTATAACTGCACTCTTGTCCAGAGGCATGAAGGGGAAAATCCCATGTAGCCCCCTAATGTTAAAATAAAATTTCATGGAAATGTCCTGAACCGTTTTCAACTGTATCATCTAAGCATTTAACCTGAGACAACAACTTGACACGTTTTCAAACATCAGGGGGATATGAGGTGTTGGGAGTGATAATTTCCTAGTGTTAGCGGGAGCTCCTCCATCTTATAATAGTTAAGTGGAAGCAAGATAGAGTGCATCCAGTTTGACATGTCATCCATGCTTAGTGAATGTACGGTGAAACAGATTTCCGTTTGCCTGTTCCTTCCTTGCGGTGGTAAAAAGAGGGTGTATGCTTTAACCTCAAAAACAATAATTCTAGAATTGTAAAAGTGATGGTAAAATGTAGTGGAACTGTTAAGAGTAAAAAAAAAAAAGTACTGGTGCTCCTCTCCTGATAGCTCCTGCTCACTTCGACCTGATTAAAAATATTCCCCACTTTTACCAACACTTGTTTTGAGCGAAAGCTCTTCTTCAGGACATAATCAAGTGTGTTGTTAGCAAAATGTGATGCTCTACATAAAAATCTAATATATAAAGCTGAATGTATGTATGTGTGTGTATATTTGTCCAGCTATACAAATCCACACCGTTGCCCACGTCTACCAAATTGTGTATGGATTCCTCATTTGTCTGGCGAAAGATTGTAGTTTATGTTTGAAAGTGCAAAAATGTGCTCCGTAGACACCCTCATTTGACGATGCTGACCCCGATTCACTAGAGCAGGTACTAGAAGGAGGTAACATTTGGAAACGTGTCTGAAGCAAAATGTTCAATGTGTTATTCATTTGAAATGTATTTCTACTGTATACATTTCGAAAGTGTTTATTAAAGCATTTTTAAAGGGAATTAAAAAAGAAATATATATTTTTTTTATCACGCCACTCCAAATATGGGAAATGGCAATGTTACAATTTACCTAAGTTCATTCACGAGAAGAGAGCGCAATCAATCAATCTTTCCTGGACATTTTCTCAAATGTGCTGAAGCCATTGAGTGACTAAAACATGCCGCACACAAAACAAACATCACATGGAAAACCTCCATCTGATGCAAAGCCAAAACTAATATCAAGAGCTTCTGAAACACAACAACAAACAGCAGCACAACTTGCCGTTCAGAGGACAAGAGCAACTTTCTCCAGGGCTAATGAGATGCTTGTGTAAACTGAAGCAAGACTTGCTGACATGGGAACAATCGCAACATCTTCCAGGGCACATGAGACACCAGAGCAAACTAAAACAAGACTTGCCGACAAGAGGATCAGAGCAACATCCGTCAGGGCACATGAAACACCACTCAATCAGGAAACGGGCAACGCTGGATACCCCAGCTAGTATAACAATACGTGTTATGCTTCAGCAGTTAAACACTAAAATGAATCTATTCTATTTTGGTCTGTTTCAATCGTTTGCTTCCTTACCACTTTAACATTAATATTCTAGATCAGTTACAATGTATTTGGTAGAGTTCTGCTGTGTAGTAATTTCCTTAATTGGAGGTTTCACTGGGCATTCTGGTCACATTCAGTCACTCGCTGTGTATGTTAGTCGTTATCGTCTAATAGTTGTATTCTAGTAGTTATATAGTTGTAATCTAGTATCCTTTTAACAGAATGTCTCCCTGGATCCCTGTCCTCCTCGTTTGTTAACTGCTGAAGCATGCTACTTATCATTGTGCTTATACGATGTGTTCACTTTTTACTAACTACACACTTTAATATGAGCTGAGGAAGAATGTCAATGGCTCGGGGCTCAATACTGTGATTCTGTCTCTGTGTGTTGATTTTTGTTGGAGTGACTTGTGAGATGTGAGTGAAGAATGTCCTCCATAGTGTTTCTCTTCTGTGTGCTGCAGCCCAAGTATGATGTCATGGAATGTTGATGACAGTGTTCCTTGTTGAGGTATAATAAATGTTCTAATGTTGTCAGTTGGAGAAAGAGCTGAAGGAGAGGAGTCTCTCAATGTTGGGGGTCTTCTTATGCTGTTATATACTAAATAAAGCTTAAGAATCACTTACCTGTCTGCGCTGGCCTCTTCACAACAATTTTGCTATCAAGTTCAACCTCGCAGGGGGACTTCCAACCCCTGTGCATCCCCTGAGATAGACCACTTCTCTCCCTCTTTCTTGTTCTTGGCAACCTAGCACCCTCTTGCACCAATGAGTAGCACAGCCAACAAATCTGATAACGTGACTCTTCTCTCCACAGGTTGTGATTAGCAAAATGCTACATCAACACATGGCCACAAATCCAAAGGAAAGGTCAGAGAGAGACAGTGCAATAATTATGCAATTAATTTCCCAATCAGTGACCCTGGCCAGTGCAGTGCATATACCATGGCCATTCCGATGCATCTGTCTCATGAGGGACATTGGATCATCAGAGACTCAGATCAGCCTCCTGCAAGATCACAGGATCTTCACAGGGATCAGCAGGACTTTCCAAATCAGGCTGCTGATACTCCCTGCTAGGTCCATTAAGGTCTAGGATCGAAACAGTAACAATACCTTCTGCTTAAGATCATTGCAACACTCTGAATATGCCCATTCCTTAGAAATCTGTGGGGAGCCTCTCATCAAAATGACGGTGGGACAGTGTCACAAGCACAAGTAAATGAGAAATCAGTTACATTGAGACACAACCAGAGGGATGGAAGACAAAGTACCTAGTATGGTTCAAGGGATCAGGGGTCTTGCTGAAATCAGGCTCCTCCCGATAACAGGCAGCCAAAGGGCACCCAAAATGTTCCTGGAAGGATGCTGCTCAATCAGCCAGCTAATAGCAAACAAATGCTCCTATCAGTGAGCCACAACATTACACAAAACTGTACTTGTCTGATGACAGAGAAGCAAGAAGGAAGGAGCATTACAGTTCACTCTGCCATTAGATTATTGCCTTACATCTATTATGCACTTACACGGTGTCAGCCACTATGGCAAGGCACTTTGCTGCTAGATGAAGTGGCTTGCAAGAGCTCGTTTTTACTGGTAGCCCTCATTACGTTCCATTTCATTATCATTGAATGTAAAACAGATCATGACTTCAGAAAACATGCTGTGCAAGAATAATTGTTTTATTGGCATTATCTGCTATCAGCACTATAAGGGCACTTGGTAGTACATCTAAAACTAATAGCTATTTCTAGAAATAGCTATTAAAGGTATGCTTTCAATTGTGATATCCTAAAATCAATTTTTCTATTAAACAAATTTAAAATATTTGGCATAATATTAGCAAATATGAGCCTTTGTTTAAAGGACGTCTTTATCATATAAATGAAACCCTGTAAATGGGTAACTGAAAGCAATGGAGGCATATTCAATTAAGGGGGTAGGAGAGATATTTGCTTGACAACAAGAAATTCACATCACTGGTCATAGTTGCCTACGGTTGTGTGTTGCGTGAACTCACTAGTCTAACCTTTATAGTTAGCACTCTCCTAGGCACAGGGTTGCTCTGACAGCTAATCGATATGCCTTCCCTAGGGTGTGTGAGGCAGGGTCCACCAGCCCTTTATTTCCCAACAGACTGAGTATTACCTCATTGAAAGTGGCTTTGGGCAGAGTTGATCATAAGAACTACATGCAGCAAGTAGTCCTGCAATTAAGAAAATATAAGGGTACATGTAACGCTACTGGTCCTCCAGGTAAGAATCAGAGAAATAAACAAAATTGGACCAAAGCTGTAAGGTTGGAAAGAGGCTTCCTGCACAATTCTCACACAAACAAATACATTTTAATACAAAATAACACATTAAAATTCATTGTACTGTTTTCTCATACAAAACCCATGCCCATTTCCATTTAGAACATCACTTAATTCATTCCACCATGCATACACATTCTCTCAATATCACATCACAAACATATATTAAATAGTTAATTGGGTTGTCAACTCCATAAAACCCTGTCAGCAAACAATTGACTTGACTATTCCTTCACACCCTTCCTAATTACAAGTGTGTCTATCTGTTAAACAGCAAAAAAAAAACAGCTTGTCAACTTGTCTACACTTGTTTTGTTCGGTTTAGTGGGCTTCTGATGTTACCCTCTATTAGCCCGACCTTCTTTAGGACGATAGGTGGGGCTTAAATGTCACCTCACCCATACAAAAATCCAGTGGAAGATGTCATCTGCAATACTATAAAAGAAACAATACAACCTCTTTAACAGATAGATTCTAACCAACCATAATGTCACATATAAATTGTGTGTATAATTCTTCCATAATTATACAGATTTCCACCCTCCTCAAATGTTAAATCATGGGGGTAGTGCAAACCACAGAATCAATCCTCAGTGCTCCAATGATTAGACCAGTTCTCAACAGAGCCCATTTCAACAAAGGCAAAGTGTAAAGAAAAACTATCTCAGCTATTCACTATTTAAACCAATTCTTAATATTGCATATAGTTCACTGCCCTTACACTGTGTAAATACATTCTACACTTACTTACGGTATTCAGACATAAGTTGTCATGTCCCAGTGTTGCCCCATGTCTTCAGTCGTGGCAGCTTTGCCCAACGTGAGTCATTGCATATCACTTTGCAAATATTCTCTGTGAAGAACTGTTCTGAAGACTACATATCTGGGGAAAGCTATTATAGTCCAGACCTGGAAGCAGCCCATTCCTGGAGACAGTAAAAACCAAGGTTAACCAGGGCATTGGAGATGGCGCACCCATACCTTAGGGAATTGGAAAGCCAAAAGCCACAGGCCCTCCACAAGTGACCCCAAGATAAATTGGGTTAGAGACTAACCCACGGTATGAGGGTTGGCTAATTGAAAGGACCTTAATGAGGGGGAGAAGAAATACCCATTACTTTTATTGAATACTAGCTGGGGTACCCGGTGTTGCCTGTGTCCTGATCAAGTGGTATCGAATGTGCCCTGGAGGATGTTGCTCTTGTCCTCTTGTCGGCAAGTCTTGCTTCAGTTTGCTCTGGTGTCTTATGTGCCCTGGAGTATGTTGCTCTTGTCTTCATGTTAGCAAGTCTTGCTTCAGTTTGCTATGGCATCTCATTTACCCTGGAGAAACTTGCTCTTGTCCTCTGGTCAGCCAGTTGTGCTGCTGTTTGTTGTTGTGTTTCAGAAGCTCTTGATATTGATTTTCGCTTTGCATCAGATGGAACTTTTTAAAGAGATGTTTGTTATTTGTGCAGCCTATTTCAGTCACTCAAAGGCGTCAGCACATTTTAGAAAATGTCCAAGAAAGATTGATTGATTGTGCTCTCTTCTCCTGAATGAACTTAAGTAAACTGTAACCTTGCCATTTCCCATATTTAGAGTGGCGTGATAAAAAAAATATATATTTCTTTTTTAATTCCCTTTAAAAATGCTTTAATAAATACTTTGAAATGTATATAGTAGTAATACATTTCAAAGGAATAACCAACACATTGAACATTTTGCTTCAGACACGTTTCCAAATGTTACCTCCTTCTAGTACCTGCTCTAGTGAATCGGCGTGAGCATCGTCAAATGAGGGTGTCTACAGAGAGAATTTTTGCACTTACAAACATAGACTACAATCTTTCCCCCGACAAATGAGGAATCCATACACAATTTGGTAGACGTGGGTAACAGTGTGGATTTGTATAGCTGGACAAATATACACACACATACATACATTCAGCTTTATATATTAGATTTTTATGTAGAGCATCACAATTTGCTAACAACACACTTGATTATGTCCTGAAGAAGAACCTTCGCTCAAAACAAGTGTTGGTAAAAGTGGGGAATATTTTTAATCAGATCGAAGTGAGCAGGAGCTATCAGGAGAGGAGCACCAGTACTTTTTTTTGTTATTCTTAACAGTTCCACTACATTTTACCATCACTTTTACAATTCTGGAATTATTGTTTTTGAGGTTAAAGCATATACCCTCTTTTTACCACCACAAGGAAGGAACAGGCAAACGGAAATCTGCTTCACCGTGCATTCACTAAGCATGGATGACATGTCAAACTGGATGCATTCTATCTTGCTTCCACTTAACTATTATAAGATGGAGGAGGTCCCGCTAACACTAGGAAATTATCACTCCCAACACCTCATAGCCCCCTGATGTTTGAAAACGTGTGATTAAAAACAAAAAACTTTTTTGAATTCCCTTTATAAATGCTTTAATAAACATTTAAAAATGTCTATACTAGTAATAAATGTCAAACGAATTACCAACACATCGAACATTTTTCTTCAGACACTTCAAAAATGTGCCACCTTCTAGTACCTACTGTAGTGAATCAGAGTGAGCATCAGTAAATGAGGGTGTCAAGGGAGTGATTTGTTTGCATCCAAACATAGACTACAATCTTGCCCCAGACAAATCAGGAATCCATGAAATAATGTGGTAGCAGTTGGTTCAACGGTGTGGATTTGTATAGCCGGACACACATACACACACACACGTATATATACATTCAGCTTTATATATTAGATCTTGAACCAAGTCGGGGTCTACGGCCGACCTACGCACACTACACAAACATGCCAGGGTATCAGAAATCCCACACCAAACCACGTTCTAGAACTAACCTAGTGAGAATCTAGAACAAAGGCAAAGTTTAAGAAGGACCAGTTAAGATTCCTGAATCAAGTCAAGGTCTAGGAGAGACCTGTTCACAAACTTGAATCACCCAGCCAAGGTCTAGGAGAGACCTATTAAGAATCCTGAACTAAGCCAAGATCTGGACAAGACAGGTTGAGAATCTTAAACCAAGCCAAAACGCCCCTGACACTTACTGCTTTACTAAAGATTGTTTAGTTGAACTGCTATCGCTTCTGTCACATATGTAAGTGCTTGGCCCACACCTCTAGCTACAGGTTTGTGTGTTGTGCTGCTGGAACTCCAGCGCTGTCACAGAGCGACATCATGTATGGAAGTTGGATTATTCGAAATTCATTGTAAGTTAGTGTGGCAGAGCCAGCATTGCAGAGATCACAGAGAGGGAGTGACGTGAAGTTGATAACTATATGATGCAAACCCTGTAGGTGGTTTATGGGGAATCCCACAGGGATCCATCAGTCTCTCCTCAATGAATCTATTACATGTAGACAACGACTATTTGAAAGACAGATCCAATGTATAACCCACAAGGACATATAGCTCTTGATTAGTAAAGTAAAGGACCCAATACTATCGCATTCTGTGGTGAGCAATGTTGAAGGGAAAAACACTGAGCAAAACAACATTAGAAGGGGTTCGGTATTGATGTTGTACACTCAATGTCTTCCTGCTCACTCTGGTCCCGTTCTCCAATCCACCAGTGGGGCAGGAAGCTGACAAGTACATTTCGGTGTGCAAGCCCAGAAGTGATCACGAAATGGAGCCTGATGAGAATAAGCACCATCTGAGAAAGAAACAGATGGTACGCACACTATGTAGGTACACTTGTAGCAAACAAACTCCCTTTCTGAGAGCCTGGCGGAATGAACTCTAGTATGGCTGCCATAACAGCTATACCTGACTCCAAGATGCTGGAAGGGGTTTTTGGGCACTTGGGCTGCAGGGGACAAAATGAAAGGATGGATTGGATTATTACAAAAAACACAAAACCCAAACATTTATTGGGACATATGCACATGAACAGTGGAAGGAAGGGGAACAGATTGGGCCCCACCAATCACCTAACCCACCACTATGGATGGAACGGGTTGAGCAACTGCAGCACTCAATGAAACAATTTGTCCTTAAACCAGGATATATAATGAGACAGACACATGCAAGTTCTGTGGTTCGGGAGAGAATTCCAGAGAGTTGGTGTTAATGCAGTGAGAGCAGTGAGAGCAGGCAGAGAGACAAAGAGGAAAAACAAGTTGTGGGAAAGGCTAAATATGCGCATTGTAGAAGTGCTGAGGAAGTGGCTGTCACTTAGTCATGTGAGGCATGCTGTGGAAGGGTTAGGGCCTGTAGCAAAGGCCAGAGGAGGGTGCCTGACTTGAACTAAAGGCTGACAGAAGGGAGTCCTTGAAGAGGAATAGCAAGAGGCTATCCTGTTTGGGGTCCATTCGTAATACTGGTGGTAGATACAAAGGTAACAGAGCACACTGAGCTTGCAAACCTGTGGGCCTAAGTGGAGTCTGCGGTGGGCACAAACCCAAGAGTATGACACTTGGGTGGGGCTCTATATTTACTGAAGCCTGATATGGACTCAGGAGTTGGGCGGGATCCTACCATGATGATTCCTAGGAATGGGGTAACGCTACAAGGTTAAAAGCATGAAGAGACCACGAGGGCAGGAGGTAATCACTGCAAGGTCTTCCCTGGGAGAATGAACCACAAAGCCACAAAAATCAAAGAATACTGCACATCATTGAGAGCATCTGCCAAGGCAGTTAGACGAGATGGGCTTGGGTGCTTACAAACTTGCTGAAGGTGTGAGTTGGACTGATTGACGCTTTTCTAGGTACAGACACCCCATAACATTGTGGCTTGCAACAGAGAATAGACATTAGGTCTTCTTAGTACCATTCCTACACTACATTTCCATTGTCCCTCCATCCTGTCACTGTACTTTGATAAGCCCCTGCTATTGTTGGGTAGTTATTCCGCTAGGTCATATAGGAGCTTGTCTCACCCTGCCTTGAACCCTAGGATTAGCGTCTAAGGGAAACTATGTTGAGGGCCCATGTCTGGGATACCAAACTACAAAACCACAGGGAAACCCTGGACCCAGATATCTGACAGTCCATGCTCTGGCTGAGGAGACCCTCTCTGCTTGTTTAGGACCCTGCCGTTCCAAGTATTCCCATCCCCTTTTTACACCCTTTTGCTCTCACTGCTTTCATTTTATGAAAAATGAAAATGGTCACACTGTTTATGTGTAAAACTGTACTGTTCTCACTTCCTCGTGATATGTGGCAGCATTTGTAAAATACTGTGGCCCTCATTACGACCCTGGCGGAAAGGGGTTTACGCCGGCGTAAAGCATGGCGTACCTTTCCGCCCGACTACGAGTTCCCGTAGCGCCATGGTGATTTTTACGCCTGCTTTTTGCAGGCGGAAAAATCCATGGCGCTACGGGACTTGTCGTTAATTACGCCACCGTAATTTACGGTGGCGTAATTAACACCTTCCCCACTCCCATTATACCCTATGGGGCAAAAATGGGAATGGGGAAGGGTAAATGGGGATTGGGGACTTACCGCCCCGCCAAGGTCGGAATGGGGCGGTAAGTCCGCCAACCCCCATGGCGGAGTTGGCAGCTTTGCGCCATGGACCATGGTGCAAATTGCACCATGGTTCTCCGCCAGGGTCGTAATGAGGCCCTGTATGTTTTTACCAATGCCTGATTGGAGGTTCTGAGGCATTTACGTCATGTAGTAGAAAAGGATACTGCTGCATGCAATACATACTGTATGCTCACAAATGTAAAAATAAATCAAGAAAATACCTCAAATTTTTTCCCTCCACCTAAAAGGTACAGGTCAACATTTCAACCACACTTTCCGCAGCATATAAGAACATGTTTGTCACAAATGTGGGGCCAGCGCTGAACAAAAATAAACATAAAATAAAAATATGTGAGTGCCATCCCTTCACTTGATGGACTAATGTACATGGGGCTAACCATTAAAGGAGGACAAATGTGAGCTTATTAGATGGCCGCCATATTGCGCCATACATGCGTCCTGACAGGACTAGTGAAGTGAAACCAACATCATTACTTTTGGGAAGAGGTACAACCAAATCAGGGGTGAGTAGTATAACCTAACATATACTTTCTGTTAGAATGGTGAAACAGTTTCTAAGGAAAGAAAGATGTAACATATACTTTTCAGGATGGCAAAACATTTCTAAGGTAAGTAAAACAACCTTATATATACTTTTCAGAATGGCAGAAAATTTCTAAGGTAAGTAATACCTTTTGTAACTGTTGACTCTCAGAGTTATTGTTACCAACCAACTTCCTTTGCAAGTTAGTAACTTTAAAACACATATTGGGCCTCATTTCGACTCTGGCGGTATGGGGTAAACGGTGCCGTAAAAGGTGCCGGCGCCGTTTACCCCATACCGCCTCATTATGAGGTCCCCTTGCAGGAACCCAGGAAGCAACGCCTTGTCAAACCAGGCGTGCTTACCGGGTCCCGCGAGGAGAAGAGGGAGCAAACAACGGCCTAACTCGTAATGGCCCATTGTCTGCTCCCTCTCCCATTCCCATTCAGTCTTATGGGGGCTGAAATGGGAATGGGGAAAGACCGGGTCCGGGTCCTTAGAGGGAGGAATTACCGGGCCTTCCGAACTCGGACCTGGATGCGATTTCCGCGGTAGCCAATAGCGTCATGGCTACCATCGAGGTCGTAATGAGGCCCATTCTCTTTTCTAGGCAAAATGCACAATCCTTAGAAGTCTTTCCCTTATTCTTGGAGCATGAGTGTTCTCAGTGGCAGAAGGGGGGGGGAGGGTCCCTAGGGTCTAGTGTCCAACAAGCAGGTCAGGATAGGTTCTTAAATTGCAAAAGTCAGAGTTCCTAAGGAAGACTGTTAGAACCAGAAAGTACTTTACTTTAGAGTTAGTTGAGGGTCCAGGGGCTTCACAGAAGACACCCTAGGAGGTTTCCAGCAGGGGCCTGGACCAGCACAGTGCCTCAACACAGAAGAAGATTTTGCAGCAGGAGGACTTCAAGCTCTGCAGCGAAAAACCTGGTTGTTGAATTCCTTCATCAGAAAGACAGAAGACAGGACACTGGAAGGACCTTTGCCTCAAGGATAATGGGGAAGGCTCTAGGCAAGGTTTTCCTTGTGGCTCGATGCGGCTCTGTGCATTTTGTACCTTTTTCAGGAGCACAGAAGAGGACCGAATTTTGCCGCTTGGATTCTCGTCATTTCCAAGGTCCATTACTCTGCTGAGGGGATTTCTCAGACTGAAATCATGTCTCTGGAGATCCAGCAGGATTTAGCGAGATTCGGAATTTGGAAGACAATGCACTGCACAATGGCTTGAGATTCCGAGGTATTGTGTTATTGCAGCCCCGCAAGGTCGCAGCATGGTGTGGTATGGCTCAAAATGCAGTTCTTCTTGAGTCTAGTGTGTCTCACCAGCCTCTGGGTCGGGGTCACCATTTTCAGAGTTCCCAGGTTGATTGGAAGGAAGGGCTACAGCAAGCTCCGGTTACACAACAGGCTCTCTGGTTGGTGGAAATAGTTTCAGCCAAGAGTTCTTCATTATCCTCTTCGGTTTTGGTTCCAGTGGTCAACTACCTCTTCAGCTTCCGGTTTGGACTTTTATGCAGGAACCCAGCCAATCAAACAGCCTTGCAACATTCAAACTTGGGGTGTTGGCAATCCTTTCAGGAGAGCCAGTCTCCCTGTTAGAACTGAAGTCTTGCACAGTTTTTGACTCCTCCTTCACAGACACTCTGGAGCCTGGATGGGGAGTCCAACGGACTTCTGCCAAAGATAAAAATCACACAAAGAAATGTCTTGCCCTGGATGTCAGGGGAAGGAACAAGAAAGGACAAGGAACACTAAAATGGCGAAAAAACAAGATAGGGGCCATTTTGGTAAAATGAGCACCCATGGGTGCCTTAACCGGAGCTGTGAAAACAGCCCACGGTAAAGGTGCACTGAGTTAATAAAAAGGTTCACTGCCACCAGCCATGAAAGGTAAGTTGCTCCTTGTAACATAAATGTTACATTTAAAATGAGAAAGGGGATCCTCGGTATCTCCCCAGCACGCCTCAAAAGGTGGGGGGTGCTGGTCTAACTTAATAAAATGTGATCCAAAGATCATTTCTACCCTTGGGAACTTCTGATAAGGTTAGCCAGAGAAAGTTAAAAGGGGAGCCCCGAGGGCAACCCTGCAACAATAGGCACTTATTGCCAAAATCCTGTCAAAGAGGATAACTTTAAAAAGACACTATGGGGAGTCTTAAAAATGACACCCATAAAAGGAGCAAAAGATTCTGTGAGTGTGGAAAAAGGTTCCCACTCACAGAGGTATAAGGAAAAATAACCCACCAGAAAAAAAAAGTTCTGGGGTTGACACAAGTCAGGAAGATATATCATTGCTATGGAAATCCTATCTAACAATGTCCTACAAAAATCGAAGAAATTACATTTCTTTGCCCCCCAAACACCCACCCTCTCTTGTGGCATTTGCTTGAAAATTGGGGGGTTCACCATCCCAAACCTCTCTCCCTAAGCCCCGCCACCTCCCTCCCCTCCCAAGACTCCCCCCACCATAACGCATACAAACACAGACACAAACACGAACACACAACACACACACACACACACACACATAAACGTACCCATTCTCCGCCGAGGCCGCATCCGGGTCCTAGCATGCCCGTCAGCCCTTGAGTGGACTTGTGTGTGTGCATCGCAGAGGCTGACAGTTTGATTTAGAAAGACTGCTCGGTGCAGTCACAGAACAGTCTTTCTAAATCGTTTATTTATTTATTTTAAAACTTTTTTTTAACCTAGGACCAGGGAGGGTTCGTCCATTCCATGTGGTAAACCATGGGGGTAATGAAAACAGGCACTTCTTAGACTTCTTCAATGGAATCTCTGCCACCTGGGACTTCATTATCTATGCAGGTGTGTATCTGCACAGCAAAAAGCTTTTTGGTTTGTTTGGTGTTCAGTACCTCTAACTCCAACTCACAATATCCTTGAACTTATTTGTGTGAGAGCTGAGCACTTGCAGTAACCCCAATTGTTGCCCCCATGCAGATTAGCAGGACGTGTCTTCAATTTATAACCATCCATGTTCCCCAAATGTCTATTCAGCAATATGGAGCAAACTACTGCCCATAAATGAGAGGTTTGCGACATGCTTTCCTTCCTCTGCTCTGCCACTGAAGACATTCGAATATTCTCTGGGCTGCTCTGTGGATGTCAGATCTAGTTTACTGCAGTCTTTGCAACAGCAGTGTAAGTAAAGATTTTTTAGAAAAAGAACCACAACGTAGCCTTGTCTGATCCTCTTTTTAATGCAGAAAATATTAATTGATTGAACTAATGAGCAGAACCTGACTGTTGCTAACTGAAGTATTGGTGTGCAGGGCTTCAACTGATGGCAGTAAATAAAGTGGTGAGCTTTTCAATAATGAGAAAATAAACAATGAAGAGAATACATTCCAACATTTATAAGGCGCTCTGGTTTGAGGACACCCATCGCCATTTCTTGTATCACAATTATTTAACGAGGGTTTCTTGAATGAACATATCACACAAATACTGTCAAATGACAGATCTTCTAAATCTGAGAAAATGCTTGTTTTGGTGGTCGTGAGGAGAGTTCAGAAATTAAATACAGCCTGCATTCATCATAGACCGAACAACTGTTTCTATAGAATTGATGAAACATGTCTTTGAAATCTGAGAATCAATTTGAGATGACAATGGAACACTGTTTTTACATGTGTGCCTTGTGCATTCAGTGTGAACAGAGTTCACATGTTTAACATCTTGTTGCATCGTAAAAAATGATGTATTTTTGATGAATATCCTTTTTTTTAATAGGAAGTGCTTTTTAACTTAAATCAACTGCACACGTTGGGAATGTTTATAACTGTGATATGAGTGGGGCTTCCCTTATTTAAAGGTTTGTAGCATTTGTATGCGTTGTAAATATTGTATGACCTATGTAAATGAGTTCCTTCTAGCATGCCCATTGTTTATATAAAGTTTATGTAAGACTATAAGACCAGGATTATAAAGGGATTCCAAAATATAATGCATTTTATCGCGTTTTACGTGGTCATCAGATCAATGAATGCCATACTCAACAGTACTTACTTTCAAGTCTTGAGTTCGATGTCAGCACGAGCCCGAACCCGGAGCACTGCTCTAGTGTGTGAGGACCATTTCCAAATCATTCCTTTGTGGTCAGTGACTTTTTCTATCTCACTCTTTGGACACACATGTGCCCTTAGAGTGTCTTGTTTTAGCGCATATCTCTCTATATTTGAAAGTGAAATTTGTGGATGTGTGTTTGTGTCTGTTCGAAATGTTCAGCATACTTACCAACATGCTACAAATCGGAAATCTGGCATGGAAATCCATGGTGTAGACAATAAAAAAAGTATCAAATATACATTTTTCTAAACAAAATGTATGCAGTCTGCAATGCTTGGATAAGTGTGTGTGTCTGTTTGAAATGTTCAGCATAATTCCCAACATGCTACAAACCTGAAATTTGGCATGTGAGTAGGTTCCATGGTGTAGACAATGTAACAAGTATAAAATATACCCTTTTCGGATTTTTGTTTTAAGCAGTCTGCAAAGCTTACCCCTGCCATATGACTCTTCGAGCTGTAGTTCTGCTGTAGTTCTACGTTCATTGTTCCTAAAGTTCATCAGTTCATTAAAACTTCAGCAGCTCATTGTTCCTAAACTTTCCACACTATCAGCATTCTAGCAGACATTAGTGGCACTCACTTTTGAAGTCATGCAGGTGACACAAAACGATGCTTTTGTAGTAATGCGGGTGACAGGAAACGGTGCATGTCTAATAGTGTCCACAATGACGTTGTCCATCACATTGTGGCAAATCTCTCATGTTCATTACAGAAACTTAATTTCCTATGGATGTTGCTCAATGTATGACATCTTAACAATACGAAGCTTACATGCTTTAGCCGTACACGTACGAGTATGGCACTTCAAGCTTACACGCGTCAGCACTAAACGTGCAGCACTTATGTTGAGGTCGCTGCTGCCTCGGCTGTAGATCGGGACACCAATAATTTTGTTGAGAATCTCAACGCTCCAACTCAAAGTAGCTGGAATCTATTTACAGGATTCACGCTTTTCTCATTGCCAGCTTTGTGTGGCTTGCTCTAAAGTTAGAAACAATGGGCGTCATTCTACGTTTGCCAGTCTGAAAAAAAGGGTGCCAATAAGCTCACCGGCACCCTTGTTTCTGGATCAGAAAACTCAGAGTCTGCCTGCCGTGGCTGCTGTACCCGACAGGTCTGACCCTACTGCCACTGTGGCCATGGTAGGCGGACTGTTCACGGAAACACCAGCACTGTTGCTAACAGTGCTTCCCTGTCTCCACTCCCATAGAGTCCCATAGGACTGTATGGGAATGGGGACTTACAATTTGCCAGCGCCTGACTTCCCGGGCTGCCGGACTCGTAATGAGTTGGTGCCACCGGGAATTCAGGGGCCGGTAAAATATTATGGGTCTGTTGGCAACCCGTCGGTAGCACCAGCAGGGTTAACTTCGGACCTGTAACGAGGCCCAATTTGTTCACACTTGCTCCTACAGGAACTACTCGCAACGCTGTCTACAAAGAAGCATTGGTTTAGTTCCTTAAATAAACTTCAAACTAGAACTGAAGTAGGAATGACTGTGTGAAGCACGGGTACACCTGCTAGTATACACATATACAGGGGTAGTGAGTTGACCCCAGACAATACACAGAGGACTGCAGGTAACAAATTCATACGACAGTGTCAGAAGCATGAATGGTAGTCACATATGCATGGAAGAGCAGGCTGAGGGCCACTTGAGCTTTCAGGATGCCCTAGTGTGCACTCATGTACCCTATAGGAATCAGGTGATGTGTGTGCAGGATGCTGTTGCACAGAATGTGAAGAGCATTCACCCGCCATTTAGGATGATGCTGCATAGAATGTGAAAGGAGTATTCACCGTCAATATAGGATGATGCTTCACAAAATGGAAAGGGAGCACTGACCCTCACCTCAGGCTAATGCTGCACAGAATGTGAAGAGCATTGACTCTCACTTTAAGGTGATTCCGCTCGGAACGTGAAGGGAGCATTGACCCTCACTATGCTAATGCTGTAAAGAGTTTGATGGGAGCATTGACCCTCACTTTAGGAAGATACTGCAAAGAATGTGAAGGCATTGCCCCTCACTTTAAGATGATGCTGAACAGAATGTGCAGGGAGCATTGACTCTCACTTCAGGATGATGCCGAATGAAACATAAGGAGCATTGACCCTCACTTTAGGATGATGCTACACAGGATGTGACGGGAGCATTAACTCTCACTTAAGGATGATGCTGTACAGAATGTGAAGTGAGCATTGAGCCTTACTTTAAGATGTTGCTGAATAGAATGTGAAGTTAGCATTGACCCTCACTTTAGGCTAATGCAGCGCAGGGTATGATGTGAGCATTGACCCTCACTTTAGGAAGATGCTGCACTGAATGTTAAGTGATCATTGACCCTCACTTTAGGATGATGCTGAATGGAACATAAGGAGCATTGGCCCTGACTTTAAGATGATGCTGCACAGGATATGAAGGGCATTGACCCTCACTTTAAGGTGAGGCTATAAAGAATGTGGAGGGAGCATTGATCCTCACTTTGCGATGATGCTGCATGGAACATAAAGAGTATTGACCCTCACTTTGAAATGATGCAGCACAGAATATGAAGAAAGTATTGTACCTCATTTTAGGATGATGCAGCACAAATTGTGAAGGGATGATTGACTCATTTACCCCCTCTTTAGGATGAGGCTGCATGGAATGTAAAAAACATTGAGCATCATTTTAAGATGCTTCTACACAGAATGTGAAGGGAGTGCTGACCCTCACTTTAGGATGATAATGAGGAAAATGTGAAGAGCTGTGACCCTTACTTTAGGATTATGCTGCACAGAATGTGAAGGGAGTATTGATACTCAATATAGAACGATGCTGTGCAAAATGATAAGGGAGCATTCACCCTCAATTTAGGCCAATGTTGCACAGTGTGATGGGAACATTGGGCCACACTTTAATATGATGCACAGAATGTTAAGGGATTATTGACCCTCACTGTAGGATGATGCTGCACAGAATGTGAAAAGTATTGACCGTCACTTTAAGATGATGCTGTACAGATTGCAAAGGTATAATTGACCCTCACTTTACGATGATTCAGCTCAGAATGTGAACGTCCCATTGACCAGCACATTTCGATGATGTTGCGCAGAATGTGAAGGGAGCATTGACCCTCGCTTTAAGATGATACTGCACAGATGGCAACGGGAACATTGACCATCACTTTAGGATGATGCTGCATGGAACATAAAGAACATTGACCCTCACTTAAAGATGCTGCTGCACAGAATGTCAAGGGAGTGCTGACCCTCAATGTAGGACGATGCTGTGCAAAATATAAAGGGAGTATTCACCTTCAATTTAGGCCAATGCTACACAGTTTGATGAGATCATTAACCCTCAATTTAGGATGATGCTACACGGAATGTCAAGAGTACTGACCCTCACTTTAAGATAATGCTGAACAGAAGGCAAATTAAGCATTGGCCCTCACTTTAGGATGATGCTGGGCATAATGTAAAGGGAGCATTCTCCCCCGCTTTAGGATGATGCTGCACAGAATGTGAAGAGCATTGACCTGCCCTTTAGGATGATCCTGCACAGAATATGAAGGGAGAATTGACCCTCAATATAGACTGATGTTGCACAAAATGCAAAGGGGGCACTGACCATCCCTTTAGGCTAATGCTGCACAGAATATGATGGGAGCATTGGCCCTCACTTTAGATGATGCTGCACAGAATGTTAAGGGAACATCAACCCTCACATTGGGATGATGCTCCACAGAATGTGAAGAACATTGACCCTCACATTAAGATGCTGCTGAACAGAATATGATGGGAGCATTGATCCTCACTTTGGGATGATGCTGCATGAAACATAAAGAGCATTGACCCTTACTCTAAAATGATGCGGCACAAAATATGAAGAAAGCAGTGTCACTCATTTTAGGATGATGATGCGCAAAATGTGAAGGGATCACTCATTGACCCTCCCTTTAGGATGATGCTGCATGGAACGTAAAGAACATTGACCCTCACATTAAGATGCTGATGCACAGAATGTGAATGGAGTGTTTACCCTCACTTTAGGAAGATAATGAGGAACATGTGAAGAGCTGTGACCCTCACTTTGGGGTGATGCTGCACAGAATGTGAAGGGAATATTCACCCTCAATTTTAGCCATTGCCGCACAGTATGATGGGAACATTGGCCCACACTTTTTGATGATGCACAGAATGTAAAGGGATAATTGACTCTCACTTTAGGATGATGCGGCACAGAATGTGAAAAGCATTGACCGTCACTTTAGGATATTGCTGAACAGATGGCAAAAGGAGCATTGACCCTCCATTTAGGATGCTTCTGCTCAGAAAGTGAACGGCGCATTCACAAGCACATTTGGATGATGTTGCACAGAATGTGAAGGGAGTAATCAACCTCACTTTAGGATGATGCTGCAAGGAATGTGAAGGGAAGATTGTCCCTCACTTTAGGATGATAATGCACAGAATGTGAAGGGAGCATTGAACCTCACATTAGGATAGTGCAGCACAAATTGTGAAGGGAGCATTGGCCATCACTTTAGGATGATGCTGCTCAGAGCCGAGACCCTCACTTTAGGATAATGCTGCACAGAATGTGAAGGGAGCATTGAACCTCACATTAGGATAGTGCAGCACAAATTGTGAAGGGAGCATTGGCCATCACTTTAGGATGATGCTGCTCAGAATGCAAAGGAAGCATTTTTCCCTCACTTTAGTATTGCTAAGCATAATGTGAAGGGATTATTAACCCTTGCTTGTAACGATGCTGCACCTAAAGTAAAGGGTACATTTACTTTCAAGTTATGATGATGTTGCTCAGAATGTAAAGGGAGAATGATTCTCACTTTAGGATAGTTCTGCACAGAATGTGAACAGAGTATTGACCCTCACTTCAGGATGATGCTTGGCAGAACGTGAATGGAGCATTGAACTTCACTTTAGGATGAGGCTTTGCAGAAAGCGAAAAGGAGTATTCACACATTCACATTAGGATGATGTTGGGCAGGACATGAACGGAGCATTGACCCTCGCTTTAGGATGTTGTTGCACAGAATGTGAAGTTGTGGTGATTGACCCTTACTTTAGTCTGATGTTGTGCAAAATGTGAAGGGAACATTGACCATCACTTTTGGATGATGGTGCACAGAATGTGAAGGGCACATTGATCCTCACTTAAGGGTGATGCTGCACAAAATATCAAGAGCATGGACCCTCATTTCTAGATGATTATTATTATTATTATTATTATTAATATTATTATTCTTGTTAGTCAATCTGAACAAACTGCTGGTGTTTGGCGAGGTAGGACTTGAACAAGCATACGACAAGTCCATTGGTTCCCATGTGCTGAGATAGGGTGTCTGTGACCGCCAGGTGGTCTACTGTGTCGAATGCGGCAGAGAGGTTGAGTAGAACCAGGAAGCAGGGATGGCCATCATCAGGAATGTTAAGGGCATTGTCGACAACCTGTATGGTTGCCACCTCCATGCTGCATCTGGGTCTGAACTGGGATTGGTAGATTTGAAGGAGATTGTTGGTGTAGATGTTTTGCTGCAGTTGCGCAGCTACTGCTTTCTCGATGATCTTACCAAGGAAGGGAAGATGGGTGTTGGGGTGATATTCACCTAGGTTGTCAGGAACCAGAGTTGGTTTCTTTAGTAGAGGGAGGATTTATCCTGTCGTTAGGGTCAATGGACAGGTGCCTTCAGTTAGGGAGCTGTTGGTGATCTCAAGGTAGGGAAGGAGAGCTTCTGTAAGGAGGTTTTTGAGGATGGTGCTGGGAGGATTTTTCCTGTATACGTTGTGTCTTTGCTGGCAGTCAGGGATTCTACCAGGTCCTCTGTAGAGAGTGTCTTGATGTTGTTCAGGGTGTGGGGATTTCGCTAGGAGGGACATGAGGTGGGTCTGTGGATGCAGAGGTGGTTATATGCTGGCAAATCTTGCTGATTTTGTCAATGAAGACAGTGTTGATGGCAGTGGACTTTTCAATGGAGTGTGGTATGGCAAGGGTTGGGTAGCGGGTTGTTGCAGTGCTTGACCGCTTTGAAGAGCGATCTGCTTTTGCTGTCAGCTGCTACTATGGTGTTCTAATAGTAGGAAGGCTTGTCTGTGTTGATTAGTTGTTGGCAGGTTGCTCAATGTTCCTTGAGGAGCACCAGGTCAGATTCGGTCCTGGAGCAGTGCCAGATTTTCTTTTGTTTCCTGATTACTCATTTGCTGTGGTTGAGTTCTTCTGTGTACAAGGGCGCTGATGTTTGCAGTTTGCAGATGCGTTGTTGCAGAGGCACGTGTCAGTCGGTGGAGGCTTCAGAGGGTGGCGTTGAGTGCATCCAGCAGAGAGTCGCTATTTGGTTGGGAGCATTCGGTTCATGTGAGGTAGAGGTTGGAGAGGTCTTCCTTTAGTTGTTCCACTGGGAAGTTCTTGAAGGACCTGCAGGTTTGTCTGATGGGTTTCGGCTTGGAGTGCTTGACTGGGGTGGTGTGCAAGATTTTGAAAGGCACGGGCAGGTGGTCAGACCAATCAAGTGGGAGAGGAGAGATGTATTGGAGGGAAGGCAGTGTGGTGATGATTAGGTAGCGGGTGTTACCTTTCTTGTGCATTGGGTCTTTCATGTGCTGTGTGAGGCTGAAGGTGTCACAAAGGCTGAGGAGAGCTACCTTCATTGGTTTGGTGGTCTGGGAGGTTGAAGTCGCCTAGGAAGATGTTGTTGCCGTGCATAAAATATATGGTGGTGGCCAGGCCAGGGAAGTCTCTGAGGAAGGTGGTGTTGGGTTTGGGTAGTCTGTAGATAAGATGGAAGGTGACTGTGTCTGTCAGGGAGAGCGGGAAGTGGCAGGAGAGGACTTTGAAGGAGCCAATGTTGTCAATGTCAAGTCTGGTGCAGGGCCAAGAGGTTTTGTCGATGACTGCAAGGCCTCCGCTTGTCTGGTTCAGCTGCTATCTGTGTTGGATGCTGTAGCCATTGGGGACAAGGACGTCTAGGATATGGGTGTAGGTAGATGGCAGCCTGGTCTCTGCGATCAAGATGGCGTCAAGTTTGTGTGTAGTGATGAGGTCTGCAATGTCTGCTGCATGGGTGATAGCTGAGCAGACTTTGGCGAGCATCAACTTCTGTGTTTTGGACAGTGAGGATGGTGAGGGGATGCTTGTGGGCTTGGGACTGATATGGGTGAGGTTACTGCATTCTGAAGTCCATGCCTGGTGATGGCGGGATGGCCTTTGGGCATGGAGGGAGAAAACACATGTTGACACGTGCTTACCTGTTGACTGAGCAGGAGTTTGGGCCCTCGGTCCTCCCGGTCCAAACAGGAATCACCTTTTTCTTCAGCAGCCCTTCACTTCAGACGCCCGGGAAAAGAGATGCCTTTGATTGGAGAGTTGACAACATAAAGGAACAGCCAGGGCAAAGAAGGTGGGTGGCCACGTGACCTAGATCCACTTGCACCGACACACCAACTGCAATGGAAAAGAGGCTGGAAGGCTGCTTAGGTAGGTAAAGAGGGTGGCAAAACAGGAAGGCACCAACAGTTTTGCAGTGATTCATAGGTGAGTGGGGCTTAGGCCACTTGCACCTGCTCACAGAGGATGAACATTGACTCCCACATTAGGATGATGTATTATGTATTTATTTATTTATTTTTGTATTTATAGCTGTGCACACAACCCTTGGGCATCTAGGCGCTAGTTACAGTAGATGAAAGTCCGATAAGAAGAAGGAATGGAAGGTTAGGCATGGTCCAACAGATGAACAAAATAGGTGATTCTTGAGCTTTTTTCTTATGGGATATAGGAGGGGTCAACTAGAAGGGTAATGGGTAAATTGTTCCAAAGGGTGGCCGCGCAGGCCAGCTGGATCCACTTGCTTTTTTTCCCGGCGGGTCGTAGGTACAGTGAGGAGGTGGCTGTTGGAAGAGCATAACGGTCTGGCTGGTGAGTTCCTAAGAGGGCTCATCGTTCGAGAGGCAGTGATGTGAGATGGATGATACCTGGAATGTGAATGGAGCATTGACTCCTCACTTTCAGATGATGCTGCACAAAAAGATAAGAGCATTGACCCTCGCTGTCTAGATTGATGACTTTTGTGAATTGGTCCCTATGATTCAATCAGCCCTCTACCCGATAGCTCCCAAATTAGCAATCTATATGTATGTATATGCCTCAATTACTTATACATCCTCCCATAGTGTAAAATACATGGCAAATAGTTTATGGAGTCAGATTTGTTTACCTTTTGATAAATACTCATATGAGCCGGATCTAAACAGAAGCAAGTGGAACAATACTGGCCGGTTACTCCCTATGGGCTATATGCCAAGACACATGGTGTAATTAATGATATCCTGGAATTGCTTGATTTAGTTAAAATTGAACTAGAGTTGGACATGGCACATGCAGCGCATTCACTGCTATGGCCCTGTAGCTTTAAAATAACATTTTGCCTCCGTCCTCGATTGCACCCTTTTCATTGATTATTTCCTGCAAGTTCGAGCAGTCAGGGTGGTGGCACAAGCATTAATTGGACCAACAATGCTATCTATGGTAAACCCATATTCCAAGCTACTATTGATCTTTTTGAGTTTTCTTTCCGAAAATGGCATTTCAACTAATTCCTTGCCAGCATTTGAGCATAAAAAGCAAAAGACCTGCTGAGGGCATAAGTATTCACAACATCGTGCTATCAGGTTGATTAGTGCACGGCCAAGGACTATTACAGAAAGCAAAATCAAACTCAGCAAAATATTCAATACTTCTTTTTGCGAAAAGAAGAGAGAGTTCAAGGTCATTTAAACACTTACAAAGAAATACTGTCTCGTCTGCTACACACAAAAACCAGCACACATTTGGAATATGTTATGTGAGCGTTTGATCTGAAGCACTTGAAGGCCCAGTGTATTTTTTTTTCTTTTCTATATATACAGTCTCCTTGGAACACAACTACAGCAGTAAACGGCAGAGCCGCGTTAGAGCTGGAAATATGAAAGGTGGAAATGATCTCCAATGAAGAGGATTTTCCACTGGGGAGTCGGTTGGCATTCAGTTGTCTCATTTAATTATCACTTCCCTGATTCAACCATTATTCATGAGCCTCCTCTTGTTCTGTGAGAGCTCCGAGCTGTGCTTGCCAATGTTGTGGCATATTAGGAGGCACAGCGTGCAGCAGGGGTGTGTGTGTGATAATGCATTGGACTGCTCTCCTGGCATGTTTTCTATCTGAACTCCCCCAGCTGCCAAAACAAAGCCGGGCTCTTATTCACAGCAATGAAATCCAATGGCATCCCACCATTGTGCTTGATCATGCTGCAATGACATCACCTCCTGGTTGCTTTGCAGAGGAAATGCTCTTTTGACATATTCATCTGCTCCTTTTATTCCTCTGCTCTTCTTGGAGGTGGGTTTGAACCTGATTCTCATTTTTTTGGCCAGCCTATATTTAGTTGAAAAATGTTATGAGGATTGTATTTAACCGGCGACACAGGGTCCTGCTTTCTTGCATAAGCACATTCTATTTTTCTGTACAGTATCTGTTCAAACATCAATGTAAGCATGAGAGCCATTGTTTTATACGCCCCCTACTATAAGAGGACACAGTGGCTTCAATAAAGAGGGCTTTAATAAAGCTGAATTGCCACACAATCATAACTTGTCATATATCACAGAACACAACATTAATAGTTTCTTGAATGATAGTTGTAATTATTACCCAGCTCAAAGGTACTCATTTTGTGAAAGGCAAAGCCAGTCCGCCTAAGAATCAAATCTGTGGCCCGAATACCGCTCATGATTCAGTCTCTAAGCGCAGAGGCCTCACTCAAGATGACTACATATCAGAAGATGCATGCTGTCTCCTTCAGTAGCATCAGGAGTAGACATGGCGACCAATCGCGACTCCGAGCTCCAGGGCATTATTTGTCAGGAAAAGCATTCAGTCACGACTGCCTTCCTGGCGATATTACCCCCCCCCCGCTCCTTACCAGGGAACCTCACTTTCCCACAACTCCCCAAATCCCCTATCTGCCAGCATTTGGCCCCACTGGAGGTCAGGACTTCTTTCCCCTGCTACTTTCAACCTCACATGCAGGCTAGAAGAAGCACATGCTCCACTCCTCTGGCGGCGCACTGCCGCGCCATCACACCACACTAACTGCTAAGGATGACCTGGAGCTACCAAACGTGCAGTGCGGACTTGGTGGCTGCTTTTGTCTGCCGTTTTAAAAGGTCCCCCCTTTTGGCGCCTACTTGGAAGGCAAATAGTAGTACCGTTGTCTGTACCAGACAGCATGCCAAATGATGCACATGGTCGTATTCCATGACAAAGCCTCAATAAGACCACATGCTGGCACATGCTAATTGCCTTACAGTACACTTGTCGCAAGATGACTACATTTCTGTTTGAGAATACAAACTCGAGACGAGACGTTAAACATATGCATTATTACTACAGGCTGCTGTTTTCATGTTCATAGAAATATAAGCGAGAGTTATTGGATTCAGGGCCATTTCACTGCGTAGAATGGTTTCTGTGATGCATGTATTCACATGCCAGGCCTACATTTTCTCTGTCCCCCTACCATGTGCCCCAGTGGAGCCTATCAGGAGAGAGCCCTGCCCCTTGTGCCATCTCCACCCTTCCCCACATATTTGAAATGACTCGACCTCCTAGTAATGGATGGACTGAGACCAGCGTTAGTCAATTTGATTGCTTGGCAGGAGGTGCCCTCTACGCACCCTTTTTTATTTCTTTTTGGGTTGGTGAATCCATTTAATATGCAGTGCACAGGGACACACCAAGAACACAACCGTGATACATGTTTGTTGAAAGTCTTTTTAAAATTAAATATTGGTTTGTGTTTTATTGGCACAGTATGCCATTTCATCATCCTGCCTCACTACCCCTAGATACTTTCATGGACCTGGATCTATGATGCATTGACCAACAAAGTCATGCTGTGGTAAAGAGGCAGCACAATTGCTAAATCTGTACTGTTGCAAGTTGACTGAGTACCCATTATTATTGTAAGCAATATAGGGTCAGCTTGACTTCACATAACCGACCCAGATATATCCCATATGCCTGCCTCATCCTGTTATGTTCGGTACAGTCGCACATGTCTAGAATTATCTTTTGCTCCCATCACATGCCAGTTTTTGCCATAATATGCTCAGGCATTATGAGAATTCATGCTCCATTACTAAGCCCATAGGCCCCACGGAACCACCTTTCCTTTAATTCACTATGCCTCACTTAGAGCAGAAACCCCTGCAGAAGACTTAAACCTTTGGCTTTCCATATGTTTTAGAGTACTACTCCCATCCGCCATAGACAGTTTATTTAATTGTGAGGGATCATGGAACTCATTGTCCAAAGCGTCTGAAGACTTGCAGACTATTGCCCCATAGGCATATATACACCGAAACACATCTGCATCGCCCAGCACATTGCAGCGACCCTAACATGGAAACATATTGGAGATTGCATTTGTACACAATTCACTCTTCCTAACATAGTACAGAGACTCAAAGGACTGCCTGTCAGAAAAGGCCCCCAGCATCACTGAAGCCAGATTACAAAAGATGACTTCATGCCACAAAATTATGTCTTACAAAGTATAGCTGGATACCTGCACACAGTGATATGTTGCATAAACACATAATCCCTCACTGATAACAAATGCCCTGCCCGTGGTATGGCCCAGAAAGCATCGTTCCTCACTCAGTGAAGCTGTCCTTATAATACAGGAGCACATATCCCAAAAAACTGTTTACTTCTTCAACCTCTAGTTCCCCAAATGCCCAGAATGTACTTTACCACCTTCTGTTCATAAAACCATACAAGATTACATGCCCATGATGTCCTCAGTGAGAATGCTAGCAGATACCTCAACAGGAGTACTTAACTATTTATCATAAGATGGATTGTGTCTCAGTACAGAGGCCCACATACGAGCTGGCATGTCAAAGAATGCTAATTTGCCTTATTCAGTATTAACACCTGGCAGGGAGTTCAATGAGCCTCTCAACCAATCAGAAAGCTCTCAATGCAGGCTACACCTCATGGTGTTGCCCTAGTTCCAAGTCTCCTTAGGAGCAGTGTAGGGATATCTATACCTAAGAAAAGTATACATAAAAATGAAAAGTGCTAGTTTAAAAACAAACATGTGAGGTACTGCCTGTGCACACCATCTGAAAAATACGACATGCGAGGGAATGTGCAATGTTTGCAGACCATATATACCAATTGTATATCTCCAAAGTTACTGATAAAGCCAAGAAAAGTCCTTGCAATTATTAGAAAGTATCCAGCAATTTATAAAAATGGAAGAGCTGTTCAATCTGAGATCAAAAGCACAGCATTTGAGAGGAGAGGAAAATGGAATGAGGGCTTGCTGTGTGTCTATTTTTCTTTACAGGACTGAACATCAGCTTTATATAAAGAAAACATACAGCGATATTAAAAATAATTTGGACAGACGATTAGTTGCAAAAATAAAGTAATAATGTTGCTGTGTTTTGTGGAAATGAAAAAGCAAGGGGAAAAGAAGATGTGACTTTAAAGACTGAAATTGTGAATGAAACCAAGTCGTAAATGGGCTTGCCAGATGCCTAACGCCATAGAAAAAGCATTATGACAACACCATTTAGAGGTGTCATAAATGCCCCAGCCCTCAGCTCCACACAAAACTGATACCAGATGCTCTGTTACCAGACAGAGAAACTGGAGATGCCATGTAATAGTTGGGAAATAAAACAAAAATGCCTATTTGAACTTTACATTTGGAATTACATTCTTTCTTGTAACTTCTGGATGGAAGGTCGAAGAGAGATCATTAAAACGTGTTCAGGGTGAAAGGTTTTATCAGCTGAATGTAAAATTATTTATTAAATGTTTATGTGAATATCTAAACTAGGCAAAAGAGCATAATGTTAGAACAGAAACGGCATGTGTCAGTGTTTTATAAATCCTAGCATCCATGCCGGAGAGCCTGTTATTTTGAGTTGGAAATAAAATGGTTGTGTAAAAACATTAGTTAGAAAAAGACAAACATCTATAACACACCCACCACACGTGGTGTTGCGATGAGAAATGCATCATGTGATTCGCGGGAGTGATGGAAATATGATTAACCGATTAGTAACATGATCACAAGTGAGGAAATATGTTTCAGAGAGTTACAAAATCTGCAATATAAAATCACATCAAATGGGAGGGAGACTTGGGGTAGAAGTCAATCTCATGAGACTGCCCTCTTCATTAATATGCCCAATGTGTGCAAAGGGGTTGGTTTGTGTGTGATGTCACTTTTGGAACACTGTCAAATCACATATATTGACCAATTATATTACAGATATGATACACATCTTTAAGGGAGTGGTTTCTGCTCTATGAAAGTTTAAACCCAAAGATACTGGACACTCACTCACGAACTGACTGGCTGACTGAAGAAGAGAAATGAGAATTGATAACAACAGAAAGGACAATGGAATAGATTGCTTTCTTATGGGCACATTTCAGATTAATAACAGAGCACTCTAAGTGAGGCCTAATTGGAGCTGAAGAGCAGGCCTTCTTCAGTGGAAAAGACATCAGATAGTCCCCAATACAGAAATAGGGAGACCAGGCAATTGTAGGGACCCTGACACCACCTTATTGACAGATGGACAACTGTTCCAGAGGGGGACGGTTAATGCAGCCCATATGACGGTACCCACCTGTTTGTTGGAAAGCCAAAAGAAATTCCTATGCAAGTGTAATGCCAAGGGGAAATATAATTTTGAGGGGTAAAATACGCTAAAGTGGAATAGATTAAATCCTGGCACCTTTCCTTTGTAAGTGTTGAGGGGCAGGGGTATATAAATAGACTGTAGCTCCTGAGAAGTTAGGGAATATTTCAGAAGTGTATGTGCTTCTGGAATTATACATCTAATAGCATGGGTCCTATGATCTGTATACTGGGAGATCTCCTGACTCCTTCTCTGTGCAATGATCACACACAGGAAACAAATTCCGAGAGCTAGAAGGACATCTAACTGTTTGCAATCTAGAAAAATTAGGTAATTGATGTCAGTTCCTAGTTACATCATGAAGCAGAATCTTGTTACTGGTGCTGATACATTTACATTTTAGAAAATTGGGAAAGGGTGATTAATAGCTACCTATTTTTCCTGCCTTTAAGTTGCCCACTGACAATGAGAAATCGACACTTTTACACCTTAATGCAATAGAAATACCACCAAAGCAAGTTTAGCAAACATATGCTTTCATTTAGTAAGAGATTCATATGCAGGAATATTAAGTATCGTGTCTGGCACATGCTGCGCACTTCTGAAATGTTAAAAGAGAGGGGGGATGTTTATTTGCCATAAATTAGAAGTAGATCGGTTTACATAGGAAGGGTTGGTTTGATTTAATTTGACTTTCTATAAAATGACAATTTTCTCCTGAACCTTCACACACTGTTCAACGCCTGGTCGATGTGTGCTCAGTATAAACCAAATGTACTTATGGTGATGCGTGTGCTTAAAAGTTTACTTTCATGTCAATGCCGTTTTGACTATTGTAGCTGACATTTCTTAGATGCATAATGTGCTAATATTTAAACTGATTGAATTGTTTAAATGTTTTTAATAAATACACCTTCTGTGCAGCCCTGTATGTTTTTTGTCCCAAAATGGGATGTAGGATGTTGGATATCAATGTTATTGAATTGGGGATCCCAGGTTCACTAAAATAAATGCATTAAACAAATGAACATTGTGCATGCCTGGTTTGGTCTGGGTGGACAATTCCACCAAACAGATTGTTAATTGATTAAAACATCCTACAAAACTAGAGGATGCCATCTTTCCTGCCAGGCAACAGATAAGTTATCCTGCACCCCCTGGTCCCCACCCTCAATAATTTCTACTTCCCCTCCCAGTCCCCAACCCCTGCCCCACTTACCTGTAGCTGCCTCATCCCTCAGCAGCGCCAGGAGCCCTTGCTGTTCCAGCACTTCCCTGCCACAGCAATGGCTGCTATGAATAGGGAGAAGGGACCACAAATAGTTCCCTTCTGTCTTTGTTTTGTAGTTTTTGCAAGTGGTCAGCTAATGGCCCAAGGCTCACTGTACCTCTGGCCCACAGCCATTACCTGACTGTTAATGCCCTCCCGCATTGGGGTATTTTGCTTAATTCAATACACGCAAACAGGAGGAAATATTAGTATATGCATTCTGCCACACAATACCCATGCTGCTAACAAACTACATTCATGCTCTGTAACACACCCTCTTTTACCCAGCGGATACCTCTCACAAGGAGAGGGCTGAGAGATCTGTCATTCTACCACTGATTATTTGCCTTTTTTATTTCTTACTTTATTAATTAAGGCATTCAAGCAGTTTTATGAAGCAGTGACCAAATCTAAACATACATCAGTGTGTTTTTCAGTGAGGAGCATAGGTAATATAACACATGCCACAAAGTTGCAAGGGCATAATTGGAGGCTGAGCCACTAAATTAGGGCTCGTCGAAATCTTGTAATGTTAAAAGAAAAGAACTCTAGAAAATATAACTTCAATGTGGAACGCCAAGGAACGCCTGCAGCAGTGTCTCCCTTCTCCCTCGTTCTGGCAACTCTGTGCTTCTTGGTCTCTCCACCTTCCTGGACTCGGCAGCATTACCTGGGTCTGGCTCTCCTCTGCCCAACACTTTCTCAGTGTGGTCCTGCCTTCAGGCACCTCAGGAAAGGGAGGCGTTCTCTTCGATGTGCTCCAACACAGGTTGCCATTGCCTGCCATCAAGCTGGCTCTCTCCTCATCTGCAGAGGCTCCAAACCGTTAAAGATTTTCTAGGGATCCAGAGAGGAGACACCATTGGTCCAGATGTGCAGGTAAGGGTGTTACTAAAACAAGTTCAGAAAGCAAGTCAGTTCTTTTTAAAGTGCCCTGCACATTAGGGTATCGCTCAGTCCCCATATATCCCATAAGCATTTTGAACTCTGAATGGGAGATGTAATAGCAACGTTGCTTGGGGATTCCTTGTCCCCTACGGAGGGGTCGCCCCCAGTGAGATCCCGCTTGCCCTGCCCTCTAGGGAGTGTACTGCATAGCGGGCACACCTCCTTGCTCTGAAAGGGGGCAGCTCCCCCTTGGGGAGAAGGGATGGATTCCCAGGATGATTCATCACACTGTCCATTCTATGCAGAGCTTCTGTTGCATCACAGAACCAAGGAACATTACTATTTTGGACCTGTTAACTGTCTTTTAGTTACAGATAGCCCCATGTAAACCTAACTCAGAACTTAAACCTGCTTCTTCTCAGCCAACCATCACCCACCTATCTCTCGCTCTCTCTTGATCAGCAGCCATTCCTCATTCTTTTCACTTGCCTATTTCTTCTACCCTTCATCATTTGTCTTGACTTCACTCTGTTCCTCCTTCTACTCACTCTTCTCCTTCCTTTCTTTTCATAGCCTTCAGACTCATCTTGGTGTAAATTCTACAACTCTTTCCGGCTTACCCACCTTCCTCCTTCTCCGTGCACCCACATCCCTCAAATAAGACGCTCCCGTGCTCTGGGATGTTTTCTGACCTTGTACCCAAAATTGCAAAGTTTGGTGAACTCGTGCATAGATTTAAAAGTTGTAAAGCATTGTAAAAAAAGGCACACAGCCTGAATGGCTAGGTGGATTTACTTTAAATTAAAAACCAGCTGGGCAACAAGGATGAGCCCAGTACCAAAATCATGTATATTTCTCATGGTGCAATGCAACAGGTGAGACTTTTCAGAAATGAGAAGGCACCATTTTGTTTCACCAATGTGAGCGGTTCTCAGGACAATCACATGAAAACAGATAACCAAACAGGCTCAAAATAATTTTATGAAGGTATAAGGGGATGTTTGCATTTAGTTTGTAACAGGAGCTATTGTGTAGTGTGAGAACGTCTCAGAAAGACTATTTCCTTCCTTTGATTTTCACCTTTTCACATAAAATGTACATTCTCATGATCTGTTTGCAAGAACAGTGACGTTACTGTGAGAAGTCAAATGAATATTGGAAGTGCTTCACAAGAATATAATTGTGGATACAATGATATTAGGAAGGGGTTAGGCAAAAGTTTGTTTCAGACTAGATGTGAGTAGACAGAAAGTAGAATTAGGGCACATTTACATTTTCAGAGGTACTAAATAGTTTCATTTTACTGCATGTACATCTTCTTGCGAGAATCAATGATATACTCACAAGAATCCTGAGTGCAGGGGTGCAGTGCTGACAATGGTGATTTCCCACAGGAGGTATTCCCATTATTAGCAAGAAAATAATCATGTCTCTATGGAATATTCTTCTGGGGAAAATATTACAAGTTTTGGGAGGATCATTTTAAAATGTCATGGCTTTGCAACGACGAAAAATGGCTTGGTGTGTAGCATATAAACAAACGGGGTTAGATATAGCATAACAACTAAGCACTGTAAATTCAGTGAAAAACCTTTAGTTGAAGTTATGTTGAGATGATGGCTTAAGGCAACACCACCCTTGAAATTTGCCAGCTGTTGGAAGCTGCACCAACTTAACCCTAAGCTCCTGTTAGCCCATGCGCACACTGTGAACATCATAAATGACATCACTGTTAACACCACATATAACATCATCTTTGAAACACCCTGGTCGATGTAACATAGGATAACTGTGTAGAAGTTATGTAGAACTTAGACCTATTGTAGCTCAAACAGGGCACTGACCATAAAGTGCCACTATTTGGTAAGCTTCACTTGCTATGTGTAAGAGCGATGAGAAGTGAAGAGGGGATGCAAACTCACCTAAAACAAAAGAAGAGAAGGGGCAGCTGACTTTACACAAGGGAACTGAATTAATTAAGCAAAGGGAAGATTTAATTTGGAAAAGAGTTCCTGTAGATTGAGAGATAAATCAGAAGTGCAAACCCAAAGTGTGAGAATTCTGGATAAGGAGTGCAGAAACAGGATGAAGGGTTATGCCAGTAAACAAGTAGAGCAAGTTCGCCTAGTGAAATGTGATATTTAAGCCAAGGGCAGGATAACTTAGACATAATTCATATGCGACCAGTAGTTAGCCAGGAGTCTATACCTGAAAGGTGATGGGACCCTAAGGATGGGAGAGGATAGCATACAGAATGGAACTGCAAAGGCAGAAAGTGTGGTAGGATTATTCAAGATAGGTAGGATTAAAGTTAAACCAAGTGTGTAAACTGGCAAAGGCTTAGAAGACTTCCAATGGTGTGTGAGATAGAGGGAGAGACAGATAGAGAAAGAGAAAGAGAAAGAGGGAGAGAGATAAGAACAGTGTGTACACGTCTTCTAGTGGGATAACAAGAGTAGCGAGAGAGTATAGAATAGAGCTGAAAGGTTTGTGACTCCAGCTATAGCTCTCTTCATTGTTTACTCTGGAATATTTTGGCTCTCTCCTGAATAAGATCGGGCCGCTGAGGCATTGCATTAGAAGTGTTCATTCAAAGTTGGCTGTTTCCCAAAAAGATAGAAACGACTAAGTGAAAAGTATCTTTGCTTCACAGGTCATTGAAGTCTCCTGATTTAACGCAACTGTTAACTAAGTTACTTTGGAGACTTATGGTTGATGACTTTGTACATTAGAGATTCTCTTTGGCGTCTTGAAAATGTATTGTATTTTTATTGTCAGCCAGAATAGCAAGTGAGAAATGGAGAATTGTGTTCATAACAAGAGTGACTGATTTATTTTGCTGTATTGAATTTCTGAAGTTTGTTTGCCATTTTTATCTTAGGTTCTGCGCCCATTTGCGACTCCAGTGGAAATCTGAGAACTAGACACAGCTGGCCTCAGTTCACTCTGTCCTGTAAACTGAAAATCCATACTTCAGGAACAACACACCCTAGACATGCAAGGGGTTGGGCCTACACAAAAGACATGATATAATGTGAACCTACAACTTGGTTTATCCTGAAGTGTGCACCTAGGCCTGACACGTGCAACGTTTCTTGTCATGCAACACGAAAGCTACAAGCCCGGTGTGATGGATGGGGAACCGTTTTCTCTCTTGACCTGGCCTTCTTGTTTCTGACACATGGTATTACAAACAATACATGAACAGCCTATGGGAACATACTGTCAGTAGTCCAATTGTTAACAATACAATGGGCCTCATTACAATTTTGCCAGTCCGCAAACAAGGGTGCCGGTAAGCTCCCATATGGGAATGGTGATTAAAAAATGTACCGTCGCCGGACTTCCCGGCCGCCGGACTTGTAATAGCCCGGTGGCACCGGTGCCGGTCAGGTGCTGGTAAATTATAACGGGTCCGGCGGCAATCCGCCGGTAGCACCGGCAGGGTTACCACAGGACCCATAATAAGGTCCAATGTGTGCATATATATTAACATCTGGTGGCAAGCTACCAATTCCATTTCTGGAAAGGTTATGGAACTGGCGATGATCAAAATTAATTTGAAGGGGAAAAAACGAATGTGATTCTAATACATAGTTTGATAGAGTTAAAGATCTTGTATTGACTCTGCTCAGCTGGTTTGGGAGGGCTAAAACCCTAGGTAGACAAAGCTGTCTACTTTCTCTAACAGATCTGACCCAAGCTGCCATTGAAACATAGTTGTTTTTTTCTTTTTTTGTACAGTGCATTACTTCAGTGTTAGAAAGATGTACTTTAAGTGAGTGGGATGATGCAAACTTTGTAAAAGCATTAATTAGTTGTTGTAAGCCAATCTGCATGAAATCAAATATCAGGAAATCATCAGCAGACATCTTAATTAAAATTTCTCTGCAACAATAGGGTTCTGGTTAACCTAACTTCAGCTCTTTGACCAGTTTGCCAATGTAGATGTTAAATAGCATGGAACAGAGAATAGATCATTGTGAACTCCATGGGAGGATGCTATTTGTGGTGATATAGAGTCCTCAATCTTCTGTCACATAGGACCACAGAAATTCACAGACAAATATAATATATTTAAGATGTTTTATTAATGTTTTAAAGAACTACTCTGGGAAGAGTAGGTCAGTTGAAACTAGTGGCTCCCAAATCATCTCTCAGACTCCCACTTCCTAAATTGTATATATTGGACATTGTATAATCCGCCAAATACCAAACTGGGAGAAGATTTTTTATAATTGTTTGTAATATTTTGTGTTACACTCCTGTGTGGCCTTCTTCACTGAGTCAGAGGCAAGAAAATGGGTACTGCGAGTACCACGCTCTTTGGAGCTTGGAATTTGTATTGATTGTCAGTATGATGAAGCTGCTAATAGTCAAAGGTCAAACACTTCTTTGAATTCCTGGGGCTTAACCATAGACTAAAGTGACCAGTAGCTACCGTTACCACCCAATTTTGAATGTTCAAAATTTATAAGCAAGGCCACTAATTACCAGAGCCCATCTATATTACAAGCAGTGGAGCCACAAGCACTTTTGATTTTCTTTTGCTATAATGCCGACGGGAAAGCTTTAAGTGTGCAGCTAAGAGAGAGCTGCGAGAAAGCTGCAAGGAAGCTGCGAGGAAGTGAAAATTAGAGAATAGCGAGGAGGCCGTGCAGCTATAGAAAAAAGAAAAAGCCAGACTCACAGCTAGACTCACAGTGCACGGATAGTAAAAAGAAGGATAGTGGCAGCTGAATCTGCAGTTTTTAGCAGCTTAGACATTGCTCTAAAACGCAAATCTGCAAAACTAAAAATTGAAAAACCACAAGACTGAAACAACCATAGGCCCACTAGCTAGTGGGCCCGGTTTTAAGTTTCCTGATTTGAAATTAATATTAATTTCCAGGTAGTGGGATGAGCAGATTACACACTCACCCACCACTATGCCACATAACCACTGGAAACACTGAAGCCACCGGAGGTGAGGAACTCACACTTGCGTACCACCAACTTTGTTAATAGGCCCTTGTTAGAGGCTCCCATCTCCCGGCTCCCAGCTCATGGCACACAGCACCCGGCGTGAGGCTTGAGGCTCGAGATTCAAGGCTTCAGAGCTTCAGGCTTCAGGACTCTAAGGGTTCTGAAGGAACAGCTCCATTAGAGAAAAGCACCTATGTGCGTGTGGTTATACAGCGTCAAACTGCAATGCACTGTGCAGGCAGAAAACAATGAGAACAGCAAGGCAGCCGCTTCCCATGCTACACCTCATCATATTTTTGCATGTGTTGTTTGAAGGGGAGGTCCTAGAGATTTAATTGTTTTAATAAATATTCAGGTTGAAAAGCTTTATCAGCTGAATGTAAAATATTTGTTTTCACATTATGTTAAATATTTAAATTAGGCAAATGTGCATAGTTCAATGCAGAAATGGTGCATGCCAATGAGTCATATATACTAGCATATGTGCCGTCAAACCTGTTATTCTAAAATACAAAAATAAACAATTTTTGTATAACAGTATTAGTGTGTAAAAAGTAAACATGTGTAACTCATACATAACACGTGTGCCGAGATTAGACTAGCAACATTTGATTCGTTGAGTGACAGTAATCGGATGAAATGATTAGTAACATATTCTCATGTGAGAAATATGATGTTTTAGAAAGTTACAATTGTTTCATTTCAAAATATTTTAGATGACATCACATCAAATGGGAGGGAAACTGGGTTTAGAAGTCATTACCATGAAACTGCCCTCTTAATTAATATACCAAATGAGTTCGGAGCAGATGGTTTAGTCTGATGTCAATTTTGCAATTCTGTACAATCACATACTCAACCAATTTGATTAAAGGAATGATACAAACCACACAAGGGTAGGGTTTGTGATCTATAAAAGTTCAAACCCATAGATTCTTGGGAGAAACACTCACTGACTCACGCATTGACTGGCTGACTGACAGAAGTGACTGAATTTCTGGTCTCATTGCAACAGAAACCTGTTAACTTAAGTTGTGCACAGCCCACAAATGGGAATGGGCGCTTTTGTTACATTTGAATTACATAGTATTGATACTACAACCTCATAAGGAGATACTTACCTGTGCACAGGAGTCTACAGTTTTACGGTTTGAATTTGGAATTGTAAGTGACTGAGTGATAGTGGTAAAATAGGAGTAAGAAAAGTTTGCATTTCTGTTTAGTGAGAAATTTGGAGTTAAAGTGCTACATTTTAAACAGAGATGTCTGACAAAGCAATGCCTATGGTTAACACCTGTGCTCTTTCAAAGTTATATTTGAAAGGGGATTGAACAGCTATAGACATTGAAGAAAGAAAGAGTGAACTGATTAAATACATTGTGTCTGTGGGTTCAGTTATTTGCTATGAACAAGGTCCATTAAATCAGTACCTAGATAGTCTATATATGATTTCAACTGTCAACAAGGCGATCTTTAAACTGATATGCCTCTTAGCAGCCCTTTATTTTTAGCTCCTATTGGTGGCGGGAATGTTAACAGAGAAGTCTGCTAAGATTAAACAGTGTCAAGAAGCAGCCCAGAACAAATTTGCAGAGCTGTTGATCGGCAAGCAATTGTGTAATGACAAATTAGAAGACATTTTGAGCTTGCAAAAAACACTGAAAGAAAATTGTGTTTCGGCTTTGCAACAGTAAAATGGCATTGATGCAATGCAAGATGGCATCAGGAGATGTGGTAATGCGCTGCAGAACCAAGTGACAGCATTTTTAAGTCTACAAGACACTTACAACCAGTTTATGGAAGCCAAAAATAAACTTCAGGCAAAATATAATGACCAGTCTGTGCATAAAAATACCTTGTTAGACAACATTCTGATAGAGAATTAGCGCATTGCGGAATTAAAGCAAAAACATATTTCATTCTCAAAGAAGTTGATTGCAAACAGAATTCGATCAAATTAACCATAATTTTTTGTGTCATAAAACAACAGAGAGATTAGCTCAGACAAGAACAAGATGCTCTAATCCATAAGAAATGTCACCTGAATCAAAAAGTTAATCAGGCACAAGAAAATGGGTGTTTGAGCCAAGTCTCTACCCTAGCACTAGCCAAAGTAAAGGATGCAAATTTGCGCCAACAGCACATATTGGAGCAAATGGACAATGACCTAAAACAGACAGTCCTAAAAAGAGTCTTTTGGAAAAGAAATGCTGCACTGGCTAGAGAAAAATCATGAAAGGTCTAGTGTAATTCAAACTTGCCAGCAATTAATCTATACAAGAGGAATTGCAAGTTAAAGAGTACTTGTTAACTTCCCATAGCAATGTGCTCAAAGCAAATGAGGCTAGTATGTGTGATTTGAGAGAACAATGAGTCCATTATAAGTAGGGGTGAGTGATATTTTCTCCCACGAAGCAAAATGTGCGGATTCCACACTGGAATCCGCGTCTGCTTGTTACGCGTAATCAGCATTACAGTTTCGCCGCCACTGAAATTTCACCTGGCTTTGTGTCGTTTCATGCAAAGCATGGTGTTTTGTTCCAATGGTAGTTTCGTGTTGCGCAATGAGATACTTTGCACAGGTCTTTTTTTTCGAACCATGCTAGTTTTGTGCAGCGATATGAGCAACTTCATGCAGGTTTTTCTGAACTGTGATAGTTTTGTGTATTGCCATGAGAAAGTTTGCATGGTTTTTCAATTTCGGTGAGGTTCCCATAGCGACCCGAGAAACTTTGTGCGTGTCTTTATTGATCTGTGGTAGTTTCGTGCAGTGGCACAAGACATTTTGTGTGGGTCTTTTTCGATTCGTGGTAGTTTCATTAAGTGGCATGAGAAACTTTGTGCAGGTCATTTTCCACCTGTGGTTGTTTCACACAGCAACATGAGAATCTTCCACAGGGCTTATTTTAGATTCGTACTAGATTTGCGTTGCAGCACGAGGAACTTTGCACGTTTTTTTCAAACTGTGCTAGGATAAATGCTAGAGTCTCGCGAAGGCACAAGAAACCTTGGGCTGCTCTTTTCGATAGACGGGCTGGTGGAATGGCAGATTTGGGCAAAACAGATTGAAATCTTACACATTTTGCTACTGCAAATTACAGAAATGGAATTTAACCATCCCTAATTATAAGCATAACATTATTACTTAAATGGAGAAAAATAAAAAATGAAGCCAGGAAGTAAGGGACTATATCATGGCCTTACAAACATACAACAGATAACCACAGGAGAGAGGTGTTTTGGACAGAGGTAGTATTCCCTTCCGCACTAGGGCTCATTATTCTAACCTAAAACTTCTCATATGTATGCTGAGGGATCCAATATGCCTGATGCCTCTAGAGAATAAGCAGCAGCGAGGTGTATAACTTTACCTCTCCCAAATATTTCTGAGTGAAGCATTTCTAATCAGACATAGATGACTTCTCACCCTTACCAGAGGGAAGCTGGAGGGTGGCCCACTCAGCATGTCAGGAGTGGACAGGAATGGAAATGAAAATACATCTGGACCTGAGGAAAAATATCACTAAGAATTGAAAGACCTAGAGCCTCATTACGACCCGGGCGGTAAGGGAATACCGGTACCGGTAAGGGCACTGGTGCCGGTAATCCCTTACCGCCCTATTCAAGGTCCCTTTGCAGGTCCTCCCTTAACGCCTGGTTTTACCAGGCGTTAAGGACATGACCCGCAAAGGGACTTTGGAGCTAATAACGGTACCGCAATTAGCAGTACCTTTATTAGCGCCTTCCCCATTCCCATTGAGCACTATGGGGGCTCACTGGGAATGGGGAAGAGCCATGGTGAATGGGGAATTACCGCCCCTGCCAACCTTGGAATGGGGCGGTAATTGCTCCATTCACCATGGCGGAATCGGTAAGGTTTTGGAGGCAACCATGGCACAAATAGCGCCATGGTTACCGCCTGGGTCGTAATGAGGCCCCTAGAATTGCAGAAAATGATACTACAGAGAAATCATTTAGACCAATTGTCTGAGAAAGAAAGACAAAATCTTCAGCTCAGGAAATACATTTTAGAGGCCTCTTCACATCTTGGAGACTGGAGAATCCTTCTAGGTCATCTAGGAGAATGACAGTGTTTCTTTTCAACCCTCAGAGGAAGAAAGCCACTATTATCCTATCTCTAAAAAGGGATCCTGGGAAAATATCCTAGAGAAAACAACAAAGGGAGGAGCCTGCGTCCCACACATCTAAAATACATTCCCAACATCAGAATTGTGGGGAGGGCCCAGATGATGATAGGGAATGGCGTTCCAGCAGTAGCTCAGACTCTGAGGGAGAAAGACTCAGGTTCAGAGGGGCAAGAAGGGCAGATCTCACAAGAGTTTCATCAAAGACCCCATAAAAAAAATAAAAGCCATCAAAGGTTTTTTGACCCCTTATTAGAAAAAGGCAAAATAGTCTGTGTAGGAACATCTAGATTTGTATGACCAAATGATGTTCTCATTTGGAATAAGGGGTGACCTCTATAACATGGAGTATGCAAAATGGATGTTCTCTCCTGTGTTTTCCAGCTTCTTTGCTGGGTTGCAGCATCAAAACCCCCTTAAATAGTCTACTTTTCTAGACACAGAAACCACCAAGAGATGCGTAAAGTTGCATACAGTATGGTGTGGGTGAGGACCAATCTCCAAGTATATTTGCCCATGAATTGATGCATGCATTGACACCGACTTCTTGGTGGGTGAATACCAACAGTATGGAGTTCATGACCTCATTTTTCATGCACTTCCAAAATACATGGATACCCAATTAGTGAGACACTTAGATGATTCAGGGATTCTCAAATGGGTAACTTCATAGCCTAAAAGGGTTTATGAGGTTCAAAAGCCTACAGAAAAGAAAAAGAACCCCAAAACTCCTAAACCACTTAATGCACCTAGCGCCGCAAAAATGGCAGAGGTGACGAGTGCTCCTCCTTTAGATCTGGAGTCAGGAGGGGGGGTCAAAGAATTATCCTCCTACTACCAAACAGAATGACCAACAAAGGTCATTCTGTTTGGTAGACCTCATTACCCGCCCAGTTCCAATCGAGCGATGATGGACCCGCCTGCCAAAATACTGACCCATCTGAAACCAGTACGTATGTAAGTCCAAGATGCATGGGTACTAGATCCATTGTGGGCTACAGATACACTCCACCACAATTTACCCCAGGAAATCCTAATTAGATTTTCTCACAGGAAAGAAATTCAGCAACGCTCCCAAATCTGAACGTCTTAATCCAAATTTTAAAAACCACTTGCCTCCTTTTCCACCTGATTTTCAGGACACTAGATTCCAGAATCAAAGGGAGTGGGAGACCCATAAATCAAGGTGACACATGTAGTTGCCAACGATACCAGAGTTACCCTCTCAGGGATACACAAATGTATGACCAAAGACCTCCCTCTGGTTCTGAGGGAGGAGAAAAGATTTCTAAATTTGAGTGACGGGTCAAGCAATTGACAGAGAACATTGTACAGATGTTGATGGCCTGACAGAACCCTCAGATAGTCAACTTTCTCCAAAATGCTCCAACGTCTGCCATATGTGCCCTGGGGAGACAATGACTAGACATAAACAATCCTGATAACAGCGTCCTAGTGGAAGAGGAAAAAAGGTTATGGAGGAAAAGGCATGCCAACCCTTTGAGAAAGTTTCCTTTCTGTCCCAAAAAAAGGACCTCTGAATTAAATAAAGAAATGCCAGTAACTAATATCAACAACTGTTTCCACTTGGAAATAGACACAAAAGAACAGAGATAAGTAGCACATTTCCACAACATTTTAAATAAAATAGTCACCATTGAGAGAGAGGCGAACATAGAAAACCTAGTAAAGAAAGCCTTCCCTTTCAGAGATGGTGTGACCCCAGCTAACGAAAAGTGGGTCAAAATAGACAACCCTGATTCGATAATATCAAAATTGGGATGGAGAGGTGCAAAGAAATCCATAGATACAAACGTCAATCAGAAAAAAGAGAAACTATAAACAAAGAGTCCAGAAAAAGTAGCGGTTCCCTCCCTCAAGGATTTGGAAGATTGTCCTCTGAAAAAAGAAGAAAGAGTGTGTGGAAAGGGGGATATACCTACTCCATATCTTATCTCCAAATGTGTGTTTATTCTGACAGGTTCCCGAGCCAGCTCACGTGAACTTGATCTCAAATAAGGAAAATAAGGAAGTGCATACATGTTGGCAACCCAAGTTCAAGTTCTAGAAAGAATTCACATAAAAAAATACATGACAAGCTGTCTAATAACTCACACTTTCTTTGTAAACTAGAGTTTAAAGAAGGTGTGTTCTATGCTCCTGTGCAGATACCATGTCACTGTGAGTTATCTGCTCTGGTAGACACAAGGTCAACTTGGTTTTAAAACAAATCTTTGACAAATTGAACCTCGGAAGGATGGAAAGTCATAAAATGACTCTCAAATCTCTTCAGGAGATTTTCAAAACTTTTATGGAAAGGATATTTCCCTCAATGTGATTGTGGATCCAGAAATGAAAAGGAACCCAGTCCTCTGGACCCAAACAAGCCTTCCAATCAAGGTGAAGAGGGGTGCCAATTATAACAACCTGAATGGCACTTGTAATGTGATTGAGGGACACCCAAACAAAATTGAATTTCATTTTCAGAATAATCAGGTTCCAGAGCTCATCCTTATCTCAGGAGGAGAACATAACAGAGAGGGGACATACTCAAACACCTAAAAATGTATCTCCCCAGAGCAAATGGTCTTCCACATTGAACAGGTTCGACAATCAGGAGAACCCCAAAGAAATCCAAAGAAATCCAAGGTTCTCCTGAAAACAGTCCCAAAAACATATTCACAATTTGACCGACATCCAGAAAAAGGGCAAACACGTATTCTTCCCCATTTAGAGAAATGGAGGGAAATATCCAGTGTTCTCCAGAATCTGTCTAAACAATGGAAAACGTTTCGTAAGCGAAGCACTGTATCGGGGACTTAAAAAAGATCACACCATTCCCTCTTTTAATTTGACAAATAAATGGGAAGTTAGTCTGGAAAACAAATATTGTAAACATATACTACCTAGCAGGTCTATGATAAACGTTTGAATTGGTGATAAAACTATTGACCATAATTTTTGAATCATTAGAGATGTAATTTCTGTATTTTATCTGGGTAGTGACATTTACCATCGTTTTGCAATTCATTTGGAATTTATTGATAATAATGTTTGGTCAAGAAATCACAATGGTGCAAAACCAGAGTGAACTTTCTGTAACATAAAATCACAACATAGGGTATCAATCACTTGAGTCACTACTTAAATTTAAGAACCCCTCAAGTCTGTGTGAGTTGCAAAGCCTCCTTGGACTGACTATTTATAGTCAAAAATGTATTGGGGGTTATGCAGCAATCACTTGACCTTTATTCCTCTAATTGATGATTCTGTCAGAAGCGGCCGTTCTGAGTCTAAGATTGAGAGACTGAGAGAGATTACGGTGCGGCTTGACAGTCTTGCTACGTCCTGAGAGGTGCTGAGAGGTCCGTTCCTCTAGTCCTCCAGCCTCTCTGTTCTACAGAGAGCAGTGAGTGAGCTGGGTGCTGGGTGCCGGGTGCCGGTACTGCACCTGCTGTTTGGTTCTTCCTCATCCAGCCCTGTGCCCGTGAGCCGCAAGTCCTTACGTCTGCCAAGGAGCTCGGGTGAGGAGGGAGAAGAGGAGGATTACGTTACGAAAGGGAGCCGCGGGAGCCGTGGGACATTGTGGAGAGAGGGGGCTGCCTGTTGTTTGCTGCCGGGAGCCTTTGCTGTGTGTGTAGTGTTGTGAACAGGGGAGTTGCTAGGTCTGGAAAAGACCCGGGGCTAAGCTGATGTCGGAACTGTTGGGACTGGGGGCTAGCTAGTCTTTTGGCTGTAGTTCCTGAGATTCTATCCGGGGCTACAACCAAAAGATCAGGGGCTATAGCCCCCGTAGCCCACCCCCAGCAACGCCCCTGGTTGTGAACACAGAACACAGAGCTCTTACGGTAAAGAGCGCCCTCCTTGATTTTTCTTAGTTTCCCTCTATCTCTCTAGCAGCTCTTGTCTAGATACTGCCTCCTCCCTCCACCCTGAGTGGCTGAAAGGTGGTAGATAGGCGATAAAGGTGGTAAAAGGAATCCATCTAATATAACATAACAAAGTTTATTGCTTTTTGGGCCCAGTGCTACGGTTCACCCAGGATGCTAAGAGTGTCATTGACCATTTAAGTAAGGTCAGTTTTGGTCTGTCGGGAGCAGCTGTCAGCTCTCTTCGTGCTTGCAGGCAGTGCGGCTTGACGGACTCGCTGAGTGGTGTGGAGGGAGAGTGCGGTGGGCCATTAATTGCCCCAAAGTTACCACATCCACACCCTTACTTTGTTGTTGCCCCCTTATACCTCTCTTGTAATGCCTGGGAAAGTTGCAAGCTGTGGCAAAGCAGGGGGCAATCAGAGAAAGAAACCCTATGGTCTGCATTCTACCAAACAGCCCACTGAAGCCAGTACTGAAAAACAAAATAATGGTAAGGAGGGTGACATTGGGTCGAAAGCTCAAGAAAAATTGAGCCATAAAAAAGGTCCATTGGATGCCTTCTTTCCTGCCAAAAACCCAGCCCAGGAGTCATCTTCACCCCATTGGACTTAATATCTCAGTTAGTAGAGGCTGACAGTAGTTATTTACTGTTGGACCTGGATAATGACTCATTATTACAGCTATGCTATGCCTTACAGGACCGGACGTCTCCCTCTGTGGGTGGGAGGAAAGAAGAGGCCATGGAAACAGCTCTGCCTCAGTTGCAATCATCTCCTCCAGCAAAGGAGCACCAAGTCCCCCCTTCATTAGGAGATGAGACAATTACGGGATCTGTGCTTCTCATAGGGATGGTGGGGGCCACCCCTCCTGCCATCGAAATAGAGGATACTCCTCAGTCTGCTGGAGGGGAGGCAGCCAGATTATCTGCCATCCCAAATATGTTTTATGGTACTGTACCACCTTCAAGTACTCTTACAGAGGAAACATATAGTACACATGAAGCTTCTGTAAATCATAATAATGCTATTTTAAATTTTGCGGTCAAAATCTTATTAAAGTTGTGCGGTACTATACATGAAGACCTGAAGCTACAAGGGGTTGCAATAGCAAATATACGTGAACACCTAATAACTCTAAATTCACCTAAAGAAAGGGCAACCACTGCTCTACGGGAGACCGCCTCCCAAAAAGTGTTGTAAAAGAACTGTCACAAGACTGTGTCGTAAAAGGGCTGTCTCAAGACTGTGCCATCGTGGAACCAAGTGTTGGGTGTTTGGACTTGGCACCAACTCCATCCCTTGCTGACTTAATCAAGGGTTCACTAGATATAGGGCCTGTAGTCAACCCCCAGGTAATGCATCCCAAGCAGAAAACACTAATGGCCGTTAAGAAGAACTCCTGCGTTCAGCCAATATTGTGTGATAAACTGGAAGTGAATCACCCTACACTAAACTCAACTTTGCGACCTGGTAGCTCTAATATGTCAAAAAAACAACATAAAAGAGCTGCAAGACGCAAAAGACGGATAGGCACAGATTGGGGGTACACTTACCAGTTGGCTGATTGAGGAAGGACCGGCCTGTCCAGTGTCCATTCGGGAGGAGGACTCAGCTACAAAACAGGAGCACCTGGTTTGTAACCATGTAACAGGTCCAACCGCACCACCACAGGTGCTCCAGCCCCCACTGGCCGTTATTAATATGGTCCCTGGTAAAGCGGATGCCCTTCCTGCTGATCCCCCCCATGCTCAGTCTCCCCTTCATACTATTGTGGTGTTACCACAAAGAACTTTGACCATCACCCCTAAGGCAGCCGCAAATGGACAGCAGCTGAATCGTGCTTCACTTCTGTTATTGTTCAGCAAGTTTCCTTCTCTTAGGATACTCAATTCGGGTGACTTTGATTTTGTGGAACCGTTGCGTACATTGAACATTAAGACCACCAGAGTTCATTGTAGTCTACCGGAGACCACAGCACTTATTAGATCACACTCGGCATCCCTGGGTCACTTGGGTTATGATCTAGATATCCCATTAAGTACGGAAATTACGGAGGAAGGATGTGCCAAATGTAATTGTTCTAAACTTAACCCAGTGGTCCCTAAGGGTGATCTGAAGCCAGTTGTCAAATACACTGATAAACAAGGTTGGGAATGGTTAAAGAATATGATTTCTACAAATATATGTTCAGATTGAAGTTGGTGAATCGTGAGCTGGAACACTAGGGGGTTCAGCCATTGGCTTAATGGAGACAGTGCCCAGGAAATAATGTTTTCTCATGAGATTATTGTGTTACAAGAGACCTGGATTACCTTTAAGGTGCAATTTGATGGGTATGTGACTTTTCAAGCAGAGGCCACTAAGGGGGAGCTGGGACGCCCCAAGGGTGGTCTCTTAATAAGCATAAAGTCGATTTATAACCCGAGACTGGTAAATAACCCCAAACCTGGTGATAATGTGCTAGCCGTGGCAGTGACTATAAAGGCGAAGGGTGAAAAGGAACAAGACTTGTTAATCGTAGACATATATGATCCCCCAGGAACTTTGAAAACAGAGTCTATCTTTGAGCAACTGGACATTGTTCTAACGAACTAGGTGAAAGATGACGAAAGTAATCCTATTATTGTGTGTGGGGATTTGAATGCGAGATGTGTAGATCTAGAAGGTTGTGGCAAATATGAGAATGCAACTGATTATCGTTGTATGCCATAAGCAACTTCTAATACCAAAGGTAAGGCATGGGTTGTAACGCTCACCTGATTCTCACAGAGGCGCCGGTCTTGACTGGGCGACTACCGTATCTTCAAAGGTGATGTGTAGCACCCGGTTGGCTCTTTGGGCTGGACCTCTGTGCACTGTATGCCTGACGTGTAGAGTAAGATGTCTGCAGATAGAAAATATGGGGTTAATGAACTGGGGTTATTGGGGTGTCCCTATCGCTTTCCTCTTCTCCTCTCCTGTAGACCCCCAAAGGTTAACGCTCTCACCTTAGGTAAGTGAATGCCGAGCTCTCCATCTGCCTCGGGGCAGGGTGCTGTAACCAGTTTCTTCACTGGATAGGTAGCGCAGGCCTCTTGACTTCAGAGGACTGCTGTCCGTCGTTTACTGCACGAACGGTAAGTTTCGAGTCATTCAAATGTCTTTAAAGTCTTTAGTAATGATGTCTCTTGTTTTGCAGGGTTCCGGCGATGGCGGATGACGGGCTGAAGTGAGTTGAAGATGGAGCCCGTGTGATGAATAGAAGCGCCTGGAAGCACGTAAGTAAGCGCTTGTTGCCTGCTTCACTATGCGCTCTAACTGTCTTTTTATTTTGCAGGTACGAGTTCGGAGCGGCTGCAAGGTGCGGGAATACCCACTGGATTAGATGTGGAAAGGAGTAATGGCACGTGAGTATTAAAGTTCCCCAATGTCTTTAAACGCACCTTGTTTTGTCTTTCAGATGCCGGAATGCAGTGTGAAGACCTCCGGAGCGCACGAAGAGTAGGTAAGCCTTTGCCTTTCAGATGCCGGAATGCTAGCCTGTTCTTTCTTGTCTTTATAGGTGTTGCTGAAGACTGGATTCAGGATGGTAAGCCTTTGCCTTTCAGATGCCGGAATGCTAACCTGTTCTTTCTTGTCTTTATAGGTGTTGCTGAAGACTGGATTCAGGATGGTAAGCCTTTTTCCTTAGGCCCAGGACCGGATGCAGAAGACACGATGAGCGTTCTGCTGCAGAGGTTGCAGAATAACGCAAAGCAAGATTCATCCACCGGGTGTGGTTTAAATAGCCTCCTGTAGTGCTTAGGTGTCTCCTTCCACAGCCACGCCTAAGTAAGAAAAGAGTTCCTGGTAAGAAAAGAGTTCCTGCCTTCCAGAAGAGTTCCAGTGTTCTGAATCTAGGGAGTGGCTCCAGCCCCACCCAACAGGAAAAGTAGTTCCAAACAGAAGAGGATCAGAGGCTCAACTGGCAGGCAAGTAAGCAGCATGGTCTGCTGAAGGTAAGTCCACCCAAGCATTATGAGCCCGGCGCTTCCAGCGCTGGGACTGGGCATATTTATGAGCCTGGTGCCACTGGCGCCAGGACTGGGTCCAAAAGGTCCCAATTGGGACTGGTTGGCACTCAGAACCTGGGTTATGGATCTGCTTCCAAGGGAGTTGGGAAAACCCTGACCTTTTGGAAGCAGAGATCATGACAGTACCCCCCCTCAAGGCCCCTCCCAAACCGGGCTTCTCCGGGGGTTTTGGCTTGTCAGGAAATGTTCGGTGAAATATTTTGATTAGGAGAGGAGCGTGGACATATTCAGCAGGTTCCCAGGATCTCTCTTGGGGGCCGTAGCCTTTCCAGTCAATTAGGTAGAATAGTTTAGATTTGGAGATCTTGGAGTCCAGAATGCTTTTGACTTCAAACTCGAGTTCTCCATCCACTAGGATAGGTTTTGGAGATTTGGTTAGTCGGGTTTGAGGTTGCACGGGTTTTAATAGAGAGACGTGGAAGACCGGATGTATCTTCATGTGCGGGGGCAAGTCCAACTTGACCGCTACTGGGTTTACTATGGTAGTGATGGAATAGGGACCAAGGTATCTTGGGTTGAATGTGCGTGGCCCTTTTAGAGATAGATATTTGGTGGATAACCAGACTTGATCCCCTACTTGATAGTGAGGGGCTTCCTTCCGATGTTGATCTGCTCCTTTCTTGTATTGTTCTTTAGCCCTTTGAAGGTGAGAAACAGCTTCCTTAAAGGCTTGGGTGATTGTAGAATGCAGGTAGTCTACTGCTGGTGTTTCAAGATCTTGGAGGGGATCCAACTCCGAGGTTCGAGGGTGACTGCCGTACAAAAGAAAAAACGGGGTTTTCCCAGTTCCCGAATGGACAGAGTTATTGTAGGCATACTCGGCTATCCAAAGGATATCTTTCCAAGTTTTTTCAGTTTGTTGCAGCATGCAGCGTAAATACTGTTCCAGAGTTTGATTGGTCCTCTCGGTTTGTCCGTCGGTCTGAGGGTGGTGACTGGTCGATAGTCTCACATCAATTTGAGCCGACCGACAGCAACTTCGCCAAAAATGAGAAATAAATTGACTACCTCGATCCGAAATTAGAACCGAAGGAAAACCGTGCAGTCGGACGATGTTTCCGAGAAATTCTCGGGCCAGAGTTGCTGCTGTTGGCAAGCCTTTGAGCGGAATGAAATGCGCCATCTTGGAGAATAAGTCCACGATTACTAGAATCGTATTGTATCCGGAGCATGGAGGTAGATCGGTGATGAAGTCCATAGAAAGCGTATGCCAAGGGCGAGGTGGGATGTCAATAGGGCGTAAGAGGCCTGCTGGTCTTTCCTTTTGACTCTTGTTTTGGGCGCATACTCCACAGGACATTATAAAGTCTCTGATATCTTTTTTCCAAGACGGCCACCAGAAGTAGCGCTTGATCTTTTCTGAGGTCTTGGCTATACCGGGATGACCTTCCATTAAAGAGTCGTGATACCAAGAGATTACTTTTTTCTGTAAATCTGTGCTGGGTAGGTATAATCGTTCTTGGAAATACAATAAGTTGTCCTTTACTGCAAAGTCCTTTCCCTGCAGATGCCAATTCTGTATGTCTGCTGGAGTTACAAGTTGCCTGGCTTTATCCTTAACTTCCTCTATGGATTCTGTGGCGATTACACCCAGAATTCTTTGTTCGGGAATGATTGGTACAGGTTTAGGGTTGACCAAGTGTTCTTCCACTCCCATCCGAGAAAGGGCATCGGCTTTACCGTTCTTTGTACCAGGTCGATAGGTAATTATGAAGTCAAACTCGGCAAAGAATAATGCCCAACGGAGTTGTCTAGAGGATTGGGCTTTTGCGGTCTTCAAATATTGCAGGTTTCGGTGATCCGTAATCACAGTAACGGTGTGTCGGGCCCCCAGCAGGTAATGCCGCCAAGCCTTAAAGGCAGACTTGATAGCCAGAAGTTCCTTGTCAGTAATCGTGTAATTGATTTCAGGAGGCGAGAATTTGCGGGACCAAAATGCCACAGGATGCAACTGATTGGTTACCGGGTCCTTTTGTGATAGAACTGCCCCCATGGCAAGGCTTGAAGCATCAGTTTCCACGATGTAGGGGAGTTCGGGGCGAGGGTGTTTTAAGATTGGTGCAGAGATAAATTTAGTCTTCAAATCCTGGAAAGCTTGTTCCGCCTCGGTAGACCATTCAAAAGGTTTGTTTTTCTTTAACAAGGCAGTGATGGGCTGGACTATTCGAGAGAATTCGGGGATAAACCTGCGGTAAAAGTTAGCGAAGCCTAACATGCTTTGCACACCTTTTACGGAGGATGGTGATGGCCATTTGAGAACTGCATCGACCTTCTTTGAATCCATACGCACTCCGCCAGGTGATAATATGAATCCCAAGAATTCAACTTCAGTCACGTTGAAAACACATTTTTCCAATTTAGCGAAAAGTTTGTGTTGACGCAATCTTTCGAGGACCATTTTCACATGTTTCCGATGTTCAGATTCCGATGAAGAATAAACGAGGATGTCGTCAATGTAAACAACAACACATACATCTATGAGCTCTCTGAGGACATCGTTCATAAAATATTGAAAGGCGGCCGGGGCATTGCAAAGTCCGAAGGGCATGACCTGATATTCAAATAGCCCATACTTGGTGCGGAAGGCCGTCTTCCATTCATCGCCCTCTTTTACTCGTACCAAGTGGTAAGCTCCTCTAAGATCCAGCTTTGTATATATGCATGCTTTTCTGACTTGGTCCAGGAGTTCAGGGATCAAAGGTAACGGATATCTATTCTTAACGGTGATCTGGTTCAGGGAGCGATAATCGATACAAGTTCTAAGGTCTCCTTCCTTTTTTGGAACGAAGAACAAAGCTGAAGAAGCAGGGGACTTGGAAGGACGAATAAACCCATTTGCCAGGTATTGATCCAGGTATTGTCGAAGGTGAAGGTTCTCAGGCTCGGTGAGGGCATAAATTCTACTACAAGGAGGAGTAGATCCAGGTATCAGGTCTATCTGGCAGTCATAAGACCTATGAGGAGGTAGAGAGTTAGCCTGATCCTTCCGGAAAACATCTTGGTATTCTAGGTATTCGGGAGGTAACTGGGGAGTCTCTGAAGAAATTGCGGTCAGTGCAACACCAGGTGGAGGGTGACAAGTAGAGACACATTCTGGAAACTGGACCGTTCTTGCTCGCCAATCGATCAGAGGATTGTGTTTCTCTAACCAAGGTATTCCTAGAATAATCTGAAACTGAGGGGCCTTGATCACATCGAACACGATCTTCTCATGGTGTCCATCTTGACTTACTAGCGTCACCTCTTGAGTGGTATGCGTTACTGGCCCGGAGGCTATCTCCGTACCATCCACCGTAGTAATGACGTCCTTTACAGCCTTGGGACAAAGAGTTAGATTCATCCTCAAAACCATTTCATGATCCACATAATTGCCGATGGCACCGCTGTCGACGTAAGCTTCAATTGCATGTAATCGATCCGGATTATCAGGGCTAATGAGGACCATAGGTATCACGAAATGCGAGGTCACGGAACTGGTTTTCACGCTCGGCAAGAGGACCTCTATTCTTGTCGGGCGAGGTCGTTTCCCTGCTCAGAGTTTGTAACTTTGGTAACTGCAGCTCCTACTGCCTTCTTGGCAGGTTTCACCGGACAGTCTCGAAGAAAGTGCCCTGAGTTTCCGCAATATAGGCATAATTGCAACTGTTTCCTCCTTTCCCGCTCCCTTTGTGTTAGAGGACCTTTCAGACCCCCTATTTGCATGGGTTCCCCGGAGTCTACTCCTTTGGAAGGAGTTGGCGGTTTGGAAAATACTCGAGCATCAAACTTGGAACGATCGGCCTTCCTGTTCTGCAGCCTGTGATCTATTTGAACGACCAAGTCTATATAATCCGAACAGTCTTGTGGGGGATTCACTACTTGGGCTAAAACGTCTTTGAGCTCTCCACGTAGACCTCTATAAAACAGCGTAATCCTTTTGTCCTCAGGCCATTGAGTTTCCACTATTAGTCTATTGAAAGATGCAATATAAGCCAAAAGGTCTTGATTACCCTGTCGCAACGAAAGAAGCTCATTGTCCAAGGCCTGCCCCTGTGAATGTCTTGCGAACAGTTTTTCCATACTAAGCTGAAAGGCTTGAAAATCATGGAGAACCGGATCATCTTGATTAACTAGAGGGATCGACCAGTCTGCCGCATTGCCACTAAGGTACGAAAGTACAAAAGCTACTTTTGCTTGATCAGTTGGAAAGGCTGCTGGCCGGCATAAGAAGTGCAACCGGCACTGATTGATAAATACTGCAAACCTCTTTGGGTCACCAGAAAATCGTTCGGGCGGAGCCAGAGGTACATTCCCAGGTAGGTTGATCTGCACTGGATTCATAGAGGATGTTGAAGGAAGATTTGCCCCTGATGCGGGTAACGGGGTCTGTCCGGCTTGTGACTGTAGCACTTGTCTAGCAAGATTGTCTGTTCTCTCCTTGGAAATAATTAGTTCCTTTCTTAGAGCATTAGTTTCCTGACGAGCTGCATGCACTTCTGCCATTAGTTCCCCAAGTAACCGGGCTAGGGGGTCAGTATCCGAGGTTTCCATAGCGCCTGGGCGAGAGTTTTGCGGTAGGCTTTGCGTTCTGTAACGCTCACCTGATTCTCGCAGAGGCGCCGGTCTTGACTGGGCGACTACCGTATCTTCAAAGGTGATGTGTAGCACCCGGTTGGCTCTTTGGGCTGGACCTCTGTGCACTGTATGCCTGACGTGTAGAGTAAGATGTCTGCAGATAGAAAATATGGGGTTGATGAACTGGGGTTATTGGGGTGTCCCTATCTCTTTCCTCTTCTCCTCTCCTGTAGACCCCCAAAGGTTAACGCTCTCACCTTAGGTAAGTGAATGCCGAGCTCTCCATCTGCCTCGGGGCAGGGTGCTGTAACCAGTTTCTTCACTGGATAGGTAGCGCAGGCCTCTTGACTTCAGAGGACTGCTGTCCGTCGTTTACTGCACGAACGGTAAGTTTCGAGTCATTCAAATGTCTTTAAAGTCTTTAGTAATGATGTCTCTTGTTTTGCAGGGTTCCGGCGATGGCGGATGACGGGCTGAAGTGAGTTGAAGATGGAGCCCGTGTGATGAATAGAAGCGCCTGGAAGCACGTAAGTAAGCGCTTGTTGCCTGCTTCACTATGCGCTCTAACTGTCTTTTTATTTTGCAGGTACGAGTTCGGAGCGGCTGCAGGGTGCGGGAATACCCACTGGATTAGATGTGGAAAGGAGTAATGGCACGTGAGTATTAAAGTTCCCCAATGTCTTTAAACGCACCTTGTTTTGTCTTTCAGATGCCGGAATGCAGTGTGAAGACCTCCGGAGCGCACGAAGAGTAGGTAAGCCTTTGCCTTTCAGATGCCGGAATGCTAGCCTGTTCTTTCTTGTCTTTATAGGTGTTGCTGAAGACTGGATTCAGGATGGTAAGCCTTTGCCTTTCAGATGCCGGAATGCTAACCTGTTCTTTCTTGTCTTTATAGGTGTTGCTGAAGACTGGATTCAGGATGGTAAGCCTTTTTCCTTAGGCCCAGGACCGGATGCAGAAGACACGATGAGCGTTCTGCTGCAGAGGTTGCAGAATAACGCAAAGCAAGATTCATCCACCGGGTGTGGTTTAAATAGCCTCCTGTAGTGCTTAGGTGTCTCCTTCCACAGCCACGCCTAAGTAAGAAAAGAGTTCCTGGTAAGAAAAGAGTTCCTGCCTTCCAGAAGAGTTCCAGTGTTCTGAATCTAGGGAGTGGCTCCAGCCCCACCCAACAGGAAAAGTAGTTCCAAACAGAAGAGGATCAGAGGCTCAACTGGCAGGCAAGTAAGCAGCATGGTCTGCTGAAGGTAAGTCCACCCAAGCATTATGAGCCCGGCGCTTCCAGCGCTGGGACTGGGCATATTTATGAGCCTGGTGCCACTGGCGCCAGGACTGGGTCCAAAAGGTCCCAATTGGGACTGGTTGGCACTCGGAACCTGGGTTATGGATCTGCTTCCAAGGGAGTTGGGAAAACCCTGACCTTTTGGAAGCAGAGATCATGACATGGGTAGACTACCTGAACAAATGGAGGTGCATTATCTTGAATAGTCGTACAACTGGTGACAACCCTGGCCATTGCACATGGGTAATGGGGATCAAGAGGGCGGTCCTAGACTGCATGGTGGTCTCTGAATGTATTTTGGACAAAGTCATTGGCATTCACATTACACCTAATACCTATAGGGATCATGCACCAGTTATATTGACCCTGAACGAGGGTGGGGGAAAGGGCTTGGGGAATGTTTGTAGTAATGTGTCCATAAATAAGCAAGGGAATCGGATCAGGTGGTCTCAGCTTAATATCGAAAGAATGAGGACCTTGATCTTTCCTGAGCGATGCTGCATGAAGAGTGAATTGAGGGGGAAATCCTCAGAGGAGATAGAGGTGTGGATACAATCCCTTACTGAGTTCCTATTTAAGCGCCCACAGGTTCCTAAAACTAGCTGGAAAGCTGTGCAAAGGGACAAGTTTGACATCAGGATTTGGGACCGTAAACGATTAATGCGTCAAGAAATTCGTGCTTGCAGGATGGTTTCTAGTTACATCAGGAACCAGCAGGCGAGGCTGAACGAGATTAAGTACATCAAGCGACAGTACCACTCATGGCTCTATCACTATCGTAATTCTCAACAACGTGTGAAATGGGAAAACTTTATTCAGACTCTTATGAGTAGAAACACTCGAAGAATCTGGCAAACACTAGGAGAGGCAGGAGGGGACCAGGGACTGAGAATAGTGAATTCCATTGGGGAGGAGCAGTGGGTAGAACACATCAAAAACAAGTTCTTTGATGTAAACATATCAACGCCAGCTGTTACATTAAACACAAATACATGGCCTTTACCTTTAAGTCATAATAAGATAAAGCAGGCCATTATAGCACTTAAACCCTCTAACGCACCGGGCCCTAATGGGCTTGCAAATTCAGTATTGAAAAGTGACCCGGATAAGTGGGCACATATCCCTTTGACACTCTTTTCGTGCATTTGTAGGACTGCCTTGAATTCTGTCCTTGTGGGGAAGATCCGTAATTATACCAGTACATAAAAAGGGAGATCGCTGTATTGCTGGTAATTATCGACTTCTCTCCATGTTAGACGTCACCAGTAAAATATTTATGACTCTTGTCCTCAGGGAACTCGAAACCTGGGTTGTAACAAACAAAATCTTGAACTATACACAGACGGGTTTTAGACCGGGTTCTGGGGCAACCCATAACATCAGGGTCCTGGACCTATTCATTAATAATGCCTTGAGTAATGAAAATGCTACTCTATACATAATATTTGTGGACTTTTGCAGTGCATTTGATCAAGTTATAAGGGAGACCCTGTGGGACAAGTTAAGAGAGCTAAAATGCCCGGGCTGGATAGTACATGTATTGATGAGCCTGCACAGTAACAACAGTGCCAGGGTTAGGCTCAATAATGAGGGAGAGGCTACTGATCCCATTTCTATCAATATGGGAGTCAAACCGGGCTGCGTGGGGGCACCTATGTGAAATAATTTGTATATAGCTGACCTGTTACCCGGATGGCTGTCAAGGCTAACTGCCCTCCAAGGTCGGGGGATACCCCCATTGTATTCATGCTCTATGCTGACGATTTAATATTGTTTGATCGTACTTTGTCAGGAGCAAAGAGCATGCTAGAGGAGTTATCCCTGTATTCGGCACAACTGGGGCTTACCATCAATTTGAGGAAAATAAAAATCCTGGCTATAATCAAAAGTGGCCCCCTTCGATCAGGGATCAACACTAGCCTGTGCAGAATAAGCTTTGAACAATCTTACCCATACCTGGGGCTAGAATTTGATACTCGACCTAACTATGACCTGATTATTATTCAGAAGAAGAGGTGGGCTAAACTTCTTACCTTGCAGGCCTGTACATTTGCCAAAAGCTCTGCAGGGTTTAGTATTGCGGGTATTATAAACTGTATCAGCAGTGCTTTGCTCCGGCAATCCTGTATGGCTTGGAGGCATTAGCCATACAGGATTTGAATTGGCTCAATGTGTTAGAGGGCCAATATTGGCACGCAGTACTGGGTATGGGCCCAGCCTGTTCTGTCCAGTATTTGAGACTAGAGCTAGGCTTAACCTCATTGAAAGGTATGGCCTTGCGAGCCCGAGGTGTGTTCTACTTGAAAACTGTCCTTTCTTCCACATGTAGATTGCTTAGTTTGGCCAGTACTAATTTCGATAATGAAAAGTCGCCCTAGGGTAACAGTTATAAGCAGCTAAATGAGTCCCTTTTTACTGAAATTGACTGGTCTTATGATAAGAAGTGCCCCACAACATTCATACATTTAAAAAAATCCTTTATACATAAATTCAATAGATGGAATTGGACTCAGAATTACATCTATCTGTCCACCCTGAAGGGGTATGAAGCGGTAACGCATGTAATTCATAGATACAGAAAGCCCCAACAATACCTGTTACTATGCCCTGACCCGGAGGTACGGCATTTCATGCTAAGGTTGAGGACAAACCAACTCCAGGTACTAGCAATTATGGGGCCTCGGCTGGGTATTACAATAAAGGACAGGTATTGTCGTATCTGTATGAAGGATGAACATCTTAAAACCTCTACGCACGTTTTAACAATGTGCCCTCAATTAGGTCCACTATATATGTGCCTGTTGGGAAAGTTGGTAAGCAACTATGATACCATCAAGGGAGAGTCCTTCTAGAACTACTTTTCAAATTCGGACTCTATTGGGACCCAATTGGCATTATATAGGGTCTGGGTCAGAATCAAAAGTTTATTACCAAATCAACTGGCCATAGTGGATTCTAGAGTGGTTCCCTAGGGCCGAGCTTACATGCCTGATGCTTGATGCCTGTTTTTCTGATGTCTATCCGTTTGACCTTTAGGCCTGACGCATGACGCTGGTGTGGTGCCTAGTGCCTAGTGTCCCTAGTGTCCCTTGTGACTATTCTGCCACAGGTACCTCTATGTATGCATGGGTTGCATAGGATGTACAACAGTGAGACCTGTATTACTTATTCAGGCAGTCATGTATTGCATTGCACTCTGATTTATATGTTATATGTTATACGTTTAAATTTTATGTTTATTTAAAGTGTAATGTGTAGATTGAATGTAGGTATTAACTTAATTTAAAATTATTAGATATATTCTGTATTTTATATTGATTGTGTAAAGTTCAATTTGAACTAATTCAAAATAAATGTATTATTATTATTATTATTATTATTATTGAAGGCCAGCATGAAATGGAAGTGGGGGTGAAGGAAACTCCAACACAGTAAAGCAAATTCAAGAGATGTTTGTCAAAAGCTCCTTGTTTTGCTTACCCCATCAAGATTAAAGAGGTTCTCAAGACACCAGCTTGGCAGCACTGTTATATCTACATGAGCCAAATGTTATCATCCCTATAAAGAAATTCAATGATTGTGATAGAATATAGGCTTGGAGTGTGACTAATTCAAGAATTACTTTCTGCATTCTTTCAGTGCAGCGCTTTTCTGTGGAAGTGAGGAATGGCCAAAATTAGAAGAGCCCATTATCTCAAGGTTTGGCAGACATACATTGTTTTGCTGATGAACATTGATTGGAGGATAAATGCCTAATAACCACTGATGATATGGAGGCACACCTGTAGTCCCCACACAAGGTATGTGAAGAAAACACTTGTTAGTGGATACCCACAGTTTCTGTGGATGGGTGTTCCTACCATATTTAAGCAATATGACCCGAGCGGCGGGGGCATTACCGACTCAGGTAATGCCCCGGGGCCCATATTTATAGGCCAGAGCGAAGCGAAGGCCTTAACGAAGGCCCTGGGGCATTACCTGAGTCGGTAATGCCCCCGCCGCAAGGGTCATATTGCTTTTAGTACCCCGGCCCGCATTATATGCGTGACCGGGGCACTAAAAGCATTTTTTTCTGTCCTAAAAAGCCGCTGCGTTTCGGGACAGAAAAAAAATAAAAAATGACCAAGAAAATGGCCACCGGGAAAGGGAAAACGGGAGTCTGTTTTCTCTTTACATGGCGGCCTTCGGGAGCGGACGCGCTGGGAACACAAAGGTTCCCAGAGCGTCCGCTCCCGAAAAAAAAGAAGAAGAAGGTAAGTGGGGTTGGGAGGGCGGGAGGGAGGGGCAGAAGGGGGGGAGAAAAAAAAAAAAACGTACCTTCGTCCCTGCCAGGGGACGATGGAAGCTTTGAGCTGTGTGGAGGCACGGAGTCTCCACACTGCTGGAGGCTTCCATTGTCTCCTGGCAGGGACGCAGGAGCAAGAAGGTAAGTGGGGTGGGGTAGGGAGAAGGGAGGGAAGGGAACAAAAAAAAAAAAGCTTACCCGAGTCCCCAGCGAGGGGCAGAGGCAGCCTCTCAGCCGTGGGGAGGCTCTGAGCGGGGATGGCCCCACTTCGAGCCTCCTCATTGGCTGAGGGGCTGCCACGCCCCCCCACCGAGGACAAGGCAGCTGGAGTCCCGGCCGAGAATCGAAGGATTCTCGGACGGGTAAGGACCCGGCGAGAGCCAATCAGAATGCGTGTTCCATGCTGCTTGACTCTCGCCGGGTACTAATACTAAAGACAGGGAGGAATAATTGATTAATGTTATTGGGAGTGTATGGGTGAATGATCTTCCTAAACCCTCTGATCGTTACAAAGTAGGTCCACCAAAGAAGTCAGGTTTCAGAGCTGATGGCAATTTATCAAGCTGTCCTCACTGCAATAAACCACCAACTCACAGAATTGGCTATTAACACTGATTCTGATTATGTGTGAAATGGCTTTGTGCACCACCTTATTAAAAGGAAAAACAGAAGCATGCTTTGTGCAAATAATGAACCATTAAAACATGGTAGATTGATCCAGACTATTGTTGATCTGTTGATGTCTAATGAAAAGACAGCTATTGGAAACATATCAAAGGTCATTCCAAGATAGAAGGTCCTGATAAAATTGGAAATGATTTGGCTGTCTGATTGGCCAAAACAGGAGCTCTGCAGGGGGAGAAATCCAGGTCAAAGCTGTGACCAGATCACAAACTTGTACTGACAGTAAACATTCGGCTGCTACGTGAAGTAGAGATGCTCCTGATGCAGACTTGATCGCTGCTCAAAAAGAGGATCCCAACATTGGGAAATACTAATGCTATTTCTATGACCCAATCAGTTTTCCTCTGATCGAATATGATCATCAAGCAAATGAAGACCTCCACATTGTGTTGAAACATCAGAAAATGTTCAAGATTCAAGACCCAGTGTTGGTGAGAAACTCCAATCTCTGCATGGCCCGTGGGTCATTTCTATTCATTTTGAAGTCTTTTGTTAGACCATGACCAGGACCATATGGATATTGAGAGAAGTCACTAACAGTCCACACATGTGCCAGGATTGGAATACATTTTTAAAAGGGTTTCTTGTGTGTTATCAGTTCCAACTAAGCTCTCCCACACTCAGAACGCTTCTACAGAAAATAGTAATGACATTAGCATGGCCATATTTGCAAGTAGAATTCATTGGACCAGTAACTCATTCTTCCATGGGAAACAAATACATGTTGACAGTGACACACCTCTTCACAAAATGCATTGCTTTCCTGCCCCAAATTATGAGGCAGGGACATCTGTCACTTTGATGATCAGCCACATCTTTCCTTGCTTTGGTATTCCTTAAAGGACTGAGTCCAAAAGAGGTAGTCATTTTACCAGTTAGGTGATGACTAAGATTTGGAAAATTTGAGGAGTGAAAAGAAAACTCCAGATTGCCTACCATTCAGCATTGAGCGGGGGTGCGGAGAGCTAAAAGAAAATAATTGTTACTATCTTAAATAATCTGGTGGTTGATATTGGACCAAGTTGGGAGATCCGATTGCCACCTGTCCTGATTGCACACAGATCTACACCTTTGACAGCCACCAAGCTGTCTCTATTTCAGTTAATGAGTGGATAAAAAATGGTATTACTTCAACACATGGTTTACCAAACTCAGGAGCAGACGTTGATAACCACCTCAACTACTCATGAATACATTGAGTATTTGAGGAAACACTGAAAGCACGCTTTTTTTTTTTTTTTTTTTTTTATTTTTATTGGTTTGTTCAACCTTTAAAAAGAAGTAACTAAAACAGAACAAGAGGAAGGATACGTCACATGTGAAATCGTGTCGTTTTGTTTACCTCCCTCCATCCCTCCCACCATCAGTGTCGTCTTAACAACTCGATTTGTACTTCCAACGTGTCGTGTTAAAGGATGCTGCCATGGTGGCCGATAGAGATTTCAAGTCTTTGATTGGACCACGTTGAGTTTTGGATCGTCCAGCTGTCCTTTTACTACACGTAGAAAGTTTATTAGTGCAAATAGCACTGCTCTGTTCGATCCCTCGCACGCTTTTACAAATGCCCAACACGATTTGGAGAAGTCTGCTGTAGAGATGAAGACATACTACAACCTCAAGTGAACCAAATGGGAGTACGAGGAAGATGACAGCAGTTAGTTCTATAATTTTCAAAGAAGCAAAGCCAAAGAGAAGAAGCTTGTTCTTTCCTGGTGAGGTGATTTTGACCCATATTGGGCCCTGCATTTTGTCTATCTTCCTTTACTGGCCTGAGGATCAGTTTATATAAAGAGACATACAGGTATATTAAATATATAAATGTTGATAAGAGTTTTTATTGCAAAGATGTTATAATGTTGTTTTGTTTAAGGAGACAATTGCAATGGAGAAAGACTGCAAGGCTGCATTTTTTTTTATCAAACAGCAGATTTGGGCATAGAATGTAAAATTGCAAACATTCCCCAACAAGCAACCAGATATGGCGGATGCGTTTCAATAAGAAAAGTGTGAACACTGGCTTTAAAGTTCAACTAAAAAAGTTAATGACTCTGCCAGGACCTGTTGTTCTGGAAACAGGCCTTGCAGAGCAAAACAAATGGTACTCATTAGCAACCCCATGTGTTATTGAGCCTACCCAAATGCCTTATAAATATACATAATTGATTCCTGTTGAATAATCTGACCTTCCCATGAGCTATCTCTTCCAGGTGGAAGGAAATTCACATCGCTGAGGACCAGGAGTCTTACTAAAGTGACAGAAAGTGACTGTAGTTACTCATGAGGCAGGACTGGGTTACAAATGTACCTGACAACTCTGTACTGCAAAGGACATATCCTCATTACAACAAGCATTCTCAGGAGTCACTAATGCCCCAGCCATGAGCTTAAAAGAACTAACAATATATGACACCAGATATTCTGTAACCATGCAGAGGATCTGTCGATGAGAGTTAATATATGTAAAGTAGAAAAAAACAACGTGCATTTTACTTATAGAATCATATTTTTGCTTGTAACTTTTAAGGGGGAGGTCCTAGAGATGTTTTTAAAATAGCACTTTCAGGGTGAAAATCTCTATCAGCTGAATGTAAACTTTTTTTTACACTACGTCAATTATGTAAATAAGAGAATGTGGATATTATCACTCATGCAGAAACAGAACATGCCAATGAGTCATAAATCCGAGCGTCTGTGTCAGTGTGCAAAAAGCAAAAAATGCAGAGGTTGTAATAGGGTGGAGTCACCTTATTTATTCTTTTAGTGCAATTTTAGGGTCATTGTGCCATAGGACCTTTTATTGACTGGTTACTCCAGGCTAAAGCTACTACTGAAAATCAAACCATACATTAATTTAAGTTCTGAAATTCAAAAGATTGATAAACAATGTGGTGCCCACCATTACTCTGCATTTTTTTAACTTTGTCTCGGCACAATCAAGGTGGAGGCACACGGTTTCAAACTTTGAATATATATATAAGAGAAGAATGTCATTTACTGACATAGAAGCTTTTACGACAAACAGAGCTGAAACACTAGGCTTTTCAGCAGAAGAGGCAGACAAAATACTTGGCCTTATAAAGGATACTGGATTTAGTGCGAATAGCACCAACAAACAAGATCCAACACGCCAGATCAAACAATTAGAATATTTGATTTACAAGGATATCAATCGCAAACTGCATGCCATCACACTTGGAAGATACCATAAAAGTCAAAGGATCCCGAGAGGTTTACGCATTCAATTGCGTCCTACCTTATGCAAGGAAAGTAAATAATTTGTGAAAAGATGGGAGGCAATACTCAACAAATGTTCCTTAGATCTTATCCTCCTCACAATACAAGAACTGGTGAATAATTTGAAAGACCTAGGGCAAGAGATTCAAGAAATAGAAAAAGAACTAGTGGCAACTTTGAATAGAGAAAAAGCACATGCCATTTTGGAAGATATCAACAATAACCTGGCTGGATACAAGACAGAATTGGAGACAAAGAAAATCCGTAAATTCAAACGTGATACATATGATTATTTGAAAGACGAAGTGTACAGCTGGATTGATAAATATGGCCCTTTTTTAAGAAAACCAAAATCAAATAACACCAGTGAAGCATCAAGCTCAGGGACAGACACAGATAGAGAGACTACCAACCAAGAGGAAGAAATTACCCCAGGCACCTCAAGAGCAACAGGTACGACAGAAACATCGAACAGAGGTTGAGCTCCTTTTTTAGAGAAAGGAAGAAGAGGACGAGGGGAAGAGAAAAACAAAAGGAAAAACCAAACACGAGGTTACAACAGAAGAAAACATAGTAATAAACTTGTCAGCAAAAACTTTAACAACAAAAGAAACACAAACACTGCAAAAGGGTCTCAGTTGTGTCCCTACTTATGACAGCACTTTATTTGATTCCAAGATTGAACTGTATAAACTCATTCGGAAGATGAAACTTAAAGTGTTTTTCAGTGAACTCGAACAAGAGCAACGTCGAGACACAGATGTTTTAGATTTTAAGGAATTTAGGGAGAAGAGTAACTTCATTCCACCGATCACAGTACCATCAGTGGACATTTTCCAGAAACAGGTAACAAGAGATCTTGATAAAAATCAAATTTAAACACCCAAGAAATCGGAATATGAAACTACATGAACTCAAACTCATTAAGAATCTGTTTAGAGATGAATCCATAACCATAAGGTCCGCCGACAAAGGAGGTGGCCTAGTGCTCCTCAACACCACTGACTACAAACAAGAATGTGTAAGACAACTCAACGACACCAATACTTATGCTTTACTTGACACAGATCCAAAAGAAGAAATCAAATGCAACCTCGAGAAACTCCTAGACAAAGCCGAAGAACCCAAGTGGATCAATCACAATACTAAGAAATTATTGACTAGCACACATCCGCGCATACCACATTTTTATACTCTTCCTAATGTGCATAAAGACCTGCAGAAACCACCAGGAAGACCCATTGTAGCGGGAATGAACAGTATTTTGGAACCACTAGGGAAATATATAGTCTATATTCTGCATCCCTTGATTTAAAAAACCAGCACCTATATCAACGATTCAACACACTTCCTACAATACTTGAAAGTCATGCCATTTGATAAACAACATATGTTTCACAATAGACGTCAAGAGTCTTTACACATCAATTCCTCACGACTTGGGCAGGGAGGCAGTCGAATGGATACTGTTACCAGAAGGAGACATACCAGCACATAAAGAATTCATAATGGCACTCTTAGAATTCATAGGCAACAATTCATCTTTTCGTTACAAAGATAAATACTACCTACAAGTTGCAGGCACAGCAATGGGGGCCTCTATGACCCCTGCTTATGCGAATGCATTCATGGCCAAATTTGAGACAGAACATGTGCTCCTCAACGATCTGTGGCAACAAGATCTAGCTATTTGGATCAGATACATCGACGACATTTTTAGAGTGTGGAAGAACACAGAATCTAAACTACTTGAGTTCTTCAATTTCCTTAACAGTATAGACCCAAGGATCCAGTTCACACATGAATATTCTTGCAATACCATACATTTCTTGGACGTCAAAATTAATATTACAGACACCCAATACCAGACAACAATATTTCGCAAGAGTACTGATCGCAACAACCTACTTCAAAGACTTAGCTTTCACCAACCTAGTCTGATCAAAAACTTGCCGTATAGCCAGATGCTACAAGTTAAAAGGATAGTCAGCGATCCATCAGATTACCAAAATGCTGATATAGAAATGGGTAAGAAGTTTCTTGATCGGGGATATTCACGAGAAGAAGTGGTGGCAGCCGAATCACGAGCAGCAACACAAAACAGAGACGACCTGTTGAAGCCTAAAACAAAGATTGACACCACACCACCTTTGGTTTTTGTATCTAAGTATTCAAGACAAAGTAACCACATTAAAGCAATAATTAAAAAGAATTGGAATACAGTGACATGCGACCAGAGAGTTGAACATCTATTCAGAGAGATCTCCACTTTTGCTTGCCAACGTAGCCAAAACCTCAAAGACAAATTGGTTAACAATAAACCTCCACAGAAAAAGAAAATCACTGAACGAATTGGGACATTCCCTTGTTTGAATTGTAGTAACTGTAGCTACATTATGAAAGGTGAATCAAGTGAATCACCCATATACCAGAGAAAAAATCAGGTTAAGGAGCTATGCTACTTGCGACACACATAACATCATCTATGCGATCAAATGCCCATGCAGCCTCTATTATGTAGGCCAAACACAAAGGGTAGCTAAGGTGAGGTGGAATGAACATAGATCCTGTATATGGAAACAGACTGCAAATTCAGCTGTAGCCAGACATTGGCAAGATAAACAGCACAATCTAGCCCAAATCAAATTTGTGATCTTGGAAACAGTCCAGAGAAGAGACAAACATTAAAACTTACAGAAGAGACTGGATCAACCTGAAACGTTCTGGATTGATAGAGTCAGCTCTTTGGCACCAAAAGGGTTAACTGAAGAGATCACTTATATGTGCTTTCTTTAAGTAGGATGCAATGCAATGTGTAACACAGGATCAGAGCATTGCATTGAGTGCTCACTAGATCGGTTCTACTCTCACTTCAACGTACACTTAGACCAGATAGAGCTATAATTGGTTTAATCATGAGTGTTTACTTTTATCTATTATTTTTCATTTTTAATTTTATTTAATACATTCTTTTTCACTAAATCCAGATTGTTTCTTTATATATCTAACAGATGTTCTAGATAGAGCGAACCTTGTAGTCCAACTCATGTTCGACTTTCTCATCAAGCAAACGTGTGTGCAGATACTACATAAAATACGGCTTTCAGTTTGGCAGGAATATACTAATGTTGTAAGGAGCTTTTATTTTTACTAGACACGTTCCTTGTTACAAGGACTGCTCCTTCACTACTGCTCCACAATAGAGCTCAATACTTGGTTACAAGATGTGGCGTACGTAAAACTCCATGTTCAACAAGATCATCACAACATTCTTAATCACCATGGAGACAGCCCCGCCCCTCCGTGTTCGCACGGGGAGTTGGGGCCCTAGGTGTACGTGTGCCAGCCTTCCCGCTGGAGCACTTTGCCCCGCCCCCGTCTCCATGGTTACCAATAAATGCTTACAGAGTCGACGCGCACTCGCGAAACCGCGGCTGCGCCGACTTCAGACTGTTGGCAAACTGGCATAAGGTGAGTGTTGCCTTTTACCAAGCGCTTCGGATCTGACACAGGGATTGTCACTCAAACTTGCAGATTCCATTTCCCCGTAGGAGCTGCGGTCACTAACTGTTCTGCACACGATATAAAAGAGGTTTCATTAGCCCAATAGAAGGTACACTCATAACACCGATGTTCTCTATGCACTATGACATTTATAGGAATATTAGCCTAGCTGGCATACATTTTCCTCTCTCTCCTTTATCTGTATATTGGGACAAACTCGGGGACATGACAATTATGGGTATGTGATTTATTTAATTAATATTTTCATTGCACAACATGAATTGCATTGACTGTAACCTTGTTTTTGATTAACGCTTGTTGATGAATGTAAATGGTTGGCTTATTAGAATATAATAATTTTCATATATGTACAGCATTTTTTCCCAAAATGCATTGGCACATGTACATTTAAAGGCCTACTGTTATTATTGCTTTGCCTCATGCAACAGAAGTACTATTACAGTACTAATACAGGAATGTGAATAAAACAATTCCTATTATTAACACAAACAGTCCCAGTGTTTTTCCATAGGGACTTTTCATGTAAAAGTCCTTTTAGGAAACCCAAGGGCAGATTTTTTGCAAGTAATCAACTTTGAGCTACGAAAGTACTACATCAAGAGACATTATAAACTAGTGCAGCTCTTTCGGGGGCCAACTGAGAGCACCGGTTGTAATAGGGTGGAGTCACCTTATTTATTCTTTTAGTGTGTAAAAACCAAACATTTGTAACCCATACATCACACGTCATGCTAAGATCAGACTAGCGTCATTTGATTCGCCTGTGTGAGATCAATCTGATGAACAGATTAGCAACATGATCACATGTGATGAATATGTTGTTTTAGAAAGTAAAAATTGTTTAAAATCAAAATCTGTAATATAGCATTACATCAAATGGGAGAGAAACTGAGCTTAGACGTCACTCTTACCAGACTGCCCTCTTCACTAATATGCCTAATGAGCATTGAGGGGATGGTTTAGTGTGAAGTTACTTTTGGAATGCTGTCCAATCACATACACTTAGATTAGAGAAATTATGCACACTGCTCAAGGGAGTGGTTTCTGAACTATAAAAGTTCAAACCCATAGATTATTGGGAGATACACTCAGTCACTCACACATTGACTGTCTGACTGAGAGAAGACGAGAAAGGAGAATTGATAACAACAGAGAGGAGAATGGAAAAGATTACTTTCCTTTTGGACCCATTTTTGGATTACCATCAGTACTCCGCAAGAGAGGCCTACCTGGAGTAAAAGGTCCCAGGCCTTCTGCAGTGGGGAAGACAGCAGGCAGGCCTAAATACAGAAAGAAGGGAAACAGGCTGTGGTGGGAAGCTGACATCATCTTGCTGCCTGATGCTCACCTGTTACTAGTAGGGAAGAATTGACCCAGTCCTAAGAGGGTGCTCACCTGAATTATAAGATAGCCAAACAAAAATCCTTTGTAAGTATAACATTGAGTACAAATAATTTTGTGGGGAGCGAAACTCTGGAGTCAACATATTATATTCCAGCCCTTTTTATTAGAGAAAGTACTGAGGGGGTGGAGTATGTAAATTGACTAGACACACTGAGAAATTCATGAATATTTCAGAAGTGTGTGTGCTTCTGGAATTATAGAATAGGGAGTGTAAACTGAGAGATCCTTCTTTGTGTAAGGATCAAACACAGAGGACGTCTTCTGGGAGCCAAAAGGATATCTCACTGTGCACAGATATTCAAAAATAAAGTAATTTCCAGGTTACATCAAGTAAAGTTCTTTTACTGGTGCTGAATCATTCAAGACAAAGAGGATCTACTAGCCTAGTATACTGCTTTAAGTTGCCCATTGAAAATGAGAAAAGTACACTTTTACACAATAATGCAATATAAGCACCATTGAAGGAATCTAGTGATATACATACAGGAGTGTCAAGTAGCAGGTATTTCAAGTGAGGTTTCTAGAATGCTGTTAGTAATTGCAACATGTCCACTGAGTAACAGGGGAGTCATCTATTTTCAATAGAGTGGAAGTAGAGATACTTTATCCAGGATCTTCAGTGATTTTTCTATCCACAGTGATGGGCACTCAGGGTAAACAAAATGTATAGATGGTGATGCGTGTGCTTACAAAAGTCTATTCAAATAATTTTAGCACAGAAAAGTGATGCGGTCAGTCTATTGATCATTCCTCATTGAAGTTGGAATTTCATAGAAGCATCATTTGTTTATAGTTAAATTAATTCAATTATTTCTATTTCATTGACAAATAGACCTACTGTGCAACCTTTGTCCCGTAAGGGGGGAGAGGTTATAGGGTTTCTATATTGTTAAATTGGGGGTCCCAGGTTCATAAAAGAACTGCATTGAATAAATAAATAATATTGTGTGCGTCTGATTTTGGTGAGTGGAAAATTCCCCTGAACTAGTTGTTATCTGATTAAAACAACTACTCTCCATTCCCCTTTCATTATATATTCTTCATATCTCTCCTCTCACCTCTATGTTCCCTCTGTATGTCTCTCTTTCTCTCTCTATACGCACAACTTTCTTCCCTCACTTCTCTCCCTTAATAACCCCTGTCACCTCCTATGTCTCCTGGTTTTGCATATTCTCTCCACCTGTCTCTCTTAACTATCTTTCTTGCTCTTTTCCCCACCTTCTCCAATATTTCTCCTACTACCCTCCCTAAAACCTTTCAATATCCTCTGTGATGACTGGGCTTAATAGCCCAGTTTTCCCAATTCCATCACTCCTGCCCGCTTCTATTGGTCCCCCTGGTCACATGTGCTACTTGACCAATGGCTAAGTTATCCCTGGAAGCCTTCAAAAAGGCCTTTAACCCCACAACGCTTATTCAATCCCTATTTGTAGGACAGCAGCCATGTGCTGATGCTGCTCATTCTCCTTGTTGCTTTCTTCAAATTCTAGTTATTTTTCTTCCACTTTGGTTTGGGGAGGATTTTCTTGTCTATCCTGCTCCCCTGCAGTCCCTTCTCAACCTCAGTTCATTTTCCAATCCCCTTCCATTCACCTGGGGTCCATCGGGTATGGTAAGTAGGGTGTTGGGTGTCTTATCTCTGTTTGGCAAGAAATATCCCAGTCCTTTCGATTTATGTTTTTGATTGTATTCCCTGGGTTATGGTCCGGGTATTGCTGGTTGCACACCTTTGCATTCTGGGTGTGTCCAGAAAGAGAACAAAAGGATGTCTGGTCAGGAAGGAGGTTGGCAGGCATTGTGCAATGGTCACTGGAACCAGCAGTCATATACAATGTACACTTGAGGGAGTTAGGAACTATAGCCCCTCCAACTCCCCCACCCACCACTCGGGTCGGGCTGGTTCTGGAGTATGCCCTGGTGCGTCTCCTGTCTGAGTGCCCTCCTCTGACTCGGTCAAGCCCCTTACGCTGTCACACTTCTCTCTCAAGGTGCGATGCTGAAAGAACATAGATACTACTTTTCCCTTGTTGCCAAATCATACCTTCAATGTTGTATGTAGGGTTGGATGATTCACTGTTTCAAACGATGCCAAAAGATGTAAGAGAATGTAAAGACAAGTTCCTCCTCTATCAAGGCAATAAAGCTCATCATCTGTGATTTGCTGGTGGCAAACACTGAACCGTAGTCTGGTCTGAAAACTCATTGGTCTTCTCACATCAAATTGTGAGTTTTGATGTACTTGCTCAAATAGTTCATCACGCAGACCTTAATTATTTCAACCAAGAGTAAGAGATTGATGAGGGGGGTGTAGTTATTTGGGTCAGATCATTTCTTTTTAACAGGGCTAACCAAACCCCGGTTAGGCATGTAGGAAACTCCCTTAATGTGATTATTCAAAAGGGAGGCAGGTGTTGGGTCTCCTGCAACGCCTGGAGATGTATCAGAGGCCTTAATCATTATAAGAGACAGTTTAACTGTTGTTCTGTTTAACTGATGTGGGATCACAAAAAGAACAGTATTTGCCAAAAAATCGAAATTCCTGTATTGGCCTATTTAATCTTTAAATTTAGCTGATTTGTCAGTTGCAATTTCTTTATATCAGCAGTTTCTATTTGTGCAGTCTTTTATCACTCAATATACATTCAACAACTATGGTTATTGTTCTCAGCAAAGACACACACCTAGTGGGCTTTAATGCATGTCGTTTTTAAACATCTCAGATCTGTGGCTGGGACATGTTTACTAAGCCAGGCTAAAGTTAATTTATGTTCTCTGCTTAGAAACAGTTACTCCTGCCTAGGTGACATTAGATGTGTGTTCACATCCAATGGTGTTCATGTATGTCATCAGAACTCCGATTGACTGATTATTAGCAATGTTTGAATGTAGACATGCTTACCAATTCCTTGCAGTGCAGAAAACAGAGCACCTTGTATTAACTTAGGTGTTTGTAGCGTAGCCTATCATTTAATTCAGTCCTCTGCCTCTAAGCAAACGGAGCAGACTTTTATTTTTAAAAACAGAGGAGCCCTTAAGGATTATTTATGTTAATGAGTCTGTTTTCTCTTCACCAGCTTCCACTTACAAGCCCTGCAATCCTCACAATATAAGTTGTCCTTTATCACGTCTGTAGCAGCCCGTTTAAGTGATTTCAGTTTGGCAGCTGAGCACTCAATCTTTGTAATCTATTTGATCTCCCTGAGCCTCGTTCAGTTTATTGGGATGACTTGTTTCAGGCACACTTTCAATACCTATCCTTTCTCTATACAATCCCCTTTAATAAGGAGTTCTTACATTTCTCTGAAGCTGAATACAATCATTTTTGTCTGCCATCACATCATTAATTGTTTATATGCATTAATTTGACATACATTATTTTAGATAATATTTCACTACTAGGGCCCATTTGAGCGCGTCTCATGTTCATCACACCACCACTCACTTACTAAATCTAGTACCATGTGTCCTCTGGTTTAGATAGTGACATGACAGTAACTTCTGCTCTAAGTCGATCTGCACATTTCTTAGACCTTCTTACATGTATACTGATAACTCACCACAGTTAAGAAACATGTATTCCTACGGAAATGTGCCAAAATGACGTCCATGTAACTGTGACTAAGCACAGTTACGGCGACTTTGGTACATTTCCTTTTAACAACTCCCATCACTGCGCCCAGGCAGAGCAGGTTTTGTGGGGGTGTCCGCTGCTCTCCTTGGGAACAAAAACAGAAATCTGAGGTTGCGGTGGTGTCCCCCGCATACCATTGTGGCAAGCGGGTGACAAGAAGGTTAAAAGAAAAAAGAAAAGCACACTGCGACATCAGCTCTGACCCACATAACTGGGAGGAACTGACGCCGCATGGATAGCACCGTAATTGGCATCAACATTTCTGTCCGCACAGTTATGGGCGCGCAGTGATCACATAGATTCCATTCCTACTACCTCAATAATATCCCATTTCTCTCTTTCCAATTGCATTAACCTTCTGATTTTGTTTGTTCTACTGCCTTAAATCCTCTTTTCTATTACTTTCTCCGCCATCCATATTCTTTCCTTTTGGTGATACCCTGGCGGTTTAAAATATGTACCTTTTCAGGCAAGGAAAGGAGCCATAAGATCACTATGAGGGTGATCAGCACAGTTGTTAGGACAATTTTTCTAAAAAATAAAGGTTTATTACATGGCCTGCGGTAGCGGTCATGTAGTTATGCTTAAGTTGCTAAACCCATAGGAAGAACACTTTTTGGGTGGCTTATAACTTCGCTCCCACTGGATGAATCCTCGCCTAACATCGCAAAAAGTATGTGGCCCACTCTGAATTTTTTTGCAAAGTTTGGTGTGGTTTGGTCAAGGGGGGCAAAGTTTTAGGGGGGTCCCAAAATTTATTTTTTTCCCATAGACTAAATGGAGAAAAATACTATGCTCATGCCTACAGCCCAAACCGCTGGTGGGATTTCCACCATATTTGCGGCAGGAGCGGCGGCTTGGTCCCAAAAGCGTGCTTTTGTAAATTTGGTGGAAATCCAGCCAGTAGTTTTTTTAAAACGACTAAAAATTAGGTCCCAAACAATTAGTGATATCTAGGTCTGCTCTGCAGACACACTTCCCTGTTTGGTCTGCGGACAGGACTCCGATTGGCTTAGAGGGCAACGTGGTGTCCGCGGACATCAGACGTGCTCACTGATTGGATGGTGAAAAGCGTGAAGTGCGTCAGATTTTTGGAAATGCCCGCCATCTTGGATTTGCAAACAGCGGCCGTTGTCCGCAAACATCGCAGTAAAAACATATTAAAAAACACAACATTGCACTTGTCCAACTTATCAAATAATCTCTGGGGAGTTGAGGGGTGATGAGGATGGGATAGGATATAGCTCCGTGAAAGTCTGCGAACAGATCGGATGTTCGCGAACAGTCCTGTGAAGTTCTGGGACACTTCAGATATTTTGGGGCTGTTTTTGGATGGCATATAACTTTGGCACCACGTAATGAAACTGCATGAAATTTTGCAATTATATCCCTGCCCTGTTCCGAATATGTTTGCAAAGTTTAGTGGGATTCTATCAAGAGGAGGCAAAATTAGAGGGGGTCCCAAAATAATGTAAAGGCTTATAAATGAGGTGTCATTTGCCGAATCTACACTTAATTTGGCAAACTGATAATAGATCTAGATATAAATGTTACTGCAAAGTTTGGTGGTATTCTGTCAAGAGGAGGCAAAATTAGAGGGGGGTCCCAAAATATTGTAAAGGCTTATAAATGTGGTGCCATTTGACAAATCTAAACAAAGGTTTGCAAAAAGATTATAGATCTAGATATAAATGTTTTCATAAAGTCTGAATGCATTTTGTCAAGTGGGGGCTAAAATAACCTTATATATACTTTCAAGAATGGAAAAACACATTCAAAGGATACTATAAACTTTATTACTGCTCATATTTCAGAAGGACAGTCACCAACCAACTCTTTCACAAGTAAGTAACTTTTAAACTCTTGTTATACTTTTCAAGATAGAATCCTTTTCATATCTAGTCCTTACCCAGTCTATTGCATGAGTTCTCTCAGAGGCAGTAGAGGGACTCTAGTGGTTTATTGCAAGTTGTAGGCAGGGTGAGATAGAGTTCAGTTGCAGGAAATGTCAGAGTTCCCCAGGAAGTCTCTTTAAAACAAGTAAGTAGTTCACTTTAGAGTTAGAAAGGGTCCAGGTACTTCAGAGCGGACATCCTAGAGGGATTACAGCAATGGGTCTGGGGAAACTGGATAAGAGGACTCCCAATCACACAAATCACCCCAAATCTTCACAGGAATCACAAAATGCTTTAGGTAAGCAATACCCCAGCCAACACAGTACCTCAGCACAGAAGAAGAGTTTGCAGCACGGTGTCTGCAGGATCGGCAGCCAAAAACCTGATCAATTAATTCCTTGTCATGAAGACTGAAGACAGGACACTGGAAGGGATTTTGCAGCAGGGATCAATGGGGAAGACACCACGCAAGGGTTCTTTTGTGGCTCAATGGCATTCTGTGGTTTTGGCGCCCAGTTCAGGAGCAAGGCCAAGACTGAATATCACTGGTCGAATTCTCGTCACTAATCTGGTCCAGCACTCTGCTGAGAGGACTTCAAAGATTTGAATCAAGTCTCTAAAGGTCCAGAAGGATGCCACCAAAGTTTCAGCACAATTTGGAATTCAGAAGACCATGCACTTCGTAATGGCTTGAGGTCCCAGCGTATTGGGGTACTGCAGCACGGCAAGGTCACAGCATGCTAAGGGATAGCTCAAAATGCAGGTCGTTTTAACTCTAGTGATTCACACCAGGTTCCGGGTTGGGGTCATCACGTTTGGCACCACCAGGTTGATTGGAAGGAATGGTTACAGCAGGCTCTGGTTAAACAACAAGCTATCTGGTCATTGGAAATCGCTACAGCTGTCTTTTCTACATCTTCCTCTTTATTTTCAGCTCCAGTGGTTGTATTGTCAGCAGCTTCTAGGTCACCAGGAACTGCAGCACAACTTCTGCATTCTCTCCCTGCATTTTACTGTAAAGAGCGGTCTAGCTGTCCAATCAGCACAGCCACCAGCCCCCCACTGGGAGTTGGTTCCTTTCAGGCAAGGTGAACGACAAAGGGCTACAGAGTATTGGACTTTTCCCTCTTTTCCTACCTTTTCAAACACTATGGAACCTGGGTGGGGATTCCAAATTATTCCCGCCACAGACAAAACTTCCACTCAGGTCGTTCCCACCTAGAGTGGCAGAGGAAGACTTCAGAAATAGCAAGCACACAAGAAATGGTGATAAAAGAAGAAGCCTGCCATTTTAGCAAAATGGTGGCCCTTCCGTGCATTACCGAGGATGAATTAACAGCCTGCGAGTAATAAGGACTAAAAGTCATAAAGGTAAAACCACTGCCACCAGCCCTTTGTGTAAACTCGAAATTGTAACACAATGTTACCAGATAAGTGAGGAAGGGGGATACATTGTATCCCCACATCACTACACATAAGATGAGGTGTGCTGGTTCACTAATACAAAGTGTAAAGGTGATGAAAATCCCTCTTTACTACTTGGGAACAGTAGTTCACCCAAGTATATGACAGATAAATTAACAGGGGAGCTCAAAGGGGCAACCCAGCCCAAGCCCAACAGTTGTAGGAAACTATAACTTCAACCATACACTATGGCGAGACATAGAAAGGTCACCCATAAAAAGAGTAAAAGACTAGGTGAGAAGGGAAAACGATTCCCCTGCACCTAGGAACAAGGTAAACTAGTTATCAAGTCCCAGAAAAAGGTTCTGGGGTTGACACAGGTCAGAATGATTTATCATAGTTATGAATTTCATACCGAACAACTGTATAAATACTGAATAGTGAAAATATATGTTCATACATATAACAAATAAATATAACCAATACATAAAAAATCTGCATATAATAAATAATTTAGAAATGAAAAATATATATATATTTGAAATATTGCCTTATAGACTGAGGGAGGTGTCAATAGTTGGGAAAGGGGCATTATCCAAAGCCATAATGACACCTCCTGAGGTCTATAAGGTCCATCGTGGTGGTAGAAATACAGGGTTTGGAAGATGCTTCTTTAACACTGGGGAAAGTAATTAGGCAACTGACAAAAAGAGGTCTGGGACCCCTCTACCGAGAACAAACACGGACAAATAACCTGCTCTGTGGGAAGGTGCCCACTTGGGAGGGTCTACAACCACGTTTTAGGCCACTGTACCTTTCACAGAGGAGAACTATCTATTTGCATATCTGTCCGGGCCCTCCCACTTGGGCAGTCCCTCACCAAAACACTAGGCTACTTTAACACTGTGTTAAGTAAATAGGTAACTAAGCTAGTAAATTAAATGTGGTTTTATTTTGTAATATTGAAATGTCATAGTTATCCTCATCATTTTTGCATTTAAATTGAAAACTTGGTTTAACTGAAACAGGTTTAACGTGAGCATACATGTGTTGTCATGTAAAAGTAAACGGTTTTTCTATAAGAAAGAGAAAGCGTTTTCCCATGTTTTGGCTTTCTCTTTCATGTGTAAAATAGCATGATGCAGCAAAAAAGTATTTTCCGAGAGAAAGTGTCTGGAAAAACAAACCTTGCCTGGAAATTGCAGTGTTGTTATCATGTCTGCTTTTGAAGACAGAAAGTTCAGAGCGCGGTCAATACTAGTAGTTATCAACTGCCTTCACACATTCTGATTGGCTGAAAGGAAGTCAGTAACGATCTCCATCTGCTAACATAAATGCTATGAAATAGTATACAGCCCTAACACCCACGCAATTGTTTGCAAAATATTCACAAATTCATAATTTTGTGTTTACTATGAATGCTCATATAACTATGTCATCGTTATTACAAGTTTCATACATGTTTCTGGATTCACAAATGAGATGTGCCTCATTTAAAATATTTGAAATAGTAAGCCCCCTTGTGTGCCTGTTTGGAACATGGGCAGGGCAACGCCCAATGCATAGAACGATCATTCACAAGATGTATGTGCGTTTCAACTGAAACATTTATAGCAGCTGTATCAACCACTTCTGTCTGGCTTTTGTTTCTATTATCCAAAGGTGGAATGATAGCTCTTTCTAACTTTAAACCAGGTGAATCTTTTGATGTCCATTCATACTGAAATATTACCCCAGCAAACAAGTGCTAAATTTGGTTTGGGCATGCACACCTGGCCCAAATGCATTCACATGTGCCAGCCAGCACATGGTTTGTGTGGATGCATAGCCTTGAGATATGCATGAGAAACCTTTGTGGACTAGGTGAACTATGCAGTTCCATGAATCCTGAACTTAATAAAAAATACATTTTCTGCACATTTTCAGTATGACTCTGCTCTTGATTGTAAGTTTTCGGGCTGATTACTGGTCTCGAGTTCTGATTTGACTTTGAAGTGGGAGCGAGGGATCTGTGAGACCTTTCCACCAGGAATTGTCATGATAGCAGAGGCTCTTGTAGGATAGTCCTGGTGGAGGGTCCCATAAAGGTTTCTAGCCATGCTGCCGCACACAATTCCGGAAGGCCTACTTCTCGCACGTTTTCTTGTGTAGAGACTGGGCAGTGCGGCCTGGGGCTGTGACAGTGTCTTGCAGTTTCCTGATATGATTTTCAGCCTGTGCTCTGCGACCACTTTCTTTCTGTATTCTCCGTTGCATTGTGTAAACTTTACACACTAGGTTGTCCAGTTTGCTGTTTATTGAGTCAAAACTGGTCTTCATTTGTGAAAGGAATAGTGACAGTTCCGAAGGGAATATCCCGGATGCAAGCCCTATGTCAGCCACGGGGGCAGGGTAGTGCGTAGGTGATGTTAAGTGCACGACAGCCTCCTCCTCAAGCATTGTGTCAGCAGTGTGATTTGCAGATTTTTTCTGATCTCGTTGGTCTTTGCAAAGGTTTTCAAATAAATGAAAGCTGGACCTGGCATTTGTATCCCTTGGCCATGTGGCCCACTGTGCTTGTGGTTATTGCTGTATACGACTGTGCATGCTCTCAGTGTGACAAATCAACTTCCGGGGCAACCATGGTCCTGGGATGAATATCGGTTTCTAAACCATCAATCAGCCCCACACCTCTAGTACACCAGAAGGGATCCAAACAGATTGGAAACACACACAAATTATAAACCTCCTTGTCCAATGTTGGTAACGTGGATGAAACTGCAGGCTTATCTCTGCAAGGTCGTGGATCGTTGGTTAGCTGCATTACAGCTAAAATCCAATTATTACTCAATGATAAAAGGATTATTACTCAATGATAAAAGGGACTGTCCAGTCAAGGTTGTATACAAATATCTACTTTATTATTTTCACAACAGACTGTGCTAGCACACCGCAAAATACAATTTACCTGGTAAAGGAATGCAGAGGACAGACAGTTTCATAGAAAGAAAAGGGATGCACTCCGGAAACTGACAGGAGGCTAGTCGGTAAAGTAATTAATCGCAATAGTACAAGGATACTTAGTTTCAGCACAAATGGGGCGATGGGTTGTGAAATGTCACTAAGGCCCTCCGGAGAAGGACCAGGGGGACTGAACCACAATGCATATTATGTTATGTCATGTTAAAGGATATTTATACAGCGCACTATCACTACCATAGTGGTCCCCCGGCGCTCTGGCAGATCTAAAAGTTAAGAAGGTAGGATCGGTTAGTTGGGTGTAGTGGGATAAATGTAGAGCGAGATGTGTGGTGTCCTATTGGCAGCTTCAGTTTGGTTAGCACCGTTTGCTGAGCATGGGTGCGGTTTCCGGATCTTTGGGCTCCCATGTGCTGTTGTGCAAGACTATGTGTGGATTGTTTTGTTGTTGCAGTGTAGTGAAGTGCTTGTGCTTTGTGGTGCAGGAGAGTGGTTGTAATTGTTTATCGTTGGAGAGGCATGTATCAAGTTGAGGTTTTAGCGGAAGGGTTAGTGGGGTTATCTCGTTCTTTCGGGCATCTTTCTTGGGTGACTTTGGCCTTGCTGTCTGCTGCAGCATTCCTCTGTGGTTAATTTGCATGGTTCTGTGCAAAGCAGTGCCCTATATCTGAGGCTGTCTAGTGATCCATTGGAGGGATAGGAGTTGAGGGCCTCCCCCACCCAGGGTTAAGATTGCTAAGGTTATCAGTTATTTTTGGTCATTGGAGGGCTCTGCCTAGTATCGTCTCCCTGAGATGCTAGGGCATGGTCCCTCCTTATGAATTCTAAGTGCTCCCTGTCCTGTTGGGTGTCAGTGTTTAATGCTCCTTCATTTCTAGCAACGATCCCTGTCCCTTGAGTTTAGCCTAGCGAGGGGGTTTGGCATTGGAGGGGTGAAAACTGAGGTATTTTATTTGTACCTGGAGCTTGTAGAAGTTCTTGGTGCTCGACAGTGTGTAGTCGGTTTCAGGGCGCATTGCAGCTTCTGCGACAGAGTTCAAGATGGGAGACAGCTGAGGGTATCAGGCAGCAAGCAGTTCGGCGAGCAAGACAGGATGAATGGCTGCAGGCTGGCCCGCATAGTGGCTCGGGGTCAGGAATCATTGTCTCAGTGCTAGTCGGTGGGTCTGAAGCAGTGGTCGAGGCATAGCATGTGGTGTAAGCAATTGCGGCGTAACAACAGTCAGCGGTGCAGTCGCCTGCTGCTCTAGGGTCTTGACTGGAATGAAAATGGCCTTTAAGGCGGACATCAATGGATGCTTGTCGGTGCACTCCTCCTGCTTCTTCACTGGGCTTGTATTGTCCTTCAAGGCTGATGGCCTAAAGCTGAGGAGAGTGTTGCAGGCAACTGCCTTGTAGTTGGTTTGGTTCAGAGACTCTCTGGCACTTCCCACCTAGAAAGCATGCTGCAGGAGGGCTGTATTCAGTATCTCCATTTGTTCCCTGTGAGATGTTTGGGGGAGGGATCCACCAACGTCCGCCTTAAATGGCCTTTAAGGCGGATGCCAGTGGATGCTTGTCGGTGCACTCCTCCTAGCTTCTTCTCTGGGCTTGTATTGTCCTTCAAGGCTGATGGCCCAAAGCTGAGGAGAGTGTTGCAGGCAACTGCCTTGTACTTGGTTTGGTTCAGAGACTCTCTGGCACTTCCCACCTAGAAAGCATGCTGCTGGAGGGTTGTCTGTATTCAGTATCTCCATTTGTTCCCTGTGAGATGTTTGGGGGAGGGATATTGCTTCCCTCTTTGGAAATCTTGGCCTTCCTTCACTGGTGGAAGTTGTAAGGCAGACTGTACCTTCAGCCAGGGTCCAATGCTGAGTTCTTCTTGTTACTCCTTGCTAAGTCTTCAGATGATCCACCTAAAAGAGGGGCTTACCCCTCTTTTTAAAGCAAAATGGTCCACAGTGATTGGTGTAGGCGACGCCTACGTTAATGAACCAATCCTGGGTCCCCACAAATAATCTCCTGTTTGCATGAGCTCATAACCACAGCACTTTGCAACAGAAAAAGTAAAGGAGGGAAAACATGCAATACTAAGTCCCACCCATCTTCCTGTCTGTTGTAGATCAAAGTATCTCTCTAGTAAATGGAGCTTTCTGTGGTTCCTGATTAAAGTGGCAGGTCCCCCTTGAAGCTGTATCAAGACCAGACTTATGGTCGCCACCAAACCACATACTTGTACCTTCTGAATGGGGTCTTGCTGCAGGGTTGACTAGTGTAAACAGCTGTCCCAGACATAACAGTTCACTGCTCTTGATACTGAGGGGCGGGAACTGGCTTCAGGTTAACACAGTGCATATCAAAGGTTGTTGGGGTTTGCTGTCTACTTTGTTAGTACTGCAGCCAGGACCCATGTGGGCCTCTTAGAATTAAACTCTGATTAGTATGCAAAGTTGCCACCAGCAGCAGAGCCTAAACAAAGGAAAAGTGCGGATCCATGGAGCCTTTGTTAGTTAATTAGGCTGGCCATGGCAGGAGGAAGGATTGGCCCTCCTCCTTCTGAGATCACAGGTGTAATCCTGGCTGTCATATCCCAACTAAATATGAGAGGGGGGATGGTGCCTGTATGCTGTGTCTACCCAGAGTACACAGGTCTATCTGCATGCTGTGCAGTGAGCATAGGAACATGTGTCCATATTAGGCCCGCACATTTTCCGAAGGTTGATCTACCATCCTTTGATGAGAGAGTTATAGCCCTGGTTAGCGCTTTTGCCACTTGAAAATGAAGAGCTCTTTTACCACATTGTGATTTGATTCAACATAGATTTTAATGTATTTGTTTTGTCCTTAGGTCAGAAAATAATAGTCAATGACAATACTTGTGGCTGTTTGATAATGTCGATCTTGATTTAGCCTGATAGTTTCGCTTGTCCAAGGATTTGTTCATAAATAATGTATGGGTGAATTTCCACTTCCTTTTAGCGAAAGCTCATTGTTCCAATCTGAGTTAGAGATAGAATGTTCAAAGCAATTTGGTTGTTAATGATCAGAAGTAAATCAGTTGAAGACTGATTGTGTGTCCTTTATGTTCTACTAAAGGATAGCATGATGTTTAGTAGTTGCAGTTATGTTGGTCCCAGTTCCTGCTATGGGATATTTGAAGATAGCGTGATGCTTGGTAATTGCAATTTTTTTGGTCCATGTTTCCTCAATGGGACATTTTGTTTCCCTTTGTATTTAATTCCAATTTCCTCACTGGGATATTCTATTATCCATTTAAAGATAGCATGGTGCTTGGTAGTTACAATTTTGTTAGTCCCAGTTACCTCACTGGGACATTTTGTTTCCCTTTGTGTTGATCCCAGTTTCCTCACTGGGATATTCTGTTTCCCGACACGTGTTTCCCCGTCCTTTTGGGGACGGTTCCTCAGGGGAGGGGATTTGGTTTCCCTGTTCATTTTGTACTGAGTGCTTGTTTTTATTTCAATTATTGTACAACTTACTATTTGAAATACCTATAGGAAAAAAGGTTTTAGTTGTAATGTTTGGGATTACGTACAGCGTTTCAAAGTATACACCTTTGTATCAAGAATTACAGTGTGGTCCAAATATATCTAAGTTCTGATATGAAGCTTTAAGTAAGTATTCTATTTGTCTTGGTGTTGTAGAAAGAGTTATTTTTGCCGTGGACGGTAGTTGTCCTAAAAGAGAAAGTGCGCTGCCATCAATGTGAGCATTTTACTTAAAATGGTTAACTACATTGTGGTCTGACTCTTCAATTAATCTAAGTGCTCGATTTGAGTATTATAATTGGTGGAGGAAAACATTTGCTGATCTAAATGCTAATTGTTTTCCAAGACCTGTTGTCTACTTACCCCTTGGTTTCTTTTGTGATACTCGTTCGCTTTAGATTTCGAACGTGATCCGTGGTGATAAGCGCGTTCGGTTGTAATCGCTCGATTCTATGTTTTGCTTCCTGAATGCATTTGCGTCTTGTGATGACGTGTTTACATGTGCCGAATGCGGCCGCCATTTTAGGTTGGGTTGCGTGTCTATCTTATGCGGTTGCCATAATTGTATTGGCTTTAGTGTGCTACAATCGTTTATGTGTTTGGATTTCACGACCTATTGTTAATTTATTCCAATTTGTTTTGTGTCATAGTTGGTGATTATATATTATAGTGTCTAAATTATTGCCTTTGTTTTATGATTTATATGAAAAGCATCATACTCGTTTGGAATTTATATTCAATACAGTTATTAGTGTTTCCTAAGTAGTATGTTTAATTAGGATAATTGTGTATAATGTATATTTGGACACAGACTGTAATGAATAAGGTTAATTTGCTGCGGTATAAGAGGCAGATGAAGGCCTATATGATGTATGATGAGGGCAGCTAATACTTGTGTGACATGATAGAGTATAGAATTTACTGGTTATAGAAAATGATGGAGTTCCTGGTCTGAATTTAAATCTGTGTGACATGTATCCATACTACATATCCATTTGGATTCTCGTTCACGTAATAGACGTTCCAAGTTTCCTCCTCTAGGTGGTGGCTTCACTTGCTCAATACCAAAGAATTTCAAGTCATTAAGGTCTGTTTCTTCATGGTGGTTTATAAAGTGAGTTGCTAGCGGGGACCTAGTGTCTTTGTTCTTAATTGAACTGAGATGTTCACCAATCCGCATTTTAAGTTGTCTAGTTGTACTTCCAATGTAGATTCTTGTGCATTGGCATTTAATTGCATAGATTACAAATGTGCTATTGCAATTAATGAGTTGCTCAATTGTTTTGGTTTTGCCTGTGGGTAGTTCAACCATTTTCTTTCCATTATCTGAATAGTTGCATATCTGGCAGTTTCCACATCTGTAGTTACCTTTATGATCGACCATCCTTCAATTTCATACAACATTTCAAAAAAGCCCATTTGAGTGCATACCCACCATGTGCATAGTCTATTCCTCACACCCAGTCAGTATTAACACACACCAGCCTGCATGTCAGCTATAGCCACCAGAATGGTCTCTCTTAGCAGGCATTGTGAAACTGGGGTTAGAAGGCCCCCTCTTGAAATGTTATCAGCATGCCCATGAGTCTTATCTGGTTGAAACGAGCGGCCACAGCTGCCGTGGGTGCAGGGGCCTGAGCTATAGGATGACAGCTGCCTCCCCAGCACCCGCTTTGCGTACCTTCTTGCTGGCGTCCCCAGCATCTCTGCTTTTTGTTCCTGGCCTGAAATTCAACATTTCTGCAGGTTCAGCAATCCTTGTGGTCTCCGGTGCCTTAAAAGCCAGGCTGCACTTGGCTAGCAGTCACACCTTCCAGGTCGGCCCTTTGGTACGGAGAGGTCCATTGCACAGTCACCACTCCACCCCAATATGGCCACTCCCCTCATAGCACCAGCTACAATGACAAGGAGGGACTGGGTCTCTAATATTGAGCGCTCGATCTACAACACTGTTGCTTGCGGTGGCTCCACCACACCTTCTCTGCTCCTTTTCTGGGTTAAGCGAACCACCATAATGAGCAGGTCTGGTGTGGGAACCGCATTATTTGTCCTGAAGCCACTTCTGGGTGCCAGAGCTGCTTGATCAAGCCCCCTTCTTGGAATCTTCAATGAAAGAAACATTTTACAGCGAGGAATTCATTAAATGAATGGTCATCGATTCTGACAGAGACAGAAGAAATATTCATTCTGAATTTCGGGAATGTAATATGCACTATTTTTCATAGTAGTAAGTCATTTTCAAAATAAATATGTATCGTTTTGATATTGGGGTTTATGTTCTTTTATTTAGAACTATGGACTGCACATATGGGCCAAATTTCACAGAAATCAGTACTCATCTTAAATTGTGTTCCATTAAATTGAAAATATGTTGGCATGATTGCTGCCAAAAAGCTTTACTTGTATGTGTGGAGCAGCCTTTCTTACACCAATATCGCAACAAAGAAGGGCAAAGGGGTTTACTCAATAACATGTCTAGTTCTTTACTGATAAGTCTGTATTTAATTAGAACAACATGATAATGGCGTTCCCACTGGAGAACGCTCAGAATCCAGGGTGGCAGAATCAGGTGCCCAGGAGTAACCCTGCTTCAGTTACAAAAAAGGTAGGTCATTTTGGCACACTGGGGAATATTATTGAGACTGTCCCTCGAAATGTAACCCCCCCTTTCTTTTAAGTAGATAAACATAAACAGAGGAGTTATTCATTTCAGGAATACTGAAAAGTAAATGATTGAAAATAAAAGAAAACAAAACTGTGCCTGGGTTTTTACCTTTGATTTTTCATTCCTTTGGTTGGATTTTGGAATTATTTTCTCAGCCTACACCAAATAATCTACATTTCACATTTCAGATCAAATTCCTCAACGAGGACCCGGCCGCATGCTGGTTGAATGCTCTTATCTTGGAATCAAGTGTTAGGCAAGATTGTATACAGTACCCTTTTGGTGCACTACAATAACCTTTACCTCCTGGCAATAGGAACCCAACCTTTGGTATAGGTCTGTACTACACAGGTTGGTAGTGTGGCTGAGCAGCCAGGCTTATCTCAAGAGGGGTCATTGTGAGCAGTAGGGGAGTTACACATAGATTCACAGTGACACGTGTCCAAATAAACACTTACACTCAAGGTTTCTTGATTAAACAATTATGAATTTATTTAATAGTCAGTTTGAATAAGCCTTCTTCAGAAGGGGCAATATAATGGTAACACACAAATACACTTCAAAATACACACTCTTGGTTTCTGTAAATTAGCAAGTACCCATTTGGAATGGCACACAGACACATTCTACACCTTCAGGTGACTTAAATCGTTATGAGATTGTGGACATTAATATATCACTAGTACATTTAGAGCAATACTAAAGATGGTGTCAAAGAAAAGAGGTTTCAGAATAAGACAAGAGATCACACAAATATTCGGAAGCAGGTAAGTACTTTTAAACCCCCCAATGCAAAGTAAGTTAACCCATTCCTGGAAGGAAGGTAAAAACACACAATCAAAGGAGAGAAGAGTTGGATGATCTTCCTAGCGCTAGGGTCTGACTTAAAAGCGATTCACTCGATTTGGTGTTCATCTCCATGGTACTTCGGTTCCAGCAGCAGCGGCAGTGGAAGCACAGCCAGCTTCGAGAGGGTGTCCGAACAAGTTCACTTTGGAGTTGATTGGTTCCTCCAACTCAAGGGGAGAAGTCATACTTGCAGGGCTTCTCTAGTCAAGGCGAATTCGGAGCGTCAGCACAGCAGCAGGGCTTCAATGGGCAAAGCAATGGTCCAGGAGTTGCAGCAGGCATCTCTTCCAAGTTCTTCTTCAGATTCCTTCGTCCAGTGGTCGACTCTGCCTTCCAAGCCAAGAAGCCTTGCCTTTTATGCAGGTTTCTCCCATTCATTCCAGCCTAGCTATCAATCACACAGCAGGGTGGCTGTCCTTGCCGGCCAGCCAGCCAGCCAATCACCTTTAGGTGCATTCCTGTAACCAAGGAAACTAAGCACAGGGAGTTTCGGCACCTCTCTCGCTTCCTGTTTCTGCCAGACATACTGGAGCCAGAGGCGGGCTTCACTCGTGAATCCTGCGAAAGACAAAACGAACAAAGGGACCAAACCTGGTTTGCCGCGCATAGAAATCTCACGAAGGACCTTTCCAACAAGAAATGGCAAAAAAGAAGACCGGGCCATTTTGACAGAATGGGAGAACGCAGCCCACAGTAAAAACTCCCAATAGTAGTTTAACATAAACCACTGCCACCAGCCATTAATTGTAGGAAGGGTAACATAAAAAGGTTACATGAGAAACTAGACAAAGGGGATACTAAGTAAGCCCTGCGGGACTCTGTTGTAAGATAGTGTGTGCTGGGTCTACAAACTTACAAATGAACTTAAAGTCAATTTCACTTCACTGCTCTTGGAAAAAGTAGTTTATCCAAGAGAAGGTATTTAAAACTTTGGGAATTCTGAAAGACTTCCCTCTGGCAATGCACTGAATGTGCAATGTGTCACAATGTAAAAAGATGATGCCTATGGAGTTTGTCAGACTCTATAACCAAAAGAAACACAGAGTTTAAATCACAGAAAAATACATGAGAGAGTGGGAAAAATGTCTCACTCTCTCCAGGTTAAAAATAAAAAAGTCATAGAGTCCAGCAAAAGTCCTGGGTGTCTCTAAGGTAGAGAGGAATAAGCATATTTCTGAGAATTCTCCCTAATATCAAGTTTTGCACTTTTTTGTTCCAGATTCAAGCAAGGCTTCTTCTGCTCATCAAAGCAGATTTTTTTCCAATTTACGGCTGATTGATGGAATTGTTTGCTCACTGAATAGTGACTTTGCGCTCCCTTCGTCGATTCATGGAATCGACTTTGCGGGCCCTTTCCAGACCTTGCAGGGCCATCGCGCAGGTCCACCATGTCTCTGCGAGCAGTCGAGCGCCTTGAGCAGAGTGTTGGTTAAGCCTGTGTAGAGATTTAAAAAGGGGTCAGAACATGCATTTTCCCCATTCTCCATGCAGAACGAGGAAGAACCAGGCTCTACGTGGGTGTGTTGAGAGACGGCTTGTGCAAGGAAATTACATCCCAGCGCCATAAAACACCAAGCAAATTCATGGATCTGACTGCGCAATATCACGTCGGGGGAATCAGCACACAAGGCTCCCAATCACACTGCCACGTGTAAGCAGGCGCAAGGCCCCAAACGAATAGGAATCACCTTGCAAATGTTAAGGTCCAATCAGGAATTTGGGTGTGTGTCCAAGCAGTGTGAGTGCCGTTCGCAGTTAGGAGTGTGCGTATGCAGTGTAGCGGGGTTCAGCCATGGTTTATGGGGGTTCGCATGCAGATTTACCAGGCACTGACTACAGTCACAAAAAATTGGTATGCATATTATTGACAGGGTGCTGTGAATAGTTGCGTGGGACCCGATGCAGTGTCGCTGGGCCGCATTACTTTGCGGATGAGGTGGCCGCAAAGGTTGGTATACGTGGCTGGATTCGCTTTGCGAGGGGGCGTGACATGGGAGTTCCGGCCGCTACTTGCACATAGGGTTGCTTTGTGGTCCAAATTCCATGACTATCTGGGGCGCACACAGAATCTTATGCGAGCAGGGATGTGAAAAGTTGTTCTTGGCACAGGGACTTTGCGGAATCAATGCACACTTTTCCATGAATATGGCCCTTAGAGTCATATGCTCCACTTCTTTTAGCTCACTGGTATTGTCTGTGAAATGCTTCAAGCCCATTGCACATATTGTGTGCTATGTCCATTTGAACAGTTAGGGCCTTCAATATGTTCTCTGGAGCAACCACTGTTCTATTTATCTCATCTTTGTGTCTGTTCAAAGATTCTGTGGATACTATCAAGAGTCTACTCCGTTGATGGGCCCGGACATGTCTCCTGCTGCTCAGTCTTACTCTCTGCTGTTTTCCTTGAGCCTCTTCTTTTTTCCGCTCTGTATTTTAGCTTAGAATAAATAGAATAAATGTAGGTGTGTCTGACCCTCCTTCGTATATAAACACATCCCAAATTCCCACCCACCATTGGAATCAACTTTCTTACATGCCATATAATATTCTGGCACCTCAGTTATCAATGAATTGCCCACATTGGGCTAGAAGGTCTTCCAGGTTGTTCAAATCGGTGGCTTAGGTCTTCCCCTCTTGCACTATATCAACGAAGCAGTTGTTGCCTGCTGAGCTGTTAAGCAGCAAGTTCTTTTATGCTGGTGTTATGCCTTCCAATTTCAAAAATAATTGTTTGTTCCCAACGCGCATACTCGAGCACATATTTTTAAATCATTTTTATCATTCAATCCACATACACTTTTCGTGTGTTAGACAAACAACAAATACATACTGTTTTTAACAGAAGACATACAACACGAACCAACATAGCAACAAATGAAAAGGCAAAAAAAACTTCTGTCCTCAAGTAGTTATGCCACAGGAATACAAATCATTCATACAAACATAAAAAGGGCAACTCCGAAATATAAACATAAATTCATTAGCGTTGCCATTAAATTCATCATATACAAAGTGGGTACCAAACAATTCCACAATTCATTTTGAAACATTGTCTAATGCATAATGAAAAGACCAACATGTTTCAATGTTGTGCGCTTATTTATATCAATTTAGCGGCACCGTTTTCCTCTGGGTCTGACATTAGTTTAAATAATCCTGAGCAGAATATACTGTGCTCATATTAAGTAACCACAAGAGATAATGTGTCATTTCTTTTTGCATCAGCCATTTCTTAATTTTAACCGAAGCAGGGAAACCCCAATGCCTTCATCTGTGTAGTGCATTTAACGATAACAGTGAAAATGTTCTTCATCTTTATGTTGTCTGTGGAAGACAGAAATCTCTGTCAAGGATCAATATTTTCATATACTTTTCATATATCTGAATCAGCACATTATAGGCCTAATTCACAGAAGCATTTTATAATGGGAAAACCCCATTGGAAAACGGTCTGTGAATTAGGCCCTAAGTCTTTTTTTAGTTTTAGGGGCCAGAGTACCTTTTTGCCAAATAACTATGGAGTCCACCTACTCAAATGTCACATCAAAAGTAATTCTGAAATGACAAACAAAAGGAAGTGTTCTTCTGTTTATCCCTAATTTATTAGAAGTGTTTTTAAAAAAAGTTAACTACACAGTAAAAATATTCCAGTGAACATCCAGGTTTCAGGAATTAAACCTTTACAATTGTTCTGAGGAAAAGATAAAGCATAAAAACTCAAAAACAAATTGTACAGTCATTTGAGCTTCAATGATAGATTATTTCGATAAGGTAAACCTAGACGAACATGCCATCTAGGTTGAAGCCTGGTCGATACTGAAAGCTGAGGGGCAGCGATAAAGTCAATGGAGTAGCCCGAATTTCTTGACAGTATGGGCATGTTCCATACATATGCATGGGCCCAAGGGAGTGGGACCCATAAACTAAGGAATGTGTATCTATTTAATTAGGGTGTATATTGTGGGTGGTCCCATGACCAATCTGTAGTTTGAGCTTTTATAGGCTATCTGCTTTGCTTTGTATCTAACAGATGTTAATATTACATGCATTGTTTTCACTGTGTAAGGATGGAAAGCAGAAAGCACCTTGGCAGAATATTGTGAGCAGGTGACATACGGTTGCCCGTCTCTGGTATTGCAGAGAGCCAACGAGACACTGCGGCTCGGGAGAAGTGGGCGATGAAGCAGGAACAAGTTGGTCCTTGGCCCTGGGCGCAGACAGGTTAGCACGTCAGGCATTGGACCCAGAGACGGACAGGGGCAGCAGAGAGTGATCACGTCGGTCCAGGGCTCGGTCCAAACTGGAGTGCTGCATTCGGGACCCGAGGAGGTGGCCCTCCATCGGGGTCCAGAATCTTTATCCCATGTCAAGCCGCAGCTGAGGAGGGGAGCCAGGCAGATGCAGGGAAGATGGCGGATGCAGCAAGGACAACCGAAAATGAAGAGGGAGGAGCCATGGGCCTCAATAGAGTGGATGGCAGCCTGGATCACGTGTCTAGGAAGGAGGGCTACCGTGGATATCATTGGAGCAGGGGTGGAACAAGGTGATTGGTGGGAACCAAGGGAGACATATACAAAAGAAGGTCAGGAAAGTAATACAGAGTCATTCCTTTTTGCATCGGATGGGAAGCAGTTTCGGACAGAGAAGGAACCTCAAAGCCCTGGGCAGACTAAGACCCATAGACTTTACAGAAAGCGACTGAGTAGAAGAACCAGAAGAAAGAGAGAAGGAGAGCCTCAGTGATGTAACCCTACCTGTACCTGTTCTCATGTTCCAATAAAGCGTCATATACGCGCTACCTGAGTCCTTGCCTCTATGTCCACAACCCTCACAAATACCTACATGCATATATATTTCAGACTGGCCCAATGGTATGATACCTCTAAATTGGCCTCTCCTCAACAAGCTCCCAGTAGGTGCTTTTCTGTACTTACCTCCTTATTTGTTCAGTGCTCCATTGTTTGCTTTCAGGGTTTGTGCCATATACAAAGTATCAGATAGCTATCTGGCCCTCAGTACATCACAGCGAATACCAGCCCTTTCAGTGTGAGAAGTGAGTGGTGCTGGACGTCTAAAGAGTTGTGCATTTTATATATTTCCAATCATAATGTCCAGCCCCTCTACAGGTTAATGATACTCGGTCTAGGGTTTGTGCGGAGTTCACTTCTGACTTAACCAACTATATGCATGTGGATAATCTTCAGTTTGCATATGAACAAGTCACAATGGTAACAGTGTATTCTCGGATTTAACAATAAGCCTTAACACATGTCCTATACAATGTAGTTCATCTAGTGTCCACGTTCAGTATTTGTCCAGCATTGTAGTTGATGAATGTCTATGGATTGTACTTGTTGGTGCAGATAATCCTCTGTCTACAAGTCAGGCATGGGACAAGGTCTCTTTACTCAACCCAAACATTCGGCCAACGGACAGTTTATCCATTAACTCACATACAAGGTTCAGGATGGCTCAATTATCAAGCGGGAAACACTGTCCACCATTTTAGAACACAGAATCACTTTAGAATAGAAATCAAAATGGCGGATGGACCTAAAATGTCGGCGAAGTCGATCTAAGATCGGAACTTTGCAATGCGGTTTTCTTCGCAGAGCAACTGGGCTTAGGCCAATATATACAATACAGGAGGCACGATATGATATCCCCTTTAACAAACCCTCCTTTTGGCCAAAGCCAAGCGCTAAACTACTTCTAGTCACTTTACGAGTAACTCCACGTCTCAATGTCCATACATCCTGAATCACTATCAGAGATATCAATTATCATGAGGACAGATACTGAGATTTTCTTCAGTACAAATTAATTAGATATTTTCTCTGGGGCGTATACCTTGTGCCCAAATGTACCCATCGCTTGTGCACAACATCCTCCTAACATCAGACACATACCAGGAAGACATTGTATACAACAACAGAAAAACACCAAAATTCCTAAAATAATCAGCAACACCGAAAGTAGCTTCCATCCCCAAGAACGCAGGAAGTCCCAGAACCAAGAACTAAGATCCCAGTTTACCTCGGGAACATGCACTTCTGAACTGAGAACATGCAGATGTTGTATCGCCCTAAAGATGGTTGGGGAGGAATCTGGCACGAAAACACTGCAAACGGTCCCCACTAATTTACATACCCCACCACGCTCAGCCAGGATGACATCTAATGCCATCTGGTTCTGACGTGCCACTAACCTTATTGCTTTTTGTTCTAAAGTCATATTATAGAGTATGTCAGTGGTCCGGTTGATGGTCCTCTCCAGTACTCTCGCTAGTCAACTGATATCTTTAGAGTTCAGTATTTTCCCACAAAATGGCACAAAGGATTTAGCTATATCGCCCAGAACTTGTTCTGAAGTATCGCCATTTTCGTCCCGCCGTGGACGAGCCTTTCAAATTTCTACAGTACTACCAATGAATATCCCGGATAACAGAATCCCTAAATAACAGGTTCCTTGCCAATCCCTGGGTAACCATGGAAATGCTATATTACCGCAAACAAAGTAGACAGGTTTGCCTACATACAAAGGTCTGTCCTCACTAGTCAAATTCGCAACATTGCCGCACCCCTTGAAATCACCCATTGACTGAGTACCATTCTTCTGTATGCAGAAAGAAACTGAATTGGGGCTGTGGTTCACAGTATAAGAAGGTGGCGTGGCATCCCTATTGTCTATAGGAGCCAGTTTGAAAGAGATTAAAGATTGAAAAGGACGGGACAGACTATCCGAAGGCCTAATAGAAGCAACATTAGGCTTGCTCCTAATCGCAAAGAGTGAGCATCCCAGGGGCGTTAGAACACGTTTCTCAAAATCATTCAAGTTAGTTCCATCAAAGTTCCCCGAGATGCTATTGTTCCATTGGCCAAAGAATAGTGCCCTTAGAGAAGCATAACATGCAGTTGACATAGGTAAAGGATGAATATACCAATATACCAACCCAGCCCCTTATCCCTGTGTTGCGGTAAATGCAAGCAGACCCAACAATTGGACTTATTAAAAATGGCATGTGTTGCATTCATAATGAGTAATAGAGTATTGTTATGGTAACTTTGTCTGTGCTGAGATTCTCTAGGAGATAGAGTGTGCAGATGCACAAAAGGCGTAGAAACAGTGGGTACATTTTCAGTGGGTAACAGAATTTCAAGCGGATGTACTTCTTCCAAATACCAGAATCCTAAAGCAATGACTATTATAAAACCACTTAACATTATCACAAGACAACAATACCTTTTGGGGCCCACGCATTCGATTGTTCATTTTTACGATCGGTCACACAGTCTCTTATCTGTTCCGTACAAGTGGGAGCAGTTGCAGGCATTGTTTCTTCAAACGATTACACCAGAGTCAATGTACTGGCGATCTCCAGATCGAGCGTCTTCTTAGTCCTTTCACAAACCCTAGCCAACAGAATCCCCTTATGTACAAAAGATCAGGCCAAAAAGACAAGCCCTTTGATGACTTTCCTTGATGGCACAGCCGAACCGTGCAGTAAATCTACTTCCTCGGACGCAGATCGTTGTGATCCCTGGTACTGAATGATCTGTGAACAACGTGTCGTTAATTCCTGATGGAAGCGGCAAATTGAAAGCAAGATTTGACACAAGATTCGGAACAATTTTTTAAAACGGAACTGTTGGAGAGTGTGGATATGAAGTGGCCGTTTCCCCACGCCCCACGGGATCAGGGAGAGCCTCCGGCGCACTCTCGATGCTGTTTGATGCTTCGTGATCGTTGGTTACAGTATTGATGAGGGGTTCTGTGTCTTCTGTAGCATGTGGCAAAGGGAAAGGAATCCTCTTGATGTGGGACGCGTTGATCCAGTGCTTCCTGCCCTCTACTCGCACCGCTGTCTGTGTGACCAGGAGAACTTGGTGGGGGCTCTGCCAACGAGGTGCGAGGCAAGATTATCGTTCAAACGACTTGGTCAGAACCCAGTCCCCCGGCCGTATGCTGTGACCTGGGCCCTCATATTTAACAGGTAAAGCCTCTCGCACCTGGTGATAAATCAAATACAGATTTTTAGTTAAATGTCCACAATAGTCAGAAAGAAGTACATTTTCAACTTCGCGTAGAGAACGAGGCTTCAGTAAATTCCAAATGTTAGCTGGCCTACCCATGACCACCTCAAACGGAGAGAGCCCAGTCTTACTTTGAGGGGTCGTTCTCATAGACAATAACACGATCTGTGTAAGGCGTCTGGCCATTTCAGTTTGGTGCCGGCACACATCTTTGCAAGCTTGTTCTTGATAATGCCGTTGTGTCTTTCTACTTATCCAGCACTCTGTGCGTGTCTAGCCGAATGGAACCATTTATCAATCTGTAATCCCGTGCATATCTGCAGAATTACAGCAGCGATAAAATGTGGACCATTGTCCGACCAGATGAGTCTTGGCAAACCAAACCTAGGAAAATATTCCTTCAGCATGGTCTTCGCCGTTGTCATAGCTGTGGCATCTTTGACAGGAATAGCTTCAACCCATTTGCTAAAATCGCAGATAACAACTAGTACATATTTGTAGTTATTACAACGCTCCATTTCAATGAAATCAAAGTGTATTACCTCAAAGGGGACAGAAGGTGGACCAAAACTACCCCTAGGAGTCGATGCTGCAAACAAATAATACACCCTTGGACAAAGCGCTCGGCTACCTTAGGGATTTTATCATTTACCCACACATTTTGCAACATTTTGGTGACTTTTCGTGCACAAATATGGGTGGACCATGAGCAAGAACAACCATCATCGTAATGTATGCATCAGGCAGTAACCATTTTCCTTCTACTTTGTCCACCCAACACCCATCATCATCCAATTTTGCCAAACCCTCAACCCATTTCTTAGATTCCTCTAACGTGGCATCAGCTTGAATGTTTTTCACAGATTCAATAACCTCATCCAAAGTACAGGCCTTTTGTGGCTTCCTTTGAAGTATACATTTCTGAAGAGAGATCAGTGGCAGTCTGTTTGGCTATCTGGTTAGCGAAAGCGTTCCCTTTTCCTACATTATCTATGATCTTCTGATGTGCTGCGCATTTCATAATTGCTAGCTCAGTAGGGAGTGCAAGCGCTGAGAGTAACCGTAGTATCAAGGAGCCATGCTGGATTTTAGTGCCATGGGAGGTCAAGAAACGTCTTTCTGCCCAAACTCTGCCGAAGTTGTGAACCATCCCAAAGGCATACTGACTGTCAGTATATATATTTACGGTAAGCCCTTCGGAAAGTTCACAAGCTTGGGTCAATGCTATAATCTCTGCGGCCTGCGCGGAGTTATGCATGATTCTTTTGGTTTCCACGACCGTGCTCAATGTGGTGATTGCAGAAGCAGCTGTGGATGTACGATCCGGGAGTTTGAAAGAGGAGCCATCGCAAAACAGCTCCCCTTGTGGATTATTCAAAGGAGTATCTTTTAGATCGATTCTGCCTTTTGTCTCTTGCTTTGTAGTGTAAAGGCAGTCATGTGACTCTTTGTCACTGCAAGCAGTACCTTGCGGGAAAGGTAAAAGTTCTGCCGGATTAAGGACACAACACCTCTTTATTTGAATGTGCGGTGCAAACAAGATCAATTCTTATCTCGTTAATCGTGCGGAGGTGAGGTGTTGTGTTTGTGTTCTGTTTAAGAGAACATCTACAGAGTGAGGTACCATCAGGGTTAAAGCATGGCCTAGGACCATTCCCTCGCTCTGTTTTACAGACGCAGTAGCAGCAGTGACAGCTCTCAAACATCTTGGCAAAACGCATGCAACAGGATCAAGGGCGGAAGAAAAGTAGCCGCATGGCCTATTTTTCCCTCCATGTTCCTGCATTAATACAGCCAAAGCACATCCATCACATTCATGCACATACAACATGAAGGCCTTTTCATAGTTTGGTGTGCCCAAAACTGGTGCCGAGCACAATGCAGCCTTGAGCAGATCAAATGCTTGCTGGTGTTCCAAGTTCCACGGCAATGCCTAAGAAATGCCCTTCTTCGTCAAAGCCAACATTGGTTTAATCACTAAGGAGAAGTTCGGGATCCACTGTCTACAGTAAGAAGCCATTCCTATCAAGGCTCTGGCTTCCTTCTGTGTATTTGGGACAGACATGCTAGAAATGATTTTTATCCGGTCAGGCGTCAATCTTCTTCCCTCCTTTGACAGGAGATAGCCTAAATAGGCGACCTCCTGTCGACAATACTGAAATATTTTAAGCGAAGATTTGTGTCCATGTCGTGCTAGATGCATAAGCAACAACACGGTGCCCTCCTTACAAGTGCTCTCTGAGTCAGCAGCTAAGAGTAGATTGTTGACATACTGAAGCAGTGTACAAGTAGTAGGCAACTCGAGTGTGTCGAGCTGCTCTTTCAAAGCCCTACTGTAATTGCTAGGACTCTCCGTGTAACCTTGCGGTCCACGGGTTAAGGTAAACGAGCGTCCTTCTAAGGTGAACGTGAACAAGTATCTACTATCTTTGTGTATAGGAATACTAAAGAAGGCGTTCTTTAGATCCACAACACTAAAGTGAGTAGCTGAAGCCGGAATCATAGTTAATATTGTCATCACATCAGGCACAATGGGAAATTGTGGAGCAACAATCTTATTGATGGCACGTAAATCAATAATGAAACGGAAAGGAATTGCATTATCACCTTTTTTGTACATGGGCAAAATCGGACTATTGCACGAAGTACCTGCAATTTCCTCAATCACCCCTCGATGCACAGAATTGGAGACTATGGCCCTCATTACAACCCTGGCGTTAAGGGGTTAACGGCGCCGTAAAAGGTGGCCGCGCCGTTAACCCCTTAACGCCTGATTACGAGGTCCCTTTGCGGGTTGGAGATTTTAACATCTGCTTTTTGCAGGCGTTAAAAACCAACCCGCAAAGGGACCTTGGTGCTAAGTACGGTGCCACAACTTGCGGCACCGTACTTAGCGCCTTCCCCATTCCAATTGAACCCTATGGGGCAAAAATGGGAATGGGGAAGGGCCATGGCGGCATGGGGAATTACCGCCCCGCCAACCTCGGAATGGGGCGGTAATTCCCCATTCCGCCATGGCGGAGTCGGTAAGTTACCGGCATGGACCATGGTGCTATAAGCACCATGGTCCAACGCCAGGGTCGTAATGAGGGCCTATGCATTTAAAAGCTTGCTCACCATCGACTGAGATCTTGTACTGGGGAATACGTGGCAACTTCACTCCATGTTTCAAAATAATCTTAACGGGCTCAATTTGCAAAACACCAACATCATTGTCGTCAATTGGCCACAAACACTCCGAAACATCACTGAATTCCGGTGGCAAAGGTCTGGTTAAGAACTGAGAGACAGAAAGTTGCTGTGGTGAAATCGTCAAACGCACTCCATCAGAAGAACAATGAATTACCACATTTAATTCCTTCAACAGATTCAACCCCAACACATTCTCTATGCAATTCATAGTCAAAAGGAATGGAGAGTGGTCCGTAAATGGACCCAAAGTAATCGGTACCGGCGAAGAAACCGGACAGACTACTGGTGTGCCAGAAAACCCTACAGAAACATTGGTTTGCCCTGACAGTGGAATGTTTGGAACCCGTGAATGGTCAATGGAACACTTCTGTGCCTCTGTATCTATCAAGAATAGATGTTTCCTATTTCCCACTATCATCTCAATGTAGGGACCTTTCTGATTAACGGGAATAGGCGTTGGTTCCAAACCCTGAAAACAAAAATGTTTCTATTATCCACACTTGGTGCCTGATTGTCCTGTGAAAAAGGTTGCCGTGAATCCTGTGAAAACGGACTTCTACCAGGACCCCCTGCCCCAGGTCGGCCTCTGGATCGTCTACCCATTTTACCAAATGCGTTATTTGACTTCTGCTGGAGGATCGGGCATTGTGCACGCCAATGACCCTCTTGTCTGCAATACGCACACTGCTTTATGTTTACAGGACCCAATGGCGAATTTCGTGTGGAACATACTGACCCCTAAATTGCGAATTACCCCCTCTAGGGCCTCTAACAATTTGCTGCAATAAAACTTTTGTTTTCATGTCTCCTTTTCTCTTTTCAACTCTTTCTTTTTCGTTATTGACACAATTCTCATAGTACTGAGCCATATGCAATACTTCTGACTGAGACTTTGCTTGCCAAGTGCTATCTGAGGACATAATTTGCGACTGGATGTCAGGCAGCAATCCACGCACAAATTTGTCCACAAATAGTCGTTTCCCAGACTCTGTGAAATCTGAAAATGCTTGTTCGAACCCATTGAAAAACTCGGTAGCACCCGCAGACTTTCCTTTGACACAGGCGGTAAGTTTGTCCCAAATAATCCTTCTTTCAGGAATTATAGCTTTCAATTTTGTGGCTATTCTATCAGGCAAAGTTAGTATTACCTGTGGTGGTCTCTCGCCAGCTGGCCTTTCTCTGTCGAGTCTAACCATGATATGATATGATATGGCATTTGTAACGCGCCTATACACAAGTGTTTCAAGGCGCGACGAGGCAGGGAGGGGGGGAACAAGGGGAGACAGACAACGACCCTACTAGGCCAGGTGTCATTCAGATCGCGCAAGTGCATGGGTAGGGGGACGGGAAAAGTGCAAGGGTGAAGGGAGAGGGGAAAGTGCAGTACAGGGTTAGTGATGAACAAGATAAATAATGGGGGCCAGCTGGTGGCAAGTGCAAGATAAGTGCATACAAGTGCTGGGAAGGGGGACTGTAGGGGTACAGAGACAGTCCCGCAGTGCAGGGGTTGCAAGAAAGGCAGTACAGGGGAGAGTGGCTGGGCCAAGGACCGAGATTGGTGAGTGGCCCAGTTGCTGATTCAGTACAGTTTCAGTGATTTAGCAGGGGAGAGGTGGAGAGAAAGCAGAAGCAAAGAGGAAGGTTTTGAGGTGCTTCCGGAACCGGAGATAGTTCTCCTCAAGTTTCAGGGAGACAGGAAGGCTGTTCCAGAGGGAGGCCCCTGCTGTGGAGAGAGATCTCCCCCCAACTCGTTGCTTGGAGAAGCGGCTGACCCTGAGGGAGTTGGAGGCGGAAGAGCGAAGTGTTCGAGAAGGAAGATATTTAGGAAGGGAGAGTTGAAGGTATTTTGGCCCCAGGCCCCAGAAGGCCTTGTGGACAATGCAGAGGGTTTTGAACTTAATCCTCGCAGCCACAGGGAGCCAGTGTAGCGATTTCAGTCCTGGAGAGATACGGTCCCTGGGCTTGAGGCCAAGGACAAGTCTCGCAGTCCTGTTCTGGATGAGTTGCAGAGGGCGGAGAGTAGGGGCAGGAAGATTTAGATAGAGGCTGTTACAGTAGTCCAGCTTCGAGAGAACCAGGGCTCTGGAGACAGTGAGCTTCTGGGGGAAGGAAAGGAAAGGAAGGATACCTCGGAGGACGTGCAGCTGGTAGTGTGACTTCTTAGAAACGTCAGAAATGTGAGGAGAGAAGGAGAGTGTGGAGTCGAAGATGACCCCGATGTTTTTTGCCTTGCAGGTAGGAGCAGGAAGAGGGCCAAGAGAGGCCGGCCAGAGAGCTGCAGGGAAGGAGGGAGTGGGTGTGCCGATGAGTAGAATCTCGGTCTTACTGGCATTAAGGCAGAGGTCGTTGGCAGCACACCATTCCTGGATAGCAGAAAGACAGTGAGGGAAGGAGAAGAGGAGGCCGAGGGTAGCCTGAAAATGAGCTGGGTATCATCCGCATAGCACTGAAAGTTGGGGCAGAGGGCAGCGATGCGGTGGGCGAGAAGTGCCAGATACTGGTTGAACAGCCAGGGAGAGAGGCTAGGACCCTGGGGGACACCACAGGTAGAGAAAAAGATGTCAGACAGGAAAGACCCCAGTTGGACCTGGGAGGGTCGATTTGAGAGGAAAGAGGTCAGCCAAGCCAGAGCCAGACCAGTGATACCCATGTTATCACGGAGACGGTTGAGCAGGATGGTATGGTTGACAGTATCAAAGGCAGAAGAGAGATCAAGTAAAATGAGAACACATGGAATGTTAGAGTCAAGGTTTGAGAGCAGGTCCTCACGGATGTTCAGGAGAGCAGTTTCCGTGCTTCTGGCAGCTCTGAAGCCAGACTGATGGTCGTGAAGGCTACCAACAGATTCAGCATGGAGATGGCAAGTTTCTCCAGGAGCTTGCCCAGGAAAGGAGTAATAGAGATAGGGCGATAGTTAGCTGGGCAGGACGGGTCGGAAGAGGGTTTCTTAAGAAGGGGATGCACAAGGGAGTGCTTGAGAGGGGATGGGAAGACTCCAGATGTGAAGGAGTGATTGCAGAAGTCAGCAAGGGCAGGAGCCAAGGAGTCGATGTGGTCCTTAATAGTTTTGGAGGAGCAGGGGTGGACCTGTCCTGACGTAACTTTCATAGATCGGACTTGTCTCGAAACCTCATCAGCGGAAAAAAGGGGAAAGGCAGAGAAGGAGAGAGGAGGGGTGGCTGCAGAAGGGCCAGAGGATGGGCAGGGAATAGAGGGGGGGAGGTGATGGGAGGACATGATGTCCTGAGTTTTAGAAATGAAGTGAGAGGCTAGTGCCATACAGAGGGCCTGGGAGGGGACAGGAGAGGTAGAGACTGCAGCAGGGTTGGCCAGCTCCTTGCAGATTTTAAAGAGTTCATCCGAATTGTTAGATGCCGCAGTGATGCGGGCTTGGATAAGGGCTCTCTTCTTGGTGAGAACGGAGAGCCGGTATTGCCTTTGGAGCAGGTGACAGGCCAGTTTGTCAGAGGATGAACATGAAGCACGCCATTTCCTCTCTGCCACCCTGCACAAGCGTTTAAGGGTGACTAGATCCGAGTCATACCAGGAGTTACATTTGGCTTTGGGCTTCAGGCGGATTCTCATGACAGGGGCAAGGATATCAAGAGTATCAGATATAGCAGAGTAGAGCGTGGATACATGCTATCCCATGTATCTCCTAACCCTGGTACATCATCTATAGTCCTAATCTGCTTCCTCAAGTCAATAGGCAGGAGTATGGGAAATAACAGATCAATATCACTTAAGGTAAACACTAATGATTGCAAGACAGATTCTATCTCTTTTTAGAACACTGTCGGATTCTTCCTAATATAGGGAATAGATTGTTTAATGGTGTTCACTTCCTGTCTCGAGAACGGGATGTGAACGAACTGCGACACATAATGTGCAGGAATATCTCGAGCAGGTGTACCCGCTGCAGCATCAGCGGGAATCTCAACTTTTGGGAAAAATGTCGGAGGAACCTCTCTCATAGGCAACTGAGAAGTAGGGAACTCCGAACGCTTACTGAGCAACAGAGCTAGATTGAGCGCTAAAGCAGCTGAAGAAGTGTCAAACTAAAAAGCTCTCTTATAAATATTTAATAATTCTGCGGGACAACAAATCTTTCTCTTTATACATTCATCCTGCAGGTACTCTACCATTACCTAATCCTTCAATAAAAACGTTTTTCTCAGGAAAATTGTCTAAGTTATAGAGTGTGGCAAAAACATCAGCTTGTTCACCCTTCTCCATGCAATGTTTAGCCCATGCAGTCAATTCATGCTTTCTCTCTGGAGATACAGTATTACGAGTTACAATCCTTGATCCCACTCCCCGATCAACTACAAGCGGTACAGAACCATTTGGAAGAGGGAGAGTAGGCACATTTTGTACATTCGGAAACAGAGGTGCTATCACTGGTGCATCAGGCAAACCTACCGGACCCGTAACAGCAGGCAAAGGTGTAGGAGCAGGTGGAGGAGCGATGACAAGAGGAGGAACAACAGCTGGAGGAAGAGGAGCAATAGGAGGAGCAGGAGGAGCAGGAGGAGCCACGGGGGAGGAATAACAGCAGGAAGAGGAACATACGGAAGTGGCGCAGTGGCACCAGGCCGTGGTTCATTTAAAAGTTTGTCAATCATCTCATCAGATATATGGAAGTCTTTAGAAGATATATTTTCTGGATACCAAGTGAAAAAGCCCTATCCATATTCCTAACTGACTCAGACTGTTTATTCTGGTCATATAGCAACGCTTTTTCGGCGTTCGTCACATGATGGCGCGCATGTTTTTCTCTACTCTTAAATTGCTGCATAGTTTCTTTCTTCCAATTCTGTAATACATCAAATGCTGCAGGTCTAGCCTTTTTCTTTAATAATATGGATTCTAAATATTCAATACGAGGAATTTCAAAACTACCATTGATTGGCCACTGAAGTTCGGAAGCATGTCTAGTTTGTCTGTGCCAAATAGTATTAAACACTATACAACCAATGCCGTGCTTACAGTACATAGTACATGCCGGCGACCCCTCCATTGGCGCCAGTCGGCCAAATTCCAAAGATTGTCTGTCACTGCGGAATAACACCCTGAAGCAGGCAGAAAATGTCCCAGGCATATCAGAATACTGGTGTCACCTGGTCAATAATTGTACTCGCGAGTGCAATGCGCCAAAACAAATTATCAGTATACTTAAGAATCAGTTCACGACTCACCTGATCAAATCCTAAGGAGGTCCTATCGGATTTAAAAAAACTAACAAAGGTCCCACGTGGTTGGTGATTTCGGCAAATCTTCCTGCCTCGATATATGGACCCTCGTCAAGATGGCATCTCGGATCGTGGGCTCACTATCCAGGGATCGGGTCGTGCAGCGCTGCTGAGGTGTCGCGTTTCATTCAAGAAAGGGGCCCCCTTTGTCACCGTCCGATACCGGTCCGATAGCCGCGTCAACCTTCAAAGAGATGGCATCAATCTTGAGGGTCCCTATTCGGGCGCCATCTGTAAAAGCAAAAGGAAATATCGAGGCTGAGTACCCCAAAAGGAAATACACCAAACACGGGCTTATAAAGATTCGCAGATCTTTATTCTAAAAACTGTACAGTTTACAAAGAAACAAAGTATCAGATAGCTATCTGGCCCTCAGTACATCACAGCGAATACCAGCCCTTTCAGTGTGAGAAGTGAGTGGTGCTGGACGTCTAAAGAGTTGTGCATTTTATACATTTCCAATCATAATGTCCAGCCCCTCTACAGATTAATGATACTCGGTCTAGGGTTCGTGCCGAGTTCACTTCCAACTATGTGCATGCAGAACATCTTCAGTTTGCATATGAACAAGTCACAATGGCAACAGTGTATACTCGGATTTAACAATAAGCCTTAACACATGTCCTATAAAATGTAGTTCAGCTAGTGTCCACGTTCAGTATTTGTTCAGCATTGTAGTTGATGTATGTCCGCGGATCGGACTTGTTGGCGCAGATAATCCTCTGTCTACAAGTCAGGCATGGGACAAGGTCTCTTTACTCAACCCAAACATTCGGCCAACTGACAGTTTATACGTTAACTCACATACAAGGTTCAGGACGGCTCAGTTACAAGCGGGAAACACTGTCCACCATTTTAGAACACAGAATCACTTTAGAATAGAAATCAAAATGGCGGATGGACCTAAAATGGCGGCGAAGTCGATCTAAGATCAGAACTTTGCATCGCGGTTTTCTTCGCAGACTGACTGGGCTTAGTCCAATATATACAATAAAGGAGGCACGATATGATATCCCGTTTAACAGCATGGCACAATTTAAAATAAATCCAATACTGGGAAGATTTTCTTTGTGTGAAATACCATTGGAGGGAGTTACCACCTACCACAGTATTTCTAAAAATACACGCAATTCAGAGTTCACCACATGCAGTGGTATTTCTGGAATACCACCTTTGCCAGTGGTAAGCGCAAAATGTGTTTTTTTGGCCTTTCTTTTTTTAGCCATTCGTACCTTCATTACGGACGTAGAAGTTTATAATTTCCAGTAGTGTTCCAAATTAGTACTTTACATGTTGTAATGCACAAAAGGATATTATTTCTCCTCTTTGAAAGATAGTGAGCTAAAGAATCTGGGTAGAACTCTCGTAACCAGGATTTATGTCTGGCAGAGGAACTCCCAGGACCCCCCTTGTTAATTTGCATAATTTAAGTAATGTTGGGTCTCACCCTAAGTTACTAGGGGAATCCAGACATGGACCTCTTGCTCACTATTCTTAGAGAGGCAAAGCTCCACCCTACTGATGAGGTCCAACCAGACCGCAACACGTGTCTGGGGTTGCTGTTGGTACTCTTGTTCAGAGGAGAATTGTCTAGCATGTCGGTGCTGGACTGCCTACGGCAGGACAAAGACTGATACGTTTTGGATATTTCTCCTCTGTGAAAGATAGTGAGCTAAAGAATCTGGATAGAACTCTTGTAACCATGACTTATGTCTGGCAGAGGGGCTCCCAGGGCCCCCATTGTTAATTTGTGTAATGCACAAAAGGGTCAGTCCTGACCCTTTTTGCATTACATGAGTAAGGTAATGAAAGGAGGGCATCATAGAAGTCAACATTTTCACCCTACCCTGACCGTAGCCCATTTGCAAAACATGTTGTACTGTATTCACTTTTTTTCTTAACAGTAAAAACAGTCGGCCCACTTTGGAGATTTACACCTCCACTTCGTAGGTGGAGGAAAAAATAAACTGACTTTCTGCTTAAAGTCTGCCTGTAAAATCACCAGCGGTACACCCATGGAATATCTATCGCCTGCAGTATTTGATACAATCCTCAATTGGACTGATGGTAATTCCATTTGTATTTGCCAAATACCACCTGATTTATCACTACCGACCAACCCGTAATGGTCCCCCATGACAAACTCCGGAAGAGAAGTCTGCATGAAAAAGTCATGTGCTCATAGGCCCTCATTGTAAGTGAGCCAGTCTGGAAATAAAGGCACCGGTAACAACGTTACCGTGCCCTTTTCCTGAGTAGCTCACTGTGAGTCTGCCCTTAGGGGCTGTGAGCTACCGGCAGGCTTGATCTGCCAGTATTTCTGTCCCCTACCAGCAGATATTTCGCTGAAGCATGTGCCGGTGCTTCAGGGTTCCCATAGGACTCCACAGGAATGGGAACTTACCGTTCCTCCACCGCCTGTGATATATCAGGCGGTAGAAATGGTAAGGCAAGTCCACCGGTAGCACCCGGGGGTTACCGGCAGATTCGTAATGATAGTCATTTTCTGACAGGCATGCAGTTGTTTTTATGCATAACATGCATAGCATTAACGGTTAAAACAGTAAGTTCAACACATTTTTGCACTTTACACAAGCAAATATTCCTCATCAATGGTCAGGCATGATTCTGGAAACAGCTGAGCTGCAGCTAGAAATGCAGGATGGGGCCTGGCGCAATTGAGGTATTTTTTGCCCTCACACCACACCCTCTCTGCAGGACCGAATTTAGATCAGAAGAGCACTTGTCGGCTGTTCCCTATGATTTATCAAAAAAGACAAATGTGATGGGATATACCATTTGTTCTTGTGTTGTTATGTAAATAACTCTGGCCATGCATATGTGACAGGAAATGTTTAATACAAGTTTAGATGCAAAAAAAGGTTCAGGGTAGAAAATACAGTCAAAGATTGAGGCAATCCAAATGACAAAGCCATTATTTGATGCCAGGAGTCTGCCTATTTCACTTTATATTGTAGTTTATTTGAAAATGACTTTATAACTGACCTTTGAATGCAGTGTTTTATTGTGCTATAATAACACAATATTGACTTGTGCTGATCACCCAAGCAGTTTTTTTTCCATAACACCTTGAAAAATGCTCATTACTGAAAACAAAACAGTATTTCCTCATGTTTGAATATGATAACATGCTGAAACCAGCAGCCAATAGAAAATGTCATAACATTACGTTTGCAAACTCATCAAGACACAACCAATCCCCCATGCATCTAGACTTACACAGCTCACCAGATAAGAAAAGGTCATGCTAACAAGCTAAAATAAGGCTAATTTGATTGGTCAGAACCCAGGTTCTATGGCTTCAATGCAGTATTATGCTATTTAAAACAATTTACAATGGGCCTCATTACAAGTCCGGCAGTAGCCGTGCCGGTAAATCCGGAAGGCTGCTGCCAGACTTGTGTGAATTTGTCCGGTGTCTGGCTCACGAAAAACAACAGGAGATTACGACCCCAGTGTTACTGGAAGTCAGGTGCCAGAAAATCGTTAATCCCCATTCCCATTTGAGTCCCATAGGACTCAAATGGGAATAGGGATGACGGAAGCACCGGCACCGTTTATAACAGTGCTGGTGCTTACATGAAGGTCTGTGGGCAGGACTGTGCCGGGCCGGTAACAACGGTGCCGGTAGTCTTAAAGCGATGTCTCCAGGTGTCCCGTGTGATGCTACTGTCTACCCTTGGAGTGTAATTCCTCATGCCTCAAGTAACCTATCACCAGATAGCCTGTGAATCATTATCATTGATTGACTCAAGCCAGGTACTCTCATGCTCACTCACTAGTTTGGAATTCCTTAGCATGGACAAGATCCCTCTATTGCTTCCTGATAAAACCACATGCTGGTGAAGTTCCTGTGATGAAATGGATTCTGCCTTGCAGGAGTACAAGGATGAGATGGGGAAAAGTGGCCCACTCAGACTTCACACTTCTACAAACCAAAACACTATGCAACCAAAAAGGATATTTGGTTGAAAACAGGAGCGATCATGACTTAACCATTCTCTAGGGTCCCTAGTGTAACATGGGGGCAGTTGAGTGTCACAGTACCTGGTTTCAGTTCCTGGTGTACTGATGCATCAGATGTTTGGGGTTGGGTTTGAATGTTTGTGCAAGCTGGTCAGGCTCAGACAGGTTTGTATGAATGTTGGGGCCCTAGTAGTAGGGTTGAATGCGGGTGCTCTCTGCTCTCGAACGGCGGCGGTTCAATGATGCAGGTCAGAGTGGTTCCAAGAATGCTTCCCAGTTGACCAGGCTGAGTCGTCTTTGGCTGCTGGAAGAGGTCGGCAATTAATGGGCCAGCGGTTCGAGTCGGCAGGAGATGGTCGTTGAAGTGGTGATAAAATGTGTGTCGATGTGCATTCAATGGGGCAGCGGTTCTTGGATTAGCTGGGCCGAGTCATTGTTGTAACCCCCAATTAGAGTCAGTAAGTGTATCTGCAGAGATTTGGTTTGGATTCCGGTGTTGAGCAGACACTTCATGCCTTACAGGTGTGGTGCTTCGCTAGGACACAAAGCAATGTTGAGCTGGATTCGATGCAGTTTAGATGCAGTGCAATAGTTTGTATAGCCCTTTTTGAGTAAAGTCAGATGGTACATGCAAACAGTCGTCTTTAAATAGAAATCCTTGTTTGTACTGCAGACCCCATGAATTGGGCGTGGAGAGGTTTCTCAGGACAGCAGAGGTACTGGTGTCCTGTTGCACACGAGTCAGGTAGGAATCAAGAGAAGAGACAAAAAGTTTATCATGGACTACTGTATTATACGGCATCCAGGTATTCTCTAGTTCATCATGCGTTCGTGAGAGTGCTTCAGATATGGTATTCAGACTTCCCGGTATGTATGTCATTGTAAACTAGGACTTTACAAAAAAATAAGACCACCGTTCTTGTCTACTGTTCCAACATTCAAAGTTCTGAAGAGCCTGTAGATTTCTACTGTCTGACCGAATCAGTACTGGCATACTGGAAGCAGCAGATGTCTCCATTCCAGACAGACCTGTTGAATGGCAGCAACTCTTTCTCAAGCACAGAGTAGTGTCTCTCACTTATTCCAAGAATACCAGACAGGTAAGCCAGTGGGTGTTCTTCTCTGTTGTCCTGGTTTTGTTTCAGGACTGCACCGGTGGCAAAATCAGAAGCATCAGTCTCGACTATAAAACTCTTGCTGCAATCAGGTTGACAAAGAATGGGTGCCTGTGTGAAGGATGTTTTGAGAGAGTTGAATATTGTTTCTGTCTCATTGGTCCATTGATAATATACGTCCTTTTTCAACAACCGAGTAATGAGTAATACAAGGCGAGAAAAGTCTGAGATAAACTTCCTAAAAAAGTTTGTCATCTCAAGGAAACGTTGGATCTGATACACACTTCGTGGACTAGGCCAGTTAAGGATAGCCTGAACATTTTGAGAATCCATGGAAATCCCTGCTTGTGATATCATATAACCCAAGGGATGGAAGACTGATGAAACTTACATTTTTCTGGTTTTGCCAAGAGGTGGTTGTTTTTGAATCTGGATAGCACCTGTTGGACATGTTTTTGGTGGAGCTTCACGTTAGCTGTATAGATCAGGATATCATCTAAGTAGATGATCCAAAGATGATAGAGCATGTCTGAGAACGTACGATGCATACATCGTTGGAAAACAGCCAGAGCATTAATTAACTCAAAGGGCATGACAAAGTACTCAAAATGCCCAAATGGAGTTCTGAAGGCCGTTTTCCATTCATCGCCTTGTCAAATTGGTATTAGGTGGTAGGCTCCACAAAGATCCAATTTTGTAAAGATGACAGTTCCCCAAGGGCTTCCAATACATCAGCAATCAGAGGCAATGGGTATTTGTCTTTAATGGTAACATAATTTAGGCCTCGATATTCGTGCCAGGGTCTTAATTCTGTGGTTTCCTTTCTGGAATCAATGAAAAAAGGAACTCCACAAGGCGATTTCAAATGCATAATGAGACCATTTTTTAGATTTTTGGTCAAATACTCCTTTAAGGCAATCTTTTCATTTGAGGAAAGAGTGAACATCCTACTAAAAGGGATACTGGAGTCTCGAAGTACATCGATGGGACAGTCATGGGGTCTGAGAGGGGTAACAGCTTTTCTTTTGAATCAAGGAATACATTGGAAAACTCCTGATATTCTGATGGAACCAGCTGATGATGGGCCACTGGTAAAGAGGGATCTGTTGACTGACCTTCGGTGAAGTGAACTGATTCCTTGGTTTTTTTGTTTGAACAATGTTGAATACAAAACTCAGAACATAGAAATAGAGTTTCAGCCACCCAGTTGATGAATGGGTTCTGCCGCTGAAGCCATGGAATACCAAGAACAACAGGAAACACACATTTTCAGAATGTTGGCCAACTTCTGTTTTCAGAAGGTGAGTTTGCATAGAAATGGGTACAGAGGACAATGGTTGTCTGTAGATGCCTTCCACTGGCTGAAGTACTGATTTTGTTAAGGTTGAAATACTGTTCTGTTGGGCCCACGTGATGTCCATGAACAATCCTGTGGCACCGCATTCCACTAGGGCCAGAGCAGCAACAAGTTCCTGGTCAGGCGGGGTTATCAGGGTGCTCAGGTATACTAAGGGAGGTTTTGTTTAGGTGGCAGATGGAGTGGTAAAGTTGCAGTCCTCTGCATTCTCCCGATTCATGGCTCCATTTAGGATGGTGGGCACGATTGGTCAGTCACGAAATAGATGGGAACGAGAACCACAGTACATACACAAGTCCTGGGAAGACCTTTGCTTTCATTCTTCAGAAGTTAATGGATCTCTGGCAGCTCCCAATTGCATGGGCTCAGGCTCAGACACAGCAGATGTGGGGGTACCAGAGGTTACTGAGGTTGGTTTATAGGAAAAATGTCTAGCCTTATGTTTCTCTGCCTATCTCTGTTGAAGAGGATAATCTATTTGCACTGCCAAACCACCAAAGGCATTGAGGTTTGCTGGGCAAGAAGCATGGGCCAACTCTTCTTTTACGTCTTCATTAAGGCCTCTGTGAAAAAGGGTAAAATAAGCATCGTCCTGCCATCCGGTCTCTTTGGCTAGTTTTATAAAAGTGTTTGTATATGTCATCAGCTCCAAAGACCCTTGCTTTAAATGAAGGAGTGTTTCTTGTGCCGTAAAATTCAATGTCAGGCCATTCAAAGATGTTTTTAAAAGCTGCTACAAACCCGGCAAAATTATCCGGCAAGGTGTTAGAGCCTGTGGCAAAAGGAGTGGCCCATGAAAGTGTGGTGCCTGTCAAATGTGAGATTAAAAAAAACCTTTTGCTTTTTTAGAGGCACAGAACAAGGACCAATAAGTAAAGTGGATTATGCAGAAAGCAAGGAATTTATGCCGTTTATTGGGAAAACTGTCAGATTTGTCCAGGACCATACAGAGAGAAGGATTTGCTTGTGCCAAGACATCACGTAGAAGGACCATTTGTTTCAATGCACCGTTTTAAGTCTTCAGTACCTGTAACTCGGCTATTAAATCCTGCATGGCCCTGTTAATATCTTGCATAGAATCCATGTCTGTGGGCACCTGGTGGTGTCTCAAACTGTCAGGTTTAGGGCTTACCTCAGGTTTGAATGGTGGTCTAGCAGGTGAACAAGTTCTGAGCCTCTGCTGCAAACGGAGTCCAGCAGACGGGCCGTCCTTTCGGGACGCCATCAATCCAGCAAGGACTGCAGAGGATGGTGTAACGCCTGGAGCGAATCTCCAGAAAGGAAAATAAAAACAATAAGAGTAGAAAACCCCTTTTGCAATGAGCCGGAATGTCCAATCAGTTGAATGCAAAAGTTGTTCAAAAATGCAATCTGTGAGAAAGTAGAAAATGTAATCAAAAACTGACTTTTGTAATAGCCGTAAAACCAACGTAGGCAAGACGAGGAGAAAAGGAAAGCAGCAGTGGTAAGGGCAAGGTAGAGGGAAGGCTGAGAGAGAAGGTATATTAGCCAAGAGATAGTCCAGGAGAGCAACGGAGAAAGAGCACTGAGCTATAGATAACCATACCTTAGCGTTGAGACACGCTGTTCTGGATATCTAGACATCTTTTTTATTTTTTATTTAATTATCAATTTCAAACAAGTACATGCAAGATTATAATACAGACAATGAAATACATCAGTAAGTATATTTCTTATCATATCCAACTATTGAACATCAATCATACCCCATATCAAAAATATTCTTGAATTGAATAAACTTACAAACACTGGGGTCACAAATAAAAATGTATTAAAATAAATTCATGTCCCCAACAAGATGAAACAAGACAAAACAAAACATAACCAAATGTATCCAAATTCCCTAAGACTACTATAAATATTACAAAGCACCTATGATACCATCCGATCACTTGGATTATCCCGCTATAAATTTGATGTACTTTCACCATACAGATCAATAAATGATTTCCAAAAAAATCCAATCGGCTTCCTCTCTACCTTTCTTTTTATACATAACCAATTCAAAATCAGACAAAATCACCCCATCATTAATCCAATCCTCTACCGTTGGTTTCTTCCTGGTTTTCCATACTTTCAATATTTGTTTCACTGCTATCACTAGGATTCTATCAATCCAAGTTCCATATAAACGAGCCGTAAAACAGCACCCAGTGTTTGCTAGTAGCAAGATCTGTGATGGCCCTCTTGGGAATTTAATGGACAACGTCATATCTAGTCTATCAAGTACATTGCACCAAAAGGTAAGAACTCTGGGGCAATACCACAACATATGAAGTAATGTTCCTTTTTCCTTCTGACACCCCCAGCATAAGTCATCCGCAATTAACCCTAAAGTATGCATGCATTTAGGCATCCAGTACAATCGTCCCAAGACTTTCTGACGGATAAGTCGTAGCTTAAGATCCAATTTCCTACTGTGTCTAATTTGCCATACATATTAGCAAATCCCATCACTAATATCACAACCCAAGTCTGATTCCCATTTCCATTTCAAATTACCCCAAGCCTCTAACACTGAATCATTCTCTGGCATGACTTTCAAGTATGCAGAAACATTACGTGGAGACAAACAAAACATGTTCCATCCTTCTGGTTCTTTCTCTATCGGTACAGACAACACACTGAACACTCTGGTCATAAAACAGACTAATTCCCTATACCTATTCTTCTCCTTTACACCTAGTTGGTACTTTGATTGAAGCTCTTGGAAGGACATCAGGTGTCCATCCTGCATTAGGTCCCCTAGTGACAAGATCCCTTTTAAGGTCCAATTCCGCCAATACAAAGTCTTATTTCTAATTTGCAATGCAGGGTTACACCAGATGGATGCTAAATGGTTCAGAACACATTCCCATCAAAGTTAAGCAGCCACCATAATATTAAGCTCTTAGCCACCTTAACAGTTGCTAATTTAACCAAGCCCTTTGGTAGTTTCTCCATAAAAAAGATATGTTCTAATCGAAATTGTAACAAGGCATCCCTCTCAATTGCTAACCAAAACGGTTCCTGCTCTGTCTCTGCTTTCAAATATAGAGCTGCTTTCTTCAAGATAAATCCCCTATGATACTTTTCCAAATTTGGATATCCAAAACCTTCCTCTTTAGTGTCTTTCTGTAACATATACCTTGGGAATTTAGGAGCCTTTTTCTCACCCCAAAGAAAATCCTGGAAAACCTGATCAATTCCCTTAAGCAATTTCTTGGAGAAGCCAAGCGGTATTGACTGCATAATATATAAGACCTTTGGTAAAAGCCTCATTTTAATCTTATTAATCCTTGCCCATATCTCTAAATCTAACCTTGACAGTCCAAGTTACTACCGTCAAGTCATCCACATCCATCTCAAATTATTTCAAGTATACTCTAACATATAGTCCACCTAACTAGTAGTTATGACACCCTCATATTCATTACCTACACGCTGAACAAAGCCATCAAAATCCTGAAAGATCAGCTAAATGATTTTAAGTAGATCATCTGCATAGATTACTGACATAAAAACAAACATACACACCATAACTCCCCTATGTAAAATTAGAGAATTTTTAGGCTAACTATAGCTACTATACCAACTATTAGAACAAATAGCTTGAGTTTCAACCAACTCTATCCAACTTATTCCTAACATCCCAACAACAACTAATCACACCTACATACATTCTAAGTCTATGCCTAATAAGCCTTATCCATCTATTTATAATAGTAGTTTATCAAAAACCACTGTCTTATTCAGCACCCAATCCATTTACCTAATAACCTGTTTATAAACAATCCATGCCCATCATGTTACCCTTACATCCAACTGCAAGTAACAAATTGTCTGCACATAATCCCTTCTGAATAACATAAGTCACAACACTGTATGGTGATTACGGCAGGGCGCTGCCTCATACGTCATATGCCCTCTGCCCCATACAAACAATATCAATTTACCAATAGGTTAGATAGGGAATACTACATAATTAAAATCACTTAAATCCTGGGTGAGCGTAAATGAATGACCCCCCTAATGATGCCCTGACATAGTATATAGCAGGGTGCAAAAGTGGCGGACCCCAAATGAACATTGGTGGGTCTAGTACACCAGACGTATCAGGTGTGTTTCATAATGTCACTCACTCGAAGATCCAACCACTTTGATGCTTTTCCACTAATCAGCATTGAACACTTTGTTTACAACTCTTAACTAGTGAACTTTCACGCAAATATCATTGTCCAGATAGTCGGCTGTCTTTGCAATTACAAAACTCGCTTACCAAAGCACATATTAGGCATTGAAAGCAGCCAGTGAGTGATCAGTGTGATGAAGGCAATGCAGCAGGGATACAAACATCAGAGGTTGGTTGGCAATTTATACAGAGTGTGACTGGGTTTAGAGACACATGTAACAAATGTCAACTGACATTGCCTTGTAAATATCTCTGGAGAAAGGGAGGTGTTATTGCAATCTTAAATCAGGAAAAACAACACATGCGTTTAAACACACGTGGAAACATCAAACACTTGCAGAAAGTGGTCAGTGTATGCATAATCAATAAACCTAGAGGCACGAGATGGTAATGAGCATGTGTGGTAATCGACATCCAGGAAACTAGAACTCTACAGTGCCATTATAAATTACGTGTGGTTACTGGTGCAGAGCGGTGCGGAGGGCGTCTTTTTCATGAAGGTGCTGGAGGAGGAAGAACAGTAGTAAAAGTAGCAGCCTCACTTAACTCCCTCCCCTCGTTGCAATGTATGGGGTTCTCTGAGACAGCCGCCATGTAATGATTGAACCCACTCAAACAGATACGCCTGAAAAGTGATAAATGTCAGCCCATCAGATTAATGAATTACCATGGTAGAAGTGTCCCGCTCTCTCGTATCTGTTTAAGTTGCTCTATTCACTTGCATCCTCCTCCCTGTCATCGTCCGATGCCGCTAACAAAATGCCCCGATTAAATCATTAAGCACAACCTCCGACCTTCTCTCGTTGTCTCCGAAAGTCGATTCACACTCCTTGCTCGTCACAGAAAAAGGGGGGAGGCTGTGCGTTAAAGAAGGTTGACACCTGTATTAGATGTAGCGCCTAACGCCGGATTCCATCTGCTTCAAAGCGCTGCCACGTTATCTGTTCACATTGCCCACTTTTGTGCGCACAGTATGAAGGAAGGGGCGGCGGAGGTAGGCCGGGATTGAGTTTGGAGTGTGGGCTGCAAATAGATGTCTGGGTTTAGTGTTAACCCCTCCGCTGTAAGAAATGCCAGGCAATCAGAGCACCGGGAGACTGGGTAAAGATTTTTGGCGCTTTATTAAAAGGATTAGCATTCGTTGGATCTCACTTCGACATAACACAGCTGTTGCACACCTTTTGTATCTTGTGCGCGCTGCATACACTGTGCACCGCTCCAAATTTCCTCTGAAAGGGGGTGGGGGCTCCAGCTGAACATCGTGTAACGAGGAACCTTAGCATTGAAGAACGATAGACGAGAACCCCTCGCCCCCCAACAACCAGCCATGGAAAAGTGCAAAGAATGATTATCACACAGCTCTTTAAGCACAGCGGAAGGCTCACAAGGAAACATGTAGCATTTTGATTAGCTTAGATAGTCGTTAATTCGTTATTTAGTTCGGGGAAATGCTATGGATATTATACAAGTGGTGACCAAACCAGGGAATATGAAACCCATTAGAGACCCATTCGAAAACAATATTGGCAAGCAAATAGCAGCAGTCGTCTTTCTTACCGAGTGCACTATAGCCTGAATCCATAATCAAAGCTGCATTGTTTTCCCAATCTTTCCCCGCTGACTTGCGTAATACGAGGATCAGAACATTCCAAAGGCCACGCAAGCCACGCTGTCTCAGTACATGTTAGGTTCTTTCCTCTAATCACCACAATGCAATCCATAGCACTATCTCGTCCTCACAGTTCAAACAAAAGCAACTGCAAAACAGATTCAACGATATTAATTAAAAACAAAACGTATTAGCTTATTTAATTATAATTAAGTACAGTGGGTAAAATAAGCATGAATTAAATTAAATTAACATTAAGTGGAAACAAATAAGGAATAATATACAATAAAACAAGGACCAAATCCCTTCATCTATTTTTCTTTGAAATTGATCCTGCTCTTTGAATTGGTGCCTCCTCCATAGGTTGGTGGTCCAAGTCTCTGAGGAATGCCTCAGCACTTTTGTGATCTTTGAAGGAGCGCACTGTTCCATTGAGCACCACTCTCAATAGGGCTGGGTAGATCATATAATACTTCAGGTGTTTTCCTCTCACCTTCTCCTTGGCAATGGCAAAAGTTTTTCTTCTTTCCAAAACATCACGACTTAGGTCTCTGAAAAATCATGATTTTATGGGCTCCCCATGCCAAGGCGCCTTTTTCTCTTGCCTTCTTTAACACCAATTCTCGCACTGGGACCCTTAGAAACTTTATGATGAAGTGCCTAGGTCTTTGTCCACGTGCTGGTTTAGGACCCAAAGACCTATGTACCCTTTCAATCTCCAGAAGGTCTTGGGATCAAGATTGAGCAGTTTAATCAGAACTCTCTAAAGGAACTCTGCAGGGCAACCTTGTTCAATATTTTCTGGAAATCTAGCTACCCGTATATTATTTTTCCTGGAGAAATTCTCCTGCTCAGACCATTTGAGAGTCAGTTTTTCAACCTGAGATTGTAATTCCTTTATCTGGATAGCCATTTTCTGGGAATCATCACTCAACACTGTCAGATTGCTCTCCATATTGGCAAATTTTCCAGCTAATCCATTGTATCTGTCTTCAGAAGCCACAAGGGAAGCCTTAATTTCAGCAATGTCTGTAGTCATTTGGATTAGTAGTTCCATTATTTTATCCTCTCTACTTTGAGAGCTGATCTCTTCTCATTTCTGCCTGTTAGATGGTTGCACATTTCCTGAATTTTCCTCAGCCATACTAGTAAAGTCAGTGAGATGAAGGCAGGTACAGGAGCTCAGCCTTCAGGCAGCCATTCCCTTGAGCTGCAGGTTCTGGAAGAAAAAAGTGATGCAGCATACAGCCGAACCAGACCAGAGCGCATGCCTACAGCATTTTGATGGGCAAAATGTGACCCAAGCTGAAAGTTGCATCCTGGGCGCCATGTTGAGTGAGGCAAGAATTGCCAAAACCATAGTACAGGATCAAATGGAAGCACAACATTTCCATTAATGTCATAAGGACCAATGAGGAGCGCTGAGAATAGTGACAGTCCCCCCCTACTAAATGTAAACCAAAAGTCCTCCATACTAAGCCAATTCCAGTAATTAACAAAACACCGCAAATATTTGAGCCGATATTCCCAAGTCGCATGCCAAGATATTAACAAATGTTTTAATATTTGTTAAGTTTGTTCATCATTAAATAAACCAAATAATCCATTGTTTGCCTTCAATCTTGTATGCTTTTCCAAGATTTCCCCAGTTTGCAAAGATGGAGGCGAAATTGCAAAAATTGGTTGCGCAATGTTTCATGTGGGAATCTTCTGAGGTACTTAGGGACCCAACCCAAAGGCTTATCTAAGTGAGAAAATGTAGAGTGGAGATCATAGCTGTGAACTCTCTCAATAGTGGCAATCCAAACTGCAGGGGATTTTCTTCAGGCCCATCAATTGCTTTCCACTCAACTGATAAGCTAGACTTATCCTTGGCCTCAGGCCCTGGGACCGCATCTCTCCAGCCCTAATATCTCTTCACTGGTTCCCAGTGGCTGCAAGGATCAAATTCAAGAGCCTCTGCATCATCCACAAGGCTTTCTGGGGCATGGGACCCCATAACATCCAACTCTCTCTCCCTAATTAACTCCCGACTAGAGCACTTTGATCCTCTAGCTCAAACTCTGTGCAAATTCATTGTTTCTCCAAGCCAAGTGTGAGGGGTAGATCTCTATCTTTGGCAGGAGCTTCCCTCTGGATTAGCCTCCCTGCCCTCTCAGACTTGAGCCGGATCTCCTCAAGTTCCAGAAGTGTCTTAAGACCCTGCTCTTCCCTCTCGCCCTCCCATGCTAATCCCCCTGTCTGTCTGCTGTGACTGGCGGCCTGGTCCCTTATGAGTTTTACAGGGTACCAGGCCCTCCTCGCCCAGTCTGCCTCAGCACCTGACCAACATAGCATTGCCCTTCTGGGCCCCCTCCCTAACCAGCCGGAGGGTTGGCACCCCCCCTTGAGTCTGGTCCACCCCTTTCCCCACACTAGATGGTGATCCCAGTGATCCCCTGGCACTTGCCCTACTGACTCCCCATAGTACTTGTCTTACACTGGGCCCTATGTCCCTGCGACCCCCTTCACTCCACTTCCCCTCCCCCCTGCACTTCCTGCTGCTGCACTTGCCCGATCCAAGGCCTAGTAGGGCCCCTTTTTGTCTTGTGGAACCTGGAAACACCTTTGTAAAGGCGCCTTATAAATATGCAACAAAATAAATAAAAAAAATAAAAAAACCTCAAGCAAGACTCAGCTATTGTTTTCAATTTCAATGAAAATGGATTTACACCTTTTACCAGAGCTACCTTCAGATTTTCAAACAGCGAATCAGGATTTGGGACCATTATCTTTCCATATAACAATAAAAGCAACCCAAGACCTAAGCGAGGTCAAACCTAAACTCAAAGCGAAGGGAGGCAATAGAAAGCGAAGAAGGGAGGTTTTCAAATCTTCTTCCATAGCCTAACTTCTAGCCTTCTAGCCTTTCCTATAAAAATGTCTAGGCTTCCGACTCAAGCTCAACACCATATAGGATAACCGGGATCACCTTTGCCTTGTAAAATCTAACTAAAGGTATCATAGAAAATCTACAATATTGACAGTATAATTTATGCATTTGGCGCATCAAGTGACCCGTTTTCCCCTCTAACATCTTTAGAGTAAGGGCAATATTAAGGTGGACACTAAAATGGAAGCCTAAATAAATAGCCTTGCCCAACCATTTCTGCCGCCTGACATTGCGACTCTACTGGGATATCAAAGGCTGTGGAGGAACTGTACGTTCCGATTTCTGTGGAGTCCCATAGGGAAGTATCCCTCCACCCCCGATCCCACCTTAATTGGTTTGTGCTCCCTCGCTACACTCAGTCCCATAGGACTCCACGGGAATGGGAACCCTGAAGCACAGGCACGGTTATTAACGGTGCCAGTGATTTAGTGAAAAATCTGTCGGTAGGCGCCTGAACTCACGGCAGATCAGGCCTGCCAGTAGTTCACAGTCCTTACCGGCAGACTCGAAGTGAGCTAGTACGGAAAGGCTGCCGGTAACCTTGTTACCAGCACTTTTATTTCCGGACTGGCTCACCTGTAATGAGGCCCATTATCATGGGCATATGCCAACCATCAGACCATCCGATCGCCAATACTCGGGCTAATGAATGCACATTTTCGGAGGCTCTCCCTTTTATCCGCCAAATACAAGTGCATAAAACAGGTAGCCAATATGCACCCCTGATTAATCATTACCTTGTTCGTAAGATTTCCCTTCCCATCTATCCTACTCTGAATATTAATATCTTCATGAAAATATCTAATTAAGGATCAAAGAGAAGTGCCTGCTAACTTCTGCCATAATCGTTTTCGATTAACTATGTCAAAAGCTTTTGAAAAGTCGATTGACCCAGTATACAAACATTTACCCTGAGTAACCCAAGTAATATCTCTCATCATAGATACGATTAGACCATTAAGAGCTGTTGACATGCCCTTCCTAAATCCGACCTTTTCTTTTGCCATTATTTTATTTCCATTTACTCAAAACTCCAGATTTTCCAATATTAGTGCAGACAATATTTTATTGTCAGCATCAAAAATGGTGATCGGTCTGTTGTGGGAAGCATTGGCACAAACGCCCTTCATGAATATGGGTTCAATTATAGATGTTTTCCAGTATTGGGGCATGGTTCTCGTTTCAATAATGTTAGTGAATACCAAAATAATTAATGTTTCCAAAGAGGCCGATTAGCCTGCAGCACTTGGTTTGTAAGCCTGTTTGGGCCGGCTGCCCTAGAGTTCGAGGCCTTCTGAATGAGCAAATCTACATCAATTTGACTAAAATACAAATACCATGCATGACAATCTTCAGCTTGACCCTTTGAGCCACTCTCATTCTTATATATACTTGCAACATAATTCACCCACTTAATTAGATTGCAATTCTATTTGAGATTTCGATAAATTGTTAACTATGGTCCGAAAATGTCTATCATTCTTGGTGAGCACTGCATTTAACATTAGTTCACCATCCTTTTGGGCCTTCAAATACCAATGTGCTCTCAATCAATTTTTATGATCATGTAGCAATTTACTTATCCTATTCTTATAACATTCTTCATCTAAATCGAGATATTTCAAGACTCAAACTTGTTGCTGCAAGGTCCTCTGACACTCCCATGTCATCTGGTCAGAAGCATGTCTATGTTTATTTTTTATACCAAGAGGTCTGCTAAGAGGGGTTTCAGCACTCCACAGAAAATCATTAAATTCAATGGGTCCGCAGACATAATTCAACTGATTATCCATTAAATTGGAGACCAATGTCTCTAGATCTTTGTTAAGCTTTGCACTATCAGCCCGTACATTAACAAAACAATTAGCCCCCAAATGTATACAAACTGAGGGACAATTATTGAATCCGGAAACTACTTAAGAAAATGTAAAAGAAGATTTTAACAAATTGTGGTCACTTAAGGCAGTCTCCACTACTTCGAAATAACTACAATTATTCCACATGGATGTCGAAAGTATTAAGAAGTCTATAGTCGATGAGACCTTTCCACACTTCCATGTTTCCCTCGCAGGATTATCGCCACACATGTTGCCATTAACCAACCATAAATCGCACACATTAAAGAAACACATATCCTACCATTTGCTATGCTTCTGGCTTGTCTAATTCCTGAGGAATCATTTGTCAGGCAATTTGAATTTAAATCACCAGCCAAGATTGCATTCAAGCTTGCATTTGCTATAATAGCATCATGTAGGATTGTTGACAATCATTTTATAAAAACGTCCAAGGGCGTTGCAGCTGGGGTCCTGTTAAGATTGATTATCATTATATGTTGACACAACCCACCTTCTGCATAATGTACCTTTAAAGCGAGAATCCTGAGGTATTCATCCGAGATCAACTCTACTTTGCTGAATATGCAATTTCTAATAAATAAAAGTAAGCCACCCATAGGGCGACCTTCCTTCCGTTTTTGTGCAAGTTGTTGTCAAATAGAAAAGCCATCCACATACAAAGCAATGGCCAGCCATGTTTCCTGAAACATCACTAAGTCAAAATTGTTACTGATTTCCGTTCTGGCATCATCACTCATGAAACTTTGGAAGCCTCTAGTATTCCAACTCAGCAATTTAAATTCAGATTTTAATACAGCTCTGCCGTCTACTACCCATCTTTTTAAACTCCTGATGTAAAATACCCAATAACCCTGACAGCTCCTCAGACCCTTTTTATTCAAATAATTCAACTACTTTCCTAACAGTATTCATACTTCTATACTCGTAACATTGTAATTTGTTGGTTTCCGGACTTACAAAGTGGAAGTAGGCCCTTATCTTTTCTATTAGGTTCCTTCCCGCTCTGCATTCCAGATTAATATCATATCCTATAGCTCGTAATGCATTCATTTCACCTATAATTATTTCTCCAGCTATCTTGGATTTCAAACCCACCCTCACCCAATCGGCGTGAGCCTCATCAGGAAACACAACATATTGCAGATCATAACTAGATAATGGATGTAGGATAGATATTTCATGAAACATTCTCAATTTATAAGATCTATTAAATATTGCATTCTTATCCAAGATTGACACATCCTCTAAAAAGAAAAATATTTGTAAGAGGAGGCTCAAGAAGACTGTTTTTAAAGTCCAAACCGTCTTTGCTGGGAGTAATATGCTGGGGAGATTTAAGGTGTGGGACAGCAGGCAATAATTGATTAAGGATTCCCTCGGGGGCCTTTATCATAGTTTGGTTAATTTGTTTAGGAACCACCAGTAAAACAGAGAAAATAAACCCTCAGAAACCCCAACATCAGTTGGGTGTCGGAAGTTGAGGCAAGATGAGGGAACTTGCAGGTCTAATATAAAGGTGTCCCTTATATTTTGCCAAGTTCCTGCAGGACATGTAACTCCCCTCTGATCGCCCTTACTTCCCTCTAAAACAGTGGTATTCAAACTGTGGGGTGCGACCCACTTGGGGGCCACTGGCTCATGTCCAGGGTGTCGCACACCCACAGTCTGAAAAAAAAGAAAACATTTGTTGTTTGCCATTTGGTTTTTTTCTAATCCGAGTGATTGGTAAGGGACTTTGCACACCTGGCATTCAGCCATAATCTCAGCCACTCACAGAAGATGGAAACGCTTGGATATCCAGTGTGTAAGCACTACACAAATGGAAAAGTACAAACAGAGATATGATTGCAAACCGATTCTCAATATGTTGCGGCTGAGACTCGGACACACTTCCGCAGTATTACGGCTAGCATGCATGCAACATGCAGTGTTTGGATTCAGCAGCCCACATTGGATTCCTGATATTCCAAACACTACTAAATAGCTGTGGCTGTTTAAATAGTATATATAATACTGTTCTCTTTGGGTAAAAGGGTCATCATACCCTACACACTTGTGGCATACTGAAACATTCCATTCAGCCTCTTTAAGTTCTAGTAATCTTAGGGAATTGGTTATTCGCATACTCTGTGTTAGTGGCATTCTCGGTTTTTAGAACATAACTGGATCATAGAGAAATACAGCAGCTGTCACTGATGTCCAGTAAAAAAAATACCATTGCTCCCCACTGGCCCCCCAGTGGCAATTGCAAACTGTTTGACTTTAAAGCCAATTTTTAAAAAATGTGTGCTCTAAAATTCAGGATTTTAACCCATTATTTTAACGAAATTTCCCTGGGAAAGAAAGATCCCGCCTTGATTGGTTTGTGCTCCCTCGCTAGACTCAGTCCCGATGGCATATATGCGGGAAATATTTATGCCCTCCACTTAAAAAATTCACCAGCTGCCACTGGCTATGGGACTGTACTGGGAGTTGCGTGTGGGAGACCAGGGACTGTGGTGGGAGCAGGATGGGGGTGAGCCATGGGATAGTGGTGGGAGCAGGGTGGGGAGAGCCCAGGGTCTGGTATAGGAGTGGGATGACGGAGTCCAGAGACTGTGATGGGAGCAGGTGGGGGGAGCCCAGGGACTATACTGGGAGCAGGGTGTGGCGAGAGAGCAATAGTTCATAGTCATTTGGACTTACTGTCCATTTGGCATTTCGGGGGTGCCCAGCCTGCCCTAATTTTGCTCAGGGGGCCCAGGCCAAAAAGGTTGGAAGACAACTGCTCTAAAAGAATAGCACCCCCACATCTCTCAGTTTGTGTAGATACAACATCCACTTTTTATCTTCTTCCACCTCCATTAATACACCATTCAAAGCCCCCTGAGTTTGCGTGCAACAGTCCAAACAACATTTTACATTTTTATCATGAGTTCCCTTCCCAGAATTCCTCTCAGTACTTTGACTATCAGGGCGTCTCTACAAACTAGAAAATTCGTCAATCACACAGACAATCTGAGGCACACCATATATACAATTACCATTCATATACTAGTCATTCCAACCATCTAATAGACCCTCTGTTTGCACGACCACATCATTCCTTTTCTGGCTTCAAACAATTGGACCTTTCTTGTTCGTATAAATCGGTTCTAGACGCTGTGGAAGCGTGGCGTGAAGGACGTTTGTTGAAACTAGTACTGAGTGATTGTTTGCCCTACTGACCACCAATTCCGAATTTACAGTCAGTGTAAACGTTTCTAAAGTATTGGGAATGAGGCAAGGGAAATCTCTAAGACTGAGAGTGAGCTTGATGAAGACAACTTGCACAGAGACTCCTTTGCTTCATCAGGGTCTTTCTCTGTGAGATGAAGATTTCTCAAAAATGTCTTAGAGCTTTTCCTTGCATTTTATTTCCTTCTGTGTATGGACTATTTTAGTGCCTTTTTTGAAACGATTGATCCTGTATTACCCTCAATTCCCTTCACCTATTGAGACATACACATTTCTGATCCATTTACAGAACTCTCAAGCAAGGTGGTAGATGGGTTTTATGAAGAGTGAACTCACCAGGTATCACCTGTATTAGACATAGATGTAACCCCCTCATCCTCGGACTGAGAGTAACTCCTGTGCATGTCCAATTTGGATGTCATAATAGTTTTATCTGGGACATTAGACACTTGCTTCATTCTCATTACAGGATACAATTCCTGAAACATGCAATCTCTTTGTTACAATTACTAGTCTTTTGGCTGAAACCGGAAGGAGAGACTACAGCAGTTGACACTTGCTGATGGTTGTTAGGTTCCTTCTCAGGAACAGCCTGCATGTCTTCAATTAGCTCTCTCAGTATTTGTAATGTAATTTTGTTTTCACTCAACTGAAAGATATTGATGGTTAATTACAATTTTATGTTTTTGTACAAACTTATGGGGTTGAAGGAGACAAGCCCCAACTAGCTCCCAGGGCGGAGGCTGAGCCCAGGTTCTACTTAATTCATACCTCTCCTCACAGACAAACATAGGGAGGTATTTAGGGGCTTGTGTTATATTGTAAATTGCACAAAGCGGACCACGTACATTTGTACTTCTGTGCAAGTGTATGCCCTCCATGCAATTTTAAACATTTGCAGTATGAAAACATTTGTACACAAAAGTGTTGTTTTTTTTCTTTATTATGTGCATATGGTAAAATTAACCTTTCACACTACATTAAAGCCATAAAAAGATAAAACAGATTACAAGCAAAACTTCTAAATGTTAATACACAATTAAAAAGAATACATTCGAACCATCATAAAGAAACACATTGTTTCACCTTTTCCCAAATGTGATACGCCCCGTGCTAAGAACAAGAGCTTCTGCCCCATACAAAAGACTCCAAAATTGATCAGACCATATGTAACGATATGGCACATACCCCCTATCATATGTAGTTTGGAGACATGGACACTGGGTCAAGATATGTCGAGCTGTCTCCATTTGCTCACCACACATCCTACAGGTTCTAAGGTCACTGGCTATTCCTGTCCAAGCCCCAGTGAAAGACAACACCGGCAGGATATCGAATCTGAGATATAGAATGAATTGCACCAGTCCAGGAAAATTATATTTAATCAAGTAGCTGCATGGGCTACTCCCAGGTAAGCCCTGATGGGTATATTGAACGTATCTGGGATGTAAAGCCAATATATCAGTAGATTGGGCATGGTCAAAGACACGTGTCCTATCCTCAATTTTAGCCAGATGATAATCAATCATTGAGGAAGAAACAGTATTTAGACCAATGTCCGAGATGTGGATCATGACTGTTTTTACCACCGCACGAAACCAAATGCTCCGGGATACCCTCCGTGCGTGCATGACAGAGGGAATGAAAAGATTTGCCTCGTTATTTACCTCAAGCGTACTTTTTGCCCAGAGTCTACAGATGGCAAGTTTTCATAGTGAGGTCAAAGACTGCAAGCCAAGCTCCAACCTGACAGCCTGCACAGGTACCGAGCAAGGCAAGCCCAACAAGGAACACAGAATCTTCACCTGTGTGATGCAGGTTAACACATTTGTTTTACACTTCTCACTGAAAAGAAGTGCAAATGCCTACCCCAATTAAGAATTGTAACAGCCACTTTGAATTGATTCCTGTGGAATTAATTGCACTAACGACATGAAAATGTCATGCTGGCAATAAGGTATCTTTTTTGTCAGGAAAATCAGCCGGGGCAAGCGTAAATGTGAGCTATGTTCCCTTTCCCAACTCCGCCTGAAAAACAAGCAAAATCTCCTAGATTTGAAAAAGGACAATAATCTGTTAATCCTTTCATTTTACAGTTTTTTCCGATCTGGGGGACTCAAAGATAAGCCCCCTACAGTTGAAATCAGTACTGGACGAACTGCCGTCACTTTTATACCATGAACATTTTTCTGAACGTACAAACCCAGAACCTACTGGCTCAAGTGAAACCACTGGACTAATGAGAGAAGCAGCTGTTCATCAGTTCGTGTTTTGGGAGTTACATCAGCTTAAGTCAAGGCAGGAAGATTCAATGAGGAGATGATGAGGTTACCAGTGAGGTCCAAGAAATGAATCAACATTTAATTATATATTTACATTTATAAAGCGCACACTTTCATTCTTCTTTGAATGAAGCAAAGTCATGAATGAAGTATGATGGACATTGCATCAGAACCTAAGATGTAAGGGTACACCCGTGAACTTCGAGATCAAGAAAAGGATGCACAATGCAGTAGCAAAGCTCATAGGGAAATACATGCTGACTTCTTCATTGGAGAAAGAGTTTATGAAGTGAATACAAATGAAACTATAAGTGCAGATCAGAAAGTCTTGAGTGCAACCAAGGCGTAGAAAAGATTATCCATTGTGTAAACAGTGTTCCCTCCAAAGGAATGAGCAGCAGAAACAACCAAGAACTGTATTGCAATCTTTTTGCAGACTTTAAAATAAAAGAGCAGTCATAACTAAATAACTTTTCAAACCTGGTAAGGATTTGAATTCCATATGTATTCAGAATGGAGGTAAGAGACGGGAGTTCAAGAACACAATGCAAGATTTCCAGGAAGGTGGAGTCCTGATCCCATGGCATGTCGATTTTTTTCACTGGCTCTCAAATAAAACTTTCTTGCAAAAGACAAGTCTCTTAGCAGGGAAGGAGACATTTAAGAGGATGCATGGAAAGAAAAGATAGCAAACACAATAATACTATCAGCTATTAGTTATTAAAAAAATAAGTTGAAAGCAAAGAGCTAATTTTTATTTTTGGTTCTCTTCCTATTGTTCCAACCACTCTTATTGTGTGTCTTGGTCTGGCGGTCATTCTTCAATCTGCCCTCTCTGTTTGGTTCTTCACTCTTCCCTCTTAGTTTTGGTGTCCCTCAAGGTTCAGTTCTTGGACCATTACTGTTTTCACTTTTTACTACACCACTTTCTTGTGTCATTATTTTGGAATAAATTGACATTTATATGCTGATGCTTCGTAAATGTTTATTTCTTTTTTCTTAATGGGTATATTACATTTGCATCTGGGGAACGGTACTCAGCCAATCAGGTGGCTGGACAAGCAGGCGAGAATAATCATTCTCCGCCTGCTGTTTCCAGCCACCCAAGGTCCTTCCCCAGGTGTGAAAGGTGGAGAAAGATGTGGAACAAAAAGGATAGGTAGGGCAAAAACGACAGGTGTCTTTATTTCTGTGTACCTTAACACTCTGGCACCATTCTGATATGTTAGGTTATGCTACTATGCTGTGACTGTTGCTTTAAGGATATAGCACACTTTGTTGCTTGTACAGTGATTTATGTAACAAAAAGGCCCCCCTCGCAAGAATAGGTGCAGGGAGGGAATCCTACCGGTTTAAAGTCAACAATATGAACATCAGTGCGGCCAGAGATCAGCACTGAGGGGCTCCTGAGCCAGCCCGCCAAAAAGACAAAGTGGTGAAAAGGGACATGAACGAGAAGTGAATTACTCTAAAACGGACTCCCAAGCAACAGGAGTGTTGATCTGCCCAGCTTGTATACCTGGGAACCCTTTTAAAGAAAACAAGCAAGTTTGCCATGTTCACAACTCCCTTACAAGCAGGCAACAGTTTCTATTTTGTTTTTCACCTTTATCTTGCAAAGTTTTATACTGTGCCAAACCACCACACATTATTATACAGGCACGTATTCTTTATGATTTGTACAAAAGCTTTAAGGACTCTGACCAAAGTCTTTGGCTCGAGCACTAATCAGGCCTTTAAGCCTTCCAAAGTGGCAAGATGCCGTTATGAGCCTGGGCTTGTTGAAACCAAGCCCAACAAACTAGGCAGGCAATGCCCCTTCTACTTACTCCCTTTGGCCATGAACCAGGCAGGCAAAGCTCCTTCTACTTACTCCCTTAAGCCATGAACCAGGCAGATTTCAAAATAAGGGATGCCTAAACAGCCACAGATCCTTTAGGCTAAATATACTGGAACAACAAAAAATGGACCTTGGCAAATGAGATCAGAACATTTCTTAATATTGATAACACCAACTTTTGTAAAATAAAATATATATATATTTATTTATATGTAACCTTCAAATCTTTTTTTATTATTCTCAACATCCACATTTATATACCACCATTCATTCAATCATTCACTCACAATCTCACTAAATGTTTAATCTTTCGCAGCTAGGGCAATACATCCACCTAAAAACTCATATTTTTAAATAAATCACAAAACCTGTATGTTTGTTTTAAATGGGAGTACTACATGTCCCAGGATTCCATAAGGTTGATGCAGAGCAGTTCTTCTGCCATGTCCATGGTTTTGATAAGGAAGCCATGCCCAACCTCCATGAACCAGGCAGGCAATGCTCCTTCCACTTACTCCCTTAGGCCATAAACCAGGCAGGCAAAGCCCCTTCTCCTTGCTCCCTTAGGCCATGAACCAGGCAGGCAATGCCCCTTCTACTTACTCCCTTAGGCCATGAACCAGGCAGGCAATGCCCCTTCTACTTACTCCCTTAGGCCATGAACCAGGCAGTCAATGCCCCTTCTACTTACTCCCTTAGGCCATGAACCAGGCAGGCAATGCCCCTTCTACTTACTCTCTTAGGCCATGAACCAGGCAGCCAATGCCCCTTCTACTTACTCCCTTAGGCCATGAACCAGGCAGCCAATGCCCCTTCTACTTACTCCCTTAGGGCAGGAACGGCCAGGTTATATTGACAGGAAAGCTAAAAGGAAATATGAGCACTTTTAAATGAGGGTGGGTTTTGAACCATTGCTTCTCTGTGAGCAATGCCCTGGACCTGGCTTGCTGCGGGCTCTTCAGGCCTGCTGGGAACTTTATGGGGATGGTTATAGTGGTGTGTGAGGGAGGATTCCTAAAAGGCTTAGGTTGGGCGCACTTATGGGAGATAATCAGCATGATCCAGCCTTTGCATATTATTCTCCACCTTGTCCTGTTAATAAAGGAGAGGCATGCTCCTCTTAGATAAAAAAAAAAAGGTTCAGAGGGGCTGCTTTTGGTGATACATGTCCAGGTCCAAGTCCAGATCCAGGTCTAGATGTGCCACTCCTTTGCTACCTGCCACTTTCTGCCTGTTTCAAGGCACTTGGACATTAGACATTAATGCAAAATGACATAGTGCAACATCACATAATTTCATCTGGCATAACACGCAGTGAACCGGTGAATAAGCCACCAGCATGCAATGCAAGAGATGAGGTTGAAAAATAACGCAAAGCGCATTATAAGGCAAACACTCTAAGCAGGCAAGAGTCCATGATAAGGCCCATAGGCACTGGCTGTCTGACACCTTGTGCACCAGCGTTGAATGCTTCCTACGAAGCAACTTGACATTTAAAATACGACATAACAAAACATGACATAATATGGCATGACATAACACAATCTAGCAATAAATTCTTGTGCAGCAAAGAAGAGCATTTTAGTTAATTTAGGGGAAACATATGCAAATAACTCTTTCATTCGAGTGGTTTCCAGAGGCACCCAGGGTGAGCATTCAGACTTCTTTGTGTTTGGCGATAACATGTTGATAACATGTTGTTTGCCTTTTGTATTACTTCAAGATATTGTTCCATAATTTGGTAATTTTGCACAGCGCTTATGTGCAAGTGCTACACAAATACAATGAATTAATTCAATGGAACCGTGGGGGTGAGGACATGGGCACACGACGTGGTGGATTTCGATGAGGCACGAGGTGTAACAAAGAAGCACCTTTTGCTTTTTTCAATTTCATCTTTTCAAAAATTATTTTTCCCTCAGTATTTTGCCCAAGGCATTTCTGCTGGCTATCAACCCAAACGATCCCTTTTTCACAAAGTGCGCCCATCAGATATATTATCTCTGGGAGAGAGGGCATTCTCGCCATCAACCTCGTGTCTGAAGCGCAAGGGAATGCCGGGTGAGGAGGAATGGGGAAGACGCCAGGGTGGTGTAAGGGGATTTGCTTTGGGGGTCATCAATAAAGACAGGGAAAAGAAATAAAGAAAACGTCAGAAAGGCAATTAGCAAGTCGAACAGAGCAAATTAAATCATAGGAGCTGCACTAGTTGAGTCTTGCAGGCGCTGTGTGTGGAAATGGAAACAGGGCAGAGCATGCGCTAAATTCAAAACCAAAACAACAAAAAGGGGCTATACTTTAACCTCTTAACTGCTGAGCTTTCATCACGTGTCTGGAAAAAGGATGCGCATACTCGTTCTTAGCACATAAGGGGTTAATAATCAACTGAGATCTTAGCTAGGGCACTACATAGTTTGGGCACATTTGATCATACATGTCGAAGTGATTGTCATGGGCCCGGGGGATAGCACAGGGGCAATGCGTTTGTCTTGGCAGCAGCACAATGCATAGCAACACAGGTTGGTGCTTAGAAACTGATCCTAGTAATAAGTTAGTGCCAAGAAGTCCAATCACAGATCTGGAGTGAAATGCAGAGTTGCAGGTGACTTGGCAATATGCCATGTTATTTTGTGAGACTGGATGATTTCATTGTAGGACAGCTTATTCAAGAATGGGAGCTCTCACACACATGTTCCTTATGTGCAGCAAAAAGTACTGACTACACATTCTTCCAATTTACTTCCTACTTACTTTATACAGTATTGTCATCATGGTGATAGGGATGTCATAGTCGCCTTGCTACCCCTGTGGTCTTCCTTGCTAGCCCTTCATAAATGTAAGCTCCTGGGCTGTGGCCAGTGCCATGTGGCTCTTTGTTTCTAGAGTGGCTGGCATTCTTGTTCAGGCTTCTTTAAAAAAAACAGGGGGTCCGCAAGTGAAACACTTTGAGCAGTGACACTTAAATTAGAAAGAATAGGAATAACAAATAATTAGTCTTTCTGGAATTCTATACAATAATTGCTAGACTTATTAAAGGTTTATTTCTGACACACCTCTGGGGGTGAGTCACTGATTTAGTCTGTTCTTAAACACCTCAACTCAGACTTTCATCCTTCTGACGTTGACAAATTAGTACCAACACAGGTTGGGTGATATAGTATGTATAGTTCTTCTATATAAAGTGCTTAAGCCTACGTGCTTATTAAATAAAACTTCATTATCATTTTGGCCTTGGATGTCTGCTTGCATTCACAGTTATTTGGTAACATGGGCCTATGCAAACTGATATTACCAATACATATGGTGATCCATTCTTGTATGAAATTTATATCACATTATAGTGATATTTCTACCATATTTGACGTAGTGTACTTAGGAACAATGCTATGTGAGGCCACTTCCTGTTTTGTCAAGGGGTGAAAGGTCGTGTTCCATCTCCTCCCGTGATGCCACTTCAGGGTGGGGTCAAATGACATCACTTCCTGTGAACTAAGACGTAAAGGGTCGTGTGATGTCACTTCCGCTACCCCTGGCATTTTTGTGAAGTGACGTCCCTGCCTAGTGGCAGTTTTTGTACAAGAACACACCAATGAGCAGATACATGGCATGCAGAAAAAGAAGACAGGGGCTGAGTGGGGCGAATAGAATGCGCTCATTTGTTTGCTGGTTGGGTGCATTATACGCAGGGAGGGCGGGATGGTAGTTGGGAGGGAGAGAGGCGGAGTGCTTTACCAGGGGACCACTGGACAGAGAAAGGTGGCAGGAAAATGGGCATGGATGTGGGTATCCTAAAGGCCAGTGGTTCAAGCATTCCTATACAGAAATCACACTGGCGAATGAGAATGTAGACGAGGGAGGAAAGGGGAGGAGGCATGGGAGGGAATGAAAAACATGGGCCTCAGATGCGTCATGGGGGAAGGAGTGCAGTGTCTGTTACTGGTTAATGAGGAGGAGAGGGCTTTCTTTAATGGCGGTGGCACTCGGAAAGGTGACCGTTCATTGGATGTCATTAATCCATCTTGTCAGAAACACAAAGATTGAAGACAAATCAGGAAAGAGGGTGGCTAGGGTATATCACAGCACATCTTTGAATGCAGGTTCGAGACACCTACATAGATCCATTGAAGGAATCAGGGGTTGTTGATTTTTGTCTGCTGCTTAAGGTTCAACAGGAGTCTTCAGGGGTCAGACTGTAATGATTTTGCATCTGCTGGGGAGAGGCTCCCAGATTTGTGAGAATGTAGCAGCTAAAGTAAATGGAGTCTGCTCTGAAAGCCAGCCCTACTAAATAGTCACACAATTGGACAGCGCTCTGTGTTCAAAAGGAGCTGTTTGTTCATTTTCTAACCAAATAGGCCTGTCGGCCATCAGGCGCATATTTTAACTTACAAAGACCCTATTGTAAGACACCCCAGCTGGACATTCTACTGGGCATCACTATTTGGCATGTTAGTACCTCTTAAGCCACACAGTACATAACACAAACGTATGCACAGTAAGAAAATGTGCAAATACAGAAGATTAGTGAAGGTTTCTCATACAGGTTCCCTTTTAGAATTGTTATTGGCCCTAAAAGGAGTGCACAGATGTATATGATCACATTTCACCTTAATATCCAGTATTATAGGCTGAGGGAAAATATGGTGGAGAAATACACACAGTCTGATGAAACGAAATACATTTGTAGGAACAATTCGGACAACAAGTGCCCAAGCCAATTATTAACTAAAAAAGTGGAAACCCATTTTTGTGTAGCAAACCTACTACAGATGTGCTAGCAATCTAATGATTGGAAGGAACATTCCTAACCACATCAATATCGGTCCACCCAAGAAAGTATTGCTAGCTTCTTTATAGGGGAGGATATTTAATGTTGCACTGCACTTTCTTGGAATAAAAGTAAGAATCCATTTGATAGTAAATAAACAGGCGTCAGCAGTTAAATGTTACCTTCCTAAAACTGGTGGCAGAGCTACTATCCTCTTGAACATTGGGACAGTCCTAAAGTGCAGATAAAACTATAACATATTTTAGTAAAACATGGGTATTGTGATTCGTGAAGGGATTACATTAAACAACCAAGACCACATTTTCAGGCATGTCTTTATCCCCCACCCTGGCTTTGCACTTTGGCCTAAAGAAAAAAAGAGACATCTAGTGCAGGTATCTGCCTTTGAAGTTGCTCTCACAAGACATGGATTCAGTAACACCCAAGGAACCGATTGCACTATTGGTAACAATTCAGACACCTCTCACAGGTGGGGAGACTGACTCCCTCAGGGGTATGGTTGGGAGCAGGCACTTTAGGATAAGCTGCAAGAAAAAAGGGGAATACTTGAAAGGGGAAACATGGAAAAGGAGACTCTCTGATGTGTGGCAGACAGTGGTGAAGGGAGGTGCAGGGGAGTGGAGAGGCGACTACTCTACAGGGAGAAGACTGTGACCATCTTGGTTCTTACTGTATATCAGTTAATTCTTACCCCACCCGCCCCAAATTCTTACAAATCAAAAACTCTGGCCATGACACTGCGATGGAGGTAAAATCTGTAAATCTGTAACAGAGACATGGATCAGCCTTTAACAAAAGGCTTGAAAAGGGACCAAGCGCCTGTTATAATGTGACTATATATTGGGGAGAAACACCCTATTTGATACATCATCTTTCATCTTGTAACAGAAGACTCAAGTAGAACTCTTGTTGGAAATACAGATGCTCAAAGTCCCTCGCACATGATTGGTAAACATGATTGGTAAACTTCTTTACTTCTGCAATATCGGATCATGTGTACACCCCACCGGTCTCTTCATGAGCTCCTTCCAACTTACCTGGAACCTATCACTCCTCCCCCACATTCTAACTCTAAGTTCCATGTGTGACATTCCGCACATGAGGAATGCTACACATCTCCCTTTCACCAAAACATCAAACAACCGTAGAGCGAAAGAACGCTGAATAATAAAATTAAATAAAGAAGGTATAAGTCAATTGATAAAATATTGTAACGTTATTGCATGCAGGGATGATACAATATAACGGGTATAACTGGAGAAACTAAATGTGCAACATCTGAGACATAAATGAGACAATACGACTAAACGCTATTATAAAGCAGTCTTACTAAATGGATACTTAACATTATAGAAATGGAGTAATAAAAGCTTGAGTATTATTTCTAACTTTCTAACACACACAGTGGCAATGAGATCATTCAACATAATCTTTCAGATAACTTGGTTTCCCACAGCTCCTAGTGGGAAGTTCTTTTTGTGAATTTGACAACTCTCCTTGCAAACATGCTGATCATTCTCTTCTCTTCTCTCCTGCAACACCTCAGACCTTTTCATATACCTACAGACTCTATTAACATTCCACACTCGTCCATCTGTCACTTTCATGGCGCTGTGTAGCCTTTTAATAGCTCTCATGATGTTTGAGCACTTTAAGCCTCCATCTACCATGTTGCTGGGAAACCTTATGCATACCCAATCTCCTTCCTTGACCATGCATTGCCTTGTGACTTTCCTTATGTCAACATTGAACTTGTTACTCATCTGTTTATTGTTAGTTCTCTCCTTGACAGTATCCATATCAATGTTTTTCTGACGTGCTCTAACCAACCATCCTGGGTAAATCCTAGTGTTGGGTTTCTTCCCCCTTAACATTTAAAATAGAGAAATACCAGTAGTCACATGAGGGGTGAATCTGTATGCCACCACTGTATCTTCTTCAGCTTTCTTCCAATCACCTCCTTCTGAAATGTCAACTCTTATACTCTCTCTGATCACTCTATTAAATAGTTCAACCACTCCATTGGTTTCTGGGTGATAGACTGAACTGGTCTTTACTTCATTTCCATTCATTCTCAAAAATGCCTTCATTTTATCGGAAACAAATTGTACACCATTGTCTATTATGATGGTGGTAGAATAACGTTCCCTCCTAAAAACATCACCCAGAAACTTAATTATGTTTTTGGCACACATATTTTGAACTCATGACACTTCCACCCAATGGGAAAGCATATCTACCAACACTATACCATATCTACATGTTCTTTGGGATCTCACTGGCCCAACAATGTCAAGTCCTAGTCTTTCCCAGGGCATGGATGGAATAGACATCAGTGTCATTGGCGCTACTCTTATGACGCAACCTTTGGCAGCATTCTCACATAGGGCACACTCTCTAATGATTCTCTCTACCTGCAAGTCCATTCCTGGCCACCAATAATCTTGCCTTATCAATTGCTTTGTTTTGGTCATTCCCCGATGACGATGACCTTCATGTGCTACTTCAAGAATTTCTTTTATTACCCCTATGGGGGGAATTAGTTTGTCACGCCATCTCTTACAAGGAGTTAATCGAAGACATTCTTGATGGCATCAGGAATCTTTCCTCTCCTAATCTCAGTACTTGTCATGATCTCTGCTTCCAAAAGGTCAGGGTTTTCCCAACTCCCTTGGAAGCAGATCCATAACCCAGGTTCCGAGTGCCAACCAGTCCCAATTGGGACCTTTTGGACCCAGTCCTGGCGCCAGTGGCACCAGGCTCATAAATATGCCCAGTCCCAGCGCTGGAAGCGCCGGGCTCATAATGCTTGGGTGGACTTACCTGCAGCAGACCATGCTGCTTACTTGCCTGCCAGTTGAGCCTCTGATCCTCTTCTGTTTGGAACTACTTTTCCTGTTGGGTGGGGCTGGAGCAACTCCCTAGATTTAGAACACTGGAACTCTTCTGGAAGGCAGGAACTCTTTTCTTACCAGGAACTCTTTTCTTACTTAGGCGTGGCTGTGGAAGGAGACACCTAAGCACTACAGGAGGCTATTTAAACCACACCCGGTGGATGAATCTTGCTTTGCGTTATTCTGCACCCTCTGCAGCAGGACGCTCATCGTGTCTTCTGCATCCAGTCCTGGGCCTAAGGAAAAAGGCTTACCATCCTGAATCCAGTCTTCAGCAACACCTATAAAGACAAGAAAGAACAGGTTAGCATTCCGGCATCTGAAAGGCAAAGGCTTACCATCCTGAATCCAGTCTTCAGCAACACCTATAAAGACAAGAAAGAACAGGTTAGCATTCCGGCATCGGAAAGGCAAAGGCTTACCTACTCTTCGTGCGCTCCGGAGGTCTTCATACTGCATTCCGGCATCTGAAAGACAAAAGCTTACCAACTCTTCGCACGCTCCGGAGGCCTTCGGCGCTGCATCCGCATCTGAAAGACAAAACAAGGTGCGTTTAAAGACATTGGGGAACTTTAATACTCACGTGCCATTACTCCTTTCCACATCTAATCCAGTGGGTATTCCGGCACCCTGCAGCCGCTCCGAACTCGTACCTGCAAAATAAAAAGACAGTTAGAGCGCATCGTGAAGCAGGCAACAAGCGCTTACTCACGTGCTTCCAGGCGCTTCTATTCATCACACGGGCTCCATCTTCAACTCACTTCAGCCCGTCATCCGCCATCGCCGGAACCCTGCAAAACAAGAGACATCATTACTAAAGACTTTAAAAAGACATTTGAATGACTCGAAACTTACCGTTCGTGCAGTAAACGACGGACAGCAGTCCTCTGAAGTCAAGAGGCCTGCGCTACCTATCCAGTGAAGAAACTGGCTACAGCACCCTGCCCCGAGGCAGATGGAGAGCTCGGCATTCACTTACCTAAGACATCTTACTCTACACGTCAGGCATACAGTGCACAGAGGTCCAGCCCAAAGAGCCAACCGGGTGCTACAGATCACCTTTGAAGATACGGTAGTCGCCCAGTCAAGACCGGCGCCTCTGCGAGAATCAGGTGAGCGTTACAGAACGCAAAGCCTACCGCAAAACTCTCGCCCAGGCGCTATGGAAACCTCGGATACTGACCCCCTAGCCCGGTTACTTGGGGAACTAAGGGCAGAAGTGCATGCAACTCGTCAGGAAACGAATGCTCTAAGAAGGGAACTAATTATTTCCAAGGAGAGAACAGACAATCTTGCTAGACAAGTGCTACAGTCACAAGCCGGACAGACCCCGTTACCCGCATCAGGGGCAAATCTTCCTTCAACATCCTCTATGAATCCAGTGCAGATCAACCTACCTGGGAATGTACCTCTGGCTCCGCCCGAGCGATTTTCTGGTGACCCAAAGAGGTTTGCAGTATTTATCAATCAGTGCCGGTTGCACTTCTTATGCCGGCCAGCAGCCTTTCCAACTGATCAAGCTAAAGTAGCTTTTGTACTTTCGTACCTTAGTGGCAATGCGGCAGACTGGTCGATCCCTCTAGTTCATCAAGATGATCCGGTTCTCCATGATTTTCAAGCCTTTCAGCTTAGTATGGAAAAACTGTTCGCAAGACATTCACAGGGACAGGCCTTGGACAATGAGCTTCTTTCGTTGCGACAGGGTAATCAAGACCTTTTGGCTTATATTGCATCTTTCAATAGACTAATAGTGGAAACTCAATGGCCTGAGGACAAAAGGAGTACGCTGTTTTATAGAGGTCTACGTGGAGAGCTCAAAGACGTTTTAGCCCAAGTAGTGAATCCCCCACAAGACTGTTCGGATTACATAGACTTGGTCGTTCAAATAGATCACAGGCTGCGGAACAGGAAGGCCGATCGTTCCAAGTTTGATGCTCGAGTATTTTCCAAACCGCCAACTCCTTCCAAAGGAGTAGTAGACTCCGGGGAATCCATGCAAATAGGGGGTCTGAAAGGTCCTCTAACACAACGGGAGCGGGAAAGGAGGAAACAGTTGCAATTATGCCTATATTGCGGAAACTCAGGGCACTTTCTTCGAGACTGTCCGGTGAAACCTGCCAAGAAGGCAGTAGGAGCTGCAGTTACCAAAGTTACAAACTCTGAGCAGGGAAACGACCTCGCCCGACAAGAATAGAGGTCCTCTTGCCGAGCGTAAAAACCAGTTCCGTGACCTCGCATTTCGTGATACCTATGGTCCTCATTAGCCCTGATAATCCGGATCGATTACATGCAATTGAAGCTTACGTCGACAGCGGTGCCATCGGCAATTATGTGGATCATGAAATGGTTTTGAGGATGAATCTAACTCTTTGTCCCAAGGCTGTAAAGGACGTCATTACTACGGTGGATGGTACGGAGATAGCCTCCGGGCCAGTAACGCATACCACTCAAGAAGTGACGCTAGTAAGTCAAGATGGACACCATGAGAAGATCGTGTTCGATGTGATCAAGGCCCCTCAGTTTCAGATTATTCTAGGAATACCTTGGTTAGAGAAACACAATCCTCTGATCGATTGGCGAGCAAGAACGGTCCAGTTTCCAGAATGTGTCTCTACTTGTCACCCTCCACCTGGTGTTGCACTGGCCGCAATTTCTTCAGAGACTCCCCAGTTACCTCCCGAATACCTAGAATACCAAGATGTTTTCCAGAAGGATCAGGCCAACTCTCTACCTCCTCATAGGTCTTATGACTGCCAGATAGACCTGATACCTGGATCTACTCCTCCTTGTAGTAGAATTTATGCCCTCACCGAGCCTGAGAACCTTCACCTTCGACAATACCTGGATCAATACCTGGCAAATGGGTTTATTCGTCCTTCCAAGTCCCCTGCTTCTTCAGCTTTGTTCTTCGTTCCAAAAAAGGAAGGAGACCTTAGAACTTGTATCGATTATCGCTCCCTGAACCAGATCACCGTTAAGAATAGATATCCGTTACCTTTGATCCCTGAACTCCTGGACCAAGTCAGAAAAGCATGCATATATACAAAGCTGGATCTTAGAGGAGCTTACCACTTGGTACGAGTAAAAGAGGGCGATGAATGGAAGACGGCCTTCCGCACCAAGTATGGGCTATTTGAATATCAGGTCATGCCCTTCGGACTTTGCAATGCCCCGGCCGCCTTTCAATATTTTATGAACGATGTCCTCAGAGAGCTCATAGATGTATGTGTTGTTGTTTACATTGATGACATCCTCGTTTATTCTTCATCGGAATCTGAACATCGGAAACACGTGAAAATGGTCCTCGAAAGATTGCGTCAACACAAACTTTTCGCTAAGTTGGAAAAATGTGTTTTCAACGTGACTGAAGTTGAATTCTTGGGATTCATATTATCACCTGGCGGGGTGCGTATGGATTCAAAGAAGGTCGATGCAGTTCTCAAATGGCCATCACCATCCTCCGTAAAAGGTGTGCAAAGCATGTTAGGCTTCGCTAACTTTTACCGCAGGTTTATCCACGAGTTCTCTCGAATAGTCCAGCCCATCACTGCCTTGTTAAAGAAAAACAAACGTTTTGAATGGTCTACCGAGGCGGAACAAGCTTTCCAGGATTTGAAGACTAAATTTATTTCTGCACCAATCTTAAAACACCCTCGCCCCGAACTCCCCTACATCGTGGAAACTGATGCTTCAAGCCTTGCCATGGGGGCAGTTCTATCACAAAAGGACCCGGTAACCAATCAGTTGCATCCCGTGGCATTTTGGTCCCGCAAATTCTCGCCTCCTGAAGTCAATTACACGATTACTGACAAGGAACTTCTGGCTATCAAGTCTGCCTTTAAGGCTTGGCGGCATTATCTGCTGGGGGCCCGACACACCGTTACTGTGATTACGGATCACCGAAACCTGCAATATTTGAAAACCGCAAAAGCCCAATCCTCTAGACAACTCCGTTGGGCATTATTCTTTGCCGAGTTTGACTTCATAATTACCTATCGACCAGGTACAAAGAACGGTAAAGCCGATGCCCTTTCTCGGATGGGAGTGGAAGAACACTTGATCAACCCTAAACCTGTACCAATCATTCCCGAACAAAGAATTCTGGGTGTAATCGCCACAGAATCCATAGAGGAAGTTAAGGATAAAGCCAGGCAACTTGTAACTCCAGCAGATATACAGAATTGGCATCTGCAGGGAAAGGACTTTGCAGTAAAGGACAACTTATTGTATTTCCAAGAACGATTATACCTACCCAGCACAGATTTACAGAAAAAAGTAATCTCTTGTTATCACGACTCTTTAATGGAAGGTCATCCCGGTATAGCCAAGACCTCAGAAAAGATCAAGCGCTACTTCTGGTGGCCGTCTTGGAAAAAAGATATCAGAGACTTTATAATGTCCTGTGGAGTATGCGCCCAAAACAAGAGTAAAAAGGAAAGACCAGCAGGCCTCTTACGCCCTATTGACATCCCACCTCGCCCTTGGCATACGCTTTCTATGGACTTCATCACCGATCTACCTCCATGCTCCGGATACAATACGATTCTAGTAATCGTGGACTTATTCTCCAAGATGGCGCATTTCATTCCGCTCAAAGGCTTGCCAACAGCAGCAACTCTGGCCCGAGAATTTCTCGAAAACATCGTCCGACTGCACGGTTTTCCTTCGGTTCTAATTTCGGATCGAGGTAGTCAATTTATTTCTCATTTTTGGCGAAGTTGCTGTCGGTCGGCTCAAATTGATGTGAGACTATCGACCAGTCACCACCCTCAGACCGACGGACAAACCGAGAGGACCAATCAAACTCTGGAACAGTATTTACGCTGCATGCTGCAACAAACTGAAAAAACTTGGAAAGATATCCTTTGGATAGCCGAGTATGCCTACAATAACTCTGTCCACTCGGGAACTGGGAAAACCCCGTTTTTTCTTTTGTACGGCAGTCACCCTCGAACCTCGGAGTTGGATCCCCTCCAAGATCTTGAAACACCAGCAGTAGACTACCTGCATTCTACAATCACCCAAGCCTTTAAGGAAGCTGTTTCTCACCTTCAAAGGGCTAAAGAACAATACAAGAAAGGAGCAGATCAACATCGGAAGGAAGCCCCTCACTATCAAGTAGGGGATCAAGTCTGGTTATCCACCAAATATCTATCTCTAAAAGGGCCACGCACATTCAACCCAAGATACCTTGGTCCCTATTCCATCACTACCATAGTAAACCCAGTAGCGGTCAAGTTGGACTTGCCCCCGCACATGAAGATACATCCGGTCTTCCATGTCTCTCTATTAAAACCCGTGCAACCTCAAACCCGACTAACCAAATCTCCAAAACCTATCCTAGTGGATGGAGAACTCGAGTTTGAAGTCAAAAGCATTCTGGACTCCAAGATCTCCAAATCTAAACTATTCTACCTAATTGACTGGAAAGGCTACGGCCCCCAAGAGAGATCCTGGGAACCTGCTGAATATGTCCACGCTCCTCGCCTAATCAAAAGATTTCACCGAACATTTCCTGACAAGCCAAAACCCCCGGAGAAGCCCGGTTTGGGAGGGGCCTTGAGGGGGGGTACTGTCATGATCTCTGCTTCCAAAAGGTCAGGGTTTTCCCAACTCCCTTGGAAGCAGATCCATAACCCAGGTTCCGAGTGCCAACCAGTCCCAATTGGGACCTTTTGGACCCAGTCCTGGCGCCAGTGGCACCAGGCTCATAAATATGCCCAGTCCCAGCGCTGGAAGCGCCGGGCTCATAATGCTTGGGTGGACTTACCTGCAGCAGACCATGCTGCTTACTTGCCTGCCAGTTGAGCCTCTGATCCTCTTCTGTTTGGAACTACTTTTCCTGTTGGGTGGGGCTGGAGCAACTCCCTAGATTTAGAACACTGGAACTCTTCTGGAAGGCAGGAACTCTTTTCTTACCAGGAACTCTTTTCTTACTTAGGCGTGGCTGTGGAAGGAGACACCTAAGCACTACAGGAGGCTATTTAAACCACACCCGGTGGATGAATCTTGCTTTGCGTTATTCTGCACCCTCTGCAGCAGGACGCTCATCGTGTCTTCTGCATCCAGTCCTGGGCCTAAGGAAAAAGGCTTACCATCCTGAATCCAGTCTTCAGCAACACCTATAAAGACAAGAAAGAACAGGTTAGCATTCCGGCATCTGAAAGGCAAAGGCTTACCATCCTGAATCCAGTCTTCAGCAACACCTATAAAGACAAGAAAGAACAGGTTAGCATTCCGGCATCGGAAAGGCAAAGGCTTACCTACTCTTCGTGCGCTCCGGAGGTCTTCATACTGCATTCCGGCATCTGAAAGACAAAAGCTTACCAACTCTTCGCACGCTCCGGAGGCCTTCGGCGCTGCATCCGCATCTGAAAGACAAAACAAGGTGCGTTTAAAGACATTGGGGAACTTTAATACTCACGTGCCATTACTCCTTTCCACATCTAATCCAGTGGGTATTCCGGCACCCTGCAGCCGCTCCGAACTCGTACCTGCAAAATAAAAAGACAGTTAGAGCGCATCGTGAAGCAGGCAACAAGCGCTTACTCACGTGCTTCCAGGCGCTTCTATTCATCACACGGGCTCCATCTTCAACTCACTTCAGCCCGTCATCCGCCATCGCCGGAACCCTGCAAAACAAGAGACATCATTACTAAAGACTTTAAAAAGACATTTGAATGACTCGAAACTTACTGTTCGTGCAGTAAACGACGGACAGCAGTCCTCTGAAGTCAAGAGGCCTGCGCTACCTATCCAGTGAAGAAACTGGCTACAGCACCCTGCCCCGAGGCAGATGGAGAGCTCGGCATTCACTTACCTAAGACATCTTACTCTACACGTCAGGCATACAGTGCACAGAGGTCCAGCCCAAAGAGCCAACCGGGTGCTACAGATCACCTTTGAAGATACGGTAGTCGCCCAGTCAAGACCGGCGCCTCTGCGAGAATCAGGTGAGCGTTACAGTACTCTTCATGCCACACTCCAACCTTTCTTTGATATCAATTAGTGCAGAATCCACCAACATAGCTTCATGCCATTCATTTTCTGTCACCACTTCTTGGCTGACATTAAGTACCAATCCTTATCTTCCTCATTATCTTCATTCTCTACCACATTTGTCAATCTGGACAGGCAATCTCGTCCTTGGGATTACCTCCCTTTTGCCAAGGACGAGATACCTCAAACATTGGCATCTTTGTTGATACCTAACATCTACGTAATATTGGGCAAGGGATGTCTGTCCGGTATTACACACCGATTGAGAGATCTTAAGTCAATGCACAACCTCAGTTTACCATTTGATTTAAATACCAAAACTAAAGGGGAAACCCTTTGAGCAGCTTCTATGCTTTCAATCACCCCTTGCTTTTCCTTTGTTGTCAATTGTTCTTTTACGGCAGCTCTAATAGCCAAAGGTACACTTCTTCGTTTTTGTACAACAGGAACTGACTCAGGTTTTATCCTAATTTTTGGCATGAATCCCTTGAGACTACCTAGTTCCTCATGAAAAACAGCATGTTGTGACAATGCATTCATACTTTCAATGGCATATACACTCTCTTTGGCATTGGGCTCTAGCTTTATCTTAAGCCTCTTCTGGTGTGACCAACTTAAGGGACATTGCTCTCCTTCTTTGAGATATAGGGCCTCATAACAAGTGTGCTGGTCCGGAAACAACAGTGCTGGTAAGCTTACCGGCACCGCTGTTTCCAGACCGGCACACTATGGGTTTTCCTGCCGGAGCTGCTGTGCCCGGCAGGGCTGGCCCTGCCGGGCACAGCGGCCATGGTAGGCAAGCTGTCACGAAAGCACTGGCACCGTTAACAACGGTGCTGGTGCTTCCATGGTCCCCATTCCCATAGAGTCTCATAGGACTCTATGGGAATGGGGACTTACAATTTGCCGGCACCTAACTGTAATCCCCCGGTGTTACCGGGAAGCCAGGCACCAGTAATTCATTCTCAGTCCAGCGGCAACCTGCCGGTACCACCGGCAGGGTTACCGCTAGACTCGGAATGAGGCTCATAGACTTTTCCCTTTGCTGATCTATCTTTGAATTTCATAACTGCCCAGAACCATTCTTCTAAGTCAATCCTTTTCCTTCCATATGCCACAGACCTTGTACGAACTACATTAAGGGAAACATCCTTTTGCAGTTTGGCCTCAAAAATATGTTTAGGTAACAAAGAATATTTTGCCCCTGAATCGATCACCATGCCAAGTTTCATTCCTTCAATCTCGATAATGGACATGGGTTTTCCAGTAGCTTCATCATCATCTTGAACTGTGACAATTTCATCAAAGGCAAAATCAATACGGCATGTGTAATCTTCCATTTCTTTGCATAACTCGTCAACACAAGCAATATTTTCACTCTTCGTTCTGCAGCAAGAGGTGAAATGTCCACGCCTTTGCATCTTTTTGCACAATGGCTTGATTGCTGGGTACTTATCACTACTTGCAAAATGAGTAGGGCTGTCGCAATGAAAACATCTTTTCTTATCACTTTCTTTATTTTTGTCTCTGTACTTTAAATGCTTCTTCTCTACAGTCTCTCTCGACAGTTTGTTTCTTATTATCAATTTCTATCATAGGAAGGTTACACCAATTTTAACCTATGGCGCAGAAGCTTCACTCTCTCGGTCCTTCGAAGTTTGGCAGAAGCTAGAAGGAATATTTTTTGCGAGTCTGATCCCTGCCAAATTGAGAATAAGAACAGAGCTGGGCCTCAACTCTTTGTACGTGGTAGTGGCTTGGAAGTCACTCACCTTTTACAGCAAGTGCCTCAGTTCAAATGAAGCTGGGGATATGGTGTTTTGAAAAAAAAAACACTATCAGAGAAATCTGAGCCCCTCCTGGTGGAATGGAGTGCAGTCTGTCTGAAACTTTTTTTGACTAGTATAAACTCCAGCAAGGAAGACCTGGTTAAAAACCCAACATGAGTGAAGCGCAAACTGTTGGAGAATGATTGGATCATTACATTGGAAGCTAAGGCCAAATGTAAAATACATGGCAAGCCGATCCCAGAAATCAAGGCCTGATGTGCGGTTACCCACCTATGTATCCTATGTGTCCAAATTCCCCAGTAGCTACTTGCGCAGCCAATTTATGCGTTTCCGAATGAATCTTTACCAAACAAAAGAAGTCACAGAGATAAGGAAGCTGCTGGCAATGTGCGATACTACCTGCAGATTATGTGAGCATGATAACGAAACACTTTACCACCTAGTCTTATTATGTCCAGCATTAAGGGATATTAGATTTCAGCTACTGGGAAAAGTATTTTGTGAGACCAGAAATTTGGATGCTGACGCCTGGTGGTCCTCTTTGATCTATGGGACTAACCTATCCCTAACATTAGCGTTATTAGCCTTCTTCAAAGAAGTGTTTGACTGTTCTTTCTTTTATTTGTGTTCAACATGTGATTAATTCTGATGGCAGAAAGGTTTGAATTTTTTTCTAAACCATGTGCTTATGCTTAGTAAAAAAAAGATTATTATCAGTTTTCTTAGTTTGTAATGCTGATATTTCCATAACTTGTGCTTCATCCATTTTCTTCTCATCTGTTTCAGTCCTTTTCTCTAATTCCTTTACACATTTGTGTGTATGTTCCACTTCCTTTGTCACTCTTATGACTTTGTCAATGGTAGGATTGCTTCTGATCCATAATGCTTCTCTTACCTTCTCATTGCTACACTCTAGCATGAACTGATCCTGTAGCCTTTCATTTGACGTGCATCCAAATTCGCACAAAGCTGCCAGCTCTCAAGGCTGTGATGTACTGTTCTACAGACTCATCGTTGGATTCATTCCTTTTACCGAAAAGCTAACTTTTCAGAATAATGCTTACACACTTCGCATAGTGTTTATGCAGCATCTTTATACATTTCTCATATTCTTATAGGTTTGTACATTCCTCTTCAGATAATGGTTGCAAGTTTTAAATAGTTCCTGATCATAATTAGCCAGACAGTGCATCAGTGAGCATTTCTTTCTCTCACCTGAAAAATGTATTCCATGTATACTCACCTGAAAAAAGTATTCCATATATCGCTAGTACATAGTGGTCAAATCTTTTCTTCTACCTCTTCCAGGGTATATTTGGTTCCCCTTGGATTGGACATCTAAGAAATAACTGGGAGGAGGCACCCTGTGTATAGACATTGGTTGGTTTAGCGTTGGTGCACTTCTGCTTATGTAGATGGTGGTTGGTATCATAGTTGAAGCAAGTAAGGTATACTTACTTGGGTCTTTGTATTTGTGTTTAAACACTAGAAGCAATATGTCATCATAACTTTCCATTTGACATTTGACATGTTTGAAATCCACTTTAGCTATATCTACCAAGTTGCACTATGTTGTGTGGCATTGACAGCATTGTGTCCCATTCCTTTAAATGCTTGTAATTGTAATTTGTTTGGTTGTGCTTATTACTGATTTATTATGCACTACTGGTAGATTATGCACAGTGTGATTCTTTGTGCGTCCTGAACGTGAGCATTTTATTTACAGTGATGTGCCTCCGAAACAGGTTCCATTCTTGTTGTGAGAAATCTATCTGCAGTTGCACAAGTGTTGGTAGGAGTTATGGCACAATATGGTAGCTGGCAATCATGCAATGCATTTGCCTGAAGCTTGTCGCAAGGAGACAGTAAATTCTTGTTATTGTTATTGTCTTGGCAACTTAAAATTGCACTATGGAACTTGACATCGTTAGGTGCTTTCCTCAGAAGTTTTGAGGAAGTGCTTATCCTTATAATGATGTTTGTCTTGGCAACCCAAAATGGTGGTGCATAACCTGGTGTTACTAGGTACATTCCTCTAAAATCCAGGTGATGTCATGGGCGGTCTTTCCTTGTGTACTTTTGCACGGGACTCTTGTGCTGGGGTTTATGCGCTGGGACAATTTCCCCCTCTTTTTTAATTTGATTGCTTTTTAATGTTATGGTGCAGTAGGTAGCGTATAAGGGCACTCTGACCATTGTGTTGATGCTCAGCAGCACCTGAGATCTGGCACTACGGCTATTCGGTGGAGTTGCTGTAGTGCTCCTCGTCGCCAGTGAAATGATCGTCCACACTGCTAAGAATTGGAGAACTTCTTTATGTCTACAATAGTGGATCATATGTACACCCCACCAGTCTCTTCATTAGCTCCTTCCAACTGACCTGGAACTCATCGCACCTGCCCCACATTCTAACTGTAAGTTCCATGTGCGACATTCCGCACATGAACAATTCTACAACAGGATTTTAAATAGAGCTGGCAGCTCTCTTCCTAAACACTTCTGAGTACAAGCGTAGTGACTGTTGGAAGAAAAAGGTGTCTTATGCTGAAGACTGCTGGTATCCAAGGAGACCATGCCCAGGACAATGTCATATAAAAAAAGACCCTGCAAGCACCTCTGGAGTACTACTCATGGCAGAATGGGTGAAATAGCCTGATCATTTTTGATTTTTATTTCACATTAAATTATGCTGGTAATACTGTTTCTGAAAGAGAGGTCTGCTGAGCAGACCCCCTTTCATAAATGTTGCATGCTGAAATTATAGTGTGACCTGCTGAGACAGCGTACATGTGCCCTCTGATCCCTGCTTTGTAAGTGGCATAGGGCCGGTTCAAAGATCAAGTTTGTTTCCTTGACAGCTGCATGCAAACAAAGTCAGAGGTAGCATTTTAACTATCTGCGCCTCTGTTCTAAAATATAATAATGGCCTGCCTTAATAATTCTGGTGGTAATTTCATATCTAAAAATAAGTCTATAAGAGCATTCAGTTTTTATGCTGCATCAATTTGATATCACACCAGTCTCTTTGGACAGGCATCAGATGTGACAGGGACAATGTGTAGTGGCATCTTGGATCAGTGTCTCCACAGCTCCCTTGTGTAACAATGGTCAGGATGCTCCCTCCACATTCATTTCACAGAATGAAAAAACACACCTTTACACAAGGAATGGAAACCTAACCACAGCGGACTCCCCGAATGCTGCTTCAGAGGTGGCATTGCCATAGCAAATCACCAGGGTGCTATCACTGGAATGTGTTTGAACGTAGCAGACATGGGAAGGGGGCATAGTTAGAACATTCAGAGAGGAAAGGTAGGCCTGGAGAAGGGTCCAACCATTTTGCTTTTTGTTAGGGTTCTCCTCCCTTTCCTGCCCCCTCAATTTCCTGCAAGCAAGACACTCTAGGGGGGGTGATGTCATAATGCAAAGAGGATGTGCTATAAAAACAGGGATTGGACGCCTTACACCAGGCCTGATTGCCTAAAAAAGGAGATGGACACCCATCATTCTTTGATTCATGTTTGGATATCAAGAAAAATAATATACTTTTGGACCTCTGTTGGGAGTGAAGTCTAGTTCTCTTCCATAGAGTAGAAGACAGAAGAAATCCAAGGCATAGAGAGTTCTCTCGACTAACTATTCCCTGGGAGGAGCGTGGTGAACTGCTGTCCACAAAGGCTGCAGCAGTGACTGCACTATAGCCAGAACCCTGTTATTAGAGGTGAAAGAACCCCTATAGGTTCCAGCCAAGGCCCCTGGAGTGGGAGTGTAGCAGAAGGGCTCATCTTGTCCTGGAGTCCATAATTATAAGCTGGAATCCTGTTTGCCACTTTGAGCCATCTTTGAAACCCTTTAGGACAACAGAGGGCTTGTGATGCTGCTTTTGGCATGCCAAAATACTTAATGCTGCTTACTGGTTTACCTGCTTCTTTGAGGTGTCTCAGTGATGACTCATACTAGTGAAGATCATCAAATCCTTGACTTGAGCACTGGGCCACTACTGTGGAAGCCCGACTTCTGACTTCAATCATTGGAAGCCATCATTTCACTCACCGACTCAACCATATAGAAGCATCCGTTCACCCCAAATCGACTAGCATTTGTAACCTGTTGGAACACAACTAACTGCATCACTGCCACCCCAGATACAATCCATGCAGCTATCCATCTCAACACTGACTTGACGCCAACTTACAGCTGCATACACTATTTGACCCATCTCAAAACTAGCTGGACCCCTTGAAAGAACATAGAAGCCCAGCTTCATTCTTTCGTGTACCAAAGACCAAGATATAAGGTATTCTGAAGAGGGCCTATCCCTCTTGTTTTATTTTTGGGATCATGGTGGCTTTTAAGCCCCCCTTCTCTGTCTCCTTCTCATAAGACATGTTCTTGAACACTGATATTGTACTAGCTGAGTGCCTGAACACACCTGGTCATCTACCAGAGTGCTATTCTACAACAGCTTCCATTTTGTGTGTTTCTTTATAGGGGTGGGATTTTCCTTGAGCTTTTAATTAGTTATTTGGATTTGGATTGTTTAATTAAAAGTCTATATTTTTATAGACCCGTGATTGGACATTCTGTTATATTGGAATCTTTGTACTAAATTGGGTTGCTACTGCTTTCACCTCATACCACTACTGAAGATATAGTCTGCCCTTGGCAAGGCACAGTATGAATTTCTTCAAAGGCCCTCATGAAAGCACACACAGTGTGCTGAAAGCCCAAGGCACCGCATTTAGCAATGGCAGTTGCAGAAGCCAGAATTTCCTGATTCCAGTGACGTCGAGCCGATCAGGACCACATTGAACAACCGTCGAGTTATTGACACAAACTGACTTCCCCATTGCCTCTGCTTTGAGCTGTGCTCTGTTGGGCCACACATAAAATCCAGTTGAGCCGTGAAGTGGACACCACTCGCTACTAATCCTGTATGTTTGAGACTCAAAGGCCGTATTGAAACATGATGACCAAATTACCTGATTTTTCTTTTCTGGGGCGCCTGTCGAAGAAGCACCTGCAGTTGGACACATTCTAGCTCTTTGACCTGCCCCTAAAAAATGTTTCTTGCACCGGTGCTCCAACCGTGATGCCTCTTGCTGCTTCAGTCACGACTCGTGCCATTAAAAACTGTGCAGAGAATACCCCTTAAAATACTTTCTCAGGCATCCCTTCCTCTGTCCCACCCAACTACACCATTCCCTAATTTAAAAAAGACACAACTCAGTAACCATTGCTAAACATTATTTTTGTTTTGCATCTATGCATGCTTTTCCTCCCTCCTGTCATTTATACCCAGCATCACCACCATATATATCTAAGTCTGCATTAATCGTTAGCTTCGCTTTACAGGTGTGTTCTTTTTTGTGTTTTTAACCAATTGTCTATGTTTAGGTAAAGTACACATATTTTATAAGAACCCTGTGTACACACTAATTTTACTTAGCCACTGTGCTATTGTTGTTTGTATTCTTCTGTATTGGGTAACACATCCTCAAAGAGAATAACTTACCCTTCGCCCAGGCTACCTTAAGAGGCTAAGAAGGTATCCACTTGTTTGTGGTCATGTTCACCCTTATGACTGGATCAATGCTGGAGTAGTAGTAGTGGTGGGTGGAGCACAAGGTTTTGAAGCACAGCGCTCCCCTGTAGTATTGCTGGGCAATAGTGATTTCATCACACAGCATCCAAAAGGATTTTTTAACATTCTTGGAGATTCCATCTCTCGTTCACTGTGGGTGTGCTCAGAAAGGTTGACTCCAAGTGCAAATAAGCCAACACTGTGAAATGATGGGGCAGTGACACCATGAAAGAGGAGAAGGTCTATTTAAAAACCCCATGGCGAGGCAGCCTCCTTTCAAAGACCAGTGTCCTCGGGACTTTCAGGTTGCTGAACACTATCTTGCCCGTGCTCCTGATGACCCTCTGTAAGACCTCCATCCTGATGCCTTTCCTCCACTTCAGCCTGTTGGATATTTTATCTCCTGGTCTCATGCACTGTTGTATGTGTTTCTCTGATTTCTAAAGTGGTGATCAGTTCACCACAAAATGGATACTTTTTATTTGGGGGACAGACTGAGGACAGCACCAGGCCAAGTGTTATGGAGGGCACTCTAACCTTCATTCTGTTTTTGCAGTTATGGTTGTACCAATTTCTATCTTCTACAAATCACAAAATAAACATGGCACACAAAAAAAAATCCATCCATGCCCAGTCTTTGTTATTTTATAAAGCACTTTATAGATTTTCTGCAAATCAGAATAAAAACACACAGAAATACATACGATGTGCCATCATTGTAACATTTGCTGGTTTCAAAATCTGTTAGGAATGAAGCAACACATTTATGCTTTTCTCACCCCAAGCGAATATTCCTCCTCCACACTCAGCAAAGTGTGGCCTCCTTCTACAATTGGCACAGTACATTTTTTTTTATAACCTTAGGAAATAAAAGTTGCTCTTACAGTTTTGCGAGCGGTAACTCTCTTCCTTTCTGCAGACAGCTACTTTTACATAGGAAAACGCATTTGTACTCCAACGAAAGAAGACAAAGCACATTCATGAAGTCTAATTTGTCTTTCTGCTAATCAGTGCAAATTTATCTACAGTATGTACAATTCTCTTCATTTGTCACTTCATGCTTACCATACATTTTAGAAGTGCTTTGTCTTTGCTACAGACGGTATATGATCTTCAAACCCCTGGCAGTGATGTCGTCACATCAATCATACACCTCCTTTGGCATGGTCTAGACTTCTGGAAAATTGCAGAAGTCTCTTTTCTTTCACAGTCACCTTTGAACGGTTGGTTCAATGGGCTCAGAATCACCATGTAACATTTTCATTCTGGCTTCCTGCACTAGCAACTCAAATAATGGCTGCTTTGGGTTGAATGATTTTTCAAATTCCTCAGCTCACGTCCCCATTGCAAAAGCAGTCTTAATTCCTGCATTTTATTTCTAAACAGCATTGCAAAGTCTGTGCCTACAGCCCCATGTACACCCCCCAGTTTGCACCTTAGATTTGCACTATTAGTTTCCAGCCTTTTCCATGCACTAAGCTGTCCCATTCTAATCACTAATTATATTAATGGGATATGGGTTAAGAGTTAATGATTAGTTTATTAGGAGTTAGTATCAACATATTAGTTCCTATACTAAACCTACACTGTGCCTATGTTATGCTATGTTATAAATTCAAGCTACCCTTTCTTTGGTTTGTATGAATTCATAATAAATAATAATAATTGTGCATTCATATAGCGCTACGAATCCTCAGGCATCTGAGCGCTGCTTAATATTACCCACGGTGTGTGGTGCTCATTTATCGACCTCGGAAGGATGAAAGGCTGAGTTTGGCGCTGCATCGGCAGGATCTGCACGGATGTCAAAGCAAATGCTCTACTCGCAGTGCTATCCGACCGATTCTCATCATTGTCTCACATCAGTGCTAAGGTATATGCCCATGCTGAAATACAGACCAGCACTAATTGCGCACTGACACCCACTTTCTACAGGAGTCTGGGTTGCCGGTGAAATTCTCTGCCTATTTGAAATTCACACAACTTGTATTTCTTACATATCTCCCGCCTTGTTTCTGTAGAGACCTGAATAAACATGTGCTCCTACAGAAACACTAATCTGTAAGCATAAAGCAGATTTAGACCAACCTCGGCCTTAAAATACATGTGCTCCATCCACTTATCCACTTGACTTTTACTTTTTTCAACAGTCAACATGGTGAAAATTATCATGTGTAGCTTGTGTAGCTTGACCGTAAGTACAGTCAGCCATATCAAGATGGATACTATGAGCACAGTCATAATTACCAAACCCTTTTCAGCCCATGCTCCCCAATTGTAAGCATATCCATCTGTCAAACCCATATCACTCATAGTGATATTGTTTTTGTGCATGTTCATTTTGACCGTGTGCACGTTTTTATGTTTCAGAAAATATTCAATGTCGGGATCAATGGGAAATGTTTCTTTCTGGAATAAATCAATATTCTCTATTTTACCTTCCAACAGGTCCCCATCCATATGGAACCATTTTAAATCCCCCACTGTCACCACTGTGTCTTGTGTGACAGTCCTATAAAACACCTTAACCTGTAAGGGTTTGATAAGAATTGAACCATGATTGAGGTGGATCAAAGATCATTTTGATGCACACGCACTGGCCAACCATCTATGTTTAACTAAGTTGGCATATGCCAACTCATAATGTCTTGTCTTACTTATGGACACTTCACACCCCTTAGCAATACCATGGTCTCCCCCAAACCAAAAAATGGCATTTGATGTGTCAGTTATAAATGGTTTCACCTGCCAAAAACCCACATTGTGTGCCAATTTAGTCTGATAAATCAATTTTGGACTGACATTTGGGATACACAATAGAAAGCCTATCTACATTCTTTCTACATCTATGTACAAGGGAATTGCACTCCCCACTTCAAATGCAATTTTCTCTTGGATTGTTTCCACCTCTCTTTGGGTGATCCATTCCATCATTTGACGGATGATATTGGATGACACAAAGTACAAAGGAATGTGCCCTTGTATCAACTGAGACACTCCATTTTGGACTTCCTTTTGGAATTGTGTCAATATGCTTTCCAAAGGATTCACCACATTCAAATATCCTCCATCATTTTGTCATGTTTTACCATGTTTACACTATGTCCCATTATCTTTTTGATTTATGGCCTGAATCACCTCCTTCTGCTCAAACCTGAGATTGTCTATTCTTTGGTGAATTATCTTCAAATCCTGCCCCAGCTCTTGGGCCTTAACACCCAGAGTCCTAACAGAAATTGCATTCACCATTGACATAGTCATCCCCACAAGAGCACCAATTATGGTCATGACAATCGCTGCAACAAGAAAGCCAGCCATTCTTCCTCCCCTTCTTTTCATATAATGGGATGAGTTCATAAATGTTTTCTCTAACTGTAACAATATTTGTTTTATTGCCCTTTGGACGCCTTCCAATTGAGCAGATTTAATTTCTGTTGTATTAAGAATTCTTCAAATAAAAAAGGAGGTAAAAGGGAAGAGAATCCCGTAATTGACCACCCTCATGAAGGTCAACAACCTTTAGTACTTAACAATGAGATCAAACAGGCATCTTGTTTGCTTTTGCTGGAAGGATTCTTTCCAGGACCAGGTCAGATTCATGCTGGTGTACACATTCTGGTATATCAGTCTACTATTTGAGAGAATGAACCATGGAGCTTCTTCAACTACCACCTCAGATGCAGGGCCCGGTTCTATCAGAACCTGACAATATACTGGCTCACCACACACCAATAGTATAGTCAAAACATTTCTTAACAACAGGGCTCAGTGCTTTGATTAACGCTGCCCAGGACGCTGCTTGTTTTAGTTAAGTATTTTGAACATGATTTTCACTGTCTCTTTTTTTGTTGTAGATCTTCTTTTATTAGTAGCTTATCAAAAAATATCAATACACCAGTAATAACAAGTCCTTCTTTGAGTCCCTTTTGTTAAAAATAAAAAAATTAAAAACCGGAAATATTGGTCCATATACCTGTTAAATGTCCATGGGAATAACACCTAGAAATAAACTAAAGCCAATGGGCCTCATTACAACCCTGGCGCTAATGGGTTAACAGTGCCGTAAAAGGCTGCGGCGCCGTTAACCCATTAGCGCCTAATTACGAGGTCCCTTTGCGGGACCCGACCTTAACGGCTGATCTAGACCAGCTGTTAAAGTAGGGACCCGCAAAGGGACCTTCGCGGTAAGTATGGTACCGCAATTTGCGGTACCGTACTTAGCGCCTTCGCCATTCCCATTATGCCCGATGGGGCAAAAATGTGAATGGGGAAAAGGGGAAATACCGCCCCGCCAACCTTGGAATGGGGCAGTATTTCACCATGGCGGACACATTATGATACCGGCACCAACCATGGTGCTAATAGCGCCATGGTTTAGCGCCGGTATCGTAATGAGGGCCAATGTCTCTAGATTGAAAGAACTGGCTCACATCCAAAATATATGTTCATCTGTAAAATAGCACAGAATTGTTTGTAAAATGACAACTCCGCCAAACTGGTGTTGGAAGATCCATCACAAGGCCTAAAGGGTGCCTGTGTCCATGCAACAGTTTTCATTGACGTGAAAGCAAGATTTCATCCTCTGTAGGAGCGGATTCTTTCATACTTGCCAGTCGCTCATCTTTCCACCCTTATTTGGTCAGGGGGTTTTGGTCCAGAGGACTCCCTTTCAATCAGCTGCCACCTCCATCGACACCAAGATCCAGGACCACTGGTGAAGGAAGTGGTTAATATCTAAATCAAAAGAGAAATAGACGGATTAAGTATCAAATAAAATACTTATTTTTATTGCCATCCCTCCATTGTGTCCCATCCCGACCTGGAAGAAATATGTTGTATTATACGATATACAAACACACCACCTCATTCCATTCTTTTCCTGGAAACAAAAACCTGGGTTAAACAGCATATAAACAGCTCCCTCTACAACTCTCTGAAAGCACATTTATGGATTAAACATAATGCAAACATATAATTCAAACACACCTCCATTTGTTCCACCTATTTGGAAACCAAATTGTATACTACATATCATTAACCTAAAAATACAATATTACAAGCCTAAATAGTTTTACATTTTCTTTTTTAAACTTATTTTCACACCACACATCCATACTCTCACGCACACCTACTTACCTAAGGTAAACCCTTTTATCCCCCTTTACCTTAATAATTCCATTCACACCTACTTGCATCTAATTACATGTTATGGTGAAGACCCTTCAAAGTAAATACGCTCTGATTTCAGTATACAACTACACCTTTCGTTCCCTACAAGGTTTTCCAACTTATTCTAGCCTTTTCACCTCATGTTTCGGGTGAAATGGCTTGATTTGGTTAACATGGACACATTGTTCCTCGGTCAGCGCTCCTTCCTTTACCATAATTCTTTAGACCACAGGTGAAATCTTGTCCACATTTTGTAAAATCAAGCTTGAAAACCTGATCACCTACTTCATACTCTCTCACAGATGTCTTTTTTATCATAGTATGATGTTGCACTGTCAGCAGCTCTTTCAAGGGAATGTCTGCTTGGCCAGCTCTGCAGACAGCCCTGTGACAACAACGCTCTTTCCCTGGATTTATCCTGTTGTGGGGGCCTACTTTGGACAAGCTTCATCTCGGGGTCTATAAAACAGCACTCCCAACTGTTGATGTACTAGCCTTTGATTATTTTTCCCTGCCTCTGATGAGTATCCCTGAAAACCCTGAGTATAAGCCTAGGTGAATGATTCCCACAATCTTGTCTCCGGTACATCGGAATCATCTGCAATATTTATCACAGAAGGAACTAAAGCTGCCGCCTTCGCCGTCGGAAACTTTAAGTGCCCTGAAACAGGATCCCTGGAGAGGAGGACCCTCTCGCCAAAGACATGTCCTCCAAATTCATCGCAAGCCATTGTTCACCAGGTAGCTGATACTCAAGATGCGTCCCTTGGGATAGGGCACCCGTTGGGCATTAATGCCCCCTGCACAGCTTTTTCTGGATCATCTCCTGCCGCCGCCTCTGTGCCTACTCCAGAGGAACAAGCCCAGGTTTGGAAATGCTCTCTAGTCTTTTTTTTTTATTTCTTTTTTTTATTGGGCATTTAGTCTCACAAAATGACTTTTTACACATTATACAAAAGACAAATTAAGAACAAAAGAAACAAATTATTGCAAAGTTGAAAGGATGAGAAATACACTTTTAGTTCATATACTCAAATCATTTAAGTCATACATAACATAGATAAGGAGAAAATAAAAAGTAACACATTTGAACATAACATTTGTCTAAAGACTGACTGATGTATTTATAAAAATGGAATCATCAAATTTCACTAAGATGTTTTTTGAAAGGTTGAGGATATATATATATATATATATATATATATATATATGATTGGTTATTTATAAAGCACTTAATACCCAGAGGTTTCTAAACACGAATACTGGGATTGAACCGGTGTTGCTCCGTGTCAGTTTGCTCCCAAGGTGAGCACATTGCCCCTGAGCTATCCTCCCGAGATGAGGAGGTACAGTTATAAAGTTAAATTCATTTAGTAATTTCAATAAAGCAATTGATAGGGAAATATTTTTACAGGCTGAGAGTCTGAGACAAAAATCCTGTGTTGAAATCCAGGAAGGATGATACACAAAGCTTGTGAAAAATGTATCTCGGAGTGACAGAGTGGCTGGACAGACAATTAGTAAATGGCGCACATCTTGAATAACACCCTCTCTACAAAGATTACATTCTCCCCTGGAGGTGTCTAGTTTGTTCCAGATACGGTCAATCTTGTTGGTCTTTGTCAGACCCAATTGAAAATTCATTAATTCTTTATGACACAAAGGGTTGGGAAACCTTCTAATATATGGCAACAGATAGATATGAGCTCGGTTTCTCACATATGGGAACGTTTTTGAAATGTTTTACTGATTGAGGCTCTCGTTTTTATCGAATCTATGCGCATTAGTGCTTTTTGACTTTTTCAGGATTTTCAACTAAAGTCTGATTGGAGCATTCACATTGCATTAGAACTTTACAGCGTCATCTTGGATGTTGTTGAGAAAACTATTTTTACGAGAATCAGTATATTCTCTGATGTCTTCATATAATGTTTGCTCGAGAGGAGCCAGTAGGTGCTTTAGAGCGAGGTGAGATGCATTCGAAGCACTATGATGGGCCGGGGAGGCGGGACGGTGAGAGGACCACCTCCCAATAACTAAATGACTTTACACCAATATAACTAAATATAGTCGATCCACATAGTACAGAATATGGAGCAAGCAGTATTGCTATTATTGCATAGATATCAGGTAGAAGGGAAGGCCTGCATGGCAAATGCAGCATTGCATACACTAGGCCCAAATTACCAAACAACCGAAATCTCCAGCTATGCCCGAGTTCACATGAGGATAGCCCACACCTAAGCAACCACAAGGCCTATTCATTGTTCTAAAAGTATTGCAAAGAAGTTGAAGAGGAATGTGCCTTACAAGGCAGCGATCACAGACCGACGCCTGATGTGTATGTTATCTCACACTGGCCATAGCATGACCCGGCCCATCCCCGGGCGACAACGACTTATAGCTCATATAACTGACTAAAACTTAACACCTCTGATTTCCATGGCACCAGGTGCCCTTTGACCACCAACCCAAAGTAACAAGTCCTGAGATGTTCAAAGCGGATGGACAGGGCACATCGTTGAAGTGAGAATTGTGTGATTTGTATTGCTAGGTGGTAGGAGTGATACATTATAGTTCAAAACGAGGGTGGAAACCTTGGAGCCAGATGGTGCAGAGGGGAGTGAGTAAAATGTGTGTGTAAAGGTTAGAATGCCCCAGAACCTCCTTTATTCCCATCTTAACACCTGCCAAGTGCATAGTATGAGTGATCAAATAGTTGTATGGTAGGAGTATAATTAAATTGTTTTCTGACATTCGATGTGAGAAGAAGATGATCACTGCAGCACTCACGTGATGGAAGACAGATGGACTGGGCTGGAACCAATGGCCTGGCATCCCATATGGGGAGGCAGATCCTGTATAGGTGCACACCAACCAGCCGCACGTGATTTTACCCTATGGATTACATCATGTATGATGATGTTGTGCTTTATAAGATTCTGCTTGTACTATTTTTCGGCAGGACATTCTTAGCAGCAGAGTTCTTTGCTGTTGCTCTCATCTGTGTGCATGATTAAAAACGTGTTATCCTTACAATATATACTTGGCCCTTTCTTCCCTAGCCGGTTGTATTCTTTCTGGTGTGAGCGTTCAGGGACTTGGCTTTACTTTCTTATGGATTAATTGAGGCACACAATAGCATTGGGCCCTTTCATCTGTTGTCCTTTTCTGTACTTTAATGATACATCAACTTGCCTGGTGAAAGCAGGAATAGTGACATCCTTCTTTAAGTGAAGCTCAATTGTATCTGTCATCATTTGGGCACAATGACAAGCTTAGAATTTTTTTCAAATTCAGGTGCTGCTCCACCTAGCCTAGACCAAACCTTTTGATTCAAGAAATCTAAAACCGTACACATTCTGTGCATGGTGTCATTTCCCAAATAGAATTTATTTTTGGTCCTGCTTACAATCCATGATTTGTTATGAATGCATTTGGAACCAATGGTGACTCTCAATGTGCATCTTCCCACAATTATTTGCCCCAATGCAGGGCCATCCAAAAAAAGATATGTTGATTTTGTATTTTAAAACTTGGAATCTCTTTTATGTCAAGCATCTATTTAAACCTATTTTCATTAATGAAACTGTTTTCCTCCTCTATGGCCAACACTGCTTCAATTATTTCAAAATGCCCATTTATGGGAGGCCGTTCAAGTCAAAATTACACCTCTGTGAATGTGACATATTGAAGTGAATACAACATGCAGTGAAATGAGTAAGGCATACACTGAGATGACTATAATACGTATCGAAATGAGTATAACATGTATTGAAATGAGTATGACATGTATTGAAATGAGTATGACATACACTGAAATTCAATGAATAAGACATGCATTGAAATGAATAGGACACACATTGAAATGAATATGACAGCTATTGAAGTGAATATGACACACGTTGAAGTGAATATGACATGCAATGGAATGAATATGGCACCCATTGAAATGAATATGACACACGTTGAAATAAATATGACACCCATTGAAATGAATATGACATGCATTGAAATAAATATGACACACGTTGAAATAAATATGACACCCATTGAAATTAATATGACACGCATTGAAAGAAATATGACACACGTTGAAATAAATATGACACCCATTGAAATGAATAGGACACGCATTGAAATAAATATGACGCACGTTGAAATAAATATGACTCACGTTGAAATAAATATAACACCCATTGAAATGAATATAAAACACCTTGAAGTGAATAGGACACGCATTGGAATGAATATGACACCCACTGAAATTAATATGACACAAATTGAAGTGAATATGACATGCAATGGAATGAATATGACACCCATTGAAATAAATATGACACACGTTGAAATAGATATGACACACGTTGAAATAAATATGATACCCATTGAAATGAATATGACACACATTGAAATAAATATGACACCCATTGAAATGAATATGACACATGTTGAAGTGAATAGGACATGCAATTGAATGAATATGACACCCATTGAAATAAATACGACTCACGTTGAAATAAATATGACACACGCTGAAATAAAAATAACACCCATTGAAACGAATATGAAACAGGTTGAAGTGAATATAACATTCATTGAAATGAATATGACAACCATTGAAATGAATATGAAACACATTGAAGTGAATATAACATGTATTGGCATGAATAAGATACACATTGAAATGAATAGGACATGCATTGAGATAATTATGACATCCATTGAAATGAATATGACACACTTTGAAGTGAATAGAACATGCAATTGAATGAATATAGCATGCATTGGAATGAATAAGACATGCGTTAAAATGAATAGGACATGCATTGAAATAAATATGACACCCATTGAAATGAATATGACGCATGTTGAAGTGAATAGGACATACAATGGAGTGAATATGACACCCATTGAAATGAATATAACACACGTTGAAGTGAATAGGACATCTAATGGAATGAACATAACACCCATTGAAATGAATATGAAACAGGTTGAAGTGAATATAACATTCATTGTAATAAATATGACACCCATTGAAATGAATATGACACACATTGAAGTGAATATAACATGTATTGGCATGAATAAGACACACATTGAAATGAATAGGACGTGCATTGAGATAATTATGACATCTATTGAAATGAATATGACACACTTTGAAGTGAATAGAACATGCAATGGAATGAATATGACACCCATTGAAATGAATACGACACACGCTGAAGTGAACATAACATGCATTTGAATGAATATACCATGCATTGGAATGAATAAGACATGCGTTAAAATGAATAGGACATGCATTGAAATAAATATGACAACCATTGAAATTAATATGATACATGTTCAAGTGAATAGGACATGCAACGGAATGAATGTGAAACCCATTGAAATTAATATTGCACACATTGACGTGAATGTAATATGTATTAAAATTAATTTAACATCCATTTGAATGAATAAGTCATTACCTCCATGTCCCCATTCCTCTTCCCAGTACTTACCTTTGAGTACGTTCTGTGCTCACTGGAACTGTTTTATTTTCAAGCTGCCCTCCTCCAATTGGAAGGAGTTATCAGGTGTTCTAGGGCTTTGGTGGTCTTAAGGTCTTCGATCTAGTGGAATGATGTTATGGTTCGGAAAGACAACACCTTGGCTCTTGCTTCCATCAACCATCAGGGGGCTACGGGGTCCCGCTCCCTGGAGGATCTGGCTTTGTCCATTTGGACCTTGAGCACGGCACACCTGGTCTCCTTGAGAGCGGTCCATATCCGGGGGGTGGACAATGTGACTGTGGACCGGCTCAGTAGGGTGTTTCCGGTCTCAGCAGAGATGTCTCTTTGTCCCAAGGTTTTCAGGATGTGTGTCGGTGGTTCGGCATCCCTGGATGGATCTCTTTGCCTCCCCCTGCAACTCTCAACTTTCCTGGTTTTGCTTGAGGACTCTGCCCTCCAGGGGTTTGTGTGGGGGTGGACGCTCTTCCCTTGAGTTGGCCCCTCAGAGCTTATTTATGCCTTTCCTCCAAATCCCCTGATTCTGCAGGTCATCAGCACAATCAGATCATTTCCACGTGTGTTTATCCTGGTGGTCCCTTACTGGCCTCAGAGGGGGTGGTTGCCGTGCCTTCTGGAGATGCAGTTAGCTTCTCCTTGGGTGCTGCTCAGGTGGCCGTCTGCATTGCGGGTGGTCAATGTCCCCCTTCTCCTCTCTCATCCGTTGTGGGTTCTGGAAACGGAGAGGAGGGAACTCCTGGCATTAGGCCTTTAAGCTGCAGTGGCTGGGATGGTTCAGAGGGCGCGTCAGTCCTCTACACTTAAGTTCTGACCGTCATTGGGCTAATTTTCTGGCTTGGTGTCACCTGAAGTGTGTCCTGGCACTGGGGTGTGGCATCTCAGACATTTTACAATTTCTTCATGAAGGGGCGGAGAAGGGGTTGGTGGTCTCTACTTTATGTTCTCAGTGGTCTTCCATTCGGGCTTTCCAGGTTTCCTGGTCCTCTCCGGTAGGGGGCGAGGCTCTGGTCTCAACGCTCTTGAAAGGTTTAGCAGGTACTCATCCTTTGGGCCCAGTTGGGGTTCCCCGTGGGACCTTCCTTTGGTCATGTTCATATTGCAGAAGCCTCCATTTTAGCCCCAGGAGGAGGTGAAGATGAAATAGTTGTTGCTGAAGACTACATTCCTGGTTGCCATTACTTTGGCTCAGCATTTGGGGGAAATCAGGGCCCTCTTGCGTAGACCACTGTTCCTAGTGGTCGAGGAGGAGGCTTTGGTGCTGGGCTGTGACCACTCGTTTGTGCCCAAGGTCGCCTCTTGGTTTCATCGGTCTCAGGAAGTGGTTATCTCAGCTTTCTTTCTTGCTCCGTCCTCTCCTAGGGGGAAGGCTTGGCATTGTCTGGATGCCAAGCAGGCGGTCTTACATTATCTGTCCCAGAGAGAGTCCTTTTGTCTCACTGATCAGGGGGGAGGGGACTGTGGTTGCCAGGCTTCCATTACAAAGATTAGCCGGTGGACTAATCTTTGATTCTATGAGTCTGTGGGCCTGTGTATTGCAGCTTGGGTCCAGGGTCGGTCCACAAGAGGGGTGACCATCTCCTGGGCAGGCCTGCGGGGGCTACCTTTGTTGGATATTTGCCGAGCTGCCACATGAGCTACACCTAATACATTCATTCTGCATTACCAACTCAACATGGAGGGGCTCCAGTCTACTTCCTTTGGTGTGGGTGTCTGGAGGCTGTGTCTGGTTGAGGTGATGATAGGAGTCATGGTCAGCATGCCTTTGGCTTTTTGCTGTATCTTGAATAAATTGGTGTTGGGTGGGTTTCGCATTACCGTTGGTGTCTGTGTCTTTTGTGGTGGGCATGGGCGTCCTTCCTGTTTCTGCTTTGGTACAACTCAAAGGTAAGTACCTGGACGAGAAAGAGGGACATGGAGGTAATACTCAGATTACTTACTGGTAATCTTGAATATTCCCCCTCCTCCTCCTCCTCTGTCACACCCACCCAGGACCTTTGCTCGACCCTGGCTGCACACTTCACTGAAAAAACCCAAGACATCCTTTTCTCTCTCACTTCCACACCGCCGGAGAGATGCGGTCCATGGGCTTGAGGCCAAGGATAAGTCTTGCGTTTATGTTCTGGATGAGTTGCAGAGGGTGTAGAGCAGAGGCAGGGAGGTTGAGAAAGAGGCTATTGCAGTAGTCCAGCCTTGAGAGAACCAGGTCTATGGAGACAGTGAGTCGCTGGGGGAAGGTGAGAAAAGGAAAAATATCACTGAGGAGGTGCAGCTGGTAGTTGGACTTTTTAGAGATGTGCGAAATGTGAGCGAAGGATAGAGTGCAGTCAAAGATGACCCCAAGGTGTTTTGCCTCACAGGTGGGTGCAGGTGCAGGACCAAGGAAGGCTGACCAGAAAGAGAGTGGGAATGTGGGAGCAGGAGCCCTGATGTGAACGTTCTCAGTCTTACTGGAACTGAGGCAGAGGTAGTTTGCAGCACACCATCGCTGAATTGTGGACAGACAGTCAGATATAAGAAAGGTATAAGAGGTTGCTCAGGGTAGCCTGAAGGAGAGTTGCATGTCATCAGCATAACACTGGAAGTTAGAGATGAAAGTGACAATCACACATGCCAGCGCAGCCATGTAGACCTTGAAGAACCAGGGGGCTAAGTTAGAACCCTGGGAAACACCACAGGTTGAAAGAGTGAGAGTAGAAAGAAAAGACCCAATTTCCACCTGGGATGGACGGCCGGAAAAGAATGACGTTACCCACGCCAGAGCCTGACCTGTGATTCCCAGGGTGTCACGGAGACGTGCAATCAGGATGTTGTGGTTTACCATGTCAAAGGCAGAGAAGAGGTCAAGAGGAATGAGGACAGAGGGGTGTTAGTGTCAAGATTTGAGAGCAGGTCTTCACAGGTATTCAGAAGAGCGTTTTCCGTTCCTCTGGATGCTCTCTAGCCAGACTGATGGTCGTGGAGGCAACCAGCAGATTCAGTGTTGAGGGTGAGCTGAGAGATAGCCAGCTTCTCTAAGAGTTTGTCCAGGAAGGGGGTGATACAGATAGGGCGGTAGTTTGCTGGAATGGAGGGTTCGGCAGAGGGTTTCTTAAGCAGAGGGTGCACAATGGAGTGCTTAAGAGAAGATGGGAAAACTCTAGTGGCAAAAGAGAGATTGCAGTGATCAGCCAAGGCAGGAGAAAGAGAGTCAATGTTGTACTTAATGGTTTTGGAGGGGAGGGGTCCACCTGTTTGGATGAGGCCTTCATAGATCGGACTTGTCTGGCGACCTCATCAGGTGTAATGGGATTGAGAGAAGAGAGGAGACGTGGTAGAGTGGCAAAGGGAGGCTCCAGAAGTGTTGGTGTATGATGTGCTGTGGAAGTGAGAGAGAACAGGATGTCTTGGGTTTTTTCAGTGAAGTGCGCAGCCAGGGCCGAGCAAAGGTCCTGGGTGGGTGTGACAGAGGAGGAGGGGGAATATTCAAGATTACCAGTAAGTAATCTGAGTATTACCTCCACGTCCCTCTTTCTCGTCCAGGTACTTACCTTTGAGTTGTACCAAAGCAGAAACAGGAAGGACGCCCATGCCCACCACAAAAGACACAAACGCCAACGGTAATGCGAAACACACCCAACACCAATTTATTCAAGATACAGCAAAAAGCCAAAGGCATGCTGACCATGACTCCTATCACCACCTCAACCAGACACAGCCTCCAGTCACCCACACCAAAGCAAGTAGACTAGAGCCCCTCCATGTTGAGTTGGTAATGCAGAATGAATGTATTAGGTGTAGCTCATGTGGCAGCTCGGCAAATATCCAACAAAGGTAGCCCCCGCAGGCCTGCCCAGGAGACGGTCACCCCTCTTGTGGACCGACCCTGGACCCAAGCTGCAGTACACAGGCCCACAGACTCATAGAATCAAAGATTAGTCCACCAACTAATCGTTGGAATGGAAGCCTGGCAACTACAGTCCCCTGCCCCCTGATCAGTGAGACAAAAGGACTCTCTCTGGGACAGATAATGTAAGACCGCCTGCTTGGCATCCAGACAATGCCAGGCCTCCCCCCTAGGAGAGGACGGAGCAAGAAAGAAAGCTGAGATAACAACTTCCTGAGACCGATGGAACCAAGAGGCGACCTTGGGCACAAACGAGGGGTCACAGCCCAGCACCAAAGCCTCCTCCTCGACCACTAGAAACAGTGGCCTACGCAAGAGGGCCCCAATTTCCCCCAAATGCTGAGCCAAAGTAATGGCAATCAGGAAGGTAGTCTTCAGCAACAACTATTTCATCTCCACCTCCTCCTGGGGCTAAAATGGAGGCTTCTGCAATATGGACTTGACCAAAGGAAGGTCCCATGGGGAACCCCAACTGAGCCCAAAGGATGAGTACCTGCTAACCCTTTCAAGAGCGTTGAGACCAGAGCCTCGCCCCCTGCCGGAGAGGACCAGGAAACCTGGAAAGCCCGAATGGCAGACCACTGAGAAAAGAAAGTAGAGACCACCAACCCCTTCTCCGCCCCTTCATGAAGAAATTGCAAAATGTCTGGGATGCCACACTCCAGTGCCAGGACACACTTCAGGTGACACCAAGCCAGAAAATTAGCCCAATGACGGTCAGAACTTAAGTGTAGAGGACTGATGCGCCCTCTGAACCATCCCAGCCACTGCAGCTGAAAGGCCTAATTGCAGGAGATCCCTCCTCTCCGTCTCCAGAACCCACAACGGATGAGAGAGGAGAAGGGGGACATTGACCACCCGCAATGCAGACGGCCACCTGAGCAACACCCAAGGAGAAGCTAACTGCATCTCCAGAAGGCCCGGGAACCACCCCCTCCGAGGCCAGTAAGGGACCACCAGGATAAACACGTGGAGATGGTCTGATTGTGCTGATGACCTGCAGAATCAGGAGATTTGGAGGAAAGGCATAAAGAAGCTCTGAGGGGCCAACTCAAGGGAAGAGCGTCCACCCCAACACAAACCCCTGGGGGGCAGAGTCCTCAAGCGAATCCAGGAAAGTTGAGAGTTGCAGGGGGAGGCAAAGAGGTCCATCCAGGGATGCCGAACTACCGACACACATCCTGAAAAACCTTGGGACAAAGAGACATCTCCGCTGAGATCTGAAACATCCTGCTGAGCCGGTCCACAGTCACATTGTCCACCCCCGGATATGGACCGCACTCAAGGAGACCAGGTGTGCCGTGCTCCAGGTTCAAATGGACAAAGCCAGATCGTCCAGGGAGCGGGACCCCGTAGCCCCCTGATGGTTGATGGAAGCAAGAGCCAAGGTGTTGTCTTTCCGAACCATAACATCATTCCACTAGATCGAAGACCTGAAGACCACCAAAGCCCTAGAACACCTGATAAATCCTTCCAATTGGAGGAGGGCAGCTTGAAAAGAAAAGAGTTCCAGTGAGCACAGAACATACTCAAAGGTAAGTACTGGGAAGAGGAATGGGGACATGGAGGTAATGACTTATTCATTCAAATGGATGTTAAATTAATTTTAATACATATTACATTCACTTCAATGTGTGCAATATTCATTTCAATGGGTTTCATATTCATTCCATTGCATGTCCTATTCACTTCAACATGCGTCATATTCATTTCAATGGGTGTCATATTTATTTCAATGCATGTCCTATTCATTTTAACACATGTTTTATTCATTCCAATACATGGTATATTCATTCAAATGCATGTTATAATCACTTCAACGTGTGTCATATTCATTTCAATGGGTGTCATATTCATTCCATTGCATGTTCTATTTACTTCAAAGTGTGTCATATCCATTTCAATAGATGTCATAATTATCTCAATGCATGTCCTATTCATTTCAATGTGTGTCTTATTCATGCCGATACATGTTATATTCACTTCAATGTGTGTCATATTAATTTCAATGGGTATCATATTTATTCCAATGAATGTTATATTCACTTCAACCTGTTTCATATTCATTTCAATGGGTGTTTTGTTCATTGCATTACATGTCCTATTCACTTCAACGTGTGTCATATTCATTTCAATGGGTGTCATATTCATTCCATTGCATGTCCTATTCACTTCAACATGCGTCATATTCATTTCAATGGGTGTCGTATTCATTTCAATGCATGTCCTATTTATTTTAACGCATGTCTTATTCATTCCAATGCATGGGATATTCATTCAAATGCATGTTATATTCACTTCAACGTGTGTCATATTCATTTCATTGGGTATCATATTCATTCCATTGCATGTTCTATTCACTTCAAAGTGTGTCATATTCATTTCAATGGATGTCATAATTATCTCAATGCATGTCCTATTCTTTTCAGTGTGTATCTTATTCATGCCAATACATGTCATATTCACTTCAATGTGTTTCATATTCATTTCAATGGGTGTCATATTCATTCCAATGAATGTTATATTCACTTCAACCTGTTTCATGTTCATTTCAATGGGTGTTATGTTTATTTCAACGTGTGTCATATTTATTTCAACGTGAGTCATATTTATGTCAATGGGTGTCATATTCATTGCATTGCATGTCCTATTCACTTCAACATGTGTCATATTCATTTCAATGGGTGTCATTTTATTTCAATGTGTGTCATATTAATTTCAATGGGTATCATATTTATTTCACAGTGTGTCATATCTATTTCAACGTGTGTCATATTTATTTCAATGGGTGTCATATTCATTCCATTGCATGTCCTATTCACTTCAACATGTGTCATATTCATTTCAATGGGTGTCATATTTATTTCAATGTGTGTCATATTCATTTCAATGGGTATCATATTTATTTCACTGTGTGTCATATCTATTTCAACGTGTGTCATATTTATTTCAATGGGTGTCATATTCATTCCAATGCGTGTCCTATTCACTTCAACGTGTGTCACATTCATTTCAGTGGGTGTCATATTCATTCCAATGCGTGTCCTATTCACTTCAACGTGTTTTATATTCATTTCAATGGGTGTTATATTTATTTCAACGTGAGTCATATTTATTTCAACGTGTGTCATATTTATTTCAATGCGTGTCATATTCATTTCAATGGGTGTCATATTTATATCAATGGGTGTTATATTTATTTCAACATGAGTCATATTTATTTCAACGTGTTTCATATTTATTTCAATGCGTGTCGTATTCATTTCAATGGGTGTCATAGTTATTTCAACGTGTGTCATATTTATTTCAATGCATGTCATATTCATTTCAATGGGTATCATATTTATTTCAACATGTGTCATATCTATTTCAACGTGTCATATTTATTTCAATGGGTGTCATATTCATTCCATTGCATGTCCTATTCACTTCAACGTGTGTCATATTAATTTCAGTGGGTGTCATATTCATTCCAATGCGTGTCCTATTCACTTCAACGTGTTTTATATTCATTTCAATGGGTGTTATATTTATTTCAACGTGAGTCATATTTATTTCAACCTGTGTCATATTTATTTCAATGCATGTCATATTCATTTCAATGGGTGTCATATTTATTTCAATGGGTGTTATATTTATTTCAACGTGAGTCATATTTATTTCAACGTGTGTCATATTTATTTCAATGTGTGTCATATTAATTTCAATGGGTGTCATATTTATTTCAACGTGTGTCATATTTATTTCAACGTGTGTCATATTCATTTCAATGGGTGCCATATTCATTCCATTGCATGTCATATTCACTTCAAAGTGTGTCATATTCACTTCAATAGGTGTCATATTCATTTCAATGCATCTCTTATTCATTTAATTTCAGTGTATGTCATACTCATTTCAATACATGTCATACTCATTTCAATGCATGTCATACTCATTTCGATGTATTATAGTCATCTCAGTGTATGCCTTACTCATTTCACTTCATGTTGTATTCACTTCAATATGTCACATTCACAAAGGTGTAATTTTGACTTGAACGGCCTCCCATACCCATTCACATGCACAGGAATCCAGGTCTGAACTTCTTTCAGACATTGCATTTCTGCAATTGTTGAGATATATTTTCGTGAACTGATTCTGCAGCAATATTTGGTTTACAGTTTTCCTCACTTAGATAGAATCACAATGTGTTTTCATCTATCTGTGTGTGCTAGTTTTTCTTGGGCTCTAAATACATCTATAAAGATTGCTTTCTTTTTCTGCTTGCATTTCATCCTTGCACGTGAGAATGACAGTGACAACAGGCACACAGGCATTCTGAAGATATACTTCCACTGCACATTCCTATCTAGCAATGGTGTGGCATCCTTTTGCATGGTTACTCTGGCTCACTGCCTTTTTAGGTTTCAGTTTTTTTTTTTTGGACAAAGACCACATAACCCCATTTACCCCATCAATGAGGGGTGACAGTTTCTAAAGGCAATGGTTCTCATTACGAGAATGGAGGTAGCCATGGAGCTATTAGCTCCATGGATGCCTCCATTCCGGGCTCCATTACCGGGTTCCTGCAATGGGGACTTACTGGGTTACTCCGACATAGGAGGACCTGGTAATTCCTCCTTGCAGGAAGCCATCCCCCATAGGGCTCAATGGGGAGGGAGGTAATAACGGGCAGATTACATCTGGCCCGTTATTGCCTCCCTCTTCCCCTCACGGGACTGGTTTTACCAGGCGTGCAATCCGGATCCTGCGATGGGAGCTCGTAATCGGCGCTCCCAGAATGAAGGGGGCTGGTTCCGTACTGGCCCCCTTCATTACAGGAGCGCCAGCCTTATAATGAGGCCCATGTGTTCCTATAAGGAATGGTATCTCTTCAATGGGTGTGACCACCAATTCCTGTCTCATTCTATGCTTCCCAATCTTGATATCAATCTTAGTGACACCTTCTACTGGTATTTCTTCTGCATTGAAATTATGCACAGGGCCTTCACTCTGCCTCAACATCAGTATGTCTTGTGAGGATCTCCCTTCATTTGTGCTTTGCATTAATTTCTTTGACATTACTGTTGCCTGTGCACCTGTGTCAATAATTGCAAATGTATTACACCTCTCTTCAACATTAATAGGGGCATAATACCTATCCTTGCATTTTTTAAGTACACACAGGAAATGTGAATTTTTACTGATTTCAGGGCTTATCTTCCTTAAGCCTGCTGGCTTCTTGCTAGGCAAAGGGGCATGATAAATGACATTTTACCCCTTTTGACCCCTCTCTATTTCAACTTCTTTGTTTATTTTTTTGTCTTGAGAATTAATTTGAAGTGTTGCCACTGACTGCAGTTCTGTCTCGGGATCACCAGTGTTCATCTCCCATTTCTCTTTGGCCTTATCACTATAGTCTGGATCTATTTCCGCTTACATCCACTCTGGACACCAGTTGTTCAGTATTTTCATAAGTGTCAGAATATCAATTTCTGGTGTGTGACACCCTTTTTTTGTACTGTACCTGTTATTTCAGCCTCATGAAACATATGTGGCTCGAAATATTCTTCAGGGGGTGGTCTTTGCAATGCTTTATTTTCTGGTGGGTAGGATCACTATTAGAACAGTCAGGCAATGCCACCTCTTCATTTGATTTTATAGCATCACCTATCATTTCATTTATTTCAAATCTCATGTCCTGTTTGAACTGTTTTTTGATTCTTTGTTCCTTGGGTTCTTCTTGTGTATTTCTGCTTTGTTCTTTCGCATTTTCACACACATGAATGGTTTGGTTCAACTCTATAACAAACCATACCCTCTTTTTGTGTGTGTTTTCAGTTCTTATATCATTTTCATTTAGTGGTTTTCTCATTGGCATTGGCACTTTCATTATGGGGCAACCACCTAAGTAGTCATTTGTTGTTACTCTGTACAATGTCTCTCTTGTGACATTCTGCATTTTCACTCACTTGCTGCTTCTGTGCTGCACACAGTCTCCCTATTTGCTCAGCCAACTTTTAACTTGCGCCTCTAAGCATTAGAATCTGTCCATAGCCCCAAACGCATCCTATTGTGCTCTTGGCTGGTACTGGTTGAATTTACCCTGATAAGGCCAGTTTTGAACCTTTCAGGAGACTATTTCCTGTTTGTGTTTTCCCTGAATTCCTGTGATTCAACGGGTGGAGAGCATGGGGTGACCATCCTCTGACCAAGGTCAACCTGGGGTGACGACTGACCATATTGGCAAGGCGCATAGTTCACATTCCGTCTTTCATTTGGCTGGAGTTGTTCCTTTTGTTGACTTCTATTTTCAATTAAACTATTTACCTACCTTGGTCTTGCCTGCTTGTCATATACCATTGTGGAAGGGTAAAATCTACTTTGGGCCCCCATGGCCTGGTATGGCCTGTTATACATCTGATTCATGCATACTCTTTAACAGCATCTAAGTATGCCCCCCTATGCATGGACTCAACGTTGATTCAAGTTGAACACTTACAGACTCAACTTACACAGCCCAAAGAGGAGGAACATAGCCACCTAAAAAAAACAAAAAGGCTTCTTAGTCTGCGCGCCGCTGTACAACACACAGGGTCCAACTTGCCCTGAGGAAGGCTCCTAAAAACGTATGCCAAGAAAAGATGGCAATAGCCGAAATGTGTCTTCAGTATTTTGCATATTAAAAAATGTAAGAACCAACAATACTGTTATCATTAATTTTTTGTTTAAAAACTGACACGTAGGCAGTTCTACAAAACATGATCATGTACTAATCATGATACACACACAAAAAATCTCTGAAAATAGACAGTCTTTAAAAATTGTATGAATAGATAATACAAAGTCTATTTTAGATGAACAAAACCTTTTTTATGATTGATTACGAACTTTCCTGTAATTATATGTTATTTCTGTACCCTCTTGTTTGTGTACATTCTAGTCCTCAATAGTCCCTGAAATCTGACTGTTGGAGTGATTTTGTCTTAGATTTTAATTATTCTCCTTATTTTGTGTTTTTAAACAAAATGTCTCTTTATGCATTTTTAAACAATTTATCTTTTTGACTCTGTTTAATTCACAGTTTTTCCTTTTCAATAATTTATTTAAAGAATCTTATTGAATTTATTACAATTGTGCTCTTAATATTTCGATACATTGTGTATATATTATTTTTTCAAGCATTAAAAATGGTCAACGCTTTCCAAATTGTACTTTGGGTATCTTTCTACTTTTGACTCTTCATGAGCATAATAGACATTACCTTGGAAAAACAAGGATAAACCAGGACATTAATTTTTATGTCTACTTTGTAGTGTGGATGTTCTTTTTTCGTTTACCATACATCTGATTCAGGGCATCATTTGTCCCCATCATATCATAGCGACATCCCACCTTTAGCAGTGTACCAGGGTACCGAGTATTAATGTATGAGCTTCTTTCACTGGGATCTATGGATTGGATTATGGGTGTACGGGATGGTGCCACCTTCCCTTGTATGGCCACGCCCCTCTGATTATGTGGTGTGTCATTCTTTATCTGAATTTCAGCTCTCTCCAATGGCATCTTCCTAGATTTTACCTCTAGAATTCCAGGAGTAGATTCTTTTGTTTTCCCTTCTCATGGGAGATTATTTCATAGATTTTTGTGGCTTGTTCAATGATCCATTCTAAAGATTTATCTCAATTAAATTCACGGGCAAGCTGAGCAATTATGTTCAGGTTCAGCCTTGGTCTTAAATTCTAGAGAATTCGGGTCAAATGCCACAGCAAAACGTGAAAGAACTGGCATGGTGATTCATCTAACTCAGTCATGCTGTATATAGCCTTCTTAGCATCTTGGATAGAATGACAGAGAGGAAATTGTTTCCTAATCTCTGTTTGAAAGTCCTCCCTTGCTAAATTGTTTTTGTCATGATGCCTACCCCCGGGCATCCGGATCGAGTCCATCAGGCCCGAGAGCAGGCATCCAGATACTCATTAAAACTGGCTGGGGGCTGTTTGGATTCAGTCCTGGCGCCTTAGGTGCCAGGCGCATCATAGAAATCAGTCCTGGCACCATAGGCGCCAGGCTCATAGACTTTACTTACCTTATGCAGACCATGCTGCAAATGAGTCCAAGCCAACGTGAGGCCTGGATGGGACTATTTTATTACAGGGACTATTTTTTACTCGTTTGTGGTTCTGGGGATCTTCTTACCTGGGACTACTTTTCAGGCTATTTAAACCACGCCCGAACAGCAGCTCATGCTTCGTGTTATTCTGCATCCAGCAGCGTAACGCTCACCGTGTCTGCAAGTTAGCATCCAGTCTTCTGCCACGCCCGCCTCGAATCCGGAGCTCCTAGACCAAAGGAAAAGAAAGGAGAAGAGGTTACATCACGGACATTATTTGATTCTTTACCTGATTCCGGACCCAGCACATCTCCGAGCCTGGAAAGGAAATTATTTCAGCACGCGTCGCTTCGCGAGCAGAAGCGCCGCGCTATACTCACCAGTCCACCGCATCTTTTAACTTGGCGCTGCCTCCATCATTTTCTTCGTAGAAACCCAGCTCCTGGGGGGAAAACAAAAGGAATAACAAGGTGAGCCGAGAAAACCGACAAAGACAATCTCTTTGTCTTCCAAGAAGCCTTCCAAGAACTGAAATTGAAATTCACGTCGGCACCTGTCTTAAAGCATCCATGCCCCGAGCTCCCATACATAGTTGAAACCGATGCATCCAGTTTAGCCATGGGGGCTGTCCTGTCCCAGAAGGATCCGGAAACCGGTCAACTTCATCCAGTAGCATTTTGGACCAGAAAATTCTCAGCCCCCGAATTAAACTATGTGGTTACCGATAAAGAGATGTTAGCCATCAAATCCACCTTCAAGGCTTGGCAGCATTATCTTCTCCGTGCCAGGCATACCATTACTGTAATCACCGATCACAGGAACTTGCAGTATTTAAAACAGCCAAGGCCCAATCATCGCGTCAACTTCGATGGGCCTTATTCCTTGCCGAATTCGATTTCGTTATCACTTATCGACCAGGTTGTAAGAATGGTAAGGCAGGCGCTTTATCCCGAATTGGGATGGGAGAAGCATATTCGAACCCGAACCGGTGCCTATAATTCCTGAACAAAGAATTCTTGGGATAACTACTCTACAGACCTTAGAAGATATTCATTTAAAGATCCAACAACTTTTCGATTCAGCAGCCCTGAAGGACTGGGTTAAAAAGGGCCCATATTATTCAGTTGTCAATGACCTACCTTACTATCAAGGGTGTCTATTTCTACCACACAAGGAACTACAAGAACAAGTCATCTCCAATTACCATGAAGCTCTGATGGAAGGGCACCCAGGTATTGCAAAAACTGAAGCTTAAATTAAAAGACAATTCTGGTGGCCCACCTGGTCAAAAGATGTAAAGTCATTTGTACTGTTTTGTGGCATCTGTGCCCAGAACAAAAGTCAAAAGAAGAAACCAGCTGGTCTTTTACAACCTTTAGATATTCCACCCACACCATGGCACACTTTGTCTTTAGACTTTATTACAGATCTACCACCATGTAATGGATTCAACACCATTCTAGTTATTGTGGATCTTTTTTCCAAGATGGCCCACTTTATTCCTTTAAAAGGATTACATTCTGCTTCAATCTTGGCCAAGGATTTTCTCAAAAATATTGAGCGCATACATGGATTTCCTTCTGTATTGATCTCTGACCGAGGCAGTCAGTTAATTTCGCAATTTTGGCAGAAGTGTTGTCAATTGGCACAAATCGACGTAAGGTTATCAACCAGTCACCATCCCCAAACCGATGGTCAGACGGAGAGAACCAACCAGACTCTTGAACAAACCTACGTTGTATGCTCCACCAAACCGAAAGTAATTGGAAGGACATTTTATGGATTTCTGAATATGCATACAATAACTCTGTACATTCAGGAACCGGACAAAGCCCCTTTTATACCATATATGGACATCATCCTCGAACCTCAGAACTCGATTCACCCCAGCATTTAGAAATGCCGGCAGTAACTCATCTGCATTCTACTATTACACAAGCTTTTAAAGAGGCAACAAAACATTGAAACAAGCAAAAGAGAAATACAAGAAAAATGCTGATCAACATAGAAGTGAGACCCCACCATATCGAATCGGAGACCAAGTTTGGCTGGCTACAAGACATATAACTCTGAAAGGAACTCAGACTTTTAATCCTAGATATTTGGGACCTTACACCATTAAGGCCATTATCAACCCGGTGGCCGTCAAATTAGAATTACCCTCTAATATGCAGATTCATCCTGTCTTTCATGTTTCACTTCTAAAACCAGATCAACCCGGGACAAGATTAACCAAACCACCTGACCCCATCCTAATAGATGGAGAACCTGAATTCGAGGTAAAAAACATCCTGGACTAAAATGGTTAAATCAAGACATTTTTATTTAATCGACTGGAAGGGTTACGGACCACAAGAAAGGTCATGGGAACCTAGTGACCATGTTCATGCTACTCGATTGGTGAAAAAATTCCATCGGGACTTCCCAGACAAGACACGGCCAAGGGGAAGAACAACTTTAGGAGGGGCCTTGGGGGGGAGTGCTGTCATGATGCCTACCCCCGGGCATCCGGATCGAGTCCATCAGCCCCGGGAGCAGGCATCCAGATACTCAATAAAACCCTAACAGCCCCGGCTGGGGGCTGTTTGGATTCAGTCCTGGCGCCTTAGGCGCCAGGCTCATCATAGAAATCAGTCCTGGCGCCATAGGCGCCAGGCTCATAGACTTTACTTCCCTTATGCAGACCATGCTGCAAATGAGTCCAAGCCAACGTGAGGCCTGGATGGGACTATATTTTACTCGGGTGTGGTTCTGGGGATCTTCTTACCTGGGACTACTTTGCAGGATATTTAAACCACGCCCCAAACAGCAGCTCATGCTTCGTGTTATTCTGCATCCAGCAGCGTAACGCTCACCGTGTCTGCAAGTCAGCATCCAGTCTTCTGCCACGCCCGCCTCGAATCCGGAGCTCCTACACAAAAGGAAAAGAAAGTAGAAAAGGTTAGATCATGGACATTATTTGATTCTTTACCTAATTCCAGACCCAGCACATCTCGCGAGCAGCAGCGCCACGTTATACTCACCAGTCCACCGCATATTTTAACTTTGTCGCTGCCTCCATCATTTTCTTCGTCGAAACCCAGCACCTGGGGGAAAACAAAAGGAATAACAAGGTGAGCCATGAAAACCGACAAAGACAGTCTCTTTGCCACCATAGGCTTACCTGCTTTACCACCGGAGGTGTTATCCTTTAATTCGCTGCATCGTTCTATGCCGCACCTATAAAGGGAGAGAAAACAGCAAGTTAAACTCATGCAACTTTTACCGGACAGTGTTTGGTAATACAGACTCTTACCTGAACGCCATCAGCTGCCTCCATATAATATTCTTTTGGACCCAGCTGCAACCTAACGAGGGAAAGGAACAAGAGTGAACATAGGACATATTGAACTCTTTGAACTTTATAGACACTGGAGTCAATATTCCTCCTGAACTCCTCCAGTACCTTCAAACCAGTGAAGTAACTGGTATCTACACGCCCCTGCATGCCATGCAGGATGGAGAGCTCATCATTTAAAAACATAAGGTGAGGTTACCAAGAAGGGATATCGGAGGTGATTAGTGGGGAGAACGAGAACAGTTGGGGGGGGCATCACTAAAGTCCACGGGTGGCTAAACCCCTTTCTCCAATTGCAGGAGAATAAATCTACGAGTCCAGCAGACAAGATTAGGCGGGCCAGTCCAGACTGTCATCTCTTCACTATGCATCACGTTGGTGGAGACCGCAGCTGTCCGGGTCCGATCGGCGCCCCTGTGGGAACCAGGTGAGCGTAACAGTTTTGCTCATTTAAACCCTGAATAAAAGTAGCAGAATCAGGGTCCATTGTAAAATGACAAAAACAACCAAATTGGGCCCTGGGAATCTCAAGTGTCTCAAAAATGTCAATTACACTCTCTAGGTGATCTTTGATAGAAATACCTGCATCCTTTTTGAATGACTTCATTATCTTTAGTGCATTGAATTATGTATTGCACAATGGTTCACTCTGACCCCTTTTGTTCTGCCCTAGGTTGTCAGACTCAGCCTTGAGCATTAGAGAATGGCCAGCTCTTTCCGAATTAATAGCTGGCACATTTCCCAGACTGTGGGTGCATTCAGCCTTAGGGAGAGTAATGCCCTGTTGCTCACAGGGATTTCAGAACAGCTTTGCACTCCTACCATCCTTGACAAATTAATATTTCAGTCTTACCTCCCTGCACTGTGCTTGGAGATCCTGAGTTTGACCATAAAGAGCAGAATTCTCTCTATTTCAGTCATTTGCATTTTATAATGATCAACTATTTGGACCGTTCTATCATTCTCATCCATTAGCCTAAACATCTCATCCACCATTGCCTGTAGTTCTTTGACTGTTTGACTACCGCCTTTCTGAGCGCTTGAACTTCTGCAAGTGCTATCTCCCTATCTTTTTGAACACTATCTAAAACAGATTGTATATGCATTAACTCTTCCTCACACTGCAAAAACCGTTTCTCTTTCTGTGCCAATTGTGCACTTACATCGTCACATTGAGCCTGCATGCAGTGCTCACCCTGTTTTAATGTTTGTTCCAATTGCAACATTTGCTCACATATCGATGCCAGGTCACACTGTAATTCTGCAATCACATCAGAGTATTTTGCACTCAATGTAAAAAGCTTATGTAATGAGAACCAAAGTTTGGTACCTAAGCAAATAAGTCAGTCAACCTTGTGTTTTCGATCAACTGCCTGGAAAAGCCAGGCAAGGCACGTTTGTAGAACACCCCCTTTAGCAAATATCTAATTTAAACTTTCTTTATCAATTACTGAGTTAATCTTCTCACGCCAAATGGAGAATGTGTCAGATGACCACGTTGCCAAGGCAATTAGTTTAGCCTCTGCATAACTGCAAAGGTCAGCAAATTCCACTTCATCTTCTGCCATATTTGCACATTAATGATCACCCAATGCCACCAAGGCAGGAACGAGGAATTCAAAGTGCACTCAACACAATCATTACCACTTATCTACACAAAGTAATTTACACATAGGAAGAACAAAATTAAAGGAGCTCAAATTGCACTTAGCACAAAACAAAAAGACTGTGCTAGGTAGAGCCACGCCTAGCAGCTGTACCTTAAGCCAAAGAACTCACAAGGGGCACGACAAATTTCTTGTATATTTTATCTCCTTGCCTCTACAGTCTCATGCACTGTCTTATGTGTTTCTCTGCTTCCTAAGATGGTGATCATCTCCCTGCAAAATGTACCCTTTTTATTCAGGGCACTGACCAAGGACAGCACCGGGCCTAGTGTTATGTAGGGCACTCTAAGTCTTATCCTGTTCTTGCAGTTATGGTTGTACCAATTTCTACCCTCTACACATCACACAATGAACATGCCACACAAAAAAATCCATTAATGCGCAGTCTTCGTTATTTTATAAGGCACTTTATAGACTTTCGGCAGATCTGAATAAAAACAAACAGAAATACATATTATGTGCGATCATTGTAACATTGAAAGCAACCTGAATAGAAAGACACATATTCGTGCCTAACTGCACTTGCTGGTTTCACAATCTGTTAGAAATGAAGCAACACATTTATGCTTTTCTCACACCAAGCAAACATTCTTCCTCCTCACTCAGCAAAGTGCGGACACCTTCTACAATTGGCACAGTAATAAAAGTTGCTCTTAAAGTTTTGTGAGCGGTAACTCGCTTCCTTTCCGCAGGCAGCCAGTTTTGCATAGGAAAAAGCATTTGTACTCCAAATGGGGGAAGACAAAGGGGCTTTCCTAAAGTATATTTTGGCTTTCAGCTAATCAGTGCAAATCTATCTACAGTGTGTAAAATTCTCTTCATTTGTCACTTCTTGCTTACCGTACATTTTAGAAGTGCTTTGTCTTTGCTGACCGGCAGCGACCCCTCTTGGAAGCACAAAGGCTCTCTCGCATGCTCTTTCTCCCATCTGCCCAGTGAATTACTGCAGTTCTCCCTTCCTTCCAGCAAGGCACACAGTAGTTTGACCCAGGATCGCACCCCAATCGAAAGGCTCTCCGGCTTCCCATTTTCTTTTCTCAATCCTGTTAGTCCTCACTCTCTTGACAAAAAGAGGCCCCTCCTTTTTTCTCTGCACCTTTTTAAACCCACTCTCAGCCAACCCATTCAAGCTATATCTTCCTATAGAAGGTATATGATCTTCCAGCCCCTGGCAGTGATGTTGTCCCATCAATCATACACCTCCCCTGACATGGCCAAGCCTTCTGGAATCTTCCAGAAGTCCCGATTATTTTTCACAGTCATCCTTGAACAGAGTTTTAGTTCAATGGGCCGGAATCAACATGTAACATTTTAATTCTGGCTTCCTGCGCTAGCCACTCAAATAATGGCTTATTTGGGTAGAATGATTTTTCAAATTCCTCAGCTCACATCCCCATCATAAAAGCAGCCTTAATTTTTGCATTTTATTTCAAAACAGCATTCCAGAGTCTGTGCCTGTAGCCCAATTTACACCCCCCTGTGTGTGCACCCTAGGTTTGCACCCTTAGTTTGCACCCATTTCCATGAACTAAACTCTCCCATTCTAATCGCTACTTATGTTAATGGGTTAGGGGTTATGATTAGTATGTTAGGCACTATTATGAAGACATTAGTTCCTATATTAAACCTACACTGTGCCTATGCTATGCTATGTAATCAATTCAAGCTACCCTTCCTTTGGTTTGTCTGAATTCTCATCATTGTCTAATATCAGCCCTAAGGTTTATGCCCATGCTGAAATACACACCAGCACTAATTGTGCACTGACATCCTCTTTCTACAGGAGTTTGGGTTGCAGGTGAACTTCTCTGCTTAGTTAAAATTTGCACCACTTGTTTCTCTTACAACCCCAACACACAGCCACACTGTCACCCTTCTCCCCAATACTCACAGCCCCACCTCTGCTCTAACAGAAACTCAATTCTTACTCCACCCTGTGCCGTCTGGCAACTTGACGTATCCTTAACCCACTTAAGTCAAATTGGAAGGCAGAAAATACACTGGAAGTCCCTTCCTGAGAAAACATGGATTCCTCACCCTGACAACATCCCCAAGACCTGCACTACTTTTATCTTGTATCTGCCCCCCAGAGCACCTTCCTCCACCAACTGCCTTTCCTTCGTTCGCTCAACTTCAGCTTTCATGTTAATATGGACTTGTGGACACCCCCCCCCCTAGTTCAACGGCCACAATTATATCCACCCTTGTGGTCATGCATCATCTTAAAAAGCGTGCACCCTGTCAACACGGATGGAGTATGCCTATGAGCAGAAATTGTCTCTGACACCACCATGCACCAAATTGACCAGCTATCTGGGTCCAATTGAATGGTATATTTTAAAAACCCATATGCCCTCTCCACCAGATCGAGGATTGTAAAGTGCTGTTCAGTGATGTCTTATCCCCTATTTGTCAAAAATTCTCTTATCTGCTGAGACACAAACTGAACACTATTGACCCTCACAAGTCCCTATGTAACCTCTTCTATTTCAAACACGATCTTCCAAGAACTAATAATGCTGCTGGTCATCATAGACCGCACCGGAGAGACCTCAATCCACCTTCACGTATGATCAATAAGCACAAATAAAAACTTTGCACTTTCCACTAGCACAACAATGGGACCCATTATTTTCATTGCTACTTTGCCCCATACCTTTACCGGGATATCCACATATGCACTCGTTTGTTCCCTTTTGGTTTGACCTTTGATCCATATGGCGCATGGCACACAGTCCCTCACAACTTGCTCATCAACCTCATTATCCATCCCCGGCCACCTGTAAGCTTCTCACAGCTGTATCTTGGTGCAAGTCCTACCCAAACGCCCTGCATGCATCACATTTATTAACTGATTTCTCAATCGCAGGGGTGCAATCATTCAACTTTCCCTGATCATTCCCCATTGGCCATCTGCTAATTCATCAACAGTTTCATTGTATTTATTATTTCCAGCAACACACTGCATATTTCCCCAACTTTTCTGCAATCCGTTGCTTATCCACTGCAACTCCACATCCACTTCTGACTCTCCTTCCCATGAATCTCTGTCAATGGCCGGCATGATACAAGCAATCTGTGTGTCGTCTCCGTCCTCCACCCCTTCCAAACAAAAAGTTGGTAGTCTTGATTGACAGTAGGCCATGGCATTGTACTTCCCCAGTACATACTGCACCGTAAAATTATATTCCTGCAAGTCGACCATCCACCTTGCGACTCGAGGAGAAAAAGATCCCAAACCTTTGGTAGTCATGAAATAAACCAATGGTTTGTGGTTTGTCCATACTACATATGGTATCCCCCACAGTAGCATGCAGAAACGCTTTCACCAGACCGTCAACCCCCACCTTTCAATGACGGCATACAACTGTTTATGCTCCCAAAGCAACCTACAAACAAATGCAATCGGCCTGTAATCGCCATGCTGCCACTGCGCCAACACACCCCTAAAGCGTACATTCCAATATTGCAGCCTGCAACAACTATGGCAAGTGTTCTTAGATTTAATTGTAGTTATTATTATATGTATGCTGCACCCTGTACTTGTTAACATTGCGGCTGCCCAATGTATTGGGACACATTAGAAAAGGAAAAAAAAACAAGTACTCTTTGGTGTGCGCTCAAAAAGAAAAAAAAGTTTGTTTATTTTCACAACATTTAAATATACTTGTCTGTATTTAATTCATACATCAATTTCACATGAATTCAATCAAAAAAGCTTCCATTTGTATTCATTTGCAAAATGTTACCATCTGTTTTCCACGCAAAAGTTATAAAATGATTTTGTCAATGTCTATTGACCTTCTTAAATTGGTTTGATTCTATATCAATCCTTCATTAATTTAGTCCCTCTATCAATCCTTAATTCATTTGATCCCTCTACATGTGTTTCCCCATCATGTCAGATGGTTCTTCAGGAGGGAGAGGAGAAATGTATTTGTTGTTTGTCCTTGTTTTCATTTTACAATCAATGTCCTTCTTTTGTCAATAGTTCATTTTCAATTACTTTTTTGAAATGGGACTTCAATTATGAATTGTTTGCCCTTGATCGTGTTTGGCCTTCAATCCCTTTTTGTCCCAATCTTTAGGTGTCTATACCTTTTTGTTAAGGCGTTTTTCAAGGATTTTTTCAATTGTGTCTCCAATTTAAATTTATGCAGTTTGGCTTTTCTCATATCTTTCACGATTAATCCGGACGCATTTCTGGATCCGCGTGTCATTCGGACATGATATTCCCTTAACAAAAAGGTATAAAGAACCAAACATTGGGAGAAAAAGTAATTGAAAACAAACTATTGACAAAAGAAGGACATTGACTGTAAAATTACACCCCTTTCCCGCGTCAATTATCAACACCATCTTGCACCTCACATAACATTTGGCCAATTAGGGTGCCTTATCCACATTTTGCTTGACCAGATCAAATTCCCTCTGACATTGCTCAGACCACACAAACAGTATGTTTCTTTTCAACAGCTCCCTCATGTGAACTCTCTTCTTTGCATAGGACAGTATCAATTTGATATAATTCTTGGACATACCTAAGAAGGGCCTCAGCTATTCCTTGTTCGCCGCTACCAGCATTTTCAGCATGATAAACTCCTCCCTTCTCATCTATGGTGTGACCAAGGTAAAAGGCACTGTGCAACTACAGCTTACATTTGGACATTTTGACTGTCAGCCCCGTTTCTTGCAATATTTTTTGTTACTCTATGCATTCTATGACCATGCACCTCTTCATAACTTACCCACACCAATATGTCATTCTGGAAATAACAAATGCTTTCTCTGTCTCTGAACAGTTCCTGCATAAGACGATGGAATACAGATTATGCTGACGCCAGGCCAAAAGGCATTCTATAAAACCTGAATGCCCTGAATGGTCTGACAAATGAAGTGAGAGGATGTGAAGAAGTGTGTAAATCTTTTTGGTTATAGGCATATGATTGATTGAGAGTAGTAAGCCACGATGCCTGGCCCATCGTGACCAGAAGCTCATTGATGTTCAGGACTGATGCCAGTCGACCCATATGATAAGGTTCAAATCCCTGAGGTCAACACACATCTGTAACCACCCATCATGTTTGCATGCAAGGACCACCAGTGATAACCACTCTGAAGACTATACTATTGATGACTCCAGCTCCCTGAGGCCTCCCAAGTTCTGTCTTCAGTACTTCCCTAGGTAGTGTGGGTACCCCCTGACCCTGTACACCTTTGGTGTTGCCCCCTCTTTAATACTACTTGGTGAGTGAATCCCTTACATTTTCTCAACTCTTCTGTGAAAACCAAAGGATGCATCTTGCTAAGAACTTGAAGTATCACTCGAGATGATCCCTCACACAATATGGGTACTTCCTTTTCAGGACGTAATTGTATCTCCAGAGCCATTTGTTCCTTACCTTCCAAAACACTTGCCCCCTTAACTGCTTCATACAATTTGCCTGCAGGTATTTATAAAATTATTTTTTATAACACGCCTAATACCGAACCTGAGTTTGGTTTCTAAGTGCAAATTCGGGATTCAAACCGAATTTGCGCAAACTCTGTTACTCTGTGTGGTTTTGCTTCCAAGACCAGCGTGTTACCCCTGTGCTATCCTCCATTACTTGCCGCGTGTACTCAATCTGCACCCACTCATTGCCCAACACTTTTATGGGTGATTGTCCATAAGCACTTGGGTTTATATCAGAGCAAGCTAAGTTTTCCACCACTCTGTTGTAACTGCTTTCATACAGTTCAAGCGATATCAATGGCATCCCAGGGTCGGTTTTCTTTCACCCCCTGGACTAGAAGCAGTATGCCTTCTCTCGTATCCCTAGTATGCTATTCATAGTCTTCAATCATCCTCTGACTGGACCCAAATGTGTGTGGCCTTTCCTGTGCACCAGGCTTTGTGTATAGACCTGCTGCACTGCATTGCTTCGATAAATGTCCCTTATTACTGCATTGCCTGCAATCTGTATTCCAGGCTAGACACTCCTTGGCACCGGAATTATGACTGTACCAATGACATCTGTTACAATGAACCTTAGTTACCTAGATGACCCTATTCATTCTGGTCTCTGCCCTGTAACGGTCGGCATCCATTTCCAACTTGACTGCTGAGCGATTGTTCTCTAGCCGCTTGGCCATTTGTATAGCTTGGACTTTTAATCCAGATTTATTTGCTTCCTTGCTCATCATCTCCTGCATGCTCCGAGTTGATTCATCGATGTCCATGGCCATCTCCGTGGCCTTAGCCAGTACAGGGTCCTTGTTGATCTACAACCATTCCCACACCTTGGTGTTACGTGCCTTCAACATAATTTGGTCCCTGATGTACTCGTCCAAAATGCCAGTAAATGTTCAGGTGGCAATAAATGACCTGATCTGTGGCATAGGCATCAATCGATTCCCCGGGCCTCTGTGCCCACGAAGAGAAGCAGTACTGTTCCGGTACCATGTTGGGCTTCTTGCCAAATCACCTTTCCAACTTGTCCCATATAGGCTTACAATGGCTTTGCCACTTCCTTCCCTGGGAGGCAACATTATGTGCCTATACAATTGAGTACAGCAGCCTCCTTTTAATTATCCATGAAAGTGGCTCCCCTCGCAGCTGGAGGATAAACCCTGAAGGTGTCAATTCACAGTTCCCATGCAACGGGTGGGTCACCCGGGTTGGATAGAAAACATGGTGGAGGGTTTGCTGTATTTGCCATTCTCTGCATCCTTGCGCCAGACTATTGACTTGTCTTCTGGCTTAATTCCCCCCTTTTTGTTTTTTGTTGTTGTGCTGCACTGCCTTGCTAAGTCCAGAAGGTGGCAACTCCAGTCATTAACCATTCAGCTTCCGCGTCTCTGGTAACTCCCGTTACAGTCCACGTGACTATCCGCACTCTGGGGCTTTAGTTGCTGCCTATGTCACCCCAACGGTGTGCCCTTGTGCTGTTTGTTTGCTGCCCCTAAGTGTTGGCCTACCTGGAGGTCAGTGCAATTGGCTGCTGGCTCCCCTCCCTTCAGCCTTTCCTCGGTGAGCTGGATCGTTACCACTGTAACAGTCAATTCCCCCAGATCCTCGACTCCCACACCCCGGCGCGGGGTGGAAGCGACATATAGTGCCCCAAACTTTAGCTCATTCACAGTGAAATGATGGGGCATTGACACAATGAAAGAAGAGAAGCTTAATTGAAGCAACCCCATGTCTAGGCAGCCTCCTTCCAACAGACCCAGCAGCCTGTGTTCCAGTTCTAGAAGCCCACGACATGGAATGCAAATGTACAAACAGGTAAGCACCTTGAAATAGTAAAGTAAAAGTGAACGATTATAATATTTTAACAATAATAACATTAACAATAGCACACTCCCCTGTCACATGTTTTTTGGACAGTGGCCATTTGGGAGGTCTGTACCTACTAGAAGGGTCCTTGCTAAATAGACTTACAGGACGTGCTGGCAGGCCCAGTGGAATATTTAGAAGTGGGACGGCAAGGGGTAGTGTTACAGAAAGAAGGAACAGTGGGATGTAATGACACACTTCTTGGCCCTTATTGTGCATCCATTGACAACATCCGCAATTATATCAGTGTTGGACAGTGTACATTTTTATGGTTGGTGCAATGGGGCGAGTAACATTGGAAAGTTGTCAGAAAGATGAGGCAGGGCGACAGGGAGGAAACACGATGAAAGAACGACCTTATCGCAATTAGTGGTGACATGTCAGGCAGCTTGGCTGCAGCTTTTGCACCGTTTTAGGAATTCTCCTAGAACGTGTAGAACGTGTAGAGATTCAGAATGGACAGGGGCTGATTTAATTGGCGCATAACATAAGGCTGAGAGGAGGCCAGTAATAGGTTGGCTAAAAAGAGCCAAGTGGGACCACAAGGACCAGCGTCACACTAGAAGGATAGAGGTCACACATGGAACACATGCGTTCCTGGTGGGAACACTGACCTTGGATTCGCAAAAGTAAAGGAAGAGCTTTGTGACGGCCGTGTTCAATGGATGGAAAGGTGGAGCATTGGTTGGGCATTTTGCACCGTCCTGAAGATGAAAAGGGCACGTGACACGCAGTTTCTCTGTGTCAGAGCTTGCATGCAGGGAGAACGGCTTGGTTGCAATACATTATTATTGTCTGTAGAAATCTTGCATTGCACTTGGAAGTGTGGTGAGCAGCAGGATAGGTAGCTTGAATCTGTGGCCATTTCATTTTGGAATGGGCACACCCGAACACAGATAATTGTTCTTACTGCAAACAGCTGTCTGTACCCAAGGGGCACAGGCAATGGGAAAATGTAGACGAATGCTATTTAAGGTGACTTAGCAAGAAGGAATGGGTGTGGAGGTTGCACACATGGAGGTTAATGGTGTGGCATGGGAGGTAGATCTGCAACTCACGTGATTGGAATTGGAGAAGATGAGGTAACGGTAAGGTCATCTGTTCTGTTTTACTCTAAATGCTTATGAGGTCTGAAGGTAGAACAGAGCAAATGGTAATCACCAGGGCTAGGGGACATGTGGTCTGGTAGGTTACAGAGGAGGCTCCTCTTGTAGGTAAAACAGATCAAAGGCCAGAAAAAAGGACATGAGGTGGGGAGACTGCCCAATAGGCGAGGGTGGGGACTGATAGTGTAGAAAGAAAACATTGGCACATAATGATACAAGAAGATAGGGGGAGAATGCCTACGAGGAGGGCTACGAAGGTTCTCAGAGAATGAAGATTGGTAAATGAATCGTACATATTATTAGGCATGTTGGGGTAATTTTATTTTGTTTAGCTATACGGATATACAAACTGTGATGACCTCCTGTAAATGCAAACTTTAAAGAAACTATGAACATGTGGGGGTCTGCCTTGCACCAATTCTCCCCCAAGGTCGAATTCTTAACCTCAAATGACTCAACTCTGCACTCGAACTCTGCTGTTTTTCTTTTAAAATAACAAAAAATCGCGCTGTTCCTGGAAAAATGTAAAGACCTGTTTCAAAGTCACCGATTTTTAAAATATCACGTTTGATTCACACGAACAATTGTGGTCCCATTGCGTGGGAAAATCAACCTTGGAAGATAGGATGCACGCAGTGCGCAATTTAGAGGAGCCCGGCCACAGTCTCCGCTTCATGTGCAGCCCGTTGCTTTTGTTGGTACAGCAACAGCCTTTAAAAGCGAAATGATTTTAGCTCAAGAGAGCTCCGCGGGCTGCAGCTGTAAGCCGCCTGCTAATGAAGAATTATTATGCATGAGACAGGACTGGGAGAAAACGAAACATTTTGCCAGCATGTTTCATAAAGTCACAGCCACGCACATAAAATGTAGCATTGCTCTCCTAAACCAGCGAATTTACTCCATAACAGCAATGATTCAGTGGAAATTGATCATTAGGAAAGTTAACAACCATTGCTTAGAGTGTAAGTCGCCCTTGGCTGCACCTCGGGCCGTTAAGTCAAAACCATCAATTGTTAATAACGAGTGAATTCTTGGAAGCACTGCTGAAGTAAGACACCGCCATGGTATCCTTGGAAGGCGCTTACCATTATATGCGCTCTACGGTGGCTCTCTCATACACACACACAATATGGAGTGTCATATTTTTTATCTTTGACAAAATTACACACAATACATGTTATAAGCAATCACTTGTGCACCCTCTATTTAAGATTCCCTCTGCCGACCCCTCCATTCCGGCAAACTACAGCCCTATCTCTATCACCCCTTTCCTGGGCAAACTCCGGTAGAAGCTGGCTATCTCTGAGCTCACACTCCACACTGAAACTGCTGGTTGCCTCCACGACCATCAGTCTGGCTTTTGAGCATCCAGAGGCAAGGAAACTGCTCATCTGAACACCCGAGAAGACCTGCTCTCAAATCTCGACACCAACTCTCCCTCTGTCCTCATTCTTTTTGACCTCCCCTCTGCCTTTGACGCGGTAAACCACAACACCCTGATCCCGCATCTGCATGACACTGTCATGGTGCGTGCTCCGAAACCCCTGGAGCTGTTTGGCCCACCCCAGTCCCTGTCACCCAGAAGGACTTGACAGGCCCCAAGGAAATGCCCCAGAGCCTCATTGACTCAGTTGGCACCAGGCTCATGAAATGGGCTGAACTTATGGAACTACTTAATCTGCCTAGTGAGGCTGAGCCTTCTGTATATCCAGGGTGTGGCAGAGGGACTACTTTTCCTGAGAGACAGGGTGTGGTAAAGGGACTACTTTACCTGGAACCACTTGCAAGGCTATTTAAGCCACACCCTGCGGGCAGAACACACTTCGGCTTATTCTGCACGCCTGCAGCGTAACGCTCACTGTGTCTGCTCTGTTCTCGAGTTTCTACAGCCACGCCCGTCTGAGATTTCCATCCATCGGTGCCTGGAAGAAGAAAAGGAGAAGATCAGGCGTTACTATAGAGACAAAGGCCTTACCTGCAATTCCGTCCATCGGTCTCGTCTCCAGCTAGTCTTCAGATCGCCGCCCCTGTTGGAAAAGGACTTCTGAGCAGGCATCCAATACTCACCCGGGATTCCGCATTCCTCCGTGTTACTTCGGAGCGGTTCTCCATTCTTCACCTTGGGGCCACGCCGCGCCTGCAAAAAGGGAACAGAAAACAGCAGGTTAGTTGTGCACAATACAAAAACGAACAATTGTGCAGCCATCTAGCGCCACTCATCCACGCTCATACTCACCTGGAGACAACCAGTTCAGCATACTAGGAGAGTCAATTCTTCTTCTAACCTTCCGTATGAAACCACGTCTGCAAGAAAGACGAAACATGTTTAAACCTTGGAACAATAAGACTTTGAGCATCTATACCAAGCTGTCATTGGGATAGAGACTTACCTGATTAATCCAAGCATTCCCGAAACACAGCAACAGACACTCAGGAACAGTGAAGTAACTGTGCCCAGAGAAAGACTGAGCCTACCGCGCCCCTGCTGAAGGTCAAGCAGGAAGGAGAGCCAACCTCACCAAACTCAAAGGTGAGCAGGAGAGGAGTCAGGCATCAGGAGGTTGCAGGAAGTGGGACCAATCCAACCCACTCATTAGCTAACAACTTGTTTCAACATTGCAGGCTAACGCCTCCTGGGGAGATAACAGGGGAGAGGACACCATCATACCATCAAAACTACGCCAGTACAGATATCGGTCTTACGACTACGTGCTACGCCCCCGTGGAGACCAGGTGAGCGTGACAGACACCCTGGGAATCACAGGTCAGGCTCTGGTGTGGTTAACCTCCTTCCTTTTCTACCAGCCATCCCAGGTGGAACTTGGGTCCTTTCTCTGTACTATCACTCTTTCAACTTGTGGCGTTCCCCAGGATTATAATCTATACCCCTCTTTCTTCAATGTCTGCCCTTACACATGTGATTGCCACCTTCTTCTCTAACTTCCAGTGTTATGCAGATGACACGCAACTCTCCTTCAGGCTATCCTCAGCCACCTCCTCTACCTCGATCATATCTGACTGTCTGCAATTCAGTCATGGTGTGCTGCAAACAGCCTCTGCCTCAACGCCAGTAAAACTGAGATGGTTTGCATTGGGACTCCTGCTCCCACTTTCCCACTCTCACTCTTGCCGGCCTCCCTTGGCCATGCACCCGCACCCACCTGTGAGGCAAAAAACCTTGCGGTCACCTTCAACGCCTCTCTCTCCTTCTCCACTCACATTTCAGACATCTCTAAAACGTCCAACTACCAGCTACACCTCCTCAGAGGTACTCTTCCTTTTCTCACTTTCTCCAGAGCCCTGATTCTCACAAGGCTGGACAACTGCAACAGCCTCTTTCTCAGCCTCCCTGCCTCTGCTCTCCGCCCTCTGCAACTCATCCAGAACAGCACCGCAAGACTTATCCTTGCCCTCAAGGCCAGGGACCGTATCTCTCCAGTGCCAAAATCCCCCCACTGGCTGCCCGTGGCTGCAAGGATCAAGTTCAAGATCCTCTTCATTGTCCACAAGGCTTTCTGGGGCCTGGGACCTACCTATCTGCAACATTGCCTACCTAAATACTGTCCTTCCTTAGCCCTCATCTCATCTGCCTCAAACCTTCTGCGAGTGAGCCAGTTCTCCAAGCAGAAATTTGGAGGGTGATCTTTATCCCCTGCAGGGGCCTCCCTCTGCACTAGCCTCCCTGCTGCACACCATCTTGAGCCTGATCTCCTTAAGTACAAAAAACTCCTTAAGACATTCCTCTTCTCCTGTTCCTTCTCTCTACCTCTACCCTGTTAACCTGTCTCTCTGCTCTATCCTTCTCTCCCTCCTTTTCCACACAGCGTTCTGCCTGGCCGCCTGGTGCACCTCAGAGTCTCACAGGTCCCTGGCACCCTCGCCAGTCCCCTTGCATTTGCCTCTGGTCCTTGCACTTGACTCATTATTACTGCTCTTGGTCAATGACCCTTGAGAGTGGAATCTCTTAGCACTTACCCCAGCTTCTTACTGAGTGGGTGCACTTGGTTCCCTCCCCCACCACCGCCACTCCCTGCACTTGCCCCTGCTCCCATCTCCTGCACCTGTCTGCGCACTTGCACGATTTGAATGCAACATGCCGTGAAGATCGTATTTCGGTTTTTTTCCTTGTCCCCCCCGCCCTTGCATGGTGGCGCCTCAATGCACTTGGAAAAACTGCAGAATCGTCGTCAGACCTATTTTCTATTATCTACACCATTGATTGTATTTTATGCACTTGTTCCATGCACCCACACTGCCGGTGCAGACTTGTGTCGTTCAGAAATTCAAGGGCTCTGAATGACTGTTGTTTTTTTACCTTGTTCCCCCCCCTCCTTGAGCGCTTTGAAACACTTGTTTTGTGTTTAGGCGCTTTACAAATAATCAATACCATACCTTATAGTGAGCAATGTTAACATATGGATTAGGGTGGTTATGATGTCATGTGAGCAACACAAACTAATATAAAACCTTATGAAGGAAGTTGTTTCACAATCAATTATTTGCCCTGATGTTTCACACTAATTGTGGAGTTCTGGCTGCTTCCAACAGCTTTTTAGTCATCTAATACAGCTGATAGATCCACTGAAATGTCACCAATCATGGAGAAAACGGTGATGCCTTCAGACACACCTGCGTATACACATGGGGATGGTGACGAAGGATGTCACCACACCAATAACGCACAAGCTCTCTTGGTCACCAGTCGGCATAACTTTGCACACACTTGAGGTTCATGTGTCATTACCTATATGCGCCTAATTTCTTTTCAATGCGTGGCAAGCATTAGTACCTTTTCGATGGACAATCAGATTGTTTCAAACAATCGGATTGGTCCTCACCCGCTCCTTACCTGCCTGACAAGCAGTGCTTTAAGTGGGATTATAAATCAAGGGGGGCTCTCCTTAGGGCATGTGATCTAAGCAGACCCATACACCCATACTTAAGCCACACCCCCTAAGGAGAGCCCCCCCCTCTCCTGGGGGTTTGGAGGGAGGCTGGAAAAAGGAGAAAAGATGGGGCGCACTGGCATTATTACCTTTGATGCGCCCAGCCCCTCCTTTTAAACAAAAGAAGGGGCTGGGTGCACCAAAAGTGTGACACCAGTCTGCCCCAGTTCGCACAAAGCAGTCAGTCCTTTCATTCAAGGAGCCGTGTGGTGCAACACTTTAACCACGGCTCCTTGAATGAAAGGGCTGTCTGCTGCTGATGGCTCTGTATTCAGGAACAGAAGGAGGACTGGACTACCCAGCTCTCCTTTTGTCTTCGAGTAAAGTCATCACGCAGCATGAAGCCAAGGTGCTTCATGCTGTGTGATGACTATTTACTCAGAAACTGAGTACAGAGACATCAAGCAGCTCATGTGGCTGAATCGCTGCACGGTTACACAGGCTGCTTGAGTTAAAACTTTGGCTTAGAAAACAGAAAAGACAATGGGCCTCATTATGAGTCTGGTAAAAACGGCACGGCTGCCGCTGGAGTAATTTATTTTCTGTCGCCCAGCAATGGGGACTTACCGGGGCATTATAGCCCTGGCGTTCCAGGTAATTGCCCATTGCCGGGCGCCGGAAAATATTACTCCCCATTCCCATTCGAGTCCCTTTGGACTCAATGGGAATGGGGAGGACAGATGCAGCGGCACCATTCATGAATGCTGCTGGTGTATCTTTCAAGGTCGACGAGTCAGAAAGGCATCGGGTCACAGAACTCGTATTATGCCGGTACGGAAACAACGGTACCGGCAAACTTACCTGTACCGTTGTTTCCAGACAGGCAACCTTGTAATGACCCCCAATGCCTTTTCTTTTTTCAAATCCGAAGTGCTGACACCTGAGAGGCAGCGGGTGTAACTGCAGCGCTTCAGCTACACAGGCTGCCTCAGGTGGCCGGGTGGATGGGGATAGCTGGGGCTGGTACCCTGCAGGACCTTGGCTAGTGAGCCCTTTCTGGAGACTGCCAGGGCATAGCCCTGGCTGGCCCTAGCCCACTTAAAGCTCTGCCAACAAGGCTCTGCACATCGCCACGACCAGGGTTTACTTCCAGGAGTGGCCGCCATGGAAAGGGAGAAGGGAATACATGTAGTGCCTTCTCTCTTTCCATGGTGGCCTTTTTCTTTTTTTGCTTTTTTCACTGGCCACCATGGAAAGGGAGAAGGAACTACCACCTTTGAAAATGATATAGCTCAACTACTCTCTAACAATACGAAATGTAACTCACAAGTTATAATCTTAGGTGACTTTAACATAGGCTTGGATGATCCAAAAGATGTGAAGGCCTCCTCCCTTAAGGACACTTTGTCTGAGCTTGGTTTCACACACTGTATAACCAACCCAACACACAACAAAGGACGCACCTTAGACTGGTTAGCAGACCTTAACTGTACCATCAAGGTACTGGGAAATACATCATGTGCCTGGAACAAGCATAATCTTATTACTTTCACCATTGACAAGGTTATATCAGTCAACTCCTACCCAAGCCCCGGCTTTAATGACAAGCAGCAAACGTAACCTTACCCTAGAAAATCTTCTACCTCTACTACGGCCCATAACTCATCTTAATACCATCCTTTCGGACCCCTCTGATCTAGTGAATCTATATAACAAAACAATCCTTAAATCTATCAATACAATAGCCCCTTGTAAACTCTAGAAATCTAAACCACAAGCACATATCAATAAATGGTATACACCACACCTAAAGTCTCTTAGAAAAGTGAAATGTACAGCAGAAACTAGCTGGGAAAACTTCCCATTTGCACAAAATAAGGATATCTTTATTGCGGCCTCACTTATCTAAAAGAAAGCCATTGTCCAAGCTAAAAAAGATAACTTTAATGACCGTATAGCCAAAGCCAATTCAATCACCAAAGAACTGTTTAACATACTAAAGGTACTTGAGTCACCAGCCCCTATACCTGACCCTTGTATCAAGGATACCCAATGGTGTACCAATATACAAAATGAGCTCCATGGCAAAATCACCATGTTACTGAATAAAATAAATATGAAAAAAGACCTCATTAGCAATACCTTACCTTGAATTTGCCATCTTCACCTACCATCGTATCACCACAATTCAACTTTAACCCTTTATCTATCAAAGAAGTAGAGCTGATCATGCTCAAGTTCAACCCATCCAACTGCAAAGGTGATGTCTGCCCCACTACCCTAATCAAAGAAGCTGCAACTCTAATAGCTCCTTTCATGACTGCATTCATTGATACATCATTTGCCTCTAGCACTGTGGCCACTAGCCCGAAAGATGCTTGGGTACTCCCCGTCCTAAAAAACCCACGTTGGACCCTAACAACCCATCCAACTACCGCCCAATCACTACTGTCCCCTTCCTGCTGAGAATATTGGATTGAGCAGCCTATCTCCAAATTCAGCAATACCTGGAAACAAACAAACTACTAGGTCTAAGACAGTCAGGTTTTAGACCTAGACACAGGACAGAGACAGCACTTATTGACTTAAAGAACCAGATCCCGGCTCTAAAAGACAAAGGTAGATCCGCCCTGCTTTTACTACTTGACTTATCTACGGAATTTGACCTGGTGAATCATGATATTCTATGCAAGCACCTCTCATCTGCTGCACATTTCTCCGACCGAGCAAACTCATGGATCAAATCGTTCCTTAGCAATAGATTCATGCGGGTCTTTGCTCAATCTGCTTCAGTCCTACCATCACCAGTCTCTTGTGGTGTCCCACAAGGATCATGCGTGTCACCAATCCTCTACAACGTTTTCACCAAACCTTTATTTGATATAATTAACTATCTGGGTGTCACCTACACAAATTACGCAGATCATACCCAGATACTCATCCCTATCACGCGTGATTACGCTGCAGATATCAAAACACTGAATGACATTTACTTCAAATATGGATGGCCAAACACGGTTTATGTCTTAACGACGACAAAATCGAACTACTCTTACTTGGCTCCCCAACCAAACTGAATAAATTAGACGCCCCCTTTAAAACTTTCTTTATTAATGGAAACATAATTAAGGTAGCAAATGACGTGAAAATACTAAGTATTTACATTGACTCCTCACTATCACTCACGAGACAAACTAATGCCCTAGCATTGGCTACAGCATACACATGTAAGCTCATTACAGCCTGCTGCCCATACCTATCCACAACCAATTGCATAGCAGTAGCTAGAGCCTTAGTGCTATCAAAGTTAGGCTATTGTAATGCTCTTTATTTAGGAACATCCCAACAGAACATAAACCATTTACAAGTCATGCAGAATAATGCAGTTAGATCTGCCTGCAACATCCCAAGGAAACAACATATATCTACAGTCAGACACAACTTAAACTGGCTTAATGTCAAGCAAAGAATCACACTCAAAACACTTTCACTAACACACAAGTGCTTGTACAATCAGGCACCATTATACCTATGCGACACGTTTGCACGCCATACCTCACTACGACCCAGCAGAACAGCTCAAACTCACTGTATCATCATACCACGCTTTAACCAACAGCGAGCAGGCGGAGGCAGATGCACTGCCTCTAACCATCAGAGCAGAACCTTCGTTCATGATATTACGGAACAAGGTTAAAGTTGGGCTCCGTGACCAGGACCATAACTAAATATATATCCACCATCTGTTAGGTCATTAATGTACATATCTCTGCATTTGCATATTCTATATATTCTATGCTTTCATTTTTTGTATCCTTCTATGTAAATTATTGTAAAAATGTGCCTTCTTGCACATATCTGGCTGTAACCTGTGTACCTTATAACATGTATGAAAAGTGCCCAGTTGCCTCAGGGTCTTGACGCGCTATACAAATAAATAAACACATAAATAAATAAATAAATAAATAAATAAATAAATACATGGAGTCCCTTCTGCCCGTTCCGTGGCGACCACTATTAATACTCCGGTCTCATGGGCTAATAAGCCCCTCATGCCATGGGGCCTGCGTTAAGGCCCTTGCTTCACTCAAGCCTGTAATTATGGCCCCCGGGGCATTACCTGCTGTAATGCCCCCCCCTTCGGGCTTATTGTTTAAATATTAACACAATTACTTTTCAAGCACATCTTTATACACTTGGGGACATTCCAACAACTGGTGATGGTTTTTGGTCAGCGATGCAGAGATGCAAGCTCTAAATCCATAGCTACTGCATAGCATGGATCCACAGGCATCCAACTTTGTGGCCCTCTCTGCCTAGTTTCAAAAATCTGTTGTCCATGGCACTCATTTGGAATGTAGTCCCTCGCTGTGCGTGGAAAGACTTCAGATGTCTTCACCGCAGTCAACGAAACAGACAAAGAAGCAAAGTAATCACCACTGCTTTTCTATGCAGGTAGGAGGGGTTCACCAAATATTCAAAACATTCATGCCCACAGATCAGAGGTACACTGCGGTGAAGAGTCTGCTTTCTGAGCACTTTAACACTCAATCCAAACAGGCATAACAAATGAGCTATGAGTCGATACATGTATGTCTCTCATGACTACGGCATCTAGCTTCGTCGTGCACACTCAGTGATGAGCATATTAAAGTGAGCACACAGCTCATTCAGGTCCATTACTCAGCCAAATTCCATAGAGAAATAGTCCACAAATATGGCTGCCACTCCCGAAAATACTAAAACTTGGACAGTCCAATGAGTGTTTCACTGCACAGACAGAGCACATGGAGGGTACATTCAACAAAATGGATATTTTGTAGGTTCCGGTAGCGAGCTAGAAAATGCTCCCCACATAAAAAAGATAGATTGGTAGGATAAGTACAGCGAGACCAAGTCCATGAGGAGAGGAAATGCACAAGCATACGACTATTGTGGTGGTGCATTACCAAATAAGAGACCAGCGTTCCTGCGGGGGAGTTGAATGCTCCAAGTCTGGATGCCCTGATTGGAGGAATTTACAATGAGCTCCAGACAAAGCAAACTGCATCAAGACTCAGATGTTAAAGGCGAGTGGCATGCCAAGAAAGCTACATCATGCTTAGGTGAAGGATGTAAATTCTGTAATCAATTACACAGAGGTGTTTCAACAGCTTTCCTAAATGTGATTTTTCTAATGTTAAGTTAATGAGAATTTGTATAGCACCCTTCACCATTTGTATGGTCTCAACGCGCTGTAAATTGAACGCCCTCGGTGACCGCAGTCCAGCTAAGTGTAAATGGTCACAGAAATAAATAGTGTGTTTGTGTGCAATAGGTATGTGTGCAGCGAGGCCGTTAATGGGTAATGGTAGAGTATTCCACAGGCATGGACCACAGACAAATACACATCTGTCTCCTCTAAACGCACACCGAGAGGAGGGCATTAACAATAGACACATGTGTCTGGATCGAAGTGAGCAGACTGGTTGGTATCTGATGATTTTTCTACCTGATTGGGTGGTGCAAGACCATTGACACATTTAAAAAACAGGCTTATAATTTTAAAATCAATTCTCTGTCTTACAGGTAGTCAATGAAGAGACCTTTTGGTAGCCTGAAAACAAGCCTGACTGCTGCATTCTGAGCGCACCATGAATATTGAAGCTGTGTTGAAGGACTGCCTGCCAAGAGTGTATTGCATAATCCAACCTTGAGTTTATCATTGAACCAACCACCGCAGGATAATCAGAGAGGGTGATGAAAGGCAGGGCTTGACACACGAGGATAAAAGTAAAAACGATAGATTGTACAATCAACCCTATGTGTTGTTCACTGTCCAGGTTAGCTTACCAATATCATTCAAGTCTCTTAACCTTTTGAGAAAAAAGACATAGGGGACATAAAATACATAAAATAGGCAGCCTACCCCCACACTATACCCACCAACCCCATTCCATATGCTCTACCCCCAGCCACCCTTTCTACTCCCACTCTGTACCCCCAGTCACCCATCCTACCCCCACTCTCTCTAACCCCTCTCATCCCTCCTTTCACACTCTCACTTTTTTTTGTGCTCACATTTCCTCTTGCTCATCACCGATGGGACACTCTTTCAATCGCTTCCCCCCTTGCTCTATTCCTCTACTCATTCTCTTGCATACCTGCACGCCTTATTGTATCCTCCTTTGAAACTTTGCACTCTCCTCCTTGAATCTTGGTGCCTATAAATGTAAAATGCTAAAAACAGCAGTAAACATCAAAAATATTGGCCAATGCCCGTTTGACAGAGATGTGATAGTAGAATTTGTTGAGGGTAATGGAACATCCCTGGAGCTAGAGGTAAGTAAACACATGTAGTCATAGAGCCTATGAGGTAGGTTTCAGAGCCTACGGATGTGTAATTAATATCTCTGATGAAACTGATGCAAAGTCAGATGGGGTAAAACAACACTGGTGTGGAAGGTTGCCCAGAGCAGTGCCAGTGGTTCAGATTAATTCAAAACCTTCCACCCATAACTTTTTGGTTATGGTTTGTCTCCCTATGTGAGAGAGGGTATGCCCAGACGTGGGTCCCTTGCTCGCTGTGCCATAGTGAACCAGACTGCACCTCATTGATGAGGCCCAACAAGGCCAATACAAGTCTGGGGTTGCTTGCTTTTTCATGCAGAGGGGACCTTGCCCAGCAGTTCGGGCTCAGCTGCTACCATTGGTGGCAGTAACTGACTGATTTGCATATGGCTGGACCCCTTTTGCAGTGTTACAGACAGCCTAAAAAGAGTGGTGTGGAGGGTTGCCAAGAGCAATGCCAGTGGTTCAGATTCAATCAAAGGCTTCCACTCGTCACTTTTTTGGTTATAGCAAAGTCAAACTGAACAATACTTGGCGTTTATTCCACTGTATCCAAATTAGACTCTTTGGTGCTGTGCATGATATTCTCCTGATTTTTGGGGATTTTCTGTGTACAAAATACATTGAAGCCATTAGCGAGGGCTCCCAATGGTGTAAAACTAGGTGATAACAAAAGCAGATTTTAAACTTTTTTTATGGTGGAGAAAAATTCCTTAGGCTGGTCAAGAGCTGACACAAGAAAAAGATTGCAGGATCCACCTAGACCCAGATTGCCACCCGCCATCATGGCAATGCAGACCTCAGTATAAAGGCATGCATGCAGGGTACCTTCCCAGTAGGTGGATGAGTCAGGCAGCTCAGAAGACCAGTAAATCATCTTTGCTTATTGGAAAGATGCTTCAGAGGTTCCCTGGTGGATGGCTTTGGCAGTGCTTGTCCACAGCTGCACTCCTCTGGCATTCCCTCCTTGTGTCTTGGGCTTCTTTTTTCCAGTGGGCAACATCCAGAATGCTTCCATCCTTTCAGTGGTAAAGATCTGCACCATGTAAACAGGCAAAGGCAGTTTGTGAACCGACAGCTGCCCCGCATCAGACAAATCCAGACTGGAAAGGAGTTTGGGGCAGATATCTCCACAGCCTAGTTTCAACCAGTTTGGACAAAAGCAGCACTGACTGGGAGTTCATGGCTTTACCCCGACGAACGTGCATGACCAAATATGGCTATTTCCAGACAGAAAGAGTAGGAACGTGGCACAAATGCAATATTTAAAAGCACTGATGCAAAATAATGCACCATAAAATAAACATTCGCTGCCACAAGCCACATACAAAGTTAACTGAAAGTAAAAGATAAAGTCTGCTGCAGAGTCTTTTGGTTGCGGTTGCGAGAGGACTCTACAGCTTTTGCTCCTGAACCCTGTGAGGACCTGCTTCTTGTCCTTTTTTTGTTTCACCTGCTTTCACCTGGTGCCTTTAAAATACCCAGAAGACCGCGGAGCGGCCGCGGAGTCTGCTGCAGAGTCTTTTGGTCTTTAGGCTCTGCAGGCTCCGCGGCGCCCCCCCAGAAAAATCCGCCCACCGAGTCACTCGAAGACATTCAAAACCTTGCAAGTGACCTGCCTCTCGCCGCTGACAGCTGCGCTGTCCCCTCGTGTGTCCGTATCGGCTGGCCCGGAGCCGAACGACTCCTCTGAACGATTCCCCTCTGACTCTCCTCTGACACCGGAGCCTGCCTGTGCCTGGCGTACTCGTGCTCCATCCACCTAACACCGAACAGGGTCCTCTGCCGCGTGTGCCTTCGCAGCCCCGCCCCTGCCACTCAACGTGCTGACTCCCGACACCCGCAGCTGTACAGCAGCCCCCTCATCGCCCTATACCAGACCCGTCAGGACTCCGACTCCAACATCTGCTTATCTTCGCTGATCAGGAGACCGAAAGGGTTCGTCCCTTGGATCCCGAAAACTTAGCTCTAACCGCCCCACAGGAACAAAACGATCGCACAACCCCGTACCATTGACCGATCAGGAAACCGAAAGGGTCTCCCCATTGGATCCTGAAAGCGCAACTTGATCCTCCACAGAAAAGCGGAACGAAGATAAACCTGCGCAGCCTCACTGATCAGGAGACCGAAAGGGTTCGACCCTTGGATCCTGAAAGCGCAACTTGACCCTCTACAGAAAAGCAGAACGAAGACAAACCTGCGCAGCCCCGCTGATCAGGAGACCGAAAGGGTTCGACCCTTGGATCCTGACCTCATCAAATAGACAACAGTAGCAAGCTGCAACCAGGGGGCCAGTATTCTAAGAAACCAAATAGGAACCCCCCAAAACCTAAACTTTGCAATCTACAAACTGGAAACAATGACAATAATTCGCACCAACAAACAACACCCAACTCAACGTCCAAAAACAAGACAAACAGCCAAGACCGCGAGCGCTAACACAACGGACGAAAATTTACTGCAGCTAACACTGGAGCAATCCTTCAAGAAAGTGACATTGTATAAAGAAATTCCAAAGTCCCTGACACAGAATTCAAACTCTAAACAGAACTCAGAAGACTTCAAAGAAAGAAACCTTGAATCTACTAATCCCATTGTGATATCCCCTCGACTATTAGCGGAATCACACAGCACAGTTGAAAATCAGCAACTTACCTCAACCGAGATGAAGAGTCTGGACATTAAAACTCAAGCTCAGAATCCAATCACAACAACTGGACAAACCACCATGTCCGTATCATCATCACCGGCTCTTCAACTCGAACCTGAACAGCAACTGATCGATCCTCCAATTGCTCTGAACACAACCCACCAGTCCACAAAACAAGACCCTCCAAACAACAGGACACAAGACACCCTGACAAATCTTATAATCAGCAATAAAGAACCCATGGAACTTACAAACAAACAGTTGCAGACACCGACAAAACAGGATCTAACACCGGACAAACAAATCCGAAATCAACAATCCATGGAACTGAAGAAACCACACGAAATAGTCAGCAATCCTCAGGAAATTGCTAACAACCAAGAACCAAAACGCACAGCTCAACATATCGGCTTCAAGCCTACCTCAAACTGCCAACAAATTGAACGAACACAAGACCAAATTACAAAACCAGCAGTCCCAACACCAGAACAACAGAAGCAAAAAGAAAAAGCAAGATTAGCACGACTTGCGTGGCTTAAAACCCACAACTCCGTCAAATCCACCAGCCCAGTGGAACCAACAACATCAAAAACAAGAAACAGACCGGAAAAATTATCACTGGACATCACCGAAATTGAGTCAATCATGACTACTGCAGAAAAAGGAAAAGAAGTATTTGGAGACTTAACGGAAGCAAACCCAATGCAACTAACATCAACACCATGTATCCCCCAGGGCAACCAAAACAAGCTGATGAAAAAAGAACGTCAACCAGAATTGGATGAACGTAAAACTGCCCCATCCCGATTCAACTATGACACAGACGAATCTTACTATACCCCAGATCCAGTAATCAAGAATCAAAAATCAAAAGACCCCCAACAGAAAAACGACAACCACGAACAAGCCGAAGAAGACCCACACCCAAGAATCCCAACAACAATGCTAGATTTGCAAAACATGCTCATCGCAACACTTTCCCAGTCGATGATCCCCTTCTTGAAATTACATGAAGATATGAAAGATGCAATAAAAGATCAGGCGACCCTTCTAGCGCTAATTCACTCAAAACAGATACACATCGAACACTTTGTCTCGACAGTGGAATCAAGACTCACAATAGAAGCAGAGGAGACACACCGGTGGCAACAAAGACTAGCCGAGATTGCGAGAGGAGACCGACAAGAGAAAACAAAACTTACAGGAGAACTAGTACAGATGCTCAAAGAACACCATCACCAGCAAGCAACCAGACCAAACGACCAACGACTACAAACCCCGCCGTCTCTAAAAGCGTCACAATGTCCAATTCAGACACAACAACTATCTGAAACCACCTCGGACCTCGCCCAACAAGTACCAAAAGAACCGAGTCAAAATATTATTAACAAAAAAACAAAAACCATCACCCCAAGTAACATAACAAAGAACCCAAATGAAAACTTTCAGATTTTCGAAAAAGAAAAAATAACAAATGAAACAAAACCCACCCAACAGAAAAATAACAAAAAACGACAAACGGGCTCTCGAGCATTTCTACGAAATATAAACCAGAACGCCCAAACTGTTCAACAACCAAAGAAGAAAATATCAGCTGCCAACACACAAAGTACTCAAGTTCATCTAGCCCAGACCAAACCCAAATTAGCGGGACCTATCCTGCCACACTCGCCGATCGATGAGGAACTGCTCAACATGACCACCCACGACGAACAACCATCAGAAAACAATCAACAGGCTTCGCAATCAATAATCCAGACGAGTTACATAATAATCGATGAATATACCACAATCCTTGATCAACATGCGAAACAAAATCAAGACAATTCTACTGAACTCTCCCTAGAAGAAATTTCGATGCTATCAATGGAAAACATCTCAATATCCACAACCAGAGACGAAGCTTACGACCCCATCTCGTCGATCTCGATAACAACAACACCACATGACTCCAGTCAACAAACCCAGATGCGACCAACATTTGTTAATCCACTACGACAAAATGAAATATATGAAATCCACATTGAAAATGCAAATAAAACCTGGAACCGGTAATCCTAAATAGAACAAATCTACTACGCCTCTTTGGCGTAATACCTTGCTTGAATAAACTCACAACAAAAGACCTTGATCTGATAACCTTTAAAGACGATCGAAACTTGGATAAAATCGTCATAGAGCTTTCGGACCCCAATAACCAAGAACTCATCATATCAACACGAAGACAATTGCACAATTTGGGCTTCTCATGCTGGGCCTCAACATCCACAAGAATGCCAAGCAAACCAAAATATAAAACAACAGCAAGATACGAAAGAAAAAACAACGACCAAAGGAAACAAAAACAGGCAACTGACGACAGAAACTCAAATCGTGCCTCAGAAGAAGCATACCTAAACAGAAATAACAAATCTAACAGAACAAGCTTTGAAACTCCTTCATCAGACATTGAATCTATAGAAGACTCAATAAGAAGCCAACAACCAGACAAAGATGCCCATGCAATTAGAAGAATCTATGACTTCGAAACCACCTTCTCAGAAACAGAATCTACAGAATACTCAATGAACTCTAACTCATAACAATTAACGAACAATGGATTTACGTGGTCACTGTGCTCATGGAACACCAGAGGAAATCTCCATCTATTTACGGACTCAGCTGCTGAGCTAGAGCAATACCAATTCATATGCCTCCAAGAAACCTGGCTCAGCGACCCACCAGCATGTGATGGTTTTATCACACTCCTAAACCCAGCTATCGTACAAAAACAAGGAAGACCCGCTTCAGGCTTACTCACCCTAATCAAGATAAACCCTCACAGCACAGTAATACTCTCCGAAAACATAAACCCCTGGATTCAACTGACCACAATAATATATACAAAAAACCAGCAAAAACGAGAAGAGAAAGACAACTCAACAATCCTAATCCTAAATCTCTATTGGAACCCATTAGCAATATCAACAGATACGTTCCTAGATGGAGTTTTCATCTCAGTCGATGAGGCCACAACTAAACATCCGTCATCGGAAGTAATAATATGTGGCGATCTGAACATCAAACTATACGATAAGAACGGTGGCCTCTTAAAGCACTCAGACCTATCGGCAAACGCAAAGAGATGGATGAAAGAAACCACGATACGCAACCTACTCCTTCTGAGTCAAGGGAACACTTCGAAACCCTATACACCAACATGGAGCAGAGGTTCATCCCATGCGATCATCGATTATATATTCCTATCTGAAAAACTTCACCGATCAGTCACAAACGTGCAGACGATACTAACAGATAGGAGCGACCATAATCAACTTACCGCCCACTCTGAAGCGGCACTGGAAAAAATAGAGACGGGGCTACCATCTCCTCTATTAGAACTAAACGGAACAACAACAAGACTGAGAATCCCACAAGCATCCTTAGCCTCATTACCGGAAAAATTCCTACAGACAAGTCTGACAAATGCTCTAAAAATTGACTACGAATGGATCCTAATTCCGTTCCAACAAACCAGTAAAAATCGCCCGCAGAAAGACCATCGACATTTCTACAACCAAGAAATTGCCGAAAGGAAAAAAGCCTTAAATCGGACAATAAGACAGATAAAGAAAACCCCAGCTCTCGATATCCCAAACCAGATCAAAACTCTGAAAAACAACCATCGAAACTGGACTAAATCACAAAAAAGCCTCATCCAGCAGGCAGATGCAGAGAACATATTGAAAATCCACAAATCCCACAATACAAAAGAACTCTGGAACTTACTCAATGACAATCAACAAAAACAGCAGAAGCTTACAGCTAATGTAACCCAAGAAAAATGGATAACGCACTTCACTACCATCTATGCATCACGAGAAACGGTTCAACAGAACACACAACCCATAACAGACCCAACATGGAAAGTACACGCAGAATTTGAAGATTACATCCTCCTGATCAACAAACTCAACACTTCCAGAGCCCCAGGCCCTGATGGACTATCCAATGCCATAATCAAAGAAGATCCTAACGCTTGGGCAACCCTCCTGTGTCACATCACAAAACTGATCAATAAACTGCACAGAATACCAAACTCCTGGAGAACAGCAGTAATCGTACCAATCCACAAACAAGGCCCTAGAGAAGACCCCCAAAACTTCCGACCGATCGCTTTGCTCGATCCGCTAGGAAAATTATTTGCAGCAGTACTTCTAAACCAACTCACCGCGTGGGCCATAAAAAACAATAAATTCTCGACCAGACAAACAGGATTCACGGCCAATGTTGGAACAAACCTCAACCTGATATTACTACAAGCAATCAAACATGAAGCCATCAACTCCAACTCGACAATCTACGCAGCATTTATTGACCTAAAAATGGCTTTTGACGCAATCTCACGCGAAAAACTATGGTCGAAACTTAGAACATGGAACTGTCCATCTGATATCCTAGAACCAATTATCCTGCTCTATTCAAAAACCACGATAAAAGTCAGACTATCGAGACAAGGAGCTACAACATCTGCCATACCAACAGAAAACGGACTTAAACAAGGCTGTCCTCTTGCAGCGACACTCTACAACTTGTTCACTGCCGATATCGAAGAACATCTAAAATCACATAAAACCAATCCCCCCAAAATCAACTCGACCCCAGTCCCAATCATGGCATACGCTGATGACATTGTGCTACTAGACAAAACACCGACTGGGCTACAAACGACACTAGCAGATCTAAGCCATTACATGAAAAAAAACGAACTAACGATCAACACGGAAAAAACAAAGACAATGACCCTCACCAAACCATCAAAAAAAAGAACAAACCAATATATCTTCACGATCGACAACTCAGAAATAGAAAATGTTACATCGTTCAAATACCTAGGGATCACAATAAACCAGTCAAAATCAGAAGAGCAGTGGATAGACAAAATCGAACAAACATCTCAAACTCTATCAAGACAAGGCTGCCTCCTTCACAGAAAATACGGCAAGTTCTCCTTTAAGCCAATTATCTCCTACTACAGACACAAGTACATTCCGATTCTCACCTACGGTACCGAAGCAATGTTGAACGCTCAGAGAGTCAACTGGACAAAATATGAAGCGACTTTCTGGCGCAAAGTCCTTCGACTCCCGCAAACATTTCCAATGCCAAGAATACGCTACGAACTGGCAACTCAATCAATCGAATCAGTCGTACAATGGAAAAGACTAGACATTTTTCGGAAAATATTGACAGATGAGAAAACTCCAGCAATTCAAATACTTCGACACAAAGAAAACACCTTCAACACGACAATATTGGAAAAATGGAAAGATACAATGAGAAAAGAAATGGATAATGAAAATATCACAGAAGAACTGCTCACACTTCGTCCACAACACGCAAAAACAAAACTGCTGCACAACGACTGGATAAAGACCATCCAACAAAAAAATACCTACAAACAGAACCTACAATGCACAAAAGATAATAGGAGAATCCACGAACCACCGGCGTACCTGCAAACCTTCCCAGACCAAACCATTCGAGCAACATTCCTAAAAATTCGCCTAAACATTCTTCCTACAAAAGCATACCTATACACAAAAAGACAGATCAAGCTCGAAGACAACTACTGCAGGTTCTGTAAAGACCAAAAAATCGAGGAAACCATTTTTCACCTCGTAATGGAATGCAATGAACTCGCCACACAACGCAAAGAATTCGGTGCATTCTTTCAACTCTCATCGACACAAATGTGTACGCAAGAAAGATGGACCGCTCTCCTAAGCGGCCACAACAACAAGTACACTTACACAATTGCTCTCTTCCTATCTTCTATACTCGAACTAAACAAACAAAAGTTAAAAAGCGATTCTAAATCAAGTAAATGATGAAAAAGTTTTCAAATAAACTGCAGCATCAAAAAAAAAAAAAAAAAAAAAGATAAAGGGGCACAACGTGTCCATGCAGCAATCCACTTAAGGAGTGCTGAGTTGCATAAAACAACTAAAGCTAAAAGAGACTCTACTACCCAGTGAACTCACAAAGGCATGAGTAAAGCGAATGATACGGAAAAGAACTCACTCAACCAACAAGCAGCCAGAAGTCCAAGTACATAACGGAAATACTAGGGACCCATTGAACTTAATGCAGGCAAAGTTGCAAAAAGTGAACAATGTCCTAATACAGAATGAAGACACACGGTAAGCATGTTAATCTTTAATGACTTTTGATTTTTCTCAACATATTAAAGTTCCAGCTCCTGCTTCCTCAGAACTTGGAGTTGTTCAGAGAATGACTCCTTTTAGTGCAGTGAACCTGTCAACTACTCTTATGCTGGGGTTTCTTATGTCTCAATTACTACAGAAGAGCAAGGAATCCACTACGGGTGCATAGGGAGATGGCGGAGTTGATAGAGTAAGGATTCCCCTGCCCTCAGCATTACTTGTCGTTTCTTACTTCCTGCTTTCTAGTCATGATCTGCTTTCTTCCACAGCAGATGGTATGTGGTTTCTCAGTGGAGTGCTTTTGCCTGTATCTGGTTTGCCTCTGTTTGGCACTTGGTGAACATTTTAAATTCGGCCTCCTATCGAAACAATGGCATTTTTGCTGTTTTAGACAGAATCCGGGATGACCTCCAATGATGGTCTAGTCATGACAATTGCTCTGTGATGATTTGACTCTGTCTTTATTTCCCTCTGCAAGTGACCGATGGCACTAGTGGAAATGGTTAGGACAGAGGACTGCCATCTGTAGATTCCCAAGTGTTTTGGACTCAGATTCCAATGATCTGTCACCCTTGACAACGCTGGCATATGCTACGTTACTAGGATTTGTACCGAGCACCGCTGACATATTCATCATCTCCAGGTGCTTTTGTGGATCTGAAAGACGGTTGGTGGATTTGAGTAGCAAGGATGACAGGCAAAAGGCAAACTTTGAGTTTTCAAATTGCAAGTTCAGTGAGCTCTGTGTGCATGAAAGCTTTCTAATTGTCACGTGTTAGAAGCATGAAGGGCTTTGGCCGAAGAGAGGAGATGTCATGCCTATTCTGTGGGCATGCTATAGTTGGTGCTGGGTATGTTAGTTGGATTAAGAGATGTAGAATTGTGTTGCTATGCATATTTGGATGCCTCCTTTTTCAGCGTTGTGTTTGATGTCACAGATAGTCACAAGAGTCCAACAACCAGATATGAAGTTTCAAGGGTTTTGTTTATAAGTTTCAACAGGTGTTTTGGAAAGCTTCTTGATGGCCACACTACGGAGGTCCCTAGGTTATCCAACAACCTTCCCATGGGTTCCCTCCATCCTAGCTCAAGCGCTCCTTATTCTCCAGGGGTTATTGGTATCGTTCGGTGACTCCTACTATCTTCTCTCAGGCTCATTCTAAGCGAGGTCTTAAAGGCTGCAGCCATTTCTTACTATTGCCTTCCAGGACATTCTACACGTACCTGGTCTTTTCGGTCTCTCCCTCTCAAGGGTAAGTCTTCCAAGTTGTCACCACTCATGGTTCTCTCCCTCTCACTCTCTTTCTCTTTCTTTTGCCTTTCTCTCTCTCGCTCTCAGCTTTCTCTCCTTGCTATCACCCATCTTTCTATCTAAACACTCATCCCCCTGATTCAAACTGATCTCCTTATTCTCTCTCTTTCTCTCTTGTTCTCTCTCTGGTTCTCTCTCTCTCTCTTTCACTCTCTCTCTGTCTGTCTCCCTTTCTCCACTATCTCTCCCCTTCACTTCCCTCTTCCCTCCTCATAAAGCTATGCCCCCTGTTTCCTTATCTACCTAACCCCCTACTTCTCTTTCTCTCTCCTCTTCCCTATCCTGCTCTCACCCCACTCCCCTCTCTCTCCCGCACCCCATGTCCCGATCTCGCCAAATTCCCTACTCCTATCTGTACTCCTTTCCACCTATCTTCCACTACTGTAACTATTTCTACTTCCACTACCATCTTGACACACTCTCTCTTGCAAGCTTGCACATTCTTCCATGCACATCTACACTCTCTCTAACCCTCTTCCCACTCTTCTACCATACACTTCCTCACATCCATACAACACACCACACAGCACTATCTCAATTATTACCACTCTCTCTCTTATACATTACCGTCCATGTACTCTCACAACCAGCACAACAGTTACTTCATCACTCTTCTCCACTGTCCACCTCCCCCGTGTGGTCTATTAGTCCTCCAACTATGCTCATCACCTCACCTGAACACCATTCAACCTGGTCTGGTCAGGCTTGGTTTGTATTGCGAAACCCATCCCCTTCTCTTGTTCATCCTGGTTGGTTTCCATTGACATTTCCTGTTACCTGTCCTGTGGGCCCAATCACTTTCTAGCTTTTGCCGCTGTGGTTCAGTCTGGGACCACAAAGTTTTAAAAAGTGCTTTTGGGCCTCCAGGGGGATCAGTGCTGCTGCAAACAGATAATTTCTGCTGTCACCATCTTTGTTCAGTGGTAAGGTTCCATAACCCTGTTTGAGTGGACTCCATCTGTTGGTGTGGGGCTGTGTCTGGTTCATCATGGGAGTTAGATGTTCTGTGCTGCTTGACTTGAGATAATCAGTTTGTTTCTTTGGCTAAACTCTGGCATTCCTCAGCTCTGGCCAACGATTTATGAGAGACGTGGTTCTGAATTTCAAACACAAGGAACGTGGACAGAGCAGAGGCTAATAGGCATTATAGAGGGGAAAGAGTTACCAATGCTCTCATGCATGTTCACATAATCTGGAAAGTCAGAGGGCCTCATTATGAGTCAGGCGTTAAGGGGTTAATGGCGCCGTAAACGGCGCCGACCCTTAACGCCTGATTACAAGGTCCCTTAGCGCCATGGTGATTTTAACGCCTGCTTTTTGCAGGCGTTAAAATCCATAGCGCTAAGGGACCATGGTGCTAATTACGCCACCGTAATTTACGGTGGCATAATTAGCGCCTTCCTCACTCCCATTATGCCCTATGGGGCAAAAATGGGAATGGGGAAGGGTAAAATGGGAAATGGGGATTTACCGCCCCACTCACCTTGGAATGGGGCGGTAAATCCGCCATCCACCATGGTGTAAACGTAGTTTACACCATGGTGGTAAGGGTACGACCCAGGCGGTAACTTACAGCCTGGGTCGTAATGAGGCCCAGAGACTGTGGTCCCTCCCAACTCCCTACCACCACCTCTGGGTTGGGGCAGGCTCTCGCAAAGCCCTGGAAGGTGACCTACCCTAGGTTGAGAGGGGTCCTGGCTCCTCCCTGACCATGTCACATTTAGTTTGCGTTTGTGTGGAAAAGTCTGGAGGCCCAAAGGTTGCAGACCATTTGAGTAGGGGATGGCATTGGGTTTATGCAGAGTACAGGACTCTGGGCTTCTGAAAGGTAGCTGAAGTCATCCTGTTAGAAAAAGCTGACTCTAATCCTAGCACTGAAATTGTTTTCTCCTTTGATTGAAGGTCATGTTGTAGTAGTCAGGACAAAAACCTTTAGTCGCATCTTATATGCACAGGCGGGAGGGAACAGGGCATAACCCTCTTCTTGCTCTCTGCACTTTTTACATCAGGAGACTGATCAACTTCACAATGGATCAAGCATTCCAAGTACCCGACCTCCCAAGGCTTTTGAATCTCCACCTATATGTTTTCTACAACTTGCAGAAGGTGTGGAAATGTGAATACAGACTTCTTTTTAGGAAACACCAATAGTCTTGTGAGGTAGATCTAATCATATCCCCCACACCCACTGTATTGCATTATAGACTGAAGGCTCCTTGTTTATCTTCTGAGAACGTTTATTTTTAATTTGAGTCTGAATTTAATTTGACAGAGAGACAGATTTTCCTCATAGCATCTTATCATTGGGAGAATGAACAAGAGTTCTGACATGATTTTTTACTGCAGGCAGTACAGAAGAAAGAATAAAAGTTGCTGTTCTGCAGTCCTGATGGAGGAGCTGCTCATTTTGCTGACGACGTCTAAAACGGAACTCTTAATCATCTCTGGAGAATATTATTGTACTTTTACAGTGTTTTGCATTAAGCCACGCCCACTAATTACCCAGCACACAATATATTGGTAAAGCGCACGCTTGTGCGCGCGCACTTTTGAAGTTGCTGCTTCAAGTCGCTGTTCTGCTGTTCTGGGGTTTCAGTGGCAGAGGTGACTGGGGGCAATATTTTAGCTACTATTCTGTAAATTGTGAACGCATTTGTCGGGGCACGCAATTGAAATGAAATGATGGTGGGAAGTTATAATACGGTGGAGAAAGGGTGAGGAACTAAAGGGTAGGGTGTGTTAAGTTACCTTGTAACATTTATACTTCCTCAACAGTGATATTCTCTTACTTTTCGGAATATTTTGTCTTGAGATTTGGGTAATTAACCATATGTGATTGAATATTCCATATAGAAAATCTAAAGACTGACACATACCTGCATTAGCCCGGAGTAAAACCAATCGAATATGGCTCCCAAACTTCGATGACAGAAAGGCAATAAGAATAAAAATGTAAAATGTAACAAAGGTTCAACCCCTAGCAAGGAACGGAAAGCAATAGTCCCAGTGGTAATAGTTAATACGAAGACAACTAATAATAAAACACTGGGACTAGAGCAATCCAAGATTTCAGACTTTCTCACTATTAAGAAAACAGGGGTAGGTAACACCATTGAAGAAACGGCCCCCCACTCTGAAATCAGCTTCCTTGTGGATAATACCTCCCTAATCAACTGTTGTAAGGACTTTAGGAGACATTCTATGGGAGTCCCTTTGGGAGATGATCCGCAAATGATAGGGTGGGGGGAAATTGTTCAATATGCAACATGATTTCCAACACCATGCCATGGGATTGGCAAAGGAACAAAATATTCCCGATTTACAAAATAGTATAGTGAATATTGAGGATATGAATAATATTATAGGCATTAACCTATCCGCTACACCAGACTTAGAGAGATTAGCACAAGACGATACAATGTATAACCATGACGAGAATGTGTCTTGGTCAGATGCGCCGTCAGAAATAGATAGTACCCTCTGTTTAAAGGGTAAGATGGATGCGCTGACTGCTACTGAGGACATCTTATTAGGCATGTGTACACAACTAATAAATGAACAACTATTGCTTAAAAATGTAGTATCTATTACCTATGAAAGTGTTAAATTGATTAGCCAACTATTGGAAAGCAACAAGCCGAAGGGCATATGTAAGTAATAATGTACATTATGTCTTGGGTGATGATCTAAGTGAACTTTGTAACTTCGTTAATAAAGATCAGAAAGCTGTCATGGAAGTAAAGGAAGAACTTCAAACCTCACAATTTAAGGTAATAGAAGCAGATAATGGAAGTATAATAGACCAGAGAGGGAAGAAGAAACTGAGCTCTGACAGGGACAGAAAAGATGGACTCATCGCACAAAGAATTACAAAAATGTTGGTAAAAGAAGAACTGGCAAATCAAAGAAATGGAAAGTAGTAAAAAAGAATAGTGTAGCCTTAGCTAATACTATGGTAGACAATATAGAATGTATTGAAGTAGCAAATCGATACAAACTCCATGTTGGAGTAAAATCTAGTAAAGTACTGGAGGGGGGTTGAAAGAATGGCTGAATGGTACAGGGAAAGGGAGTGGTAATAGGGAACAAATATCAAGTGATGAAAGTAGTATAGGTATAAGTAATAATATTGAGATTGAGGATAGCGTGGCTGCTGATGTTGTTGAAAATTTTGAAAGGTCGGCCGCTGGGAGAACTGGTCTATTGTTAAGTTTGGAATGGCTGTCATTGTCGAATTGTTTAGAGACCACATAATGGAGCTGTGGGGTAATGATTATGAACTAATTATCTGTAATAGTGTTGTGAATGGCAGAATATCGAAAGATCTCTCTCAAGTATGTGATAGAAGAAGTAATGGTCTCTTGAAAGAATGATCTTTAATAGATAAATGGATCCCCGACGAAAACTATTTGATTGATGGTGAAATAAGGTAGACATTAAAGGCAGAATTATTCTTTCCCGGAATAGTAGAGGCTTCCGATCGATTTTACAGCATGAAAGTATTACCATTCTAAAAAGTTGTGACATTTCTGCGCTGCAGGAAACCTGGGTAGACGGGTCAATCTTACTGGATGGATATTATGTATTAATTAACCCAGCAAACAAAGGCATACGAGGGAGACCAACAGGGGGCCTATGTGTTGGTGTGAAAAATACTCTCAGTGCTAGACATTATGATAAAAATAATACATCAGACTCTGTTATGTGTGTGGTAATAGGTGACAATGGTTTTAAGGGTGATATCTTGTTGATAAATCTATATGCCTGACCAGGGGGAGGTAATCTGACAGAAGTCCTGAGAGTAGTAGAGTCAACCTCGGAGGGTTGGCACATGGAAGTTCCAAAAGCGGATGTAATGATAGTGGGGGATTTCAAATCACTATGTGATGATGCATTGTCAAAAATTGAAGAATGGCAGTCATTGTGTGGGGATTTCAAAGTACCCCGCCCTGTTATAAATAAATCTGCTGGGGAAGGAAAACATCTTCTAACTCATACCTCTACTGGAACAATGTGTATGGAGATGACGCAGAGCTGGGATATGCAATTTCTACAACCTAGCAACCAGACACATAAATGCCCCACATGGACTAATGGAAGGGTCTCTTATAGACTGGATTACATGTTTGTGAATAGGAGTTTGGGGGACCTAGTAGGAGAGTTTGTACATTTGCCCCCGATAGTGACCATTCTATTCTTAAATGCTCACTGATGGGTTTGTATTCAAGGAAAAGGTACCATTCGGAATAGAATATTTAACACAATTCAAATAGAAACAGGATTTGCTGGACCAAAAATAATCTAAAGAAATTTGATAACCTAGTCAATATCTTACCCATTCATGGACAAGATCTAGTACTTAATGGACCCATGGTGATTGGTAATCTTTTAGGTATGATTATGGTGACAGAAAATAGAATAACTGTAAACAAAAAATGGGGGAAAAGCATAAAAATCTGTATGACTGCCAAATAGCTAGTAAAAAGAAGGAGGTAACAGGGGAAATCAAGCTACTAAGGAAAGATCAGAATATGAGTGAGAAGGACCTTATTCAGAATATTATTAGGATATGGATGACAATTTAAAATTGGCTGAAGGCATATAAACATAACCTTCAGAATGCTAACTGGAAAATTGTGTTCAAGCTATGTAGAGCACATGATAGCAATACATTCTGGTATCTGTATCATCGACATTTAATTGAAGAAGATAATATCAATGTAAATATAACTCCTTTTGAGCTCTGGAAAGAGTTTATAACATCCCTAAATAAAGTGACTCCTCTCAATGAGATTAAATGATCATGTATTGAATTGATATTTCCGTTTGGGTGGACGGATGTATTTAAGGCTATTAATAGCATGAAATCGTCGAGAGCCCCGGGGCCAGATCAATTGGCTAATGTTGTGTTAAAGCGTATCCCGTTAAATGGGCCACTATACTTCTTGACCTTTATACTTACATCTGGAAAACATGGAAGATACCTGATAGCTGGAGGAAAGCTATTTTCATACCTGTGTATAAGAAAGGGGGAAGAGCTTGTCTGAAAAATAATAGGTTGTTGGCAATTTCCGACTCTAGTTGTAAACATTTTTGTACTTTGCTTTTACAACTAATTAATAGATGGAATACGGAAAATAAACATATTCCTACTATGCAGACAGGATTTAGAGCTGGATATTGCACTTTGGACAATATATTGACGTTAAATGTCTTGGTGGCAGAGGCTATGAGGAGGAAAACAAAATTGTATGCTTGCTCTATTGATATTAGTAGGGCATTCAACTTTGTATATAGGGGAAAACTATGGGGCAAACTAGAGAGATGGAGAATCTGTCCTATAGTACTCCATTTTTAAAAGAAATGTATAAAGAAACTTCAGTGAAGTTGTATCTGAATACATGAAAGAAAAAAACATTATCTATCAACAATAACTTGGGCCTAAAACAGGGGTGCATAACTTCTCCCACCTTGTATAATCTATATGTATCTGATATGGGGGAATGATTTGATAAAATATGAATACATCTCCCCCTAGGATTGGGGAATTGTCAGTGTGTTGGCCTTCATAGGCAGACAATATGATTCTGTTTGATCAAACCCCAGTTGGATTACAGAGGTTATTAAATGAACTACGTTCCTATGCGAAAGAAAATAATTTAAAAATCAATGTGAATAAAACCAAGATCCGAATATTCAGTAAGAAGAGTGGAAAAAGGAAAAGGGTGAAATACAGATGGCAAATTGATACTCGAGATATTGAAAAAGTTGAATTATACCCTTATTTACGTATGACTGTTAACAATCTACCCCTCCTGGATCATTATGTGGATATAATTGGAAAAAAGATCTAAAAAAAATGGAACATCATGAGATCTTTCATAGCTGAGAAGGGAGGATATTCCATTGAAGGACTTCTTGAAATCTATAAGTTGTGTATTATACCTTATGCCTTGGAGACGGTGGCAGACAAATATATGAAAAACCTAGGCAAAATGGAGGGTAGACTGTGGAGACCTGCATTATGATTGGCAAATTCTACCCCTTTAGAAGCTATCCGACGGGAACTGGGACTCACATCATGACTTACACTATGGAAAATGAGTTGCTGTAAGTTGTTTGTGAAAATGACACTGAATATAAAGAATCCGGAAAGTCTGCTTAAAATTCTGGGAAGAAAATTAGTAAGGGTGATCACAATAATGAGATATTAAAGGACTCAACTTTGACTGTGATAACCTTCTTGAAAGCAATCAACTTGAAATTGCATTTAGAAAGTAATAACTTAAAGCCCTGGTATAAAAAATTAAAAAACTAAATTATACAATGGGATTCTAGTAATAATTTGGATTGCTTGGGGAAAAGAAGCAGATTTACCTCCTACTGTCCCCAATGGATGCCTGTGAATATGCCTTGCAGTTACCTATTGAATGTCAGTGATAGGGAGTTTAATAGATTTATCACACTTCTGCGGTTTAATATGCTACCTTGTTCAGAATATATGGGATCTTGGAAGGGAATATATAGAGAGAAAATATTATGCAGACTATGTAAATTGGAGGTAGAGACAATAAGACATCTGCTTACTGCTTGCTATAAACTGAGGAGTTGGTATGATGTAGGATACAAGGGCTTAGTATCTGACAATAGAATGATTGAATCAGACCAGTTTTGGTCCTCTATTTTCATGGCAGCTCTTTTGTTGTATATTGGAGCTGCCTATGATATATGGAAAAGAATCCTGTCAGAGTGGGAAAAAATTCCATCGGTAACCTTAGATACAGAAAATAATTTAGAAAATCCTAAATTGTTAATAGAAGGATGAGTATGTGGAATTTTAATAAATTAGAGTTGTACGGTTCCAATAAACTCATCAGTTTTGAATAGTGGCTGTTTGACCATTGGGAGGGAGACCACTTAGGGTGTTTCTGTGAAAGAACGTCTAATTTTAATGTTAGTATATTGTAGTATTTATAGAAAAATCATTATGTAGGTGAACTTTATTTTTGTGACATTTTAAAAGCTATCTTTGTCATTTTACACTTTGTACCTTTGATATATGTTTTACCCAAATTGTATACGTTCACTCCTATATGGAAAGTCAAAATGAATTCTGTATTATTGTAAAATTATAATATCTCAATGTATATTATTATGTTAAGTGTTTAAGTTTTTTTATTAACAAAATACACTATAAATAAAAAATAAAATAAAAAAAGTCCATCAAACTGCAAAGAAAATATAAAAATAAACGTGAGCACAAGAGTGACTCAATTCTCAGCTTTAGGAAACTTTCCAGATTATTGTCCAAGTTGCCTAACAGTTGCAGGTATCTCAAAAAGATGATGCATAACAGAAATGATATATAGGTGTCAATATGTCAGTGCTCCAGTTATGCGCAAGGAGGTTCACCTGACTAGAAACCAGTAACTGAAATATTTCAAGTGTGGCTAATTTTATGACAATGAGGCTGGTGAGTAGAGCTGCCTTTTATGCAGAATCCATTCACTTGTTTTCTAAAATTGAAAAAAACTGGGAGGGTAAATTAGCAAAATATAAATCTGTCACAGGCCACCCAGTTGAGCAACAGTTAGTTAACTCTCTACTGGGCGAGCCTCATAATCCTAGTGACATTGCTATGTGGAGCTATCTCAGTGGTAAAACCTTTCTGCAAGTTCTCAAAAAATATCCCAGTATGAATTTTAACAATCATATGTGCCCTGGATTTCCCTTTGGCACAGCCATTGGGCCATTGTGGGGCTTTCGTTCTCAGAGATCAATTATCATCATTAGACAACAACCTTCCAAGCAGGAAGAATTGGATTTTTGGTGCAGCCATTTCTTGTTGGGTTCTTATGATAGAGCAAGCATGTTAAGTGTAATGTGGCTAGACAGCCATTTTGGTGCAGCCACTCTAGCCTTTCTTACTGCTGTGGCATGACATTTTTTATTGGGCATCTGCAATAAAGCAAGCGTCATAAGTTTTATTATGTGGTTGGACTGGCATTTTGATGCAGCCAGTCTAGCCATTTCTAACTGTGGCATTTTGTTAAATGGGATATCATATCGTGCCTCCTTTATTGTATATATTGGCCTAAGCCCAGTCACTCTGCGAAGAAAACCACGTTTCAAAGTTCCGATCTTAGATCGACTTAGCTGCCATTTTAGGTCTGTCCGCCATTTTGATTTCTATTCTAAAGTAGTTCTGTGTTCTAAAGTGGTGGACAGTGTTTGCCACTTGTAACTGAGCTGTCCTGCACTTTGTTTGTTAGTTAATATATAATCTGTCCGTTGGCCGAATGTGTGGGTTGAGTAAAGAGACCTTGTCCCATGTCTGACTTGTAGACGGAGGATTACCTGCGCCAACAAGTCCGATCCATGGACATACATCAACTACAATGCTGTCTAAATACTGAACGTGGACACTTGCTGAACTACATTGTATAGGACATGTGTTTAGGCTTAATGTTAAATCCGAGAATACACTGTTGCCATTGTGACTTGTTGACATGTAAACTGAAGATGATCCACATGCATATAGTTGGACAAACTAGATGTGAACTCGGCACAAACCCTAGACCGAGTATCATTAACCTGCAGAGGGGCTGGACAGTATGATTGGAAATGTATAAAATGCACAACTGTTTAGACATCCAGTACCTCTCACTTCTCACACCGAAAGGGCTATTATTCGCTGTGATGTACTGAGGGCCAGATAGCTATCTGATACTCTGTTTCTTTGTAAACTGTACAGTCTTAGAATAAAGATCTGTGAATTTTTATAAGCCCGTGTTTGGTGTATTTCCCTTTGGGGTACTCAGCCTCAATATTTCCTTTTGCTTTTACAGATGGTGCCCAAATAGGGACCCTCAAGATTGATGCCATCTCGTTGAAGGTTGATGCGGCTATCGGACGGGGATCGGACGGTGACAAAGGGGGTCCCTTTCTTGGATGAGACGGGACACCTCAGCAGCGCTGCACCACCCGATCCCTGGACGGTGAGCCTGCAATCCAAGACGGCATCTTGACGAGGGTCCGTATATCGAGGCGGGCAGATTTGCCAAAATCACCAACCACGTGGGACCATTGTTAGTACTTTGAAATCTGATCGGACCTCCTTAGGATTTGATCAGGTGAGTCGTGACCCGATTCTCAAGTATCCTGATAATTAGTTTTGGCGCATTGCACTCTCGAGTACAATTATTGACCAGGTAACACCAGTATTCTGATATGCCTGGGAAATTGTCTGCCTGCTTCAGGGCGTTATTCCGCAGTGACAGACAATCTTTGGAATTTGGCTGACCGGCACCAATGGAGGGGTTGCCGGCATGTACTATGTACTGTAAGCACGGCATTGGTAGTATAGTGTTTAATGATATTTGGCACAGACAAACTAGTCATGCTTCCGAACTTCAGTGGCCAATCAATGGTAGTTTTGAAATTCCTCGTATTGAATATTTAGAATCCATATTATTAAAGAAAAAGGCTAGACCTGCAGCATTTGATGTATTACAGGATTGGAAGAAAGAAGCTGTGCAGCAACTTAAGAGTAGAGGAAAACATGCACGCCGTCATATGACTAACGCCGGAAAAGCGTTGTTATATGACAAGAATAAACAGTCTGAGTCAGTTAAGAATATGGATAGGGCTTTTTCACTTGGTATCCAGAAAATGTATCCTTCTAAAGACTTTCATATATCTGATGAGCTGATTGACAAACTTGTAAATGAGCGAAGGCCTGGTGCCACTGCGCCACCTCCGTATGTTCCTCTTCCTGCTGTTATTCCTCCTCCCGTAGCTCCTCCTGCTCCTTCTATTGCTCCTCTTAATGTTCCTCTTCCTCCGGCTGTTGTTCCTCCTCTTGTTGTTGCTCCCCCACCTGCTCCTCCACCTTTGCCTGCTGTTACGGGTCCGGTGGGTCTGCCTGCTGCACCAGTGATAGCACCTCTATTTCCGAATGTACAAGGTTTGCCTACTCTCCTTCTTCCAAGTGGTTCTGCACCGCTTGTAGTTGATCGGGGAACGGGATCAAGAATTGTAACTCGTAATACTGTGTCTTCAGAGAGAAAGCATGAATTGACTGCATGGGCCAGACATTGCATGGAGAGGGGTGAACAAGCTGATGTTTTTGCCACACTCTATAACTTAGACAATTTTCCTGAGAAAAATGTTTCTATTGAAGGATTGGGAATTCATTAATGTATAATGTGGAGCAGGCTAAATGATATAGATCTCCCACAAGGGTTAAGGGATCTGAATACTTTAGCATTTTCTAGAGATACTGTGGAGAAAGTACATGAGCATGTCGAGAGGGTTTTCGAGTATAGAAGGGAGTTGGAAAGGTTATGGAATGAAGATGGAGATGGTGATAGTTTGGACGCTATGTTAGTACAGAAACGGTTCTTTCCTTGTCGTAAATCGATAAATGAAGAAACACAAATTTGTACCAAAGATGCTGTTAGGTGGATTTCAGACATGTCGATAACTCCTGTTGAAGTATATGTCACGTATAGTGAGTACACACCAGAAATGCAGAGGAAAGCGATACAGGTAATGCTAGAGTACCTGCAGGATGAATGTATAAAGAAAAATATTTGTTGTCCTTCAGAATTATTGAATATTTATGAGGGCTTTTTTCGTTTGACACTTCTTCAGCTGCTTTAGCGCTCGATCTAGCTCTGTTGCTTAGTAAGCGTTCGGAATTGCCTACTTCTCAGTTGCCTATGAGAGAGGTTCCTCCGACATTTGTCCCAAAAGTTGAGATTCCAGCTGATCCTGCAACGGGTGCAGTTGCTCAAGACATCCCTGCACATTATGTGTCGCAGTTCGTTCACGTCCCATTTTCGAGACAGGAAGTGAACACCATAAAACAATCTATTCCCGATGTTAGGAAGAATCCAACAGGGTTCTATAAAGAAATAGAGTCTGTTTTGCAATCATCAGTATTTACCTTAAGCGATATTGACTTGTTATTTCCCGTACTCCTGCCTATTGACTTGTGGAAGCAGATTAGGACTGTAGATGATTTACCAGGGTTAGGAGATACATGGGATAACATGGTTAGGCTAAATAGAGAAAGGCCAGCTGGCGAGAGAGCACCACAGGTAATACTAACTTTGCCTGATAGAATAGTTATGAAATTGAAAGCTATAATTCCAGAAAGAAGGATTATTTGGGACAAGCTTACTGCCTGTGTCCAAGGAAAGTCTGAGGGTGCTACCGAGTTCTTCAATCGGTTCGAACAAGTATTTTCAGATTTCAGTGGACAAGATTTGAGCACAGAGTCTGGGAAACGACTATTTGTGGAAACATTTGTGCGTGGATTGCTGCCTGACATCCAGTCACAAATTATGTCCTCCGAGAGCACTTGGCAAGCTAAGTCTCAATCAGAAGTATTGCATATGGCTCAGTACTATGAGAATCGTGCCAATTACGAAAAAGAAAGAGTTGAAAAGAGAAAAGGAGACTTAAAGACAAAAGTTCTACTGCAGAAAAAGTTTGGGGGCCCTAGAGGGGGTAATTCGCAATTCAGGGGTCAGTATGTCCCACAGGGAAATGCGCCATTGGGTCCTGTAAACATAAACCAGTGTGCTTATTGTAGACAAGAGGGTCATTGGCGTGCACAATGCCCGATCGTCCAGCAGAGGTTGAAAAACACATTTGGTAATATGGGTAGACGATCCAGAGACCGCCCTGGGGCAGGGGGTCCTGGTAGAAGTCAGTTTTCGCAGGATTCACAGCAACCTTTTTCACAGGATAATCAGACATCAAGTGTGGATAATAGAAACATTTTTGATCATCCTTCTGCTGCTTACCTCTCTGAAGAACTTCCTTCGGACGACATTTTATTTTGTTAGGATTGCCCGAAGCAGGGTTTGGAACCAACGCCTATTCCCGTTAATCAGAAAGTTCCCTACATTGAGATAATAGTGGCAAATAGGTAATATCTATTCCTGATAGATACAGGGGCACAGAAGTGTTCCATTGACCATTCACGCGTTCCAAACATTCCACTGTCAGGGCAAACCACTGTTTATGTAGGGTTTTCTGGCATGCTAGTAGTCTGTCTGGTTTCTTCGCCGGTACCGATTACTTTGGGTCCATTTACAGACCACTGTCTATTCCTTTTGGCTACGAATTGCGGAGAGAGCTTGTTGGGCTTGAATATGTTGAAGGAATTAAATGCGGTAATTCATTGTTCTTCTGATGTAGTGCATTTGACGATTTCACCACATCAACTTTCTGTCTCTCAATTCTTAACTAGACCTTTGCCGCCGGAATTCAGTGATGTTGCGGAGTGTTTGTGGGCAATTGATGATAATGATATCAGTGTTTTGCAAATTTAGCCTGTTAAGATTATTTTGAAACATGGGGTAAAGTTGCCACGTATTCCCCAGCATAGGATCTCGGTCGATGGTGAGCAAGCTTTGAAATGCTTAGTCTCCGATTTTGTGCATTGTGCGGTGATTGAGAAAATTGCAGGTAGTTTGTGCAATAGTCCGATTTTGCCCGTGTACAAGAAAGGTGATAATGCAATTCCTTTCCTTTTCATTATTGATTTACGTGCCATCAATAAGATTGTTGCTCCACAATTTCCTATTGTACCCGATGTGACGACTATATTAACTATGATTCCGGCTTCAGCTACTCACTTTAGTGTTGTGGATCTAAAGAACGCCTTCTTTAGTATTCCTATACACAGAGACAGTAGATACCTGTTCATGTTCACCTTAGGGGGACGCTCGTTTACCTTACCCGTGCACCGCAAGGTTACACAGAGAGTCCGAGTATCTATAGTAGAGCTTTGAAAGAGCAGCTCGATACACTCGAGTTGCCTACCACTTGTACAATGCTTCAGTATATAGACAATCTACTCTTAGCTGCTGACTCAGAGAGCGCCTGTAAGGAGGGCACCGTGTTGCTGCTTATCCACCTAGCACGACATGGACACAAAGCTTCACTTAAAAAGTTTCAATATTGTCGACAGCAGGTCGCCTATTTAGGCTATCTCCTGTCAAAAGAAGGAAGAAGTTTGACACCTGAACGGATAAAAATCATTTCTAGCATGTCTGTCCCAAATACACAGAAGGAAGTTAGAGCCTTGATAGGAATGGCTTCTTACTGTAGGCAGTGGATCCCGAACTTCTCCTTAGTGATTAAACCAATGTTGGCTTTGACGAAGAAGGGCATTTCTTTGCCATTACCGTGGAACTTGGAACACCAGCAAGCATTTGATCTGCTCAAGACTGCAATGTGCTCGGCACCAGTTTTGGGCACACCAAACTATGAAAAGGTCTTTGTGTTGTATGTGCATGAACGTGATGGATGTGCTTCGGCTGTATTAACGCAGGAACATGGAGGGAAGAATAGGCCGTGCAGCTACTTTTCTTCGGCCTTTGATCCTGTTGCATTCGCTTTGCCAAGATGTTTGAGAGCTGTCGCTGCTGCTGCTGCGTCCGTGAAACAGAGTGAGGGAATGGTTCTAGGCCATGCTTTAACCCTGATGGTACCTCACTCTGTAGATGTTCTATTAAACAGATCACAAGCATAACATCTCACCTCAGCACGATTAACGAGATACGAATTGATCTTGTTTGCACCGCATAATAAAATTCAGAGATGTTGCGTTCTCAATCCGGCTGAACTTTTACCTTTCCCGCAAGGTACTGCTTGCAGTGACGAAGAGTCACATGACTGCCTTTACAATACAGAGCAAGAGACGAAAGGCAGAATCGATCTAAAAGATACTCCTTTGAACAATCCGCAAGGGGAGATGTTTTGCGATGGCGCCTGCTTTAAACTCCTGGATGGTACATCCAGAGATGCTTATGCAATCACCACATTGAGCACGGTCGTGGAGACCAAAAGAATCACGCATAACTCTGCGCAGGCCGCTGAGATTATAGCATTGACCCGAGCTTGTGAACTTTCTGAAGGGCTTACCGTAAATATATATACTGACAGTCAGTATGCATTTGAGGTGGTTCGCAACTTCAGCAGACTTTGGGCAGAACAAGGTTTCTTGACCTCACATGGCACTAAAATCCAGTATGGCTCCTTGATAGTACGTTTACTCTCAGTGCTTGCACTCCCTATTCATCTAGCAATTATGAAATGCGCAGCACATGAGAAGATTATAGATAATGTAGGAAAAGGGAATGCTTTCGCTGACCAGATAGCCAGACAGAATGCCACTGATCTCTCTTCAGAAATGTATACTTCCAGGGAAGCCACAAATGCCTGTACTTTGGATAAGGGTATTGAATCTGTGAAAAATATTCAAGCTGATGCCACGTTAGAGGAATCTAAGAAATGGGCTGAGGGTTTGGCAAAATTGGATGATGATGGGTGTTGGGTGGACAAAGTAGAGTGGAAATGGTTACTGCCTGATGCATACGTTATGATGATGGTTGTTATGGCTCATGGTCCCACCCATATTTGTGCACCAAAGGTCACCAAAATGTTGCAAAATGTGTGGGTAAATGATAAAATCCCTAAGGTAGCCGAGCGCTTTGTTTAAGGGTGTATGATTTGTCTGCAGCATAATGTGGGGAAGGGCACATCGACTCCTAGGGGTAGTTTTGGTCCACCTTCTGTCCCCTTCGAGGTAATTCACTTCGATTTTATTGAAATGGAGCATTGTAATAACTACAAATATGTACTAGTGGTTATCTGTGCTTTTAGTAGATGGGTTGAAGCCTTTCCTGTCAAAGATGCTACAGTTATCACAACGGCGAAGACCATGCTGAAGGAATATTTTCCTAGGTTTGGTTTTCCAAGAGTCATCTGGTCGGACAATGGTCCACATTTTATCGCTGCTGTAATTCTGCAGATATGCGCGGGATTACAGATCAATAAACGGTTCCATTTGGCTAGGCATGCTCAGAGTGCTGGTTTAGTAGAAAGACATAACAGCATCATGAAGAACAAGCTCGCTAAGATGTGTGCCGGCACCAAACTGAAATGGCCGGACGCCTTACCGATTGTGTTATTATCCATGAGAATGAACCCTCAAACTAAGACTGGGCTCTCTCCATTTGAGGTGATTATGGGTAGGCCAGCTAACATTTGGAATATACCGAGCCCCGTTCTTTACGTGAGGTCGAAAATGTACTTCTTTCTGACTACTGTGGGCAGTTAACTAAAAATCTGTATTTGATTTATCACCAGGTGCAAGAGACCTTACCAGTAAAATATGAGGGCTCCGGTCACAGCATACGGCCGGGATACTGGGTCCTCACCAAGTCATTTGAGCGATCTTCTTGCCTCGCACCTCATTGGCGGAGCCCCCATCAAGTCCTCCTGGTCACACAGACCGCCGTGCGAGTGGAGGGAAGGAGGCATTGGATGCACACGTCTCACATCAAGAAGATTCCCTACCCTTTGCCACACGCTACAGAAGACACAGAACCCCTCACCAATACCGTAATCAACGATCTTTTGTCATCAAACAGCATCAATCGTGCGTCGGAGACTCTCCCTGTGCCCGTGGGGCCTGGGGAAACAGCCACTTCATCTCCACACTCTCCAACAGTTCCATTTTCAAAAGTTGTTTTGAATCTTGCGTCAGATCTTGCTTCGAGCTCGCCGCTTCCATCAGGAAGTAACGACACGTTGTTCACAGATCATTCAGTAACAGGGATTACAAGGTACGATCTGCGTCCGAGGAAGTAGACTTACTGCACGGTTCGGCTGTGCCATCAAGGAAAATCATCGAAGGGCTTGTCTCTTTGGCCCGATCTTTTGTACATAGGGGGATTCTGTTGGCTAGGGTTTGTGAAAGGACTAAGAAGACGCTCGATCTGGAGATCACCAGCAAATTAACTTTGGTGCAATCGTTTGAAGAAACAATGCCTGCAACCGCTCCCACTCGTACGGAACAGATAAGAGACTGTGTGACCAGAGTGAAAATGAACAATCGAATTCGTGGGCCACGAAAACGTATTGTTGTCTTGTGATAATGTTAACTGGTTTTACAATAGTCATTGCCTTAGGTTTTTGGTATCTGGAAGTACATCTGCTTGAAAATGTGTTACCTATTGAAAATGTACCCTCTGTTTCTACACCTTTTGTGCATCTGCACACTCTATCTCCTAGAGAATATCAGCACAGACAGAGTTACCATAACAAAACTCTATTACTCATTATGAATGCTACACATGCCATTTTCAATTAAGTCCAATTGTTGGTTCTGCTCGCATTTACCGCAGCACGGGGATAAGGGGCTGGGTTGGTATATTCATCCTCTACCTTTGACAACTGCATGCTATGCTTCTCTAAGGGCACTATTCTTTGGCCGATGGAACGATAGCATCTCGGGGAACTTTGATGGAACTAACTTGAATGATTTTGAGAAACGAGTTCTAATGCCCTTGGGATGCTCACTCTTCACGAATAGGAGCAAGCTTAATGTTGCTTCTATTAGGCCTTCTGATAGATTGTCTCATCCTTTTCAATCTTTGATCTCTTTCAAGATGGCTCCTATAGGCAATAGGGATGCCACGCCACCTTCTTATACTGTTAACCACAGCCCCGATTCAGTTTCTTTCTGCATACAGAGGAATGGTACTCAGTCAATGGGTGATTTCAAGGGTTGCGCCAACGTTGCGAATTTGACTAGTGAGGACAGACCTTTGTATGTAGGTGAACCTGTCTACTTTGTTTGCGGTAATGTAGCATTTCCATGGTTGCCCAGGGATTGGCAGGGAACCTGTTATTTAGGGATTCTGTTACCCAGGGTATTCATTGCTAGTACTGTAGAAGTTTCAAAGGCTCGTCCACGGCGGGATGAGAATGGCGATACTTCAGCACAAGTTCTGGGTGATGTAGCTAAATCCTTCGTGCCATTTTGGAGACAAATATTGAACTCAGAAGATATCAGAAGACTAGCGAGTGTACTGGAGAGGACTATCAACCGGACCACTGACATACTCTATAATATAATTTAGAACAAAAAGCAATAAGGTTAGTGGCACTTCAGAACCGGATGGCATTAGATGTCATCCTAGCTGAGCGTGGTGGGATAGGTAAATTAGTGGGGTCCGCTTGCTGTGTTTTCATGCCAGATTCCTCCCCAACGATTTTCAGAGCAATACAAAATCTGCACGTCCTTAATTCAGAGGTGCATGTTCCTGAGGGAAACTGGGATCTTAGTGCTTGGTTCTGGGACTTCTTGCGATTTTGGGGATGGAAGCTACTTTCGGTTTTACTGATTATTTTAGGTATTCTGTTGTTTCTTTGTTGTTGTATACGATGTCTATCTGGTATGTGTTCGATGTTAGGAGGATGTTGTGCACAAGCGATGGGTACATTAGGGCACAAGGTATATGCCCCAGAGAAAATATCTAATGAATGTGTGCTGAAGGAAATCTCAGTATCCGACCTCATGGCGATTGATATCTCCGATAGTGATTCAGGATGTATGGACATTGAGACATGGAGGTACTCGTAAAGTGACTAGAAGTAGTTTAGCGCTTGGCTTAGGCCAAAAGGAGGGTTTGTTAAACGGGATATCATATTGTGCCTCCTTTATTGTATATATTGGCCAAAGCCCAGTCGCTCTGCGAAGAAAACCACGTTTCAAAGTTCCGATCTTAGATCGACTTAGCCGCCATTTTAGGTCTGTCCACCATTTTGATTTCTATTCTAAAGTAGTTCTGTGTTCTAAAGTGGTGGACAGTGTTTCCCACTTGTAACTGAGCTGTCCTGCACTTTGTTTGTTAGTTAATATGTAATCTGTCTGTTGGCCGAATGTGTGGGTTGAGTAAAGAGACCGTGTCCCATGTCTAACTTGTAGACAGAGGATTACTTGCGCCAACAAGTCCGATCCGTGGACATACATCAACTACAATGCTGTCTAAATACTGAACGTGGACACTTGCTGAACTACATTGTATAGGACATGTGTTTAGGCTTAATGTTAAATCCGAGAATACACTGTTGCCATTGTGACTTGTTGACATGTAAACTGAAGATGATCCACATGCATATAGTTGGACAAACTAGATGTGAACTCGGCACAAACCCTAAACTGAGTATCATTAGCCTGTAGAGGGGCTGGACAGTATGATTGGAGATGTATAAAGTGCACAACTGTTTAGACATCCAGTACCTCTCACTTCTCACACCGAAAGGGCTGGTATTCGTTGTGATGTACTGAGGGCCAGATAGCTACCTGATGCTCTGTTTCTTTGTAAACTGTACAGTCTTAGAATAAAGATATGTGAATCTTTATAAGCCTGTGTTTGGTGTATTTCCTTTTGGGGTACTCAGCCTCAATATTTCCTCTTGCTTTTACAATGGCATTTGTAATGGTAAAGTCAAATGGCATATGTTTTTATGTGCAGGTACTGCCATATATTGTCAGAGCCAGGACATCTTTCCTTATATTATGACTACTGGCATTATGCACAAAGCAAACATGGATATGTTCTTATATGGGAATACTGGTAGGTATAGGTGTAGCCTACATGTAAATGTATGGGGACAGCCAGCATGAACATGTTTTTTATATTGGAAAGTATTGCGGGGAAAGTGTAAGATAAACAGTGCGCTAATTTCAAGGTGCCACTGATTTGAACAGTCAGTGTGTACACGTTTTAAATGATTGTAGAGGAGGAGCCAAGTACCCCCACCTCAACCGTCCGGCCCCTTTTACCTATAGATTGGAAGCCAGAGTATGTGACATACACAGAACAGTTGAATCGTCGAGGAGCAGAGTATGGACTTGGTCCAGTACCAGTGAAAATGGCAGTACCTAAGAGAATCTGGGAGCCAAGGTACCCATTGTGGAAACCATATCTACATACAAAGAAAAATGATGGCCATTTGAATGAAATCCCTGAAGAAGCATAGCCAATCAGTGGGTGGCACGGATGAATGGTAACATCATTTACCATTGCCAGTACATGTCACACAGAGCTGAGATGATGTTCATAAAAGAGATGCATTGATCAGAGAATGCAGATATTCTATAAGGCATCCAGAAAGTATCAAGGATAAGTGACATCTTGGGATCAAGGTGAAGAGCTTATGCCACAGAAACAGATGAAGATATCAAGTAATTTTACACATATACTGATGCAGAAGAAACGCAAACAGCAAAGTAATTGTGAAGCTAGCTTTAAGCTTATAGTGAATAGATTGCAGCAAACGCTAACGTATACATATATAGGAATGAGAGTACTATGGATGTTTCCACTAACGTATTATAGCAGGTTGGACAGTAGAAAAAGGCCTCATTTCAGTGTGTTGCAGTTAAAAAGCAAATTGAATTACAAATGAAGTTCAGCAAAAGGTGAGGCTGGACGAGCCAAGAAGCCAAGGTCTTATCAAAACTGGAGTGAACTGACTTTGGATCCAAAATTGTGTGAAAGAACAAAACTCCTGTTCAGAAGGCATGAACATAACAAGGAAGACTTCAGAGGTCTATTAGAAAATAATATTAAATACACGAAAAGGCTCGATTCCATGGTCTCTAGTCACACGGAAGCATGAAGTTGGACGAACAATATGGTCACACCTACGCACGGAGGCAGACTGTGCTTTGCATTCCCTAATGTTCTCAGAGCTAAGAACACTCTCAAGGGCGAGCTTAAAAGGCCTAATTGACAGCGGACCACTGAGGTGATGATGGATTGATATGCTAATTGGTGGGAAGCTAAAGTTAACGCAACCTCACCAACACCTGGATGGCCAGCCTGTTTGCTGCTAATGTAGGTGGAAAAATACTGAAGGAAGGTAGAGTGCCAACCAATTATAGAGGACCTGCATATTTAGGGGTCCTATAGGTGTGTAAACCAATAAGACGTTGTGTATTTAGTGACATTCATAGTGGTCATTTTTAGGGGAAGGCTTATTTGCCCCACCTGATGTTAAGTAACTAATCAAATAGTTACACTTTTTTGGACTAGTATGGATCATCTACTTAGATGTTCACTCAGAACCAATAGCCCATGCTAATAGGTTTTTGTAGTTTGCCACGTAGGATGAAGTTAGTACACATGTGGTTTAGACGTCATTGATGACACATATTGTTTACAAAAGTTCATTTCTTTCTTAAAGTACTTTGAGTTTGAAGATCGAGCGATTGCGTTGATGTTCGCTATCCTCCCTGTTTTAGAAAATTGATATTAAAACAGTCTTCCTTTTGTTAACTTCCTGAGTCAGCTCTGTTATTAATGTATGAGTAAACTCTGCATCCCCATCCATCACAAGGGTAATTGCTACTCATCAAAGGGGCTGGACTATCCAGTTCATGATGCTAACGTTACAGTATGTGCTATGTTTGTAATTTAGGATACTAGTACTGATGTGTGGTATTGAGGGTAAACTAAAGATGTGGTTGATTTGCGAGCTTCAAGCCTTTAACATATTAACATTGCAGCATGTGCATAGACCACTTTGCTTGTAAAATGGTTTGCTTGTGTGGATTAGATTCAGAAAAATCAGCAAATAAAAACAGAGAAATGAAAGTGTGATTTGAGCAGAGTGGAAAAATCTGAGGGCCTTGAAAAATAAATGTCGATTGTTCGAGCACAACAAATGCAGGAAGAATGGAGGGCATGTAGCATTTCTTTTTCCATGCGTAGGATATGATAGGTGAAGCTTGCCAAAAAGCAGAGTGGGTGAGATAGTGCTACAAGACTCTGGAATATTCCCAAAGGGTCTGTCATGTGTTTAGTGACACAAGGAGGATGGGGCAAGGAAGTGACATTGGCAATCGTAGGTGGATAATATGTGCAGTATCCATATGATCTATAGGCTCTGGGCTGAGTTCGGAGAAAGGCTAGATAAGGAACTGCAGGCTGGGAGGCAGTTTTGTTTTTGTCTTGTTGCGAGGTCCATGAGGAGCTGTTGCGGATTTCATGAGGCTGGTGGGCCGGTGAATCTCACATGGGGCACATTTGACTCAGGTAATATGCATAAATTTATGACCTGGGTTGTGACGGATCCTTCTCTGTCTATCGCATTGCTGAGATTTTAAAAGAACAGGAATTTAGATTTAACAAGCCCTGGTTTTGACCAAAGACCTGAAGCTGTGTTTTTTGAGACTTTTGAAAGGCGTTTCTTGTGTGTGAGAGCCAAGCATTATCTGTTTCCTCAGAGCCTAAGGCATTGTGCCAAGCCTGGGAGAGGCATTGAAGGCTGTCAGCAGACTCGATATCTGTTTGACTGGTGCCATGACAGTTTTCCAAGCTGTGGTGTCCCAGAGAGTCCTGGGCTGGAAGGTGGGAGAAGCTGCTGAGGGGAGACCGGGTTGCAGACAAGCCGGCTGAGCTGAAATCGGAAAAGGTCCCATGTAAAGTTTCAAGTGAGTATCAGTAGGGTTGAAAAACATTTGGATTTTCTTGCAAGGGGGGATTTGGCAAAGTCAAACAGACCCAAGGACAGACTCTCTTTCTCTTCACGGTACCCACAGAACAAGGAAGTCTGTCTGAATAAAAATGTATTATTGGAATAAATATGTCTCGCAAGAGAGTCCATAATTTCTAATCATACTAACCCGACCTTGGCTACAGGCCAAAGGGTTAGATAATAAGTGGGGCTGGTTCCTAAAGTGTAATTGCCCCAATAACCATTGAACTGCAAGGTGTGTCCCAACTTTATCCCCAGTCTACTAATGGTATGCAAGAGAGAAATGGTAAATTTGAATTGAGGCTGTGCTGATCTGCAAATAGTGTATTTGTTTTCTTCAATGCAAAGTATTTTCTTCCTGTTTATTGCATATGTTCGATAGAAATGTAACACCAATGTTTTATGATACATGTTTTTTCGGATGAATTTGTAGAAAGGTGCCTGAGGGATTAATTATAGAAGTGTGTGGTGGTATATTGTACCTGGTTATTATTGTGCAGCATGTTCAGTTCTCAGTGCTACAAAACAAGGTGTGTTCCTAGCACAGTATAAGGTCTTATTGTGCCTTGTCAAGGATCACAGAATAGCAATAAAAGTGTAGATGCGAAACATAGTCTTACAAAAGGCAGCATGAAAATGCATTGGGAAATCCTCCCGTGCACTGTTGGTGACTACCATCCATTGGATTTTTTAATTGGTTTCCCTAAAAAACTGATGGCAAACTCTCTGGCTTTTTACCCAGTTTTTCACAAAAAGTGTGATGTATAATGTACCATTTTAACCCATTATTCAAAAATATTTCTTGCGAGAAATCCGCCTGAACCCTGTTTGGTTGGTTTGGGATCACTCGCTGTGCTCGGTCGCTCACATAAGTTGTGGCAATATTTACACTCCTTCAATTGACAAAATATTATTATACCTTAATTACAAAAGAAAATCAACATTCTGGGAACCTTAGCCCACCCTTACAAATAAAAAGTCAAAAAGTAAGACCAGCAGATAATATTTATACTTGCTAAATACACTAACAACAAACCAAGATACAAAGAACATTTACAGTACATTTTAAAATCAAACATTACATTTGAAACAAAATGATAATATATGTATTAAATTAAATTAAACACATATACACATGCTTATTCAAAGAACTATATCCCAAAAACCTAGACTCTTACTATCATCTTCAGACACATTTCACACCAATTATTAGAATTCAGTTGCTAAGTTCAAACAAATACACGTGCCACAGCAATATATAAGAACAACCAACACACTATTAACACAATTACACATTAGTACATGAGCAACAAAATAAAACAACACAGCAGTTTGATTTAATGTTTCAACAATATTTTTTTATTTAATATTTAGGGTTAAATGCTAGGTTAAACCATATTCTTGGCATTTACAACATGTGTATTAGGATTAACTTTAACCTTTTTTCTTTAAAAAAAAAAAAGAAATAGGTTAATTTTTTATATGCAATTCTCTAAGGCTGTCTGTGCATTGAGGGTTGGGCATGCTTATACTGAAACCTGCTCATAATTTTCTAAAATTGCACAGAAACACAAGCAACACATCCTATGGGCCCAAATGAAAGTCAGATGTCATAGCACCTTTATCTTCACATGCAAATCCTTAGACTGTCTGATGAGGTTACAGGGTTCATGATTACAAATATTTTAATGATAGGGTCAGTGTTGCAAAAAATGAAATGAGCACTAAGCATTATGCACTTGGCGATTCAAGCATACACCACTTTTATGCTATATATGTCTACTATAAGGATATGTTATTATTAATTTGTGCCAAAAATGCTGTTTGATTTAATGAAAAAGCAGACAAGAACCCTCAGTGGTGCTGTTTGTCCCTTCCTCCTTTCCCATTACTGTATTTTGAAAGAGTACCAAAGGAGTGTACCAGGTTGTGCACCACAGAACTATAACCCAATATCATAAATTAATGTATATGGTTATTCCAGCTTTTTATAATATGCTTTGCTGAGTAAGACATGTGCAATGTTCTTTTTATGACTGCAATATATACTGGAAGTGATCATTGCAAATGAATGTCAGTACAAATAAATCATTCCTTTTTTTTTTGTATTGCCACACCCTGCCCTGCTGACTATATGAATGTGAACACTTTAAAAAAAAGAAAACATAAACAGCATGATTTTTGCAAAATCTTACAAAAAATATTCACTTTCTCACCATTCAATGAGCCCAACCAATTTCCATTTTCATTCTGCCACATCTAACCTCAGAAACATATTGGTAAATATTACAAAGGGCCTGATTTACAGAAAAATGTGCAAAGTGGTGGCATAAGTTCCAGCATGTGTGCTAGGATTTGCGTGGCACAAATTCATTGCGCGAGACGCCGATTTACAGAAATTAGCGCAAGCATGGAATTACAGTGCAAAGAAAACAGGTTTGCGCCTAGCATGCCCACAACATGCCCCCAGTGCAAACAAAGGACCCACTGAAATGTACAGTTTTGCGCAGAATGTGAATCGTGACACCAGATGCAGCAAAAAATGTACATATTTCATGGTGAGTACTCAGAAGTAATCACCATTACTTGCACCAATACCAACGATTAACAGTCCTAGGAGTGCCACAAATTTGTGGCCCCCCTGTTTATGGTTTTTCAATTGAAAACTTTCCAACAAAAGTTGTTTGCATCGAAACCTATCCGCTGAAAATCTTTTCATCAAACCCTCGTTTTTTACACTTACAGCCCCACCCCAACGAAAATTAACCCTTTACCTAACACATATATGCATTTGATGCATAATGTTTCAATGGATAGGTTTTCGATGGAAAAGGTTTCGTTGGAAACCTTTTCGATGGAAACACTAGATAATGTGCCCCCCAAATGCAGAGTGCACCTACACCCACTATTCCTACTCCCTGTACACCCACCAATCTGAGCCCCACACATGCAAAGTGCAACTACACCCACTATTTCTACTCCCTGTACACCCACCAATCTGAGCCCCCACATGCAAAGTACACCCACACCCACTAATCACACTCTCTGTACAACCACCAATCTGAGACCCCCACATGCAAAGTGCACCTACACCCACTAATCCTACTCTGTACAACCATCAATCACCACGTCACACACATAACCCCACACCCAGGCATCCCCCTCAAAGGACCAGCATGCACAAGGTGAACCCCAAATCCACACAACCCTGCACCCATGCATCCCCCTGCAATAAAAGAAATAAGGGCACATGGTTCAATCATACATTTGTCTGTCTCCACTAGCACCCACTCTGTGGGGGCACAATGGTGAATGAGAACTGTCGATCTCAGGTAGCGGTTGTGTGGTGCAGATGGTGTATGCCCCCTTGCTCCTGTACGTGTGCAACAGGAAGGCAGCAAGCCAACCACCCCACAGCCTGTTTGGTTGCCCCCAGTGCAGGCATAGCCCAATTGTTCTGAGGCTAAAGTGATGCTGAAGTGAGACGGGAAGCTGTGGGCCATGCGGGACCCTGCCCCTTGCAGGGATGCCAGAGGAAGAGCTGGCTGGGAACCATGAGGTGGAACATGACACACTGGGTCATCAATACTGAACCTATTTGCTAGAGCGGAATGTAAGTCCCAGCTAAGCCCAGCAGCTGGCTGCACAGGCATGGAGAAGGCAGTGTGGGTGCGACCTGGAGACTGGACAGGGCTACACCAGGCAGGGTCCTCCTGGGTCTGCACCACACAAGGACTCAGCCCTATTCCCAAGCCTCTGCATGTCAATACTTAGCCCAATATCCCATAAAAATGAACTAGAAATGTCAACAAATCCAGTGTGTAGCTACCAAACCTTACTGTATCTTGTGGAGGGACATTGTACACACATCATTTAAACTACAAACTGTGGGTGGTGTGTATAAAATGAGTGACAACAATTGTTGAGGAAACTCTGTTTTAATTTCCGACAGTGACACTGTATGGTCTGTGTAACTGCTGGTTCACCATTACACCCCTCCTGAGGAAATTGACTCCACATGGCCCACCACACCAAATATGGTGGAGGAGTACCACCTGAGTGTATCTGTTCATCCACATGAATGTGTCATCTCGCCATCACTAGAAGTGTGGAGGTTGAGTGGGCCATCACATCTCCACACACCCTTGTACACTGGTCGATCAGATTCCAATCCTACACAGATGTGTCTCCCATTATATACGCCATGGAGATATAAGTGACCACATTAATTGGAGGCACCCGTGTTGCTGTTGACACGCATTCACCTGAAGCACATGTACAGCTACAAACACCCATGTGCACATACTCATTTGCCCCACATATGCCGGATGATGTTTGGTGTGTAACACATGCATTAGCAATCACTGTGTGTGAAATGAACGCAACTCTGCACAAAAAAGCCAAATCAGGCAGCTTAAATATTCACATTACATATACGGAGTAGGACAGTGACCATCACTGGGATTACCAAAATCACAGAGTAACAAACAGCATCACTGGCAACATCACCACAACCAACACACCTTTGACAAACACAAGACATCGATAAACCCTTTCTGATAGTAATGTCACCCATAAAAGCACACCTACATCACAATGACACAATAACCACCGATATGAGTAGTGGAGCCGTATACACCAACCACATCTCAGGATCACAAGCGTGCACAGTGCAGCATCCATGCGTACTGCAAGGCACAGCCATCATTGTCATACATATCTAATCATAGATCTGTACAGCCAACATACATGGCTACATGAGCATCTGTGCAAGGTTTTCAATGTAGCTCAACATTGACTACCACAATGATGAACCATAATAACACCCCACCACCATCACCCTCACACGGATGCAGCCAGAGATATACATGACAGTTTGCACACACCACAAATACATGTACCAATCCTATGCATATACATCAACTACATGCATGGGCTGAAAAGATCACAATGTATGCATCTACATATGCGGATCCATAAGTGCATGGCTTTCAGCCCGACGCCTGCATACAGCACACATGGTGTTTGTTGTCAATGTGCACATGTAACACGGAATCATACCTGCACCGTGAGCAGATGCATGGGCAAATGCTACACAGAATCGTGTCAACTGAAAACAATTATATGATATGATATGAGTGCCTATACACAAGTGTTTTATGGCGCGACGAGGCAAGAGAGGGGGAACAGAGGGAAGACAGAGACAACGATTTTACTAGGCCAGGTGACATTGAGATTGTGCAAGTGCAGGGGAGGGGGGAACGGGAGAAGTGCGGGGGGAAGAGGGAGGGGGCAGTGCATTGCATAGGATAACAGTAAAATAAATAAGACAATAAATAAAAAGTGTGGCCAGCTGGTGGTGAGTGCAAGCGTAAGTGCAGATATCAGGTGTCAAGTGCAGGTAGGGGTCTGTAGGGATATAGAACAGTCCCTGAATGCAAGGGTGCCAGGGGGGAAATGAGATACTGAGTGAGTACTCATGAATCCAGAGAACCATAAAACGTGCGTATGCGGCATGCAACCATCAAAACAGCCCAGTGTGACATGGACACCAACTGATAAATGTACACAGACATGAGCATTGGAGAAAGAGAATGTCACAGGAAAAACAAAATAACCACATGAATCCGATCGACTCAAAGACACAACTGTATTATAATGCACACAGAACATGAACTATGAAAACATTAGGCCAAAACAAAAATCACAGGATTCCTCCGTTAAAAAATTCAATAATGTAAATCCATAGAAAACTAAATATTTATAGTCATTTCTGCAGTCCTATTTATGAAAATGCCTGGCTCAAGGATGCCTGTGTCTCTGCCTTGACTTACTGCAGGTGGACTTCAGCGGTGTGCCTGATGGCCTGCAGGGCCTCCCTAGTGGTCTGTCCGATTTGTTGTGCAGCCCTCATACTCTCCCCCCCAGAATGGCAACACACAACTCCTCCATCCTTTCATGTGCTGCAGCCCTGGAAGCTTCTATTCCTCCTTCTGCCTCATGAGTTGTAGTTGGCATGTGGTGGCTACATGTATCTTGTGCCTTGCCCCCTGCCACTCCTGATGGACATCGAATGCCTGCCGCACACAATGTGCCATGAGTCTCTGGTGTACCTGCTTCTACTGCCACAACAGCTTGACCTGCCTGGCAGCCAACCTCTGGTGCTGGGACTCCCTCCGGCGAGATGAATGACTCCTGGAGGGGAGTACTGCCCCACCACTCGCCTCTAGTGCCATGTCCACCTGTACTGCTTAATCCTGTGTAAAGGCCACCCCAGACTGTGGGACCACCTGAATGGCCTCCGTGGCCACTTGCAACCCCACTGAGCTTGAAGGAGGCACCAGACTTGCAGACAGGGTGACAGAGGTAGAGAGAGAACTAGGTGGTGGTCAGCATGGAGGCCTGGGGCACTGTTACTGTGGAGGAGGTGGGTGGCATTGGTGTTGCCTGTGCCAATTGCACCATGCACAGCAGTGCACTAGCCATTTGTGACATGATGTGGCACACCTGCCCGTGATGGCTCACAAGCTGGCCACGTATCACATCAAGGGCTTCAAGGGCAGCCACCTGCTGTCCACATCCCGACAAGAGCAGGGGCAACAGGGCATCATGTATGGCCTCATCGGCACTCACTGCGGGTTTTGTCTGTGTTGTGCCATCACTGAAGGTGTGTAGACCTGTAACCGATGGGTCTGGGACAGTGCAAAGAGCTGGCTCCACCACTGTGTCCTGCAAAACCTCCTGTTGCAATAGTGTTCCTCCAGATTTCTATAACGGGATGGCCTCAGTTCAGCTTCTCTTTGTAAATAAAGGTACACTGGGTTGCACAGAATATCATGGTCTGTCTGTATCAGTGAGCGACTGAGTGCTACTTTCATAAGTAGGGACTGGAATGAGGAACATGGGGTTTAGTGTGTTGATTATCAGTAATCTCTCATTAAACCTAGCCCTTCTCTTCGTCATCACAGCCCTGATTTCTGCCGCTCTCCCCTTCTGTACCAGATCTCCCTCACTCTTTCAGAATTCACCGTGATTTCTAGATTTAATTGTTGAATATAATAAAGTGTCATTTAGCATATTTATACAGCAGGATAGGGAATAGAATTGCTAAATAAGAAATTAAGTACAATTAATCAGGCATGTAATTTGCAGAATATCGCCCTGTTAAGTCTAGAAGCCACTGATGAGGACTGACTGCTTTTTACTATGACCAAAGTAAGAGACGCTTTTTTCTCTCTATCTAATGGGAAGGCAGCAGGTTCTGATGCAGTTCCAATTTAATTATTCAAATATGAGTTGGAGATGTGCACTGTGTTAATGCTTCGTTCTCAGTTTGAGATTTCCCCTCTAGCTGGACAGAAGCAGCAGTAGTTCCATTCTTTACAAACGGAATACATGTGATCCTCATTGTTATTGTTAGATCTCCCTCACTGATATTTCAGCAAAATTGTTTGGCAGGTTGTTGCTTTCTCGGGTATTAAACTGGGGTTGGGAGTAAGATGTTCTATCAAACATCCAATATTGCTTTTGTGAAGGTAAGGGGAACGTGGACCAAGTACCTGATCTTATAGTGGTATCACTCAAGGATTTCCCTGGCTTTCATGGATCTCTTCTCTGCATTTGATTGCCTCAAACTTGACCAGCTTGGCTTTCGTTACATGATGCTGGGATGTCCCACTCTCCTCCACCCCCTTTAATTGAAATAAATGAGTTTTATGAGCTAGAGTTAATGTTGGTCATCATGGTCTCGGGAGATAGCTCAGTGGCAATGTGCTCGGCTTGGAACCTCTCTGTATTAAGCTCGTTATAAATAACCTATCATATCATGGAGAATTTACCTCTAAATTTCCCTTACCCACTGGGGATCGCCCTGCTGTGAGTTGGCCCTGTTACCTTTTAATCTTTATGTTAATTCCTTATTTCCTAAAGGAAGCAACCTGATGCGGGATATCCCAAAAATGAAGCGGGGGAAAAATATGTTTGCCTTGGCTTATGCCGATGATGTGGTCCTAATTGGTAGGCCCCAGAAGCAATGTGAATGGGTACAAGGCTTATATTAATAAAAGGGATCTAAAATTGAATGTAACAAACACGTAAGGTTATGTGTGTGTGCAAGTAAAACACCTGCTCCACCTGTATTGGTTCGCGATGGACAGTTTGAGTGGGTAAACACTTTTTGTTACCTCTGGTGTAACTGTAACCCAGGTTGTAAAGAGGCTCTCCCATATCACAAACCAGGCTACAAAAATGGCCTGGACGAATTGTGCCCTCATCAATTATGGGACGAACATTGGTGGAATGCTTGTTAAATGAGCAATTCACATCTACAAGAATACTTAAGTTTCATTGGCAACTAAGGCCATCTCTTTGGAGTCATTTAGATCTAACTTCGCTTAACCTACCTTTATACTGGGGTCCATTGTGGAAAAATAAACATTTTAAATTGACTCAACAGTTTGGAAGAGACATGGTATCATCTGACATTTGCTCAAGCTGTCCCAGGCTGGGTTATATTAAAAGAGAGCTGCTCAAGCTGGCTGCTTTCCCTTTGTTTAATGCGTTTATTGAGGCTGATTCTAAACTAAGTCCTGGGAGGGTAAGAGGTGCAACCTGGGAAATCAACAGTCACATTTTATCTTCAGGATATTTGTATTATAGCAAAAGTCTGGATTGGCCACCAATTCCAATGCCCAGGCCACTCCTTATGAAACATAAAATGAATACACTGCCACTGGTTGCCTCTAACAGCCAGTGATGTCCGAATTTTGAGAGTGACTGAAAATGCTACTCTGATGGTCATGCAAAGGAAGATCTGCCTCACTTCTTGTTATTTTGTCCATTTTGTGTAGCAGTAAGAAGAACATATTTATTTCCTTCTTTCAGAAATAGGGGGTTCAGCCGGGTAGAATTAGCCATGCATTTTATGTTTACACTGCAAGCTAAATATCCTGCCCATCCAATTTACAATTGAATAGAACATGCACTTCACATCAGGAATAAGATGGTGATCACTGCTAATTTAGGAACATTTAGTTTACTGTGGAAGTTTCACTGAGAACTGAATTAATGGCCAGGAAAAATGCTGGAAAAGGTAGTCACTGTCCGGCTCCAGGAGCATGTAGGGAAACACTTTCCTTTAGACCTACGTAAGTCCAGCTACCGGCCAGTATTTGTTACTGAGATGGCCCTCATAGCAGTCTGAGATGAGCTGCTAAAGTTATCAGACGCTAGTGATATCTCACTGATGATCATGTTGGCTAGGTCTGCGGCATTCAACAGTTGACCATGGCATACTAATAGATTGTCTTAAATTGGTTGAAAGGGTCTCAGACCATGCTAGTCACTGGTTCAGTTCCTTCCTGCCTGAACGTCGGCTGCAGGTGAAGATTGGGTAGTTCCTGTTGCACTCCCTTCCCAAGAGGTGTGGCGTCCCACTGGAATCTTCACTATGCCCGCTGCTACCACATATGGGGATCTTGAGGAAACATGACGCTGGATTTGATATGATATGATTGTTTATTTATAACACGCTTAATACTCAGAAGTTTCTAAATGTGGACCCGGGGATCGAACCTGTGTTGCTCCATGTCGTTATGCTTCCCAGGCGAGCACGTTTCCCCTGAGCTATCCTCCCAGTTTAATCCCATGATGCGATACCCAGATTTGTGTCTAACTGGGCAACTTTGAAGATACCTTTCAGAGAGTTGGGCAGTGCCTGGATGAAATAGGGAGTTGGATGTCCCAAAATTGGTTGCAACTCAATCACAGCAAGACAGAAGTAGTCATTTTTGGACCTAACATCTCTTACTACAAAAGTATAAGCACCCACCCCCATCGATGTTTCATGGACTCCAGCCTAAATGTTTTTCATGGAATAAAGAACCTGGGCTGCATATGGCAAGGTGATCTTGAATGCGAGAGCCAGGTAGGAGCAAAACTACAATCAGTGTTCTACTCCCTACATCTGTTGTGATTGGCCCGTCCCTATGTTCCACATGAAGACCACACTACTGTAACAGGGGCTTTAATCAATTGCCAGTTGCACTATGAAAATAGTCTGCTTGCCAGTATCCCCAAGGAACACATGAATAGGCTGCAGAAAGCACAGAATGGGGCAGTGAGGCTTACCTTCAAAGTAGCTAAGTCAACTCCAATCTCAGCTATGCATCGTTCCCCTCACTGGCTCTCAGTCAGTGTTATAATTGTTTTTAAAACGCTTTGTTTGGTTTTTAAATGTCAAAATGACCTGCCTCCTGACTGTCTATGAACGAAATTGATTAGATATCACCCACCTCGAGCACTGCGTTCAACCGACAAATTGTTACTGGTGATCCCCCCTTCTTATTTTGTAGCAAGAGGAGACATACGCTTTTTGGTGTTTGGCTCCAGACTATGTAATAGTTTGCAATGGGAACTCAGGAGAAAGACAATGCTTATACATTTTCGCAACTCTCTTAAGACCTATCTTTCTTTGGAAAAAAAGGCAGGCTGTAGGTGGTGACTTTTTTTGATTTCTATACCAGAGTTTTTTGATCCATCTGCGCCCAGATGCAGTTAAGTCTACCAGGTTCCTGCGCATTATAAATGAGTCAAATCTAATCAAATCAAATGATCATATTTAAATTGTAAAGTAGTTTAAAGTTATTCTGTTTGTATTTTTTCATTATGTACTTTAATGGAATTTGTTCAATTTCTCAAATACAATTTATACATACATAGGGCCTCATCAGAAGGTTGGTGGTATACCGGCGGTATTTGCGCTAGGATACTGCCAACGCAATTAATCTTACTGTTACTCGGTCCAGCGCAATTTGCGCCGGATCACAAGTAGTGGCATAGTTGTAATTCCACATTCTCCATTGGACCCATTGAACCAAATAGGGCTGGGGGTGCTATTAGCGCTGGTGCAAAATGCGCAGGTGCTAATAGCGTCAGAAATGCCCTCCCTGCCGGTGCATTCACCTCCAGCTAAAAGCTGGAGGTGAATGCGTCCTGTCAGGGCCAAACTCGAGATGGGCCAGCCCTTAAATGCTGCAGTAATAGCATTAATGCCGCATTTAAGGGCTAAGGCCCAACTCGTGATCGAGCCTGTAGTATTCTAAATGCCTTCTACTTGAAACCTGCTGTTCCCCTGGATAATATTCTGTTTTTACAGAAGGAATTCCTCTTGAACAAAATAGCATTCTAGAGTTAGGAAAAATGTACCTTAAAAGCTTCCATCCATCGAAGCCACATGCAAACAATTGTGATTTGAAAAATGCCTAGTGAGGTACACAATACACTCTCCAATGCATTAAATGAAATAACCTTTTACTGTTGGACTGCACCTGAGTGCACCATTTCACTATTCTTTCTCACTTGAAAGGGATGGTTCATTGACACACATAGACAATCTATCTAAAATCTGCATGAGATGCAGACAATATAGATGTTCGATCATTATGTTTGAATATGCTTGCGCTGCCCAAAATATTTTAGAGTATCTTGTGCTGAACTAGGGCCAAATGCTCAATCACAACAAAGAGCCATACATCATGTTGTTTTTCCAGGTATAATCCCTATCACCCAAGTATGTAAAACCTGACCCACGGATTTGGGCAGCAAGTTAGTAGTCTAAGGGAATAGGCAGAGTTTGCACACTCTTAGGCAACCGATGGTCATAGGGGAACTGACAAAGGCAATCAATGTAGCGTCCTCACCTGTCAACTACTGCCACCTTCACTACTCCCTGCTGTCGACAAATTCTCTTTTACTTTTATTTTACAAGCCAAATGGTCATTAATGAAATAATGTACTCTTGACACATCCATAGATTTCATGTTTTACATTACCTCTATTTACTTTAATGATGGTCAGCCAATGGCTGTATGAGCCATGTAGTAAGGAATGCAATAGCTTATCTGCTGAGGCACAGTTTTCTCTTGCAAACACCTATTAAATTAAGTTAATGATGCTGTGTTATACAATATGTGTCTTTACTGTCTGTTTCCCTGCTACGAACAGAACCTTTTCTATGTGCCCTGGGGGAGTTTGAGGTGCATTTACATTGTTTTGCAGTCAATTTGATCTTTTATTTTCCAATACGGAACATACGTGTGTGTTTCCTGCTTTGGCGTCATTTTCACTCTCCAACATTCTTCATAACTTCTAATGGAATCACCCTCCTACACATCATCAGCAAACTCCAAAGACATGTTAATCTCCATTGAATAAAAGGGGACCCCTATCTAAAACCATTGGTCTTCATCTGACATTATCATGCTGTGTGATTGTTTTCATTAGTATCACCACTTCAGCTACACCTACAATGTGATAGACCATATTCTAGAACATGTCTTGAAATTGGCATTACGGCCCAAAAAAATGTATAACTTTCACTACGACGGGATATATGCAATATTTTTTACAGAATAGCAAGTCAAGTAGCTGATCATCCACACTACCAAAGCCCTGGTTGTAAAGGATGCACAAGTGTATTGCACATTAAAAACAGTACAGTACATTGCAGTACAAGGGGTGGCATTCAGGATCAACATTGCAGGACAGTGTTACAATACTGCCACTCGAACACCAATTTGCACCCATCGTGGACTATTTGGTACTCTTTCATCATCGTAATTCTCCCTGGACAATACCTATTCATATTGTTGTCTTTACGTTAACAAGACTTTGGTACTTCCTTATTTAATTTCACAAACTACATATGCATTGTGGCAGTACTCATTACCAGGCTATTCCTATGCAGCAGTCTTAGAACTGCAATCTCCAGAAGCCTTAGAGATCAGTGTTGCTTTCATTTTCCAGGACCAGAGAGGGGGGTGGCAGATTATCTTAAGGTGTTGTGCTCCAGGTGCTGCTAATGAGCCTCCGTTTGCGCAGAGCAGGGCAGTATTTAAACAGCTGCCTGCAGGATCACAGGGCTCTTGCATTGAGTTCACCCCCAGCCCCTTGTGCTTTGATACTTGGAATTCTGCTATGTCCTGTTGCTTCCAGAACCTGCTCCTGTTCCAGTGCACTGTGCTTCCGGCCATGCAGCCCTGCTACTCTGGCTGACCTTCCCTACCAGGCTGGCCTGCACCTCTGTGCTTCCTGCACTGCAGCCTTGTTCCCCTGCTCGCAGTCCTCTGTTTCCTGTCTGCAGCCCCTTGCTCTCTACCACCGATTATCTTGTTCCCTCCCTGCAGTTCCTTGTTCTATGATCATAGTCTGTGTTACCTGGCTTTAGCTTTCAAGATGCCAGCCCAGAGTTTCCTTGTTATCTGTTTGCAGTTCTGCCCTTGTTATTCCAGTCTTGAGTTACAGTTCATTGTTACCAGTCTGCTGTTCAGTCCTTGTTATCCTAGTCCAGAGTTTGCGTCCTGGGTTTTCTAGTTTCTGGCCCATAGTTCCGTTTGCTGTTCATTGATTACGGTCCTTAGTTTATAGTCTGCAGGTCCATTCTCCTGTACACTGGCACTTAGATTCTTATCTTCTTGCGTTTTCTCTTTCTTCCTGTTCTCTGTCCTGTACCCGGCCCACTTTGACTTACCATTCTTTCGTTGGATATTTCTGTTACTGTTATTGTCTTCACTTGTGCTTGTGTGATTCCTGTGTTCTGAATTTGGCTGCTGGGCTTCCCAGCAGGCAATCTCTGCCCGTTTTCTTTGTTGTGTTTCACTATTGCACCATGTACCATTTTGTTAACAGTGTCCTGGTTCCTGTTTCAGGAGGAAGTCACTGGGCCTCATTACAACTGTGCCGGTCCGGAAACACTGGTCCCGGTAAGCCTACCAGCACCAGTGTTTCCGGACTGTACGTCTAGAAACTACCCTAATAAAGTATAGAAGGTATATTAGGTTGGACGAAAACCAATCGCATCATATGCCCTACATCGCCAATAGGGAATCATTAGCATAACCAGAGGGCGTCCATTTTGTGCTATAACACCCGCCATTTGCATTCTCTTCCTTTCTGTTGAACGCTTTGCAAAATGTATTTTATTTCGAGATCTCATGCACGGAGTGAGGCCACAATCTACATGTTGAGAGACCGGCCCAGACAGAAATGCCAAACAGTACAGGAATACATTGTTTTCCTCCCTCACAAGTCCTTGAATGCGAGCAGAGAGGCATTTAATCAGTGGCCCAGGTACCAGCCGGTCTTGCTGAAGCTGTAGAAACAGGCTGTTTAACATGAATTATACTTTTCATAGTGGACCCCCTTCGGGGCTCACCTTAGATCAGGTTGACCTCCAGTTCACGAATAGAAACCAGTAGATAACACGCTTTGGAATTTCGTCTCTCCTACGAAGACAGTATCCTTGCTGAACAAATGCCTTATGTTCTTCATAACAAAGAACTATGTCTGCTTATTGCAAATTGCAACTGTTGCTAAAATGAGTACTATAAATTGGGAAAGAAACGTGTCATAATGTGTCATATTTGTCATAATTGTCAATTACCGAACCCCAGCTCAAGAAGATACATTATGGGTGATTTTGATGTGCCACAAAGAGATTATATGATTGTCTTTTTATATATATAATACTGTTGTAGAATGTTCGCTCTCTTGCATCTCACAAGGTCTGGGTGACACACGTTGCGAGATGTTAGACGCAGTCGGCCGACTGAGAATATATTTGCCTTGCAATAAACCCTAGTACTTGGAAATCGAACCTCATGTCTGTTGTATCACTAGTGTATGGTGATTATGCTTTGTATCCATATGCGAAGGGTCTATAGGGCCTAGCAATAAATGGCGCCTGAATAGAGACCCTCCCCCTTTTGCTCCATCGTGTACGTTGAATTTGAAGAAGGCGAAAACCAATCGAGGACGAGGCTGTCGAGCCGGGATCAAAAGGTGTTTGGGGCGCCCTTGTGAATGTGACGAGAGACTCCTTTGCAGATGTGTATACGGCCGATCCCTGATCGACGAGCAGCAGCCAGAGAGCATCGAGGCGAGGGTCCCTACGAGGCAGATTGAGCCAGATACGCAGTCAGGACGATTCTTGGTTGCATCTGTATACGGACGAATTGCGTCTTGAGTGACAAATTGATTGATCATGTGAGTCGTGCCCTGATTCTTAACAGCCCTGATATTGGTTGAGTGTTGCTCTTGCAAGATCAAACGCCCAGGGTAAGGTACGAATAAGATCAATATGCCTGGGAAATTGTCTTCCTGTCTAGTGGCATTTTTCCACTGTGGTAGACAATCTTTGGAAACTGGCCAGGTTGCGCCACCCATGGGGTCGTCAGCGTTTGAAATGTATGTAAAATATGGAATAGGGGCAGTAATGTTTAATGAAATTTGGCATAGGCAGACCAGACATGTAGCAGATTTGCAGTGGCCGAAAGATGGTACTTTTGAAATGGCACGTGTAGAACATTTAGAATCAGTACTGCTGCAAAAGAAGCATGCCCCGCAACATTTGACGCCATAAGAGACTGGAGAAAGGAAGCTAATCTCCGTCTAAAGAGTAGAGAGAAACATGCAATGAGACACAAATGAAACACAGAAAAAGCGCTAGAGCTAGAAGAGCTCAGAATAACTGAGGAAATTAGAAGAGGGGATAAGAGTATCCAATTAGGCATACAAAAAATATATCCACAACAAGTTTTGCATGCATCAGATGAACTAATAAATAAAATTCTAAACGAAAAAAGGAAAGAACGTCCTCAAAGTAATGTTGACACTATTGCCACCCCCCTTTCCTGTTGTTCAACTGCACCATCCCCCCCTGTGCATGTGACACCATTTCCCCCACCACCGACAGAGCATGAATTAGCAGCTGCTGCAGGAGGCGGGGCCTGCACAAAGAGGGGGCACTAGAGAAACTCGTAGTACGGTTAGCAGGGAGAGAAGAGAAGAATTGAGAGAATGGGCAGAAACGTAGATTGAAGGCAATGACGAGGGATCCACACTGAGTGGAAGCTCGGTGAACAACAGGTATTGTTAAAATGCATGGGGGAGTACCTTATAGATAGATGGAAGAAATTGACCGGTATGTTAGCACCGCAGAAGTTGCAGGTTCTAAATGTTTTTTCGTGTATGCGGGAAAGTACGGCAGAAATAAAAGAGCACATAGACCGGCTATTTGAGTTCAAAAGTGAGCTTGATTAATTGCATGCAGAGGTGAAAAAAGGGAAACAACAGGTGGTACCATATGTCAAGCGGCCATTTTTTCCACCGTCAAAACCTGTTAGTGAAGAAATGAAAATATGTACACGAGAGGCGATTAGATGGATTACAGATGCTACCATTTCTCCAATGGAGGTGCATGATACGTTTGATCAGTATATGATAGAGATGCAGAGGAGGGCATTGCAGGTGATGGTTGAGTATTTGCAGATGAATGTTTTGAAAAGAAGTTTTGTTGCCCCCCTGATTTAATGACAATATACAAAAGAGCGTTTTTACCTGAAACTGGAAAATCTGCCCTTTGCCTCGATCTAGCTATAGTGCTTAATAAGCGAACCAATGAGGAAACGCCTAGTTTACAATTGCCCATGAGGGAAGTACCTCCCACCTTTGTACCAAAAGTAGAGATTGCCACTGCTGGTGGACAACCAGCTAAGGTAGTAGAAGCCCATTATACAGCGCAATTCGTGCATGTCCCTTTTTCCAGACAAGAGGTGAATAATATAAAACAAACAAACCCTGATTTGAGAAAGAATCTGGCAGGATTTTATAAAGAGATTGAGTCCAATTTGAAATTGTCTATTTTCGCAATGAGTGATATTGACTTATTATTTCCTGTGATTCTCCAGATAGTTATATGGAAACACATTAGAAATGTAGATGATGCTGATACTTTGGGGGGGACATGGGAACATTTGATTAAAGAGGATGCAGGCAGAAAAGCTGGCGAGAAGCCATCGCCGGTTCTATTCGCCTTACCCGCGCACATAGTACAAAAATTGAAAATACTAGTACCTGAGAGAAGAATTGTCTGGGATAAATTAACGGCCTGTGTGCAAGGGAAAGATAAACTGGCTACTGACTATTTCAATAGATTTGAAGAAGTATTTGCAGATTTTAGTGGCCAAGATTTGAGCACTGAACCCAGGAAAAGATTATTTGTTGACAAATATGTGAGAGGGTTGCTACCGAAAATTCAAAATTTAATAATGACATCTGAAAGTGCGTGGCAAGCAAAATCACAGAGTGAAGTATTACACATGGCACAATACTATGAGAATAGAGTAAATGCAGAGAAGGAGAAAGAAGAAAGGGATAGAGTTTCGCATTTTAGTGTTGTAGATCTGAAGAATGCATTTATTAGTATTCCGGTAACCCCAGACAGCAGATATTTATTTGTTTTTACTCTAGGAGGACGTTCCTTCACATGCACACTTATCCCACAAGGTTACACTGAGAGCCTGCGTATATATAGCAGAACACTAAAAGAACAGCTAGACATGCTAGAATTACCAACGGGTTGTGTATTATTGCAATACATTGATGACCTATTGATTGCGGCAGACACAGAAGACATTTGCAAAGAGAGTACCGCTAAGTTGTTGACACATTTGGCAGCACATGGACACAAAGCTTCATTAAAATAATTCCAGTATTGTCAAAAGGACGTGGCCTATTTGGGCTACCTACTTTCGAAAGAGGAGAGAAGACTGGCACCAGAAAGAATAGAAAGCATCTCTGGTATTCCTATTCCAAAGACACAGAAGGAAGTCAGAGCTATAATAGGCATGGCTTCATATTGCAGGCAGTGGATTGCTAACTTTGCCATGATTGTGAAACCGATGGTGGTATTGACAAAGAAGGATGTTGCTTTGCCTTTGCCATGGAGCGTTGAATGTCAGGATGCATTTGATCAGCTCAAAACTGCATTGTGCTCAGCTCCAGTTTTGGGCACACCAAATTATGAAAAGGATTTCAAGTTATTTATGCATGAGAGTAATGGTTGTGCTTCGGCTGTTTTGACTCAGGAACAAGGAGGGAGAAATAGACCATGCAGTTCTTTTTCTTCTGCGCTGGATCCTGTAGCATGCGCTTTGCCACGCTGTTTGCAAGCTGTTGCTGCGGCTGCCGCGTCAGTAAAACAAACCGATGGAAGGGCTTTGGGTCACACCTTAACCTTAATGGTGCCTCACACAGTAGACGTTCTTCTGAATAGAATGCAGACGCAACATCTTACATCAGCCAGACTGACGAGATATGAAATTGTCCTATTTGCACCTCATATTCAAATTTTGAGATGTTGCACATTGAATCCTGCAGAATTAATGCCCCCTCCCAATGAAAGAGTGGGTGAGATGGAATCACCACCCCATGATTGTATAATGCTTACTGAACAAGAAACAGAAGGAATAATTGATTTAACAGACACCCCACAGAAAGATAGGCTCTTTATATGAGTACTCCCTTATTTTTGTTGACGGGGGGGTCAAGTCTGTTGGAAGGGAGATTCTACGAAGAGAAAAAAAGTGCATAACAGACTGACTACCCCTCTTTAGAGATCCTGTGCAGACACAGGTTTAGATACAGAGAGACTGCATACTTATTATACAGACTGAAACACCTTGTAGGGAAAAAAAAAACTATTTCGACTGAATCCAATGTAACAAAATCATTTATCTCTTTAATGTTGTTTTATAAAAACATTTTAAAACACATTGTTAACTTCTACTCAAACCGATCATACCATTCATTCCACTCATACTTTTTACAAAAACGGGTTTCTACAATTTGAATTTTCCTCCAACATATTGGTTGTTTTTGATGTTTGATATGCATGACACTATGTCATGCATATCAAAAACAACCACTGCACAGAAAGAGCCAGATGGAGAACTGTTTTGTGACGGTTCCTGTTTCAAATTGGCCGATGGTACATCAACTGCCGCATATGCCATCACGACACTAAAGAGGATTGTAGAGAGCAAAAGGATCCCATATAATTCAGCACAGGCTGCAGAGATAATAGCATTGACCAGAGCATGTGAAATTTCTGAAAACTTGAATGTAAACATATATACTGACAGTCAGTACGCATTTGGGGTGGTACACAATTTTGGTCGACTTTGGGCTGAGAGGGGTTTTCTAACATCACATGGAACCAAGATTCAACATGGTCCTTTGATAGCAAGATTGTTGTCTGCACTTGCGCGTCCTAAGCGTTTAGCAATAATGAAATTCGAAGCGCATAAGAAAGTAACATGTAGCATTGGAAAAGGAAACGCATTTGCAGACAAAATTGTGAAACAAACTGTCACTGATCTACACGCGAAGATGTTTATTGAGAGGTGAGAAGAAGTACACTGTATGATAGAAAATGGGATTGCCACACTTAAGGAGATGCAAGCAGAAGCAACTACAGATTAAATAAAAACTTGGGCTGAGGGTTCAGCGGAGTTAGACATAGAGGGTTGCTGGGTAGACAAAGAGAGTAAAAAATGGATGCTGCCCAACTCCTATGTAACAGCGATGGTCATTATGGCCCACAGTCCCACACAAATATGTGCTAGGAAAATGATTCAGCATTTAAACACAGTATGGGAAAATCGGCACATAAGAAAAACTGCTGAAAGACTGGCTCAGATCTGTATGACATGTTTGCAGCACAACATTGGAAAAGAAACAACTACCCCAGTAGGTAGTTCCCCCCCCCCTCTATGCCATTGGAGGAGGTACATTTTGATTTCATAGAAATGGAAAGATGTCAGAACTTGAAGTACATCCTAGTGGTAGTCTGTGCATTCAGTAAATGGGTTGAAGCATACCCGCTTAAGGACTGCACAGCGATGAGCACAGCAAAAGTGATGCTGAAGGAGTACTTTTCCAGATTTGGCCTGCCACGAGTCATATGGTCAGATTATGGCCCGCATTTTGTTGCGGCCGTGATATTAAAAATTTGTGCAGGCCTCAAGATTGATATCGATTCCATTTGGCCAGGCATCCAATGAGTGCCGGTCTTGTTGAGTGCCAAAACGGCATTTCGAAGAATAAAATTAGTAAAATCTGTTCAGGGAGTCAGTTGAAGTGGCCTGATGCGCTGCCTTTAGCTTTGCTGTGAATGCGCACATCTGTGTAGGCAAGGACTGGACTCTCCCCATACGAAATCGTGATGGGGAGACCCGCAAATGTATGGAGCTCCCCGCAGCCTAGATGCATAAAAGAAATTGAATACCCTTTACTCAGCACTTATTGTAACGTGTTAACTCAAAAACTGTGTTTGATTCATCAACATGTGCAGGAGGCTCTTCCTGTCAGATTCACTGGCACAAGGCATTGTCTGCAGCCTGGAGAATGGATTCTGGTAAAGAACTTTGAAAGAAAATCCTTGCTTGCACCGCGCTGCAGGGGCCCCTACCATATCCTCCTGGCAACACAGACTGCAGTCCGAGTGGATGGTCGAAAGGCATGGACCCATGCCACTTACACAAAGAGAATTCCATTTCCGTTGAAAGAGCTGCCTGATCCAGACATCAGAAAAGACAAAGCTGCAGCTGATCAGAAAAACACGATCACCAGTTCTCTGCCGAAAGTGCTGCCCGAACATGAGAAAGGGCCTGGGGAAATTGCAACGAGGGAAAGAGGGCCAGCAGTGCCTCCTCAACTTTGCCCAGCTGTGGCTGCATTGTCACTCATTACATCACAGGCTCACACAAAGCCTGCATCAGGAAGTGAAACTTCATTATTCTTAGATCACACAGTACCTGGAGCGGTATGGTACAACCTACGTTCTCAAAATTGGAAGTGATCTGATCTACATGTTTTGTCTCTATTCCTTACACGGATGAATTGGGAATCGGGGACCTAGGGAAGTGGAGCGTGGGAGCTGTATCAATCTGCATCGATTTAAAAGCTCCGGAACACAGCTTTCCGGTGCTATCTTTGAAAAATGAATGACCTATGTTGATCACACCGTGCAAACAAGCGAGGCGCATATGGTACAGACGCAACCGATGCTTAATCCAATGTTTTGGAGCATTGTGCAGAGCCACAACAAGCTTGCTATTTCTTTTTGAAACAGGCTAACGAGAACTGGCCTAGACGCTTTGCAGAATTCGTTGGACGCGTTGCTGATTAAGCAAGCGGTGCTGTGAAGAAATTATTTGCGACGAACATTGCCGAGAGAAGAATTGCAGACAATGCCTATACTGACTTCTGTTCCCTCCTGCACCAACTCTAATGATGTAATAGATATAGAGACTATAAAAATGTCTAAAAAGATTTGCTGTAGGAAATTCATGCTAATGATTATAACATTACATTGCATTCTGAGTACACTGATCCCAGTAGTATGGAATCTGGAGAACGTGCATCCATTAAGTTCTCTTTTGCCTGCTACCGATGCACCTGCCACAGACAGTCCAGTCCATGTACTCTCATGTACTCTCTTATACTCTCCCTCCACTTGAAGAAACACACAGAAGAGGGTATGATAATAACACGTTGCTTTTGATCATGAATATGACTAACTCTATCCTGAATAGAACAAATTGCTGGGTCTGCTCCCATTTACCCCAGCATGGCGGGAAAGGAATGGGTTGGTATATACAGCCATTACCCCTCAATACGGCATGTTATGCATCACTAAGTGCACTATTTTATGGGAAATGGAATAAGAGTGATACGGGTCAGTTAGATGGAACAAACATAGATGAGTTTGAAAAGGTGGTAATGGAACCTGTAGGTTGTTCCATATTTAACAAAGAAAGAGTAATAAAACCAGTGGTAAGACCAGTAGATAGACTTTATGTGCCTTATAAATCATCTGTAATCACTTTTCACATGAATCCAGCAGGGAACAAGGATGTTGTGCCCCCCTCTTTCCCTTTTGCTTACGAAAGAAAGGTTCCTATTCAGTAGGAACATTCACGAGATGCATGAATATTGCAGTACTTGAGAGAGAAGAAGAACCAATATATGTAAGTGATCCCGTTTATTTTATATGTGGAAAAAAAGCTTATCCCTGGTTGCCTAGGAATTGGGGAGGGACCTGTTACTTAGGGATCCTTTTCCCTGGTGTATTCCTTTCCAAAACATCAGATGTATCCAAATTATCTAGATCTAGGCCTCGGCGGGATGACACAGGATTAATGGCGGAGGATATAGCAAAATCATTTATCCCATTCTGGGGGCAAGCCATAAACTCCTGGAATATACGAAGACTGTCCAAGATATTAGAAAAAACGATAAATGGAACAACAGACATATTATACAATATGACACTAGAAAAAAAGGCAGTTAGATTAAT